>NC_139153.1:33715571-34315571 GCF_964270905.1 Leucopleurus acutus | reverse complement strand
GCATACTGAACATGACTACAGTCACAAGGAAGCAACATGCGTATTATTTCTCAAAACCATGTGGCCATATTCCAATTATTCTCATCAATGGAGGGCTGCCCTTGCTCTGGAAATCCTGAATGCAGATGGTTCAGACCCCCATTCTGTTTGGATGGAAAACACCTCCTCTTATGTAGCTGTGACCAATGAACTTTCCCAGTGTGGGCTGGTTTCATTTTTACTAAATCAGTCAATTTTCCCTTTTAAAGGAGAGGAGAGGAAGTAGGCATGGTAGGGGGAAAATTACACACATTGTGAATCTCAGACCCAGGCTTGAACCTACCACTTATAGCTTATATAACCTGGGAATAAATCCAGTAATTTCCCCAAGCCTAAGTGTGCCCATTCATTAAAAAGCGACACAAATATCCACCTTCCTGGATTGTTTTGAGACTACCATGAGATAATGTGTGCCAAAATGTGTAGAGTATGACACACTGTAGGTCCATAAGGAGCTGTTTATATCGTCATTAGCATCATCAATAATAATAACTTCAGAACAGAGCTGGTGTTCAAATAACTAGCAGGAACTAGCAGAACTAGTATAGAATAGTAGTTAAGAGTGTGAACTTTGGAGCTAAACCACCAAAGCACAAATCCCAGTTCTGCCATTTACTAGCTATCTGACCTTAGGTAAGTTGTTATTGTTATTATTATTGTCAATAGTTTTACTCCTTAAAAATCCCTCCAGCCCCTGAGAGTTTTCTCTGCAAATTCCACACATAACCTCATAGCTGAAATGGGGATGGTACTGGGAATAAAATATGGGTCAGACTCTGATTAAATATCTCAGGACCTTTTCTCTAAACCATCCTCAGCCTGGAGTTGGTTCTCTACCACTTTCTGCACAACTGTTTTTTTTTCAATGATTGTTAGGAATATGACCAAAATATATGAAAAGAGCCTAAGTACAAAATGAGCTTGAAGCATCAGCAGTTGGTCTGTGGAAGCATAGAGAAGGTAGTCAAAGGATATACACCTTTTTTAAGGTGGCAGTGCCCCCACCAATCACTGACACAGACCCCACTCCCTCCCCAAGATTAAACCAGAAGTTAGAACCTGGCTGACCCTTACTTGAAAAGGGAGCATGAGGGAGCAGGCTTACATGGCTCTTCTTTGAATGGCTTCTTTCTTTCCATCCTTAAAGTCAAGGCCAGTGACTAGATTCTCTTAAGGAACAAAATCCAACGTTGAGACTCTTATCCAAGTTTTGACTCAGCCAGGGACAGACCTTCCATATTGGGTACTCACCTGTCTTTAATCAACCTCACCACTATAACCTTGGCCATAGTGAGCTGACCTTATGAATTTTTCTCCGTTCTTTTGGGATCCACTTAAATCTTTTCAGCTTGAGTGACACTCTGGGCAAGTTTTCATGAATGGGATAGACGGGAAATGTGCCTGAATCACATGCCTAATCAGAGTATGTATTTTTCTCGTTCATGCTGCCATAAGCCTTTTTTATTAATATATTTCATCAGTATGAGGATTATTATTAGATATTACTGTTTCTAAACTTTATCCTAAGGATAAGGCAAGCAGGAATTTGCTTCCAAAGCAACTTACTGTTTCTACCTTTTAATAATTGAAGGTTTTAGTATGGTGATTTATTCTTAAGCCTCTTGATAATCCTGGCAACTCTAGGTGTCAGAAAATGGAAGGCAACCCTCCTGCATTTTGCCATGTATCCAAGTCATAGCATTAATGGAGTCTAGCTAAAGTAAAGACCATTTCAAAACAGGAGAATAAGACGTGGGCAAACCAAGGATCCCACATAAATCCTTCTGTGGAACCAGGAAATGAGCATCTAGTTGAAAAATGTGCCTGTTTTTCTCTCTCCACACCCCTTCCTACCGTCTCAATGTTGCTTTAAGATTTAGCCCTAAATAACTGAAGCATGGGATAGAGCCACAAAATATAGGCAGCGAAAAATCTTTACTGGAGCGCCCGGGTCAAGCTAATCCCTTTAATGCTGACGAGGGCACCATTTTCTTCACCAACCCCTCACAGCCGGACAGAGATGGGGAGAGAGTGGGAATTGCAAGAGCAAATAAAGACCCCTCTTGGGTGTAAAAAAAAAAAAAAAAAAAATTCAGCAGCACCAGGCATTTTTGAAGCCCCAACCCCAGGCAGGCTGGGAGAGACAGTGTACATTTTTTAGATGGGGTACTGCTCTCATAGGCAGTCAGAGCATAGCTGTCTGTTGCCAGAAACCATTCATCAGACTCTGCAAAAAAGGCTGTCAGCTCAGCCTACAGGCCTCAAGCCAGCCTGTCAGGATCCAGGCTAACAGCCAGAGTGTCAGGGGCTGCGGCTGGTAGCCAACCAGAACTTTGATGTCGAAGGGTTGGCCAGCTCGTATGTGAGGGTGGCCGATGGGCTCTGAAACCGAATACTCTGCTCAGAGGTCACGAGTTCTGAGAGTGAGCTGGCCGTTAGAGTGTCTCTAATAGCGATGGTAGTAGACATTTTATATTGTTAAAAAAAAATTGTTCAAATTATTTCAATATTTGTTTTGATTTAAATTTCCATTACACATGCTTTTCATTATGCAACTCAATTAGTATATAAAAGATTTTTCTGTTTAAAATGTTTAAATGAACATAATTGTTCAATTTGGAAAGATTACAATGCTTTTATTTAATTAACACTGCAATAAATACGTTGCTCCGTAATGAACCCCATACTTTTAGGCCATTAACCATTCAATAAATTTGCAATATGGAAGGTTCTTTATGGAGAAGAAGATAAATAAAGCTATTTAAATGAATGTACAACAGCTATGATGCTAAGCAGCAAATTATAGCTTTTTGCTTCTCATCCACTAGCGTTGTACCTTGATTACAAACATATGCGTGTGTAATAAACAGCATACATTTCAATTACTATTTTGAACATGAGGTACACTGGATGTTAAAGAAAAATTCTGTACCATTGGTGCCGGCTGTACTCCATGGCATCTTCTCAATGAGAAGCTCTTTCAGAATTCATCCAAAGGCTTATCTGTCATTTGCCTTATCAATCCAGGCCTGGGACTTCCAGAACAAAAATAATCTACATCCAGCAGGCAGCCTCTCAGAACCAGCTGGTTCTACCGTTGATCATAAAATTAAAGTCAGTCCTCTCATGCAGTGCTCCCTGACACACAGGACCCTTCCCATGGCGACAAATCCCGACAGGTCTCAAAGCAGACGAGGGCATGTCTGACAAGGTAAAGGGTTGCTGGGCCCTGCCCTCCCGTGCCTTCTCCCCGTCTTACACATCAACTACAGTAAAAAGAACAAACTTTCCATGTGTATCACCCTCTGCCCTCATCTAAATACCTTCAGCTCCTTCTAACGCAAAGTCCTGCAAGGTTGGCCTACACAGCGGGTGCCGATTAGCCCAGATTTCAGACAAAGCCTCTTAGGCTTTGAGAGGTTAAGTGTTGGCATAAAGTCCCAGGGCCAAGATGAGAATTTAATTTTGTCTCTTATCCAATGCTCCTTATTAATATTGGTAGGTATATTGTTGATCATATCAATAGCAAAAATAGCATATTAACACTGAAAATGAGGACTGCTATTGAGTGATTATCATGTAGCAGGGATTATTATGCTGCATTGTATAGATGAGGAACCTGAAGCTTAGAAGTGTAGGGATCCTGGCCCAAGTTCACAGGAGCAAAATGGTGAAGTCAAGCCCCAGCTATCCAGCTCCCGCAAAGTTTCTCCCTTCAAATGGTACCTGGGAAGATTTCCCAAAGTCCATCCTTTGGCTTACTTAGTGTCCTTGCCTTTGCTCTCTTTCTTATTCTATTCCTGTGGTTTGGGCCTCTTACAGGGATGTCCTAGAATGATCACATTGGGAACTCTTCTTTAACCGTCTTCTCCCCACACATCAGGAAAGAAGGCGGCCCTCAAACTGTGCAGTGGGAACCTCCCTTGGTATTCAGCTGGCCCCATGTGGCTCACAAGACAAAGAGCTTTCAGGAACAGAAGCCAAAGTCCATGTCTGTGGGGAGCAGACAGGCCTGTCTTATGCCCCCATCTCTGCTACTTCCTAACTATGTGACTTTGGCCACATTACTTATCCTCTCTGTGTCTCATTTTCCTCAAATATAAAATGTGAAGCATAATTCCTATCTTCATAGGGTTATCATGAGCTACAAATTAGATAAGGAAATTTATCTAAATTGGGTTAGTAGGTAGCATGCAGTAAATGCACAGTACCTAGCATATAATAAATGCTTAGTAAAGGACTTCAGGTTCCACATTACACGTTTAGAGAAAATCTAAACAATCCAACTGATCAGCAAATATTTATTGAGCACCTATTATTTCTGGATACTTCTCCAGGCATTTGGGATAGACAGATGAAGTTTCTGCTCTGGTACTTACTTTGTGTGTAGGGGGGAGTAGGGGGATTGAGGAGGGAGACATAAACCAGTAGACAAAAATATATATAATATTACAAGTTGTGACAAAAATAAGGAAAGATGAAAGAATCGAGTGATGATGGTGAAGTGAGGGCTATTCAAAGAAATGACGTTTAAATAAAGGCCTGAATGAAGATTCAGATGATGGGGCATGTACCATGGGTGCCTGAGACACTGCAGGAAGTCATCAAACACGTGGTGGAGATTACCAGTGGTCCTGTCTGGAGCCAGATTTGTTCCTTTCAGCATACAAACGTTTAGGAGGACCTGCTGTGTGATAGGCACTAGGGGAGACAGAGAAATTGCCTTTGGGTTCAAATCAGCTTGAGGTCATGATGATGCTGCTGATAAAAGATTGGCATGGTGGCTTTTTAAAAAAAATTTTATTGATGTATAGCTGATTTACAATATTGTGTTAATTTCCGCTGTACAACAAAGTGATTCACTTATATATATATGTATTCTTTTCCATTATGGTTTATCACAGGATATTGAATATAATTCCCTGTGCTATACAGTAGGGCCTTATTGTTTATCCGTTCTACATATAATGGTTTGCATCTGCTAATCCCAAACTCCCAATCCATTCCTCCCACCCCCCTCCCCCTGGCAACCACAAGTCTGTTCTCTGTATCTGTGGGTCTGTTTCTCTTTTGTAGATAGGTTCATTTGTGTCGTATTTTAGATTCCACATATAAGTGATATCATATGATATTTGTCTTTCTCTTTCTGACTTACTTCACTTAGTATGATAATCTCTAGTTGCATCCATGTTGCTGCAAATGGCATTATTTCATTCTTTTTTATGGCTGAGTAGTCTTCCATTGTATATATGTACCACATCTTCTTTATGCATTCATCTGTCGATGGACATTTGGGTTATTTCCTTGTCTTGGCTGTTGTGGATAGTGCTGCTGTGAACATAGAGGTGCACGTATCTTTTTGAATTCTAGTTTTATCTGGACATATGCCCAGGAGTGGGATTGCTGGATCATATGGCAACTCTGTTTTTAGTTTTGTGAGGAACCTCCATACTGTTTTCCATAATGCCTGCACCAATTTACATTTGGTGGCCTTTTCTAAGCTCCAGAACATTCCAGGACCCATATTTCTCTTCTGAGAAGATGAGTGTGGAGTAAGAGAGGGAAAAGGAAGTCAGGCTTGGAGCCAGGTGGCAGATGTGGCAAAAGGAGCACTGGCCAGGGGTGGAATCTATGTTTGGTCATATTCAATGAGAGGCAATATTCCATATGGAGAGTGCACGGTCAGGAGTTGAAGAAACCTGGGTTCAAGTCCCCCTTAGGCAACTTACAGTGATGTGAACTTTTTTTTTTGGCTGAGTCTCTATTTCCCCATATGTGAAATGGGAATAATAGTCTCTACCACACAACGAATTATTACAATGATTAAAAATGACATGTATAACATAAACAAAGTTAAACACGACCTCTCTTACCAGTTATTTATCTTAAGCAGTGACTATATGTTGATCACTATAGTATGTTTTCAACATTCCCTCACATTTGAAAAGTTCCCTAAATAAAATATTGGAAATAATATTATGAAAAATGATATATGCAAAATACCTAGGATGGAGGAGGCTTTTGACAGATTATAGTTATTTTAATTTTTTCACTTAGAAATAAATTCTCAGTTTCCACAGGACACCAGGCTCTGGCTAGGAATTAAGATGAAAAGGTACCTTTCTTGTCCTTGATGAGTTCAGTCTTCTATACACTTAACCATCATCGTTTATCTCTTCAGATTTTTCCTGGACCTGATTCCCTATTTTTGCTTTTATTTTATAATTAGTTCCTTGTATGTGTTTATGTATTAAGCCACAAATAATTTGAAGAATCAACCAGGATATAACTGGTTGGTTGGGTGGACAGATGGAGGGATGGACTGGTCATCCAAGGGAAATCTAAAACTCTGCTCAAAAACCCAAGTCACTGGTCCATTAAAAGCAAAGTGGGAGAGTTCAACATTTCAGGGCCTGGGCTAGGCTTCTCTTTCTTGAAAGCTCCACCAATGGCTATCATTTCATGCTGCCCAGTGCCTCTTCCTCTGGGAACAGAACCTACCTCCTTGCCAACAGAGGTGGGGTCACAACCCAGGCTGAACCGATCATATTACATCATCATTCCAACTGCAGTGATTGGTTTTTCAGTTGTCACATGACCCAAGTCAGGCTAGAGATATTTCCCAGGATTTTCTCCCTGTTCATAGAGCTGTTAGGATGCTTTGTTAACACAGGAAAATAAGCACCGTATCTTTCCATCCCTCCTTCCTCTAAATTGTCTGAAGGAGGAAGTCAACATGCAGAGTGAAGAAAAAAGATCAGACAGTTCTAGGTCATCTGAATCCTTGACTCCAATAGTCTCTGAGGCCAACCTGCTCCATCCCTGCCCCTAGTACAGTATGGCCACCTAAATTAATACCCTGTTTGTTTAAAAAGTTGCATGCAAGTCCCATCACATACAACTGACAGAGTCTGGGTTAATACACTCGTATTTCACTCTGTTTATGGATATGGCGCGCGCTCTCTCTCTCTCTGTCTCTCTCTCTCTCTCTCTCCCCCCCCCCCCTCTCTCTCTCTCTCACATCTTCTTTCAATGTAATTCTTTCTAATCACTAGCCATAGAGGCCTCCAAAGGGCCTGGGCCTATGTTAGAATCCATAAAGTTTGAAAAAATTATCTTTTATTCTAGCTGTGATGACTATGGAAGGCAGCAAGACAGAAAGTAATGAAAGATTAAATTGTTAGACAAAGATTTCTTAAACTGGTCACAAAAAGCACTAATTGTAAAATAAAAACATTGATACACTGGACTTCACTGAAATTAAGAATGTTCATCAGAAATACCAACAAGATGGTGAAAAAACTGGGAAATAAATACAAAATATAGAAATGTAAAAGAGGACTTACATTTAGCATGTAGAATAATTCCTACAAATCAATAAGAAAAAGTCAGAGAGCACAATAAGGAAAATGGGCAAGAGCTGGACAGGGACTTCCCAGAAAATGACATCCAAATGGCCAATAAAGCATATGAAAAGAAGCCCAACATCATTTCTGTTCAGGAAAATGCAAAATAAAACTGCTGCTGGATATTACCAGCCTACCAGAATGGCTAAAAATAAAAGCCTGACAATAACAAATGTTGATGATGACAGGGAACAAGTAAGACCCATACAGCACTGATGAAAGCATAAACTGATAAGCTATTTAAAAAAAAAAAAATTTAGCAATTCCTACTAAATCTAAATCTAACCTATGGCTCAACAGTTCTATTCCTAGGTATATTATCGAGGAGAAATAGAAGTATATGTCCACCAAAATCATGTACCAGAATATTCACAGCTGCTTTATTCATAATTGCCCCACACTGGAAACAGCTTAAATGACCACCAACAGGAGAATAAATTTTGTCATACGTTCATACAACATAATACTGCACAGCAATAAAAAAAAAAAAGAACAAATTACTATTTTACATAACAAAACGGGTGATGTTGAGCAAAAGCCAGACACAAGAGAGTACCTATTGGATTGCTCCATTTGTAAGAAGTTCAAGTTCAAGCAAAATTGATCAGTGGTGATAAAAACTAGAAGAGTGGTTACTAGGAAGAGTACTGATTGGGAAATGGGCCCAGTGGAACCATCCAGGGTGCTGGAAATATTCTGTATCTATTACACACCTTTTAAGTCTTGATGAGAGGTGTGGATGCTGCAAAAATAATAAGTTTCGTATCACTGATCCTAGCACTGTTGTTAATGATATCAATAGTTGGTTGCTCAATATATGCCCATCACTTTAATAAGTACTTTACAAGCACCCTACCACTTGTTTTCCAAAGCCACTCCAGCAGTGGGTACCATCATTATGTTCAATTTACACATGAAGAAATTGGGGCTCAGATGTAAAGAGAACTTTCCCAAGGAAGAAAATGTGAGAAAACGTGAGTCGAGATTCAAAGCCAGGTCTTCTGGCTGCAGAGCCTGTAGGGCCCGTGCTCTTAATCACTGAATCATAGGAGTAGCAGTTGGTGATTGTCTTAAAGTCCTGGAAAGCCAAATACCACAGCAACATGAATCCCTGGGAAGCTTCGTCAATGTTTTCTTAACAATCCTGCAATCCTAACTGCACCTGAAAACAAGTAAACATTAAAAACAGAGTTTTTTACACACCAGGAAGTCTAGACACCTGCTTTTGTATATTTTCTGGAGGGGAAAACATAGACTCATTGTATGACATTTATTTCAACCATTTGGAGAGGTTTTAGGAGAGATGGGTAATGTTTGCGATTCAGCAGTGAGACATAAATGTTTAACACAGGGTCTTCCTCCTCCCCCGCCCTTCCCCTACGGATGCTTTGAATAGTGCGAAGTCTGTTTTAAGCTCTGCTGATTTACTCAAGAAAAGGATCAGCATATTTTGAAATATTGGTCATATGGTCTGGGGGACGGGAGCATCAAAACACAGCAAAACTCAACAAGCTACTTCCTGTCAGCTGCTTCTCAAGACTTCATGGGCTCATAACACTTAATAAAAAAACATGAGCTGTAAATAATACCTGATTTCAACTGCATTTTTCATCAAACGAACTAGACATTGGGAAGACAGTTTTGTTCTCACTGAGGAGTACATAACCCCCATATGCATGAGATGTTCATTTCCTACCCCTTCATTGAGGACCCACTATGTGCCGAAACTTTACTTTCGGCTTCATTCATAGAAAATGGTTGCTACCCAAACAGCTTTGACCTACAAAAAAGGCAATTGCATATGGCTCAGCCTAACAGATACTTTACACTTACTATCTGTGAGGTAGGTTTTCTTATTATTCTTAGTTCATTAGGATGTTAGTTCCATGAGGACAGAAACTCATCAGCTTCATCTCCTCCAAGTCCTCAGTGCCTAAAACAAGGCCCAGCGTAGGTGGTCATTACTTATTCGATGGATGGATGAGTGGATGGATGGATGGGAAGCTAAGGCTTAGGAAGGCCATCCAGCAAGGAAGTCAAGCCAGGCTTTGAGCCCAGGTCTGCTGCAAAGCCCCGCATTCACCAAGCCACAGTCGGTTAAAGGGACAGTGCACCAACCGCAATCTATTTCTAGTCCCAGGAGTCATCACCAGTGGCCTTTCTCTGTATCCATGGGCAGAGGGGGAACCTGGGGCACCCTGTGGCCACAGCCAGCTGCCTTCTCAGGCCTTCCCAGGCCCTGTGTGTCTGGGGCAAAGGGACAGAGCAAAGGGCAGCCTTGCTAAAAAGCATCTCAGATGCCCTTGAAGAACAGGAGGCGAGGGGTGAGCCAGAGGTTGCACGGAAGGACAGAAGTCACATGGGAGGAGACGAGACAGAGGACCAAGGTGCAGAGGAGGACCGCGGGTTGATGTGAAGGCGTGTGGAGCTGTGTCCACATTGCCCACATCAGGCTGCATGGCCTCGTTAATTAACCAGGAAGGTGGAGGGGGCACAAGGGCGGGGGGCGGGTGGAAAATAAACCTCAACGAGGAGGAAGACAGGGAAGCAACTCGGGCTGGAATCATCTTGTTTTATGAATAGTTTATGAGGCGTATCGGGAGTCACACTAACGGGCAAGGGCTGGAATGTTTTCTAACTTTAAAGTGAAAGCCGCCCACCAGGCCGCGGCGAGTGTGGGAGAGGCGAAATAGGAAAAACACGGAGGCCCCTCTCGGCGCAGCTCGGGTCTTGTAAAACGCGGATCTCGGGCTGTGCGCACCAGCAAACGCAGCCCCCTTTGCCGGCTGACACCACCTTGGAGTTTTCACAACCCTGTGTTCAGGCCGCTTATCTCAGCACCTGGGAATGTGTCACGGATGGCCCCTGGGGCCGAGGACGAATCTGGGGAGAAGGAGCATGGAGCCTGTGGGGTGCCCAGCTCAACAGCAAGCGCTTTCTGTGCTCAGAACTCTGCGCTGGTCGCCATGGTGCGAGGAGGAGGCCCCCCCGGGGGAAGTGGTCTTGCTGGGGGCAAAGAACACACAAGGAGCCTCAGAAAGGAATCTTTATTTGTCCAGATCAGCTCAGTGCTTTTAACGGCTCCCTCTGCACCCACAAGCGAAGCCACGGGCGCCCCATAAACTGACCCCTGCGTCCCAGGCCTTGGGGAAGCCTCCTCCTTCCTCCCCCCACCACTGGGCGCCATCTCTTAGAATGGAGCCCCAGCCTCCACGGTTGACCCTTCTGTGTCGAGGTAGTTCCTAGGCTGCACCCACCCCTGGAACGTATCCCAGCACCATCCCTCGGGTTCTCCAGGCCAATGTCCAAGATTCCCCTTTGCCCCATTTCCCACAGTCACAGCCTGTGCCCAAACTGGCTTCTGGATCCAAGCCAGGGTCTGATTCTGGGCCTCTTGCTTGGAATGTAAATTCAGACTTCAGTCAGCAAGCTCGTGCAAGGGACGGTGCTGTCACACAGGCTGCATGTGAAGTCCGGGGAGACCTCCCCACACGGGGGGCACTTTTCCAGCCTCTGCCTTGTATTCCTCTTCCATTCATGAGCTCTGAAAATCTCGCTCTCCAGGACATCCCACTGTCAAACCTGCTCTCCGTCTCCTGTACCCCAGTGGAAATTGGAGTCTGTAGAGTTTCTTCCTGATAAGGTTTTCTCTCAGTCTGAATTGAAAGGATTTCCCCTTTCCAGAGAGTTTGGGAAGTTACCCTGGAGACCAGATATATTTCTTGGTGTTCCTCCAATCACACCCGCTCTGCCCCTGAGCACACGCTTCTTTCTGTTAGGGAGAAGTTGGTATGTCTACCTGGGAAGACTCTGGTATCCTCACAGCTCATTCTGGGATGTTGTTTGCATAAAATCCCTGTAGGAAAGGGATATTAGGATATTAGTGAAGATATTAAACATGGCATCTGCCAGGGAATTCATAGATGTCTAATCCTGCTCTCTTGCTTCATCCATTTATTCAAAATTAATAAGTTAAAGAACAAATAAGTGCCTGTCATGTGTCCTGTCCAGTTCTGTGCAGTAAAACGCAATAAACGACAAGGTAAAACTTCTCTTGGAGCTCAGAGCTTCCTGAGGCGAGAGAGGCACTAAACAAGAATACAAATAAACGAGCATGATCATTTCAGATAGTAACAGGCTATGAAGACAATAATGAAACGGAAAGTGAAAGGCAGAGGTAGGAGGCTGGAACGGGGAGGTTTACTTGTAACCACGAGAGCAAAGCAAGGAGAATCAGCCCCGCTTTTTGGACTCTTTGGTCTCCGAATTCAATAGGACTCTCTAGAGTCCTAGAGAGTTAGTCTGAGCTCTGAGAAAAACCCCTTTCCCTAAAGTGGAGCTGTCTGAATGGGCAAACAACATTCTACCGGAAAGGCTGAACCCTGGGACCGATGTTGGCATTTCAGGGAAAGAAAGAGTGCGGGTGCCACTAACAAAGGACAGAGAAACTAAATGAGGGAGAGTGTGTGGGCATGAATGTCCCCATCAACTGGGCACCCATGTGTGGAAGCTGAGGAGGGTGAGAGAGCGCCCTTCCCAACCAGCTGTTGGCCTGGACAGTGGGACCACCCACAGCAGCTGTCAGGCACCTTCCTTAGATGGAGAAACCAACAACTCCCCCTAGAAGCCAACAGATTGAGGCAGGGGGTGCTTTGGAATTTGGAGATGTCATCAAGTCTTTTAAGCTATTCCCGTTTGCATCCTAATTTACGTAGCTGTGGACACAGTCACACGCTGCAGGCAATGGGGATTGGAGCATAGCAGTAGATGCCCGGGCAATGTGAAAATCAATCTTTGGCTTGAGTCAGGGGCATAGTCCTGGCCTCAGGTGAGGGAGGCTGAGAGGTTGTCTGGCTCATAGTTCTGTGTATATTACACAAGCCTGTGCCCCTAATGAAAATGTCATCGGAGAGCCAGCCGCTGTTCTAGAAAGGGCTCAATGAAGGTACAGCTGTGATCAACCTTTTAGAGATGGAGCAGAGAGATGTACAGGGAACCCAATCAAAAATAACAGGTAGCAAGGCTATTTTAAGAAGGAGGTAACAGTAAGGGAACCTACAGAAGCAGAAGAAAATAAAGGAATGCTATGAACAAGAGGGAGTGGGTTTTCAAATTATGGTGATCTAGGGCTGAGAGGAAGTAATGAAAAGATCTGCTCGTCGATATAGTAATGTTACTGATGCAGCCTCTGCCATGCCTTTAGCATTGACTAGGTGCTAGTTACCGTGCTAAGGGTTTAATACACATTACATCATTTAATGCTCACGGCAGTCCTTGAAGAGAGACATTATGATTTTCATGATGTCATGGTTTTTATGACCCACCCAGCGGGATCTGGTGACCGTTTGCACAGGAATCCCTGCAGGACCTAAGGGATTCGAGATTCCCAGACCCTGCCAGACATGCAGAATCAAAAATCTTTGTGTGGAGCCTGGAGATCTGCATTTCAAGCGCTCCTTGGCTGATTTGTAAACCACACTGGGTTATTTTGGATTGGTTGGAATAGAGGAAGTTTAGTGACTGCTAGGAATCCAAGAGACTGAGTCCAGCAGTATCGTTATTTTTCCTTCCTTTTGGTAGAGGGTTTTATTTATTTTTGAAATTTTTTATTGAAATATGGTTGATTTATAATGTGTTAGTTTCAGGTGTACACCAAAGTGACTCAGTTATACATATATATTAATATATATATTCATTTTCTATATTCTCTATTATAGGTTATACAAGATATTGAGTATAGTACCCTGTGCTATACAGTAGGTCCTTTTTGGTTATCTATTTTATATATAGTAGTGTGTATATGTTAATCCCAAACTCATAATTTATCCCTCCCCCTCCTCTGCTTTGGTAACCATAGATTTTATCTATCTATCTATCTATCTATCTATCTATCTATATCTACCTGCCTACCTACTCTGGGTCTTAGTAGCGGCACACAGGATCTTCGTTGCTGCGTGCAGGATCTTTCAGTCACAGCATGCGGGACCTTTAGTTGTGGCATGTGGGATCTTTAGTTACGGCATGCGAACTCTTAGTTGCGGCATGTGGGATCTAGTTCCCTGACCAGGGATCGAACCTGGACCCCTTGAATTGGGAGCGTGGAGTCCCAGCCACTGGACCACCAGGGGAGTCCTGATAAGTTTGTTTTCTATGTCTGTGAATCTTTTTCTGTTTTGTAAATAAGTTCATTTGTATCCTTTTTTTAGATTCCAAATATAAGTGATATCCCATGATATTTGTCTTTCTCTGTCTGGCTTATTTCACTTAGTATGATAATCTCTAGGTCTCTCCATGTTGCTGCAAATGGCATTGTTTCATTCTTTTTTATGGCTGAGTAGTATTCCATTGTATATATGCACCAATTTATGCATTCATCTGTCAGTGGACATTTAGGTTGCTTTCATGTCTTGGCTATTGTAAGTAGTGCTGCTATGAACATTGGGGTGCGTGTATCTCTTCGAATTATGTTTTTCTCCAGATATATGCCCAAGAGTGAGATTGCAGGATCATGTGGTAGTTCTTTTTTATTTTTTATAAGTTTATTTATTTATTTTATTTTTTGGCTGCGATGGGTCTTCATTGCTGTGCACGGGCTTTCTCTAGTTGCAGTGAGCAGGGGCTACTCTTCATTGTGGTGCGCGGGCTTCTCATTGTGGTGGCTTCTCTTGTTGCAGAGCACAGGCTCTAGGTGCGTGGGCTTCAGTAGTTGTGGCTCGCAGGCTCAGTAGTTGTGGCACATGGTCTTAGTTGCGCCGCAGCATATGGGATCTTCCAGGGCTTGAACCCGTGTCCCCTGCATTGGCAGACGGATTCTTAACCACTCTGCCACCAGGGAAACCCTCATGTGGTAGTTCTATTTTTAGTTTTTTTGAGGAACCTCCGTACTGTTTTCCATAGTGGCTGCACCAATTTACATTCCCACCAACAGTGTAGGAGGCTTCCCTTTTCTCCACACCCTCTCCAGCGTTTAGTATTTGTAGAGTTTTTGATGTTGGCCGTTCTGACCGGTGTGAGGTGATGCCTCACGGTAGTTTTGATTAACATTTCTCTAATAATTAGCTATGTTGAGCAACTTTTCCTGTGCCTGTTGGCCATCTGCATGTCTTCTTTGGAGAAATGTCTTTTTAGATCTTCCCATTTTTTGATTGGGTTGTTTGTTTTTTTTGATATTGAGCTGTATGAGCTGTTTGTATATTTTGAAAAAAGCCTTTGATAAAATTCAACATCCATTATGATTAAAACAACAGCAACAACAACAAAAAACTCTCCAGAAAGTGGGCATGGGGGAACGTACCTCAGCAGTATCATTTAAAAAAAAAATCAGCACTTCCAGCAGAGATGACGCATGATACCTGCCTTTGGAGACGCTGAAAGGACCCCATTTACAAAACGATGCTAATGGTGTTTATCTGGATGGGACTAAGGTACACAAAGGCTGTTCCCTCCCACCTTCCCCAGAGACCTGGCTTTGCACACTGGACTCAGGAGGGAGGGAGGAAAAGAAGTGCGTCCAGATGAAAGCAGAAGACACAGACTTCTCAGAACTAAGGTCCTGCACTCAGCAGAGTTTAGCCTCCGGGAACAGGAGACAGAGAGATGGAGATGGGGCAGGAGCCCCAAGGAGGCCGACTGTGAAGGTTAGCTGGGCTCCTCTTGTATCCCCTGCAAGGCTGAGGGCTAAATCCATCACTGTGTGGATGAAGCAACACAGCTTTCTTTCTCAGGAGGAGACACCCAAATGTTTACCGTGGTCCTGAGGACTTATTCTGAGAAGGCAAGCTACCGAAAGGGCCTTCCCAGTTTCCAATGTTTTCCTATTCCCAGGCTCTCATGTTAGAGGGGTCTCGGTCCTCAGTGTGCCTCTGTGAGCCCTGTACAATGTCTTCTGTGCCACTGGCTTCATCAAAGAACAGAGCCTCCTGGTGTGACTTTAGTGTGAATGCAGGAGGTGCCGCTGGGGTGACGAGTGAGGGGCTTTCATCTTCCTACGGAGGGGCTGCCTTTGCTCTGCCTGTGCTTGCCTTCCTGGGGGCTTTGGAGGGAATAGTGCGCCATTGTCGGGGGAGGTCCCCTATCACCCAGCCCCCAGAGGCTAAGGCTGTTAGGCTTCGGCACATGGACACTTTGGGACAAGGGGACCGACTCTTCGAAGGCCGCTATAGCCCCGCAAGAGGCTGGAGGCTGAAGGTGGCAGGGCAGATCCCTTTCTGGAGGTGGAGGAAACAAGACCTGCAGACCCACACCCCTGCCCTGGGGACACTGGGGCTCTTTCCTACTCTCACCAAGTTTGAAGGGCACATCCCAGTTAAAGGAGAGAGAGTTCGGCCAAGGACAGATTTTTACACCTGGCTAGGGTGAGACCTGCCATGGTGCAGAGCTGTTCAGTCCAGAGCACTTCAGTTACACACTAGCGCGTGGACACGAGCACACCCAGGCACACTCACACACGCACCAAGCCCTCCAGGTGCAGAGCGCACGCCGCAGACAGCTACACCCAGGGCAGGCAGGCACACGGAGCACAGCCTCATAAATGAGATTGGGTGCCCATTGTTGGGATGGGCAGGTGCAGGGTCACTGGGCTGGGAGCAAGCCTTAGTGTGCACATTGAGTGGAACAGCCTGTGTCAGGAGTGAGCAGATTTGCCCAGAAGTGTCCCCAGCTCCCGCTGCCACACTCCAGCTGTCATGTGCCAACCGAGGAGAATCTTGTCCACTCCTCAGATGACTCTGCCAAAACACCCCAGCCCATGATTTAGCTCAAATATTTGTCCACTTGGACTCAATTAATTCTCTAGCGCAGCACAGAGGGCCCAGCAGGCTCTTTGTAGATGCAACATCCTCGTTGTATAGGGTGCTTTATGTCTCCCCTAAGAGGCTGAAACTGTCCTTAAAAATAAGCGTGTGTGTGCGAGAGAGAGACAGAGCAGGGGAGGGTGGTGGTCAGGAAGGGGAGACAGACAGAAAGAGAGGGGGAGAGAGGCAGAGAGAGAAACAGAGGCCAAAGACAGACAGAGGGATGGACGCTGACCACGCTGACCTTTCCAGAAGAGGCTCACACTCTGAAAAACCCAACACAACAAATCAAACCAAATCCAGGCGTGTCCAAGGAGAGCAGCACACATGGTCGCCACGGGAGCAAGGCTGTACGCAGCACAATGAATCCTCTTCCCACAGCACACCTGCAACTCTTCCACAGTGTGTGTTGTTTGGTTTTACACCCCACCCTCAGCAAGCATTTGAATTAATATAAACATCTCTTAGCCGGTCCTTACTACGACAGCAGCATTAGGGTGGGAGGGACCTACTCAGACAAAGATTGGCACAATGCCTTCTTTGTGTCATCCTTCCCGATGGAATAGGGACGGCGGCAAGACTGTGCGTGAGGGTTCTGGGTGGTCCATCGGTTCATCAGTGGCCTGGACTCGTGAGAGATTGGGGCAGGGGACAGGGATGTGTTTGATGACTCTGTGTGTCTGTAACATGTGCAAGGCGAGCTTCGGAGTGATGGGAATCTGAGGACGGCCAGAAGGAGCCTTGCTTTTGCCAAAAACGATGCTTTCAAATGACAGCAGGAAATGCGGCCCCGAGGGAGGCTGTTGGAGGTATGGGCGCTGGGCAGAGTTGGTATAGGAGTGGAGGGAAGACTCGGGAGAAAAGTACGAGTTTCCATCAGCAGGAATGGGGAGGAAAACTCAGCACTGGAGAATACAAGCCTAGTGATAACCAGCTTAGGGGTTTTTGCTGTGGCTGGCAGGGGCAGAAATACCCCCTGCAGAAGAATGAGCGTAGGTAAGACCACAGAACTGAAGCATCTGCCTAGGACGCTGAGGATGGCTGAGCTCCCCGTACAGCTGAACTCGTCCCTTCTACACGTGCTGTCACTGTTGGTCACTGAAGGTGCTACGTAGACACAGTGAATAAGAGAGACATGGAATCTGTCCTCTCTGTCACTCTCGGTTTGGTTTGGTTTTTTCAGACAAGTGAGAAAGCTTTTTTGAAGTACACATATAATTCAGGGGGTGGGAAACAAACAGAAAAAAGCAAGCCACATCCCAGGAACCCAAGTTAGGCCCTTTATTTTAACATATTTCTCTATTCAGTTCACACATATGATAGAAACCACTGCAGTTTGCCCTCAATCGAGGGGCCTTATAGGAAAGGCCAGGTAGTTAACTCCTCAGTGGTGTTATAGGAAAGACTTCCTCTCAAGTAGAGGTTCTTTTCGCAAACAAATTTTTACAGATACACTTGTAAGAATAAAAAGGTCAGGGAGCATCAGAAGAGGGTCAAATAGTCAAACAGTGTGGTAAGCCCTATAATTTTAGTAAAATGTACAGAGGAATTGGGAAGATGAGTTGGGAGTGCATGTACTCCAGGCAAGGGTATTTGAGAAGGTTGTAGCCAGTCCAGAGTTCCTGTAGGAAGTGCGCTGTATCTCAGTCCTAAAGGATGACTTCCTGTTACCCAATAAAGGGGTGAGGTGCGGGGTACAGTTTTGACATGGGAGGAAACTGCTCCAGGTGGGGAAATGATACAGTCAGAGCCTCAGAGGTTGGGGAGATTACAGTATGTTGATGGAACTGAAAGAAGTCCAACAGAGAGAATAGTTACAAGATGGTGCCAACGGTGAGAGCTGTACACAGGCCCGGTTATAAAGGGCCCTGACGGCCCAGGTGTCTGGGCCTGGTTCTAAGAGAAGGAAACTACTTTTCCAACTTCACTGGTAGGATGGAGACTAGACTGCTCCAATTGGGCTGCAGAAGTGGCCTTGTAGTGAAGTTTCCAAAGCTAGAAAGAAGGTGGGATTATCTAAAATCATGATCTCCTTTGCTCTTTCCACATTGGCTCCTGAGAGGTAGAAACTTCAGGCCGAAGAGAAACAGACCAATTGTGTGCAGGGCTGTTAGGTTACTGGCGTTTTTTCCCCATTTCATTTTTGATAGCACTGTGGGAGAAGGAAACAGCTTATGCTGGAGGGGAAGAATGGGTCCTATGTGATCCATTTGGAAACCACCTTGCGTAATAATGCAGAATACCTGGTAGGCATAGGCAGAAGATGTGTTTGATCAGTTGATTGATTGGAGAGGCGGCTCATGG
Source organism: Leucopleurus acutus (assembly GCF_964270905.1). Classification (NCBI taxonomy): domain Eukaryota; kingdom Metazoa; phylum Chordata; class Mammalia; order Artiodactyla; family Delphinidae; genus Leucopleurus; species Leucopleurus acutus. The sequence goes on along the minus strand of NC_139153.1, from coordinate 34,297,030 downwards.
GCAGCCAGGCAGGCTCTGTTCCATCTCGCTTTGGGAGGTTCCAAGGGGGAGCCATGCTGAAGTTGGATGCTTTGATGACTGATTTCTTAACTCCTTCTCTCCCATTCCCTCTACTGACCCAGATCCAGTGGGAGCTCATGGTGGGGAGTGAGGGCTGCCCCAAAGCATGTGCCTCCCCATTAACAAGCCATGGACCAAGAGTGAGAAATTATAGCTCGAAATCTGGAGTCCGAGATATCTGGATCGCAATCTCAGCATCACCCCTTCCAGACTAAGTGACCTTGGCTCATTTACTTCACCTCCTAACAGTCAGCATCCTCACCTGCCCAGTGCAGGTTGTCGTCATGTTCCTTCAAAGGGACACATCCAGTGAGGGCTGAATTTGATTATGACATGAAGTGCTTAGCATGGGGCCCAGCACCGTCAACACTCAACAGAAATAGCTCAACGATTACTATTCTTAGTAGTAGCAGTTTTAGCATTAAATTAGTATTATTTTACATCTTTCTAAGGCCAAGAAGACCCACGTTTATTCATACATAGATGCTTAGCTGCACAAGCAACTGCTGATATGAGCCATCACACTGTTTGCCTACAAGATGCCAAGAGAGCTGGGAAAGTCACTGTAAAACCAGACGCCAGTGACATCAGCAGTCAGTACCATTGGGAAGGGGTAAGGATGCCAAAGATTGAGTTAAGGTTTCACTTTCTAAGTGGCAGTAGTGGTATTCAGGGACAACGTGAGATAGAAAGAGTTGTGTGAAGGGATAAAACGTGCAATACGTCTTTTCACAAATCCTGGGCAACCACGTGCCGTGGTGAGTGGCAGAGTAAAAGAAGCCACACAGGGAGTTGGGGAGCTGTCTTCCCAAACACATGAAGCACTTTCCACACCTCTCAGTGCCTGATGAGTTGCTGATGGTGCTGGGAGCTCCACACGTGATGTATGTCGTGAGGTAGAGAGTGAAGATCGGACGTTTAGAGGCTTTGGCTCCCTGAGTGTTTATGGTGTTGTGCAGATGAGAGCCGCTGAGAAACTAAAATCATGAAGCAATCCACGTGAGAACCGGGGCCCTGGGAACAGCACTGAGACAAGATGCCAAGGGAGGGGAGGGGAGTCGTGTGGTCCATGTTTAGATGCAGGAGGCACCTACAGTCCACTTGTCTAGATTTACCAAAGGGGGACCATGTCATGCATGGATTTTCTACTTGAAAATATATTTTGGAGAACCTTACACATCAATAAATGTGCAACTGTCTCCTAATTTTAGAGCCACGTAGGGTCCTACTGTAGGATGCAAATACCTTCTGCCTAAATGTCAATCATTATCTACTGTTTCAGTCAGGATGGGGTAAATTATGCTGCAGTAACAAATGACTCCAAAACCCTACTGGTTTATGATAGTCAACGGTAGGCACTCATCAAAGATTGTGACATTTTACCAGTGTGCCCTCCAGAGAGACTGTACCAGTTTATAATCCCAGTGGTGATATAGGAAAACTGCCCATTTTCCCCCCACTCCTATGCTTTAGGAAAGAACATGACCAGAGCAGGTTAATAAAAAGCACGGCCTTGGCAAAATCATTAGGTTGATGCCCCTTCCTCTTCACCCTCAGCCTGCTGTCCTGTCTTCTTCCCACCCAAAGAATCCTAGACATTCTTTAAGGAAAGCCTATATGCAGACACCAATGTGCTTATTAATTATACTGTGTCGTGTTGGTTCCAAACCCTTGGACTAGAGAAGAATGATTCCCAGAAGGGCTGTCTTCCCGGCAGAAGGCAAACTCTCCAACTCAGTCCTCCCCGCCACGCAAATATGTGCCTCTTCTAGCCAACGAGACTTTTATTTGCATCCCTTTGTCATTAGCTCTGTGCGAAACTATGAGTGGGGAAGATGAAGAAGAAGGAGGAGGAAAAAATGACACAGAACATTCTTCAGAAGTCACTTTCTTTTTATTTTGAAGTTTTAACCACGACTGATGACTTTTATCTCCAAGGAAACTGCCTCAGTTCCAGGAAGAGATGCTCCAAGCTTCCTTTGACCTGTACATGGCCATGAAATAAGGCAAAGTGCAGGACCTAGGTTCCTGAAGAGCCAGAGGAAAATCATGCCACTGGTAGTTGGCATCTGTCCACACAAGTGCTGGGGATGCCCCAGCTTCAGTGACATTTTCCAGGAACCGGACAGACACAGGCTCACGTTTTCCAGTCCTCATGGCACCTGGTATCCTCCACTGTGTTCCTCCCAGTGGTCGCTGAAGGTCCCCTCACTAGGACTGTCAGGAAGCCCACTCCCTACGATGTGCTGCCAACCTCCCTCAGGGTGGCTTTGACCTTCCCCTTTAGTCACAGTGCATACGTTTGAATCCCGATTTATCAGAAGCCAAGGAGCCACAGACTCAGGAGAACTAGAGTTCCAGCTTCATCTGTTCTGCCTCCTAACGGTGAACTCAATGAGTTATTCTTTCTGAATCACACACTGTAAAACATGGGTGACAGCATTTCTCCTGTTGAGTTATACAGGTTAAATGGAGCAGTGATGCAGACCTCACACAGAACTTGATACGTAGGTAAGCATTGACTCATTACCACAATGTCTTACTTTCTATATTCACCATCTTTACTCTAAGCTTCATCACCTCTCCCCAGAATTAGTATAATTGACCCCTGTTGGCTTCCTCTGCATTGACTGTTGCCTTTTGAATTCCACAGTGAGCATCCAGGGGCGAGATCTGTCGTTCACTCATTCATTCATTCATCAAGGTGTTCAGTTTTGCTGTACGGGAGGAGCCCACCTGGCCTGCTCGTTCGTTCTGACATCCGGCAGACCTAACCTGGTGCCTTAGACCAGTTATCTAATGCACAACCTCGGGGAAGTTACTGAACCTTACCAGCCTCTGTTGCCTCATCTATAAAATAGGAATAATAAGATCTGCCGCGCCAGGAAGTGGTTCTGAAATTTGAGTTTCTATAGAAGCCAGCTGGGAAGCCTGTTTAAACGAAGATCTGGGGTACAGCCTAGGTCACCTTATATGTAATCAACTATATGTGATGTACCTATCATAATTTGAGAAGCCCCCTGTGAAGACTGATAGATACTTCCTGTCAAGGACTTAGTCCAGTGCCTTGCACATAGTAGGTACTCTTACTATTAATTATAGCATTGATCAGACCTTTGGACCCATCAAAATATGTTTTGGGCCCCTCTTATGTGCTAGGCGTAGAATACATCAATAACCCAGAGAGACGCCGTCAAGCCATTGACTCTAAAAGGGCAGGCAGACATTGAACAAACATTCTAAGTATTATACAAAAAAAAAAGAAACATAGGGCGCTCTAAACCATTGGGAAGATGGTTCAGACATTAGTCTCCCCCTGTGCCCCCACCCCAGTCTTTTGATGTCCACTTCCTGCACCGTGCACGTGCTGCTCCGCCGGAGCCAGCTCATACCAGCTAGGGAGAATTGATTGTTACATCTTCAAGAATTTTGTGAGCCAAGCGACTTCCCACTGATAACTTGAAATTGCTCTTGCTGGATGTATTTACGCCATGGAAATCCAGAAACGTCACAAATCAGGGCTCTCCACCCCCAACCCCGAGAGCCGGTTGTTAAACATTTACTAGCACACCTCGGCACGCGGGTCATCTTCCCAGCCCCCCACCTCTGTTCTTTGCCTTCTTCCCACAGTCCTTGTACTGGTTTGACCCCTACCCCCAACTCTGGATCCAACTGACTGTCTCAGAACAGCCCAGATGAAATCTCATGCCATGTTTAGATTTTTTTCCCTGGGAGAGTGGTTGAATGCCAGGTCACCAATCCTGCTGGCAAGGACGCTAGTGTTCATAATGAATTCCACCTGCTGGGCACACCCTATGCTTCTTGGTGGATAAAAGAAGGAAATTTCCCTCCAGTAACAATGACATCTGATAGAATTTTTCTTGTCATCCCTACCCACCTCCACCACGACATTGCTCTCCGCCGTCACGTTGGCAGAACACGATGTTTTGGAGAGTCCCTTCCGTGGGGTGGGGGCATTCAGGTGCTGTCACCAGCCAGCTGTCTCGCCATGCGCTGGGACAGAGGAGAGCCCAACCCTGGCAGGCCCCTGCAGGAGGTCCTCTCATCAGATCACTGGTTGGCCCCTCTATGGGAAATTCCTTTCTCTTGTACAGAACATTCTCTCCACCCCAGATTCCCTCTGATAGAAACTCAAAAGGAGAAATGCCAGGCCATAGAATTTAAACAGAAGGGCCTTAGACAACTTATCTCACTTCAGCAACTTTGCAGTTTGTATTTGTAAACCTCACTTATTTACTTGTCCTGTTTTTGTTAAAGTAAACTCATTTGGAGCCGCCACATAAAAGGGTTTTGTTTACATGGCCTCTGCTTTCAGTTTAGATTCCTGGTTCAGTCTATTCACGTGAGCCCCATTTTTTTTCTCCCAAAGAATAAAAAAACTTTAAATAAAGTTCAGAGCCTCTCAGACAGGAATAACAGGCCCACGATTTTGTACAAAAGGCTCAAAGCATGGCAAGAGAAGGCGCGGGGAGGCAGAGAAGGAATTTGAGTCTTCACAGATCAGGTTTGCCCGGGTACCAGAGTTTGGGGCTTGGGGCTTGCCAAGGTTTTCTGGCCTGGAAACCATGATCGGGTTCCATCAGGACAGAGCTGAGAGCTTGTAACTCGTGTTGGCTCAGTGGGGCTCACAGGAGGATTCCCAGAGTCTCACTGACACCCTGTTACACCCGAGGCCCCTCAGAATCAACACTTCATTATGTGCCTGTGGGATGCCTTTCCACCCACTCATCATGAGAGATGGTCTTATTACTTGCAGAGGAGCCAAAGGAAGGCTGATTGGCATTCTGTCACCTGTTCCTATGTCTCGTGTGTGTGTGTGTGTGTGTGTGTGTGTGTGTGTGTGTGTGTGTGTGTGTGTAGGGAATCTTTCTGGAGCACTGGGGGTAGAAATCACTGCCATGGGATTTACCCACTAACAGCAGTGGGAAACTGGAAAAACATTCATTTTTCTCCTCCCCCCACACCAGCTTCATTCATGTTTCTAGGTGATGGGAAGACAAGTTACCTCCTAGCAAGGGAGTTAAGCAGGAGACTCAAGAACCATAAGAACTTGTTCATGTGCTTTGCTTAAAGATTTGAGGCTCCCCTGTGGACTCTTTTTGGGGCACCCTCTCCCCAGTATCTGCTTTCCTGGCTCTGACTAAGTACAGCTCATGGATGCGGGCCTCTCTGCGAAGGAGCCTGGGAAAGCTGTCGCCCTGTAAGCAGCCTCTCAAAGGGAGGGGAAAGAACTCATAGGCAACAATCAATGGGGGAATTATGAAAGTATGATGAAACTGCTCTATGGACTACCATATGACGGTTAGAAAGGATTAGTTATATTGGAATATCCTGAAAGGGAAACGTCTGGGACACATCGTCCAGTTAAAAAGCAAATGTGCAACGTGGTGTCATTTATGTTAAAAAAAAAACAAACTTAATTTCAAAGGCACTATATTGAGTGAAAAAACAATCTCAGAGGCTCAAATACTATATGATTCCATTTATATAATTTATAATTCCATTTAATAATTCTGTCTCAAAATGACAGAGTTATAGATATGGAGAAAAGATTAGTGGTTGGAAGGGGTTAGGGAACAGTAAGGGGGGGAGAGGAGGTATGACTATAAAGGAGTAGTTGATGGAATAATTAGCATAATTTATTGAAGAAATAATTCCATATCTTGGTGGTTGCGGACACACAAATCTACATGTGATAAAATGGCATAGAACTATATACCTGCTGTGTGCCAATGTCATTTCCTGGTTTTGATATTGTAGTATTGTTATATAAGATGTAACTGCTGCAGGAAACTGGGTGGAACTGGGTACAAGTCTCAGAACAATACCATGTATTTCCATAAATCTATGTGTAAGTAAACCTCACTTACAAACAAACAAAAAGCTAAAAGGATGTATGTCATTGTGGTTGCCGTCGTCACTTGGCCAGAAGGGGAATATTTGCGATTAGGGATTGGTCAGAGGATGCTTAGCCTTTTCTGTAACGTTAGAATATTTCTCCAACTGATACACATTTGTGGAATTTAAAAAAGCATCGTCAACTTTGTAGAGTGAGCCGAAATCAACAAGTGTTGATTGAACATTATATGGTTGTAACAGTGAAAACCCTGATACAATCTCTGTCCTCGTGGGGGGCTGGGTCCAGCCATACAAACTGCCATTAAACAGATGGTCACACATATGGTGGTTGCCAGAGCCAAGAGGCACCGTGAGCGGTGAAAATGTGGAACAGAGAACCTGGGATTCGTCTCCGTAGCGTCTGCAACCACCCCGTACCCAGTATGTCCACTCACTCACACACTTACTTATTCACTCATCAAACATTCACTATGCCTTTCTTGACTACCCCGAGGAGATGGAGAAGAGCAACTGGGCTTCCTGCATCAGTTACAGAGAGCACAGCCCAGAGACTGACCAATAACAAGGCTCGGCAACGGGTTTGATCAGGCTGGATTTGCTCTAGTTGAAATGGGGCTTGGGCAAGTGGGCTGTTCACACAGCCTCTACAACATGAATAGTGCCCCCCACTCCCCACGGGAAGTTGTATGAGCCAATGGTCCTTAACTTGGGGCTCTGGGTCCCACTGAGTCCTCTCCATCCTGCTTCAACCTCTCAGAGCCCTCCAGGGGATGCCCCAGAGCCCCACATGGGAGCGTCTTTCTGTTTCGACTACTCAGCATCCCTTTCCCCATCTCCTTGATTCAGCAGTTTGCTTGTTCTTGGGGAAACCATCTTGCTTTCTCTTTCAATTTTACGTGATTTCATGTAGACAGACTTCCAACCAAGGCTCTAGGCGTGGGATCATCAGAGGCAGTGAGAGATTCAACTCCAAAATTTTTGTGAGAATTATTGAAAAGAGGCCTTGTTTCCACAGGAGCTGAGGTAAGCCTGAAGCCGCCAGCAGCCATCTTGTCTGAAAATGGAATCAACGGGAGCAAAGCAGAGGTGAGAGAAAGTCTGAGTCCTAAAGATATCTTTCGAGCACTTGGATCCAGCTCTAGGCAGAAGGCTTGAAGCTAGAAATTCCTGTACTTCAGGTGTATGAGCCAGTAAATCCTTCTTTTTGTCCTAAACCAGTTTGAGTTGGGTTTCTACACAGTTTGAAAACTGCTGGGGAGTGGAAGGAACTTTGGATCTCAGAATGTTAATGCTAAAAGACATTACGTGTATGCATAACCTCTTCAAGGAGCCCCTTCACTTTTTACCAGCAATGGATCCTTTTTGTTAGTCTTTCTCTACTGCTATCTTGTTCTGATAGATTCTGTGAACCAAAAACACACCATACATTGTTAATCAATAAGGACACTGTTTCTCACTTTTACTGAACACAGTGATAATAGCCATCATTTATATGGCTCTGTTGTAAATACCGTACGCTTGGACGTGAATCTTGCCTGCTTTCCCCACTGTGTACTGGGTCGCTTTGGGTGAGTAACCTCACCCCTCTAAGTCTCCTTTCCTCCTCTGTAAGATGAGACATGAACATCACCCACTTCGTAGGGCTGTTGTGTGGAATATTTAAGAGAATGCATGTGAAGTGCGTGCCAAGGTGTGAGAACTAGTAGCTGTTAATTAGTATTAAAATTGTCATTATCATGATGTCTAACCTTCACAGTAATTCTGCATGCGGTGTTATTATTCTAACCTTATGGAGGAGAAAGGTGAGCCTCAGGGAGGTCATAGAACTTGCTTGGCTTATGGTAGGGTCAAGATTGGAACCTAGGTGTCCTTGAATTGTAAGTCCATGCTTTCTCTCCATACTTACTACCCCAGTCCCTCCCTCCCTCCTTCCCTCCCTCCCTCCCTCCCTCCCTCTCTCTCTCTCTCTCTGTCTCTCTCTGTCTCTCTGTCTCTCTCCCACACACACACACACACACACACACACATTATTAGAGCAATTAAAGAACAGCATCAAATTTCTATAATATGTATTCTCCAAGTATTAATTGAGCACTTACTAGGTTCCAGGCATTATTCTAGACACTGGATGATGCTAATTAGCCTAGTATTTCCAATAGCCTACTTGGTATTAGGTTGGACAGCCAACAACTTGTTTTCTTTTTTTTTTCCCCCATTCTTTTTCAGATTCTTTTCCCATGTAAGTTATTACAGAATATTGAGTAGAGTTCCCTGTGCTATACAGTAGGTCCTGGTTGATTATCTATTTTATACATAGTAGTGTGTATATGTTAACCCCAGACTCCTAATTTATCCCTCCCCCCATGTTGCCTTTTTGGTAACTGTAAGTTTGTTTTCAATTTCTATGAGTCTGTTTCTGTTATGTAAATAAGTTCATTTGTATCATTTTTTTAAGTTCCACACATAAGCCACATCATATGATATTTATCTTTTTCTGTCTGACTTCGCTTAGTATGATAATGTCTAGGTCCGTCCATGTTGCTGCAAATGGCATTATTTCATGCTTTTTTATGGCTGAGAAATATTCCATTGTATATATATATATATATATATATATATATATATATATATATATATATACACACCACATCTTGTTTATCCTTTCCTCTGTCGAGGGAAATTTAGGTTGCTTCCATGTCTTGGCTATTGTAAATAGTGCTGCAATGAACATTGGGGTGCATGTATCTTTTTGAATTATGGTTTTCTCTGGATATATGCCCAGGAATGGGATTGCTGGACCATATGGAAACTCTATTTTTAGTTTTTTAAGGAACCTCCGTACTGTTCTCCATAGTGGCTGTATCAATTTACATTCCCACCAACAGTGTTGGAGGGTTCCCTTTTCTCCACACTGTCTCCAGCATTTATTGTTTGTAGACATTTTGATGATGGCCATTCTGACTAACGTGAGGTGATAACTCGTTGTAGTGTTGATTTGCATTTCTCTAATAATTAGCAATGTTGAGCATCAACTTCTCATGGAGTTTTATAAAAATACTTAAAGTAGCTCAAAGTACTTAAATACTTAAAATAGCTCTTTTAAACACAAGGACCTAAGCACACGCTCATTTATTTCCATGCCCTCCTTCCCAACCAAACCCTTTCAAAATGGCAGTGAAAGATCCAAAGTCATAAACCTGCAGGACAATGAGAACAAGGTATCTGATAAAGGCAAACAAGTGATGTGAACAGAATTGAATGACGTGAGGTTCTAGCTGAAAGGATCCACAGGGTATACAAATCAGTGAACGATAAAGGACTCATCCTAAGACAAGGAGATCCTAACAGCTGTCAGAGAGAGAGAGAGAAGAAAAGAATAGCTCACATTACAAAGAGAGACAAACTGAATGGCAAATACTAATAGAATACCAATGGATTTATTTTTAGCAAAATTTGGAAGTAAAACAAAGTAAAAGGAGTTTCAGAAACTCCGATAAGCCTGTTTCATCCTCAGTAAATTAGTGATAAAATGTTAGAGGGTGGATGAAAGGAATTTGTTTATCAAACGGCAAGCAAGGCAGAAGTATTCAGTAATGTAATGAATGAAGAGCTTCTCTAATTACTCATCAAAACCCACCTTGGTCAGAACGTAGCTCTCACAGCAGCCTGCTCCCCTTTGGGCGGGGCCCACGACTCCGAGTACGAATCAGAACAGCTCAGAATCTCCTCCTTGATGTAATTAGAAGCTAGATCTCCAAAGTTTTCAGTGCCACCCTCCCACAGAAGGTACCAGACCTCGGGTTGGACCCAGGTGAAAAATCCTATTGTACAATATTGCTTCATCCCTGAGATGTCTCAGCTGCCCACGGCCTTCAAGGGGAGTTTATGGGGAAGGCCTGCTAGGGCTCCAGAGGCCCTCAGGAACCGTTCCTCACAAATCATGGCTTGAGATGGACAAATAGAGGTTCTAGACCGTGGCACGGACATCAGCAGCTTATTCGTCACCTCAACCAAAGCCTCCTGCCCCGCCGTGACCCCGCATCAGCTTGTGTAATCCCTTGCTGCCTCGAGTGCTGTCAAGGTAATTTTGCCCAGAGTAATACAGGCACTCTAAACAGCCCACCTGCTCCCTGCCTCTCTTTGTGTCAGTTCACCTTCCACACTTTACACTGGTTTTCTTTCCCAAAACACAGATCTGATCTTATCATTTGCAGGCTCAGGAACCTTCTAAGGCTCCCCATTGCAAAGACAATAAAATGTCAACTTCCCAACCTGCCACGTTGGCCCCCCCCTGCGGGCCTCCTAACATCCTTCGGCCCAGGCACCTCCTCCCACCTCCAGACCTGTGCTTGAGCTGTGACCTCTGCCTCCCGGGCCTTTTCCTCCTATCCTGTAGTCGAAGTCCTACCATCCTCCTGCACTTTGTGTGTGCACTGCTCCTACTTCCTCAGAGTCCAGACTTTATGTGAGTTAACTGCGAATGTCTCTCTCCAAGGGAGACCAACAAGGCAGAATGACCAGTGTATTTAAGTCGGAATCCCTTGGAACACTCAGCTCAGAGGTGAGCGTTTAATACCAGTCCAGAGATGAGCAGTAAAGTCTAAGTTGTGATGATAAAATCCTGAGCGCTTAGATGCTCTTCCCCTAGCCGGCAGGGCCTGGTGTGTTCTTCATTGGTCAAGGTCACTGTGGGGAAGATGCTGTATTAATCAAATATGCCTTAATCTGCTCTTGATCACATTGTCCCACTTGTAGTTAAAACTCTGTCCTGTTTCTTTCTAGTAGAAAAATGAACACTATCATGCCCCATCTAGGATGTCAGGAGCACCGGTTAGCGAGAGAGAAGGAGATCTAGGGAATCAGAAGGTCCTTGAATGCAGTTCAGGGACCCTTACTCCTTCTGGACTAGCAGTAACTCTGTTAATGAACTGCATTTGGAGAGTATTTCTCCACCACCATTGCCGTCACCACCGCCTTGCTCCCCCCGTGGAACAGGGGGCGGCACTGAGCACCCTCATGTAAAATGTGTGGGGCTCACATTATTTGGATTCAGTTTTTTCAAAATGTACATACCTCTCTCCCCTGAATCTCCAACGTGAAATGGACACTGCTTGAGTGGAGACATAAATGAACCAATACCTGCTCTGTGAGTTCTCTTTTAAGGGTCACCATCATCGTTCGTTCCTCTCACAACAAAATTAGCGATATTAATACATGAGAAACAGTTAAAATGGAATCCCAGTACACCTGGAAGACCCATCAGAGAGCCCGTGTGACCAAAGCTTAAGAGCAACACAGGGAGAGACAAGCAAGAACCCGGCTTTTATCGTCGGAAGGTACCACGTGCCTGTGTGTTTGTACCTGCGGCCTCACTCGGGGGTTCAGTGCTTCTTAAGGGAAATCTGTTCAAATGTCAGGGCCCAGACAGCCCCCTTGCTTTTCTCAGTCTGCTTTTCGGGTCTTGATGGCGTCAGGGGAAGGTTTCCGGAGAGTGTGCCTTTTCTTTTCCGGAATGTGAAGTTGTTTGGATGAGGCAGGAGGTGACCCCAGTGGAAAGGCTTGACTCCCCACGACTGGTTTTTGATCTGCATGGAGCAGAGATCTGGTGTTTGCCGCAGGCCGGCCAGGAAGCTGCCTCTAATCACAACCTGGGCTGGACTCGCAGAGGCTCTGGAAGGCTGACATTCCGCCTTGTCAGCATCTCCTGATGCGTTCATACCTCTGCGCCCTCACGGTTTACCTGGGAGACTGCGGATTCTGTGGCCACCCGGGCCACCCGGGAGGCCCCGGTTCCAGCTCCTTCAAGACAGAGCGCGGTTACTCTCAGCAGACATGTCCAGGCTCCCCTGCCCTCCCGGAGACACGCCTTTGCAGAGGAGTCGAAAGACCTCTGCTCGGGCTGGCTGGAGGGGTCGCCCTGCTGACAGAGAGGGCTGTGGTCATGCGGAAACTATGTGCGCAGGGCCGGAGGAAAGGTTTGACACGCTGGAAGCGTCGGGCCGACTGGAGAATTCTCTCCCTACCCTCCTAAAGAGGGGACCCTGCCAATACCACCACCAGACCAAGTTCAGAGAGACCGAGAACAAAGAAAGCAAGATACGTCCCCCAGATGGCAAGATGAGCAGCGTGTGAGGGGCCAGAAGCCTTCAGCCTGATTCAGACAACGCCAGGGATATTTCGAGACCTGAATGTGGATGTGAAGGTTTGCCGCAGTGCCTGCCCGTGTCCCTCAGGGGCTCCACCTCACCAAGCACCTTCCACGCCCACTGAGCATCATTGCACTGGCTGCCTTTCCCCATCAGAGCTCCCACAGGACCAGGGAGACTATCTCCTAGCCACTTATACAGATGTCAACACAGTAAGGACACAAAGATATGGATAAAGCACCCTTCCCTTTCATGTGCTCACCCACTGACACGCGTCTCTACCATCTCATGTGCCGTGGGGCAGAGGTGTCAGGGCAGAGCGCTGACCAGCACAGCTTGTCCCCTCGTTAAGTCGTAAACTTCAACCCAATTAAGGCAAGAGCATCACTCTACTATGCAGAGCAGCGGGGTCTCAAACTTCGGCAGAATTAGACTCACCTAGAGGGGTTATTCCAACACGCTGGCCACACCTCCGGAGTTTTTGATTCAGTTGAGCTGGAGGTAGGGTGCTAAAAAACGGGCATGTCTAACAGATTCCTCAGTGATGTCGAAGCTGCTGCTCCGGTGCTCACCCTGAGAGCCCCTGTACAGGTGAAACACTGAGGCCCATCAGCAGCCAGTAATTAATAATCGTGGCCCAGGTCTCACTTACAGAAAGTAGTTAATCCAAAATTCAGACTCAGGTCTGATTCCGAAGCTTTGCTCGTAATGGCGACAGTATTCTGCCAGCCCTATGACACTCCATTCACAAATCCATCAGTTAAATAACATGGCTATTCAGTGAAGGGGAAATTCAAATTTAGAGTTTTAAAAAATAAATTGGGCGTATGGATGAGGTGAATGAATTCAGACAAAGGGTGGCCTGGGTGGGACACTAGAGCTAGGGTGACCCCTGTTCTCATTTTCCCCCAGGGAGTCCCAGGTGGTACATTGGTTTACATGATGTTTTATGATGACCCTAACTATAGATGCTACATTTCCTCAATGGATTAGAGTTTTTAACTTGAATTTTAAAAGGCAAGAAAGGAAGGTAACAATCTGAACACATTTCCCCTGGATCCTCCCCGCGTGCGTTTTACAGCCTCCCTCTTGTAAAGAACCATGTGGGGTTGGCTGTTTAATGAGGTATTTCCCACTCGGAGCTACAAAGTGATGATTCCAAATCCTGAGAGAAGCCCAGGGGTGGCTTCCAGCCTTAAGTGCCAAATGAAATGCCACCACGGGGCCTCATGTGAATCTGCGGGACTCCCAAGCTACCCAAGAGATGGTCATTGTACCTTATAAAGGAATGTCATGGACCTATCCCAAAGGCATCGGGCACCAATGCTAAAAGGCAATGAACTTGAACTAAGTAAGCCTCCTGACTGGCCGTTGCTGTTGATGCTGTAGAAGACTCTGCCCGATGGCATTGGGCCTGAGTAAATGCTGGCTTGGCTGACCCAATCCAGTAAAATGAATTGGGCATGACTAACGTGTAGGGATGCCAGGCCTTCCATTAACAGAGAAGGCATGCAGGGGCAGCAGTGAGGGTCAGCATACAAAGCTTGCAAACAAAGATTCCTTTCCAAAGGGTGAGTTACAGGGAGGAAGGAAGGAAAGAGAAGACAAACCTTGATGTCCTTGGGGAATGGGCTGCTTAACAAATCCATCCTTACAATTGCAATGCAGCCTGAGGCAAGAGCCCAAGCAGACGTGAGCACATGGACACATCTGTAACGTCCACGAGCCTCAGCCTTCCCCTCCGTAAAATGGGGTTCACACTCCACTCTGCTCCTAGTAACTGCAAGGAATTGCCATATGGATCAAATGACAGGAGATGGGAGAAAAGAAAGAAGAAAACTTTACATAGTTAAATGCTTTATAGGAATATAAGGTATCCTCTCACAGCACGGTTGGGGCGGGGCAGTGAAGAAGGAGGGGAAAATCAAAGGGGGCTTTGACTTTAAGAACAATGTTTAATTTTGTTTGAGGGTGGCAGATTCGCATATAATTTCTGTAATTTTTACAGACGGGTAGATATGTGCTATATCTACAAGTCAGTATATTCATAAAGACTTGCAGCTCAATTAGATGGCAACATACAACTCTATTTTTTTCCTCATTTGCCCATTCGAATCCACGTTTTGGGGCCAGTTCTTTCCCACCTCTTGGAAAAAGTCTAGAGATGGTCCCATAAAATTTCTGGTCGGCCTGAGACCACAAAATGCCCTCTTGTTAGTTACAGTCTCAGAAATTGTGTCCATTTGATAAATAATGTACAGTTTCATATAAAGGTCAAAATTCAAGTTAAAGCTTCGCCTCTCGCCCACTCAGGCTGCCTCAGGCTGAGACCTCTCATGGGGGGAAGACGCACAAGGGTCTTTCTTTATTTCCCCGTCTTTCCCATATCTTCCTGGCCCCAGTCACTGGATTTCTGACTCCTCCAGGCCTGGGAGAGTTAAAAGGCAGGAAAGGTCCTGGGAATCAACACTATAGTGTGACCTGACGATGGTTTTCTCTGGCCATAGCTGATGCTTAAGGCCAGGCATTTTGGGTTGGCAGCGGGGAGTCCGGTTGGTCTGACTTTTCCTCCATCACTGGAGATCTCTCCTCCCCAGTTCCTTTATGCAGACCAAGGTCTCCCCACTGGCTGTTCCACACTTTCCCCTTAGCCCCTGGTGAGGTCCACCCCATGCAGAGTCTCACCGACATCCCGCGGACTGGGACTCTTCCTGTGTGGCCTGCATCTGGTCCAAAGGAAACATTTGGAAGTGAGGGCTGTGCGCAAGCAGGCACCCTTCCCCATGCCTACCGGGCAGCAGCCCGCCACGGCCACGTGGAGCCCAGGCCTACATGGCCCCAGAGTCTCCAGGAAGTCTGTGCAACTCCTTGAAGGGTGAGCTTGAAACCTCACCCGTGTGCCTTGGGGTTAAGAGGAAGGAACACCGTGCGCACACAGCGGGTGGAGGCTGTGGGTGAGGTGAGAAGCACAGCACACTCACAGCTGTCTCCAAAGGATTCTTCTCCCGATTTCCACCTCTCAGCTTCTTCAATTTTCAATGCAGCTTTTCAACTTTCTCACCCTTTTATAGCCTCCAGTGAGGGGCTAAAAGGTTGCGAAACATCCTCAGCTACCTAGTTTGCATGTCCTGCAGAGATGATCCAATAAATTTTTTCTAAATATTCTGAGATACTAAAATGCAACTCTTTCTGCCCGTTGCCCACAGTGACCCCCAATCAACAGGCATTAAATACTACTGGACTCTTTGCTAAACAAGACAGAAAGGGTTCTCTCCTAACATCCCACTGTAGAAAAAAGACTGGAAGCAGATATGCTACATGTTAATAGTAGTTAATTCCAAGGCCTGGAACTATGGGTAATTTATTTTCATTGTACTTCTCTATATTAAAAAAATGTTTTTAAGGAAAATAAGATATTCTTAGTAAAAGATGAAAAATTCTAGTAAAGGAGAGACTATGTTAAAGAATAAAAGAAAGAAGGGAGGAGAGAGGCAAGAAGAAAGGGCAGGGTTCTCTTTTCTCCACACCCTCTCCAGCATTTATTGTTTGTAGATTTTTTGATGATGGCCATTCTGACTGGTGTGAAGTGATACCTCATTGTAGTTTGATCTCCATTTCTCTACTAATTAGTGAGGTTGAACATCTTTTCACGTGCCTCTTGGCCATCTGTATGTCTTTTTTGGAGAAATGTCTATTTAGGTCTTCTGCCCATTTTTTTTTTTTTCCCTTGAGTATTTAAAAAAAATTTTTTTTAACATCTTTATTGGAGTATAATTGCTTTAAATGGTGTGTTAGTTTCTGCTTTACAACAAAATGAATCAGTTATACATATACATATGTTCCCATATCTCTTCCCTCTTGCGTCTCCCTCCCTTCCACCCTCCCTATCCCACCCCTCTAGGTGGTCACAGAGCACCGAGCTGATCTCCCTGTGCTATGCGGCTGCTTCCCACTGGCTAGCTATTTTATGTTTGGTAGCGTATATATGTCCATGCCACTCTCTCGCTTTGTCACAGCTTACCCTTCCCCCTCCCCATATCCTCAAGTCCATTCTCTAGTAGGTCTGTGTCTTTATTCCTGTTTTACCCCTAGGTTCTTCATGACATTTTTTTTTTTCTTAAATTCCATATATATGTGTTAGCATACGGTATTTGTCTCTCTCTTTCTGACTTACTTCACTCTGTATGACAGACTCTAGGTCCATCCACCTCACTACAAATAACTCAATTTCATTTCTTTTTATGGCTGAGTAATATCCCATTGTATATATGTGCCACATCTTTATCCATTCATCCGATGATAGATATTGAGCTTCATGGCTGTTTGTATACTTGGAGATTAATCCCTTGTCAGTAACCCTCTTGCACTGTTGGTGGGAATGTAAATTGATACAGCCAGTATGGAGAACAGTATGGAGGTTCCTTATAAAACTAGAAATAGAGCTACCATATGACCCAACAGTCCCACTACTGGGCATATACCCTGAGAAAACTGTAATTCAAAAAGATACATGCACCCCAATGTTCATAGCAGCACTATTTACAATGGCCAGGACATGGAAGCAACCTAAATGTCCATCAACAGATGAATGGATAAAGAAGATGTGGCACATATATACAATGGAATATTACTCAGCCATAAAAAGGAACAAAATTGGGTCATTTGTAGAGATGTGGATGGACCAGAGTCTGTCATACAGAGTGAAGTAAGTCAGAAAGAGAAAAACAAATATCGTATATTAACACATGTATGTGGAATCTACCACATGTATGTGGTATAGATGAACCTATTTGCAGGGCAGGAATAGAGACTCAGACGTAGAAAATGGACATGTGGACACAGTGGGGGGAGGGAGGTGATGAATTGGGAGATTAGGATTGACATATATACACTACCATGTGTAAAACAGATAGCTAGTGGGAACCTGCTCTATAGAGCAGGGAGCTCGGCTCGGTGCTCTGTGATGACCTAGATGGATGGGATGGGGGCAGGGTGGGAGGGAGGTCCAAGAGGGAGGGGATATATGTATACTTATAGCTGATTCACTTGGTTGTACAACAGAAACTAACACAACATTGTAAAGCAATTATACTCCAATAAAGAAATTGTTTTTAAGTAGAAAATTAAAAAAAAAAAGAAAGGGCAGGAAAGGAGGGTAAAAAGAAGACAAAGAACAAAGCCATGGCATAAAATAGATGACAGAAACAGAGATCATTATTTTCTTTCAAAGCATGTGTTTAAAGTGAAGTCTGCTTTTGCATAGTAAATGCACTCATTAATTTAGAACTAGTATTGCAAACATCTACCTTTTCGTAAAGGCTAAGAAAATACGCGAGACCAGACTATTACCCATGTTTGTTTTGTGTGAACAGACTTGATTCATCTTTGCATGAATCCCAGGGACAGGCCAACTCCATTGATGGAAAGAAACTCAGAATCAGGATCATTCCATGGGACTGGTGTGACATTTGCATTTTGCACAGGCCATAATGGAAGAAATGTGGGGGAAGTTACGAGAAAGTAGCTACATAAATAAGACTGCAGAGACCACCTACAAGCTCTTTAAATAACATTAATTTAACAGCATCCATTTGAACAATGTGCTAATCTCAGAAAATCTTCTCATAAAACAGGTCTTGGCATCAGCTTCTTCCTATAGCTAGGAAAAGTAAGAAAACACCAATTCCTTTCTCTTTAATTCCAAGACTTCGACTTCTCACTGTTTGAGATGGGATGGCAGGCATCGGGCCTAAGCACTGTGGGGTGCCATTGGAAGGATCTTAGGCGGAGGAGCTGTGTGTGGGGTAATTTCTGTGTGCCTCCAGATGCCCTCTCTGCCGTTCTCCATCCTGCTCTCTACCCCAGGAAGGTTGACCTCGGCAAAGTTCATCCCCTGGGCCTTCCTGCTCTCTACCTTTGAGTTGGGTTTAGTCAGTGGAAGGTGCTGGAGGATATGGAAACGTGAGGGGAGAGAGAGATTGGGATATTTACTCATTCATTCATTCTACTGAAGGCTGCAGCTCCTCGCAGATAGCACTCTCCTCCAGCTATAGGTCTTGCCGAGGTCTGGCTATAGACGAAAATGTTCGAACCAAGGAGGGCAAGAGTGGATTTCAGGAGATTAGTTGATTATTCTGCGTCCAGGAGGAAGGTGATGATGGTTTAGTCTATGGTATGTAGTGTAGAGAAGTAGATAGATTCTGAAAGCATTAAGGAGATAAACGTAATGCAACCCATGGTCATGGATTGGTCATGGATTGGACATGAGGGTGAAGGAGAAGACTTCTAGGTTGTAGATCTAAGAAATCTGACGGTTGACGGGCCATTTGCAGTGGTAAGGAACACTTGGATTCAATAATCTCTCTTGGGGAAACTCACTGTGTGAGTTACTCCATTGGAGGTGGAGGTTGGGAAAGGTCCTTTCTTTCTGCCATTCACTGAGAGCCTGCTGAGGAAGCAGCACCCAGTCCCTCAGCAGTGGAGAGTGTTTTAGGGCATGTGGCTCTGTGTGGTTGAGAGGCCTTACCATGCATTTGGAGAGCAAGTTCTTTTCTTGAATTCTTATTTGCATCTACAGAAACTCATACTGTTTCCCTTACAACACCTAATGAAGACAGATTAGGCAAAACAACTTTAAAACTTTACTTCTTCTAGCTCTCTAAGTACCAGAAAAATTGAATGTTAGATTTACAATCACTGTGCGTTTTGTTTGAGAGAGAAAGAAAAAACTCATACGCAAAGAACATTTTCATAAATCATGTCTATGATTAAAAAAATATGGTTCAAACAGACACAACTGCACTTTACCCTGCATCTGTTTCACATACACAAATGTGTCAGGTTTACATAAACCACACTGATACAGATGAAAAATAAGGGAAGAACAAGATAAAAATAGCTCTTACAGTATCAGGGTATCAGTAACACATCTTTTATTATAATTATATATGATACCATTGCAATCAATCATGTTCTTATATTGCATTGACTAGTGACCTCAAGCCCCATGAAGGAAGAGCTAGCCAACATCCAGGAATCGATTCTTGTAGCTTTTTAAAAAAGAAATCTTCAATGTCATATGTTTGGATTTCTGGTGACAATTTCAAAAATAGTGAAATGAAGCAACTTCACCCCCCAGGTGGTGTCCACGTCCTGATTTCGGATGTGTTCCTTTACATGATACCGTCGCAAGGCAGGAGCAGCTAGGGGCAGTGCCCCGTTTCAGGTGCTACTATAGATGGATCATCTGTGAATGGAACCACCCAACCAGCCACTAGTAGCTTCCCAGGCCTGAGAGATGACACTGTTGATTTGAGCTTTTATCAACCCTCTCTCCTACTGTCCCTGACTATCTGAGCAAACATTCAGCTGGAAAACTCGACTCATAAATATTTAGCTTTTATACTATAATTATAAAAATTGCTGAAGTCTCAAGGGAGGATTTTTTTTTTTAATGCATGGAAGCTTGACCCTAGTAAGTAACACTCTGCTTTCTCATTCATTGACTAAACACACTTTTTTCTCACAAACTTGCATCATTTCAATGTCTCTTAATGCTTTAGCTGTACTTTTTGTCCCCTCATCAGCCCTAACCTTGAAGTCCACAGATCTATAAGCAGACACTTTAGTGTTCTACCAGGGGCAATTCTATTTAAGGGTAAGGAATCGTTCTGCCATGCAAATATTTATCCCAGATATAATACTTTACCAATTTTAATCTTCAGATATTGAGGTTGCTTAAAATTCTACTTTGACCCTGGTATCCCATTTGAAAGCATTTGGACATAGGTATCAGAAGACTTTTTTTATTCCCCCTTTTTCTGGGTACAACACCCAAATTTCCATTTATGAAATTGTATTTCCCAGTAGGGGGTGGGGAGGGGGGGATGAATTGGAAGATTGGGATCGACATGTATACACTAATATGTATAAAATAGGTAACTAATAAGAACCTGCTGTATAAAAAATAAATAAAATTCAAAAATAAATAAATAAATAATAAATAAATAGTAATGAAGTCTCATTTTCTTCTAACTTCGAGGAGATAAAAAAATAGATGTAAGGAGACACTTTAATATTCTCTTCCCATCGTCAAAAGAAATGGCTGGCATGCAATCTGCTTTGGAAACCACAGGTTTAGACTATTCACAAGCAACCCCAAAAGTTTAAAAAAGAAAAAAAGGAATGGTGCTTCCCCTCCTCTCTCAGGCCACGTGGATTAAATAGGGCTGATGCCATCCCTCACTTCCATGAGTGAAAAGAAGACCCAAGTCAACTTAACGAGAGTGAGCCTTGAGATGTTTGCTGGGATTATTGGGAGAGAGGATTTCTTTTTCTGTTCGGGCTGCTGAGTTGGTAGAATGAGGCCCAGAGTGGTTGATATCCATCTTGCTTCCATGTGGGAAAAGCCTACCAGACACTGATGGCAACACAGAGGAGGGCAGAGCCAGGAGCTGGAGGGATAAGGACTCATAACAGCTCCGTATGGGCAGGTTGATTCAGCTTTATCTAAAGCACTTCTAGCCTTGATCGTGAACTTTTCAATTACTTTCCTAACTTTCAGTTATAAAACCCTCATTTGTTTAGTTTGATTGGACTTGGATTTTTATCACTTAGAATCCCCTCTCACATCTCTTTGTTCCATTTTATGCAATATGTGTGTGTGTGTGTGTGGCGGGGTGTCATGGACAGGACCCCAGTCAAGGGATCTTAATTAGACTCCCCTTCAGCTGTTGCTCCTTCCTTATAAAGCCAAATGGGAATTGACCACGTGGCATCTAGACCTATGATGGCCCACTCCCTAGGAAATTTCACCATTAGATGGCCTCTCCCTTCATGACACCTGGACCTCAGAGGTATGGAAAATATGGGCTCACCCAGAAGAGAAGTGTTATCCTCTCTCAGAACTCATGACCATCTATCGGGGTAATGATCTTCAACTCTGCTGTGAAGAAACATTTACAGACGGCCCCTCCAAAATCTACTTTGCCAGACATTCCTGGTCAGGGAAGAAACTAGAGAATCTCTTTCCTACAGGGCTTTTACATTCTTTCAGTTCTGAAATATAATGCTTACAAAATTTTAATTTCATCCCTAAATTCCTAAATCTCTGTGATGCAGACCCACTGGGCTGACTCCTCATGACTGGTGCTGGCCCATCTGTAAGAGCTTAGGCACCTCTAGGTGAGGTTGCTGCCTCCATGAAAACTATGGATGTTGTACTTGGATGGGAAGCTCTGGGAGATTATAAAACTCAGTGAGGAGGTAACCACACCCCTAATTCCATAGACCCACAACAATCCATTTGGCAGAAAGACACCTACATGAGGAATTAGAAAAGGAAAATTTTCCAATAGTCTGCTAAACCTATGAAAACCTAGCTCAATTCCAAAGGGTCCCATAAATACAGTGACACACTTTTGTACACAGACACACAGACACACACACACACACGCACACACGGAATCTCTCAAGAAAAGAGCAGAAAATGGCAAAATGAACTTTTCTGGCCTGGTTCTTTTTACAGAAGTTCTTACAAAGATGTAAAAATTAAATCCCATTCAGTTAAACTCATCAGGAGTTACCTTTACTAAAAAGAAGAAAATTATATGCAATTAGGACTGTGCGAGAAGGCCGTGGGATACACGATAATTATTATCTCTGGGTATTGTATCCAGCATGAGAAAAGGGAAAGGCATAATAATGGACCCAGGACTTGGGCCCTATCCACTTAAATACAAACAGCATTAGATTATTAACTACCTATAATTCATTAATGGCTTATTTATGCCACAAAATGCCTTGCTCTTCTGTAAAGTTATTAGCAAAGTTAATGCCCCACCACTGGAGACACCCAGTATGCATAATGATCTTCTCTTAATAACCTATAAGACACCTTTGGAGTGTCATGGACTGAATATTTACATCCCCCCAAATTTACATGTTGAAGCCCTAACACCCAAGTGGCCATATTTGGGGATGGGACCTCTAAGAAAATAATTAAGGTTAAATGAAGTCATAAGGCTAGGACCTTTATCTGATAGGATTAGTGTCCTTATAGGAAGAGACACCAGAGCATTTTCTCTCTCTCTCTCTCTTTCTCTCTTTCTCTCTCTATGCATCTCTCTGCATGCATGCACAGAGGAAAGGCCATCTGACACCTCAATAAGAAGGCAGCAGTCTACAAACTAGGAAGACAGCTTTCTCCAGAAACCAACTTTGCCAGCACCTTGATCATGGACTTCCAGTCTCTGGAACTGTGGGAAAACAAATTTTTGTTGTTTAAGCCACCTAATCTGGTATTTTGTTATAGCAGCCCAAGCTGACTAATTCAAAGAGGAGACAAATAAATGCAGTCATTAATTACTCCACACTTAAGTCCCTCCTCCTCCTCCTTCCATGGGGCCACTGGGGTCATATGTATAATCAAACCATACTAGCTCTATGCCCAGGAGCTCATGGCCTGGCAGTACTGCCTAGTGGTTAGGGGCCTAGTCCTTGGAATGAGCAAACATAGATTTGAATCCAGCTCCATCATTCTGCTACTTGTGTGGTGTCTGGAAAGTCACTTAACTTCCCTGAGCCTCAGCTTTCTTATTGGCAAGACAGTGATGTTGTTAATAACAGCACCTGCCCATTGGGATTGATGGCAGTGTTGATGAGATCATGTCTACGACATTATCATTCAGCTTCCATGAGGTGGCTTTGTTGAGAAGCATCTTCTTGGAACTGATGGCCCTGTGGATACTGGGGGAACAGGTGTGCCTTAACCACCTGCCAAGTGTAGGAGTGGTGACATTTTTAGGCAGAAGTTCTGGTGATAGGTTCATTGGGCTGGAATGGAATATACCTGAATATGGTTTCTTTGAAGATGACAAATCAGGAGTAAAAAAGAGACATTGTAAGGAGCTGTAAGCCATCAGGGCTGCTCTCAATGAAGCATAAACTCAGTGAGGACAAGGGCTTTGATCTCTGCTTTGATCACTACTGTTTATGTGGTACCTAGCCTAGGGCCTATCACAGATAGGGGCTTGATCAAGTTTTGTTGAGCAAGGGGGGAAAAAAACCAAGCAAGTGATTACTGACCAAATGCCACTTGGCAAGTCCTGGTCAGTGTCACATCATAGATAGTCTTGGTGATGCCACCCATGAAAAAGGTAAGGTTAAACATCAGCTTGTTTCAGAATCGCAGGTTGACTTCAGTGGTGATGAGTGGTCTTGTTCGTTAGAGCCCCACTCCTTGTCCTGACTGTGTGAACCATAAAGCAACAAGGACTTTAATAAATAAACTCATTGCAAGTCCTAAAACTGGCATGACCTAGCATAATTGTCACTCTCTGCATGTTTTAATTTGTAATCGGTTTCGCTGGCTAATGCCTAAATAAATGAGAACAGATATCTGGTACCCAACGGTTTTCTGAGCACATAGCAGATATTTCTAATCAGTCATGACACTTTTTCTTCCTTGGCTTGGTCTCAGACTATTTCTCAACATGGCATTCCAGAGAACCACTGATAGTCAACTGGAGTTGGCTTTCGAGGTGGAACCATTCTGTCTGCCTGCTCTACATGGGTTTCATTTTACACTACTGGCATAGTTGTTTGTTGTTTTTCCTCCCAGGCATCCACTCTTCCTTCCTATGATAATATTCTCGTTTTCACTTGAGGATTCGCTTCTCTTCTACTCTTAATTTATTGGCATCCAGGGACACTGCCTCCATCCCCGGATCTCGGATAGAGCACATGACCAGTTGGCTCTCCCTCCCTTCCCCTGACCACAGAGATTTGTTCAGAGTGGTATAAGTCAAGTGATATCATTTAAACCCCTGGATTCAATCAGATACTCCTAGAGTATCTGTTACAAGTAACTTCTCGCTCTGTGCATCTATTCTTTTCCTGAGTTCTTGGATCATCTTTACAATCACTACTCTGAACTCTTTCTCAGGTAGATTGTCTACCTCCACATCACTTAGTTGTTCTTCTGGGGTTTTATCTTGTTCCTTCATCTGAAACATATTCCTCTGCCATCTCATTTTGTCTAAATGTTTGTTAGTATTTTTATGTATGTAGAAAGTTAGTTATGTTTCTTGACCTTGGAGAAGTGGCCCTCTGTAGGGGATGTCCTATGTGTCCCAGCAGTACACTCCCCTCTCATCACTCAGGGGCCAGGGACCAGCTGGTCCCAGGGTAGGCTCTGGTCTGTGTTTGTGGACTCAATTCCGCAGGCTGCTGGATGGTGATTTTCTTCTGGTGTCTGCCCTTTGGTGGGTGGAGCTGGGTCCTGGCCCTCTGGTGGGCAGGGCCATGTCAAGGGGCATGTTTAGAGGTGGCTGTGGGCTCAGCAAGTCTTTAGGCAGCCTGTCTGCTGATGCATGGGGCTGTGTTCCCACCATGTTGGTTGTTTGGCCTGAGGCGTCCCAGCACTGGAGCCTGCAAGCTGTTGGTGGGGCCAGGTCTTGGTGCCAAAACGGTGACCTCCAGGAGAGCTCACGCCGATGATTACTCCCTGGTACCTCGCCACCAGTGTCCTAGTCCCCACAGCGAGCCACAGCCGCCCCGCCGCCCACGCCTCCCCAGAGACCCTCTGAGACTAGCAGGTAGGTCTGCCTCAGGCTCCTATGGAGTCACTGCTTTTTCCCTGGGTCCCGTAACGCATAAGACCTTGTGTGCGCCCTCCAAGAGTTGAGTCTCTGTTTCCACCAGTCCTGTAGAGCTGTTGTAATCAAGCCCCACTGGCCTTCAAAGCCAAATGTTTTGGGGGCTCCTCCTCCAGACTGGGGAGATTGTGTGCGACTCAGAGCTCTCACTTCTGTGGGAGAATTTCTGCAATATAATTGTTCTCCAGTTTGTGGGTCGCCCACCCAGGGGGCATGGGATTTGATTATATTGTGAGTGCACCTTTCCTACCCTCTCGCTGTGATTTCCTTTTTATGTCTTTGGATGTAGAATATCTTTTTTAGAAGGCTCCAGTCTCTTTTATCAATGGCTGTTCAGCAGTGAGTTGTGATTTTGGTGTGCTTGTGAGAGCAGGTGAGCTCAAGGTCCTTCTACTCCACTTGTCCCACTCTGTTACAATTCCTTTTATTGTGAAAATTCCTTTTTTTTTTTTTTTCTTATACTGATATGATTTGGGTATTCTGCTACTTACAAGAATATGACTTAAAGCAACACATGCTCTGGTGCACTCCTCCAACTCTTCAAGGTCATGGATCTCATGAAAAGACCTTCCAGGCCCGCCACATTGCCAACCTTGCCTTGGCCTGGTTTTGGAAACTTACAGAGCTGCCATCTCTCTCTGGAACAGGGGAAAGCACCTGCTTAAGCAACGAAAGTCTTGATCCGTCCACCGAGGTGGATGGGGCTTTAAAGGGCTTAGAGACCGGCTGGGCATCTGGGGTTTGGAATTGTTCTCCTTCTACCTCACCATGTGAATGTCCCCAGTGCTGAGGTGCTTGCCATCTTCCAGGAATATCATTTCCAAATCTGCTGGCTCTGATTATTCAAAATTTTTCAACCTTTTGAGGAGAGAGAGGAGAGCTAAGCCTGAACCCTCCATTCTAAAGTACACCTTTCAGCAAGCATTCTTTGCCCATTTATTTGTTCACACATTCATTTCTTCACACATTCAGTAAATATTTGCTGGTGGCTTCCATGTGTCAGGCACTGGTCCAGGTATTTGGGATACATAAGTGAACAAAATAGATTAAACCCCTGACTCATGGAGCTTACATTCTAGAGACAGAAGACAGGCCGTCAGCAATAAGCATGATGATAATAAGTTATGTGGAGCATTAGAAGGTGACAAGTGCCGTGGGAAAGAACAGAGCAGTCTAAGAGCCATCAGGGGCTCAGTTTCACTATTATAAACAGGTGGTCCAGGTGGGCCTACCTGGTGATGGGAGAGTGAACTGTAACTTGAAGGAGGGGAGGAGTGATCCATGCAGAAAGGTAGGGGTCATAGGACCAGTTTATTAACATTGTTTTCCAAGTTCTCGAACTTCTGAGCTATTTACTCTGTTTCCAACCACCAGTATTTGTTGGTAGTTCAGGGCTGTATCTCTACACAGACCACTTCAACTGAATTTCTCTCTTTTTTGTTTAAGTGTTTAGGGTGGTAAAGGGTGGACAGCTGTCAGATTTTGGCAGCGAGAAGCTGAGGAGTAATGCTGGTGGGAGGCATGCCAACCTCACAGTTTGCCTGAACACCACCCTGCTAGGGCATCAATTCCAGAAATATCTAGGAAACTGAGTCAGTACCAGAGGACTCAGACAGATGAGCGAGCTGCAGCAACACCTGATAGGGCTTTTTCTCTTTTTTGAACAGCAGCTGGAGGTGCTGCCTCTGTCGGGGCTGGTGACCTGCTGACCCTGGAGACCAGGGCCTGGGGAGTGGCCACCGGAAGGTGGCCCCCTTGGCCTTGGGCTGCCCCAAGTGGGGGTTATGTGAACCGGCCGCCCTTCGCATGTGTGTTGGGGCTTTCTCGTTCCTGACCCGTGCTCCCACTGGCTCTCCTACTTGATAGAGATTTATGTGCCGACGTCACGCTCACCCTGGATCCGTTGAGGAAAACATAAAACAAATCCGTAGGATTTGGGAGGGAGGGGCCAGTCATCGGTTACTTTGAGGAAAGTCAGGGACAGCTGCACACGGCCTCCATCACTTCAAGGTGCATCTTGAGGCTGGAACCCAAATCCCTTCCCTGCCAGTGATGGCAGGGTGCCTGCCTGAGCCTGGTCCCAGGGGCAGCTGTTCTGTGTTTCCCAATGAGAGGCTAACTAAAGGCACTACATACATCCCTCCCTCCCAAGTCTTTCATTTCTCCTCTTCAGATGTCACCAAGGATTGTCTTATTACTGTAACAAACATTTTCTAATTTTCTAATGCGTTAATCTTACCTCCCTAGTGAGATTATAAATGCTGGTGGACGAGAAGCATGTTTACTACTCCTTTGTATTTCTTTCTCACCCTCTCCAACATACTAAAAACCCCCCTTACCACTCCCACACCTACTCCCAAACACTGGGCACAGTAGCCAAAATTAACATACCTGCCATTTATTGAGTGCTTACTATGTGCCACCTCTGATTCTAAAGGCATTTTAAATGCTTAACACTAACAAATCTAAACACTTAACATCTGAACACTTAACACCTCTCACCTCAATCCAAACCACCATTTTGATTAGGGGATTGTCATTCCCATTTTACAGATGAGGAAACTGTAACTCACTAAAATTAGATAAGCATACAACATGCCCCAGCTGGGAATATTTTAGGATTTGAACTCACCTCTGCCTGTTTCTCAAGCACATGTTCTTTCTTTTCTTTTTTTTTTTTTTTTTAAGTTTGTAGTAATTTTCTTTTTAACATCTTTATTGGAGTATAATTGCTTTACATTGTTGTATTAGTCTCTGCTGTATAACAAAGTAAGTCAGCTATACGTATACATATATACCCATATCACCTCCCTCTTGTGTCTCCCTCCAACCCTCCCTATCCCACCCCTCTAGGTGGTCACAAATCACCGAGCTGATCTCCCTGTGCTATGCGGCTGCTTCCCACTAGCTATCTATTTCACATTTGATAGTGTATATATGTCAATGCCACTCTCTCACTTCTTCCCAGCTTACCCTTCCTCTCCCCATGTCTTCAAGTCCATTCCCTACGTCTGCATCTTTATTCCTGTCCTGCCCCATCGTTCTTCAGAAGCTTTTTTTTTTTAGATTCCATATATATGCGTTAGCATATGGTATTTGTTTTCCTCTTTCTGACTTACTTCACTCTGTATGACAGACTCTCGTTCCATCCACCTCACTACAAATAACTCAGTTTCGTTTCTTTATATGGCTGAGTAATATTCCATTGTATATATGTGCCACATCTTCTTTAACCATTCATCTGTTGATGGACACTTAGGTTGCTTCCATGTCTTGGCTATTGTAAATAGTGCTGCAATGAACATTGGGGTACAGGACTCTTTTTGAATTATGGTTTTCTCAGGGTATATTCCCAGTAGTGGGATTGCTGGGTCATATGGTAGTTCTATTTTTAGTTTTTTAAGGGACCTCCATACTGTTCTCCATAGTGGCTGTATCAATTTACATTCCCACCAACAGTGCAAGAGAGTTCCCTTTTCTCCACACCCTCTCCAGCATTTATTGTTTGTACACATTTTGATGATGGCCATTCTGA
This sequence comes from Leucopleurus acutus, assembly GCF_964270905.1. Taxonomy (NCBI): domain Eukaryota; kingdom Metazoa; phylum Chordata; class Mammalia; order Artiodactyla; family Delphinidae; genus Leucopleurus; species Leucopleurus acutus. The sequence continues at coordinate 34,268,753 of NC_139153.1, read as the reverse complement.
CCGGTGTGAGGTGATACCTCATTGTAGTTTTTGATTTGCGTTTCTGTAATGATTAGTGATGTTAAGCATCCTTTCATGTGTTTGTTGGCAACCTGTATATCTTCTTTGGAGAAAGGTCTATTTAGGTCTTCTGCCCATTTTTGGATTGGGCTGTTTGTTTTTTTGATGTTGAGCTGCATGAGCTGCTTACATATTTTGGAGATTAATGTTTTGTCAGTTTCTTTGTTTGCAAATGTTTTCTCCCATTCTGAGGGTTGTCTTTTCCTTGTTTATGGTTTCCTTTGCTGTGCAAAAGCTTTTAAGTTTCATTAGATCCCATTTGTTTATTTTGTTTTTGTTTCCATTTCTCTAGGAGGTGGGTCAAAAGGATCTTGCTGTGATTTATGTCATAGAGTGTTCTCCCTGTTTTCCTCTAAGAGATTTATAGTGTCTGGCCTTACATTTAGGTCTTTCATCCATTTTGAGTTTATTATTGTGTATGGTATTAGGGAGTGTTCTGATTTCATTCTTTGACATGTAGCTGTCCAATTTTGCCAATACCACTCGTTGAAGAGGCTGTCTTTTCTCCATTGCATATTCTTGCCTTCTTTATCAAAGATAGGGTGACCATATGTGCATGGGCTTATCTCTGGGCCTTCTCTCCTGTTCCATTGATCTATATTTCTGTTTTTGTGCTGGTACCGTACTGTCTTCATTACTGTAGCTTTGTAGTATAGTCTAACATCTGGGAGCCTGATTCCTGCAGCTCTGTTTTTCTTTCACAAGATTGCTTTGGATCTTCAGGATCTTTTGTGTTTCCATACAAATTGTGAATTTTTTTGTTCTAGTTCTGTGAAAAATGCCATTGGTAGTTTGAGAGGGATTGCATTGAATCTGTAGATTGCTTTGGGTAGTAGAGTCCCTTTCACAATGTTGATTCTTCCAATCCAAGAACATGGTATATCTCTCCATCTGTTTGTATCATCTTTAATTTCTTTCATCAGTGTCTTATAGTTTTCTGCATACAGGTCTTTTGTCTCCTTAGGAAGGTTTATTCCTAGGTATTTTATTCTTTTTGTTGCAGTGGTACATGGGAGTGTTTCCTTAATTTCTCTTTCAGATTTTTCATCATTAGTGTATAGGAATGCAAGAGATTTCTGTGCATTAATTTTGTATCCTGCTACTTTACCAAATTCATTGATTACCTCTAGTAGCTTTCTGTAGTCTTTAGGATTCTCTATGTATAGTATCATGTCACCTGCAAACAGTGATGGCTTTACTTCTTTTCTGATTTGGATTCCTTTTATTTCTTTTTCTTCTCTGATTGCTGTGGCTAAAACTTGTAAAACTATGTTGAATAATAGTGGTGAGAGTGGGCAACCTTGTCTTGTTCCTGATCTTAGTGGAAATGCTTTCAGTTTTTCACCATTGAGGACGATGTTGTCTGTGGGTTTGTCATATATGGCCTTTATTATGTTGAGGTAAGTTCCCTCTATGCCTACTTTCTGGAAGGTTTTTATTATAACTGTGTGTTGAATTTTGTCAAAAGTTTTTCCTGCATCTATTGAGATGATCATATGGTTTTTCTCCTTCAGTTTGTTAATATGGTGTATCACATTGATTGATTTACTTGTATTGAAGAATCCTTGCATTCCTGGGATAAACCCCACTTGATCATGGTGTATGATCTTTTTAATGTGCTGTTGGATTCTGTTTGCTAGTATTTTGTTGAGGATTTTCGCATCTATGTTGATCAGTGATATTGGCCTGTAGTTTCCTTTTTTGTGACATCTTTGTCTGGTGTTGGTATCAGGGTCATGGTGGCTTTGTAGAATGAGTTTGGGAGTGTTCCTCCCTCTGCTATATTTTGTAAGAGTTTGAGAAGGATAGGTGTTAGCTCTTCTCTAAATGTTTCATAGAATTTTCCTGTGAGTCCACCTGGTCATAGCGTTTTGTTTGTTGGAAGATTTTTTTTATCACGGATTTAATTCTAGTGCTTGTGTTTGGTCTGTTTATATTTTCTGTTTCCTCCTGGTTCAGCCTCAGAAGGTTGTGGTTTTCTAAGAATTTGTCCATTTCTTCCAGGTTGTCCATTTTATTGGCGTATCGTTGCTTGTAGTAATCTCTCATGATCCTTTATATTTCTGCAATGTCAGTTGTTACTTCTCCATTTTCATTTCTAATTCTGTTGATTTGAGTCTTCTCCCTTTTTTTCTTGATGAGTCTGGCTAGTGGTTTATCAGTTTTGTTTATCTTCTCAGAGAACCAACTTTTACTTTTATTGATCTTTGCTATCGTTTCCTTCATTTCTATTTTCATTTTTTTCTGATCTGATCTTTATGATTTCTTTCCTTCTGCTAACTTTGTGGTTTTTCTCTTCTTCTTTCTCTAATTGCTTTAGGTGTAAGGTTAGGTTGTTTATGTGAGATTTTTCTTGTTTCTTGAGGTAGGATTGTATTGCTATAAACTTCCCTCTTAGAAGTGCTTTTGCTGCATCCCATAGCTTTTGGGCCATCCTTTTTTCATTGTCTTTTGTTTCTCGGTATTTTTTGATTTCCTCTTTGATTTCTTCAGTGGTCTCTTGGTTATTTAGTAACATATTGTTTAACCTCCATGTGTTTGTATATTTTACAGTTTTTTTCCTGTAATTGATATCTAGTCTCATAACATTGTGGTTGGAAAAGATACTTGGTATGATTTCAATTTTCTTAAACCTTCCAAGACTTGATTTGTGAGCCAAAATATGATTTCTCCTGGAGAATGTTCCATGAGCACTTGAGAAGAAAGTGTATTCTGTTGTTTTTGGATGGAATGTCCTATAAATATCAATTAAGTGCATCTTATTTACTGTGTCATTTAAAGCTTGTGTTTCCTTATTTATTTTTGTTTTGGATGATCTGTCCATTGGTGAAAGTGGGGTGTGAAAGTCACCTACTATGATCGTGTTACTGTCAATTTCCCTATTTTATGGCTGTTAGCATTTGCCTTATTTATTGAGGTGCTCCTATGTTAGGTGCATAAATATTTACAAGTGTTATATCTGCTTCTTGGATTGATCCCTTGATCATTATATAGTGTCCTTCTTTCTCCCTTATAATAGTCTTTATTTTAAAGTCTCTTTTGTCTTATATGAGATTTGCTACTCCAGCTTTCTTTTGATTTCCATTTGCATGGAATATCTTTTTCCATCCCTTCACTTTCAGTCTGTATGTGTCCCTAGGTCTGAAGTTGGTCTCTTGTAGACAGCATATATACGGGTCTTATTTTTGTATGCATTCAGCTAGTTTGTTTCTTTGGTTGGAGCATTTAATCCGTTTACCTTTAAGCTAATTATCTATATGCATGTTCCTATTCCCATCTTCTTAATTGTTTTGGGTTTGTTATTGTAGGTCTTTTCCTTCTCTTGTGTTTCTTGCCTAGAGAAGCTCCTTTAGCATTTGTTGTAAAGCTGGTTTGGTCGTGCTGAATTCTCTTAGCTTTTGCTTGTCTGTAAAGGTTTTAATTTCTCTGTCGAATCTGAATGAGATCCTTGCTGGGTAGAGTAATCTTGGTTGTAGGGTTTTCCCTTTCGTCACTTTAAATATGTCCTGCCACTCCCTTATGGCTTGCAGAGTGTCTGCTGAAAGATCAGCTGTTAACCTTATGGGGAATCCCTTGTATGTTATTTATTGCTTTTCCCTTGCTGCTTTTAATATTTTTTGTTTGTATTTAATTTTTGATAGTTTGATTAATGTATGTCTTGGCCTGTTTCTCCTTGGATTTATCCTGTATGGGACTCTGCACTTCCTGGACTTGATTAACTATTTCCTTTCCCATATTAGGGAAGTTTTCAACTATAATCTCTTCAAGTATTTTCTCAGTCCTTTTCTTTTTCTCTTCTTCTTCGGGGACCCCTATAATTCGCATGTTGGTGTGTTTACTGTTGTCCCAGATGTCTCTGAGACTGTCCTCAGTTCTTTGCATTCTTTTTTCTTTATTCTGCTCTGCAGTAGTTATTTCCACTATTTTATCTTCCAGGTCACTTATCCGTTCTTCTGCCTCAGTTTATTCTGCTATTGATTCCTTCTAGAGAATTTTTAATTTCATTTGTTGTGCTCTTCACCATTGTTTGTTTGTTCTTTAGTTCTTTTATGTCGTTTGTTAGACATTTCTTGTATTTTCTCCATTCTATTTCCAAGATTTTGGATCATCTTTACTATCATTACTCTGAATTCTTTTTCAGGTAGGCTGCCTATTTCCTCCTCATTTGTTTGGTCTGGTGCGTTTTTTCCTTGCTCCTTCATCTGCTGCATAGTTCTCTGTCTTCTCGTTTTGCTTGTTACTGTGTTTGGGGTCTCCTTTTTGCAGGCTACATGTTTATAGTTCCTGTTGTTTTTGGCATCTGCTCCCAGTGGGTAAGGTTGGTTCAGTGGGTTGTGTAGGCTTCCTGGTGGAGGGGAATGGTGCCTGTGTTCTCACGGATGTGGCTGGATCTTGTTTCTCTGGTGGGCAGAACGGAGTCCAGTGGTGTGTTTTGGGGTGTCTGTGACCTTATTATGATTTTAGGCAGCCTCTCTGCTAATGGGTGGGGTTGTGTTCCTGTCTTGCTAGTTGTTTGGCATGGGTGTCCAGCACTGGACTTTTCTGGTTGTTGAGTGGAGCTGGTTCTTAGTGTTGAGATGGAGATCTCTGGGAGAGGTCTCACTGATTGATATTACATAGGGCCAGGAGGTCTCTGGTGGTCCAGTGTACTGAACTTGGCTCTCCCACCTCTGAGGCTCAGGCCTGACACCTGGCCAGAACTCCAAGACCCTGTCAGTCACACGGTTCAGAAGAAAAGGGAGAAAAAAAAAAAGAATGAATGAAAAAGCAAAATAAAATAAAGTTATTAAAATAAAAAAATTTTTAAATGTATTATTAAAATTAAAAATTTTAAAAGTAATTTTTAAAAAAAGAGAGAGCAAGAAAACCAATAAACAAATCCACCAATGACAACAAGCGCTAAAAAGGAAACTATGATAAACATATAAATCAGAATCTAGTCAGTCGCATACAGCAAACCCCAAGTCTACAGTTGCTCCCGAAGTCCACAGCCTCAATTTTGGGATGAATCATTGTCTCTTCAGGTATTCCACAGATGCAGGGTACATCAAGTTGATTGTTGAGATTTAATCTGCTGCTCCTGAGGCTGCACGAAGAGATTTCCCTTTCTCTTCTTTGTTCACACAGCTACTGGTGTTCAACTTTGGATTTGGCCCCGCGTCTGCGTGTAGGTTGCCCTCTGGCATCTGTTCTTCACCTAGACAGGAGGGGATTAAAGGATCGGCTGATTAGGGGGCTCTGGCTCATTCAGGCCCAGGGGGAGGGAGGGGTACGGAACGTGGGGTGAGCCTGTGGCGGCAGAGGCTGGCGTGATATTGCACCAGCCTGAGGCGTGCCATGTGTTCTCCCTGGGAAACTGTCCTTGGATCATGGGACCCTGGCAGTGGCGGGCTGCACAGGCTCCCAGGAGGGGAGGTGTGGATAGTGACCTGTGCTTGCACACAGGATTCTTGGTGGCGGCAGCAGCAGCCTTTGCATTTCATGCCCATCTCTGGGGTCCGCACTGATAGCCTCAGCTTGCGTCCATCTCTGGAGCTCGTTTAGATGATTTTCTGCCTTCTGTGGGCAGACAGGGAAGGAATCTCCTCTTCTCGCGCACCCCAAAACAATGGTCTCGTGCCTCTTAGGCAGTTCCAGACTTTTTCCCGGCGCTGTGGCGCACTAGCCCCCTTCAGGCTGTGTTCACGCAGCCAACCCCAGTCCTCTCTCTGCACTCCAACCTCCGAAGCCTGAACCTCAGCTCCCAGCCCCCACCTGCCCCAGCGGGTGAGCAGACAAGCTTCTCAGTCCAGTGAGTGCTGGTCGGCACGGATCCTCTGTGTGGGAATCTCTCTGCTTTGCCCTCTGCACCCCTGTTGCTTTGCTCTCCTCCCCCACCCACCCACAGTCTCCACCAGCGAAGGGGCTTCTAGAGTGTAGAAACCTTTCCTCCTTCACAGCTCCCTCCCACTGGTGCAGGTCCCGTCCCTATTCTTTTGTCTCTGTTTTTTCTTCTTTCTTTTGCCCTACTCAGGTATGTGGGGATTTTCTTGCCTTTTGGGAAGTCTGAGGTCTTCTGCCAGTGTTTAGTAGGTGTTCTGTAGGAGTTATTCCACATGTAGATGTATTTGTGATGTATCTATGGGGAGAAAGGTGATCTCCACACCTCACTCCTCCACCATCTTGAAGGTCCTCCCCCCGCCGCCATGTTCTTTCTGATGAATAGCACAGTCCCTTTATAAATATTTAGCACAGGTTGTGCCTGGATGTTTGTCAGTATCCACTAGTCATTTCCAGTACAGGCCTGGTTTGCTGTCTTGCTTCAGTTGGAGGGCAAAGGCAGGAGAGTGTTGGGTGCAACAGTGGTTCTCAGTGTGGGTGGTTGCCCTCCAGGAGACACTTGATCTTTGGAGATATTTTTGCTTGTCGGAACCAAGGCAGGGGATGCTACTGGTCTCTTGTGAGTAGAAGCTGCAGATGATGTTGAACATCCTAAGATCCACAGGGCAGAGAATTATTCCAGCTCGGTGTCATTAATACTGAGGTCAAGAGCTAGAGAATTGGAGCGAGACCCCATCCTATCTCCAAGTTAGGTCCAGAGCTTTCCTTGCAAACACCTAGCTGGGATCAGCTCACAGTCATCTTCCTGTCAGCAATTAAATCTTTACTTTGTTCCCAGAACTCTGGCATGCTCCATCAATAATGAGACCCATATAGTTTCCATAGTATTTGTTAAGGACAATCTTCCAAGTAATTACTAACTTTCTCTTTCTCTTATTTAAGGTAAAATTAGAGTCTTTGCTGGGATGAGTGGATCCACAGGGCTATCACAGTTTATATTCACCCCAAAGCCTTCTGACTTCCTGCCAGAAAGAGTATTTTAATACTGACCAAGAATAATAGCACTTAGGGAATGTAAACCGCCTCTTGCTACTCAAAATATACCCTTCATTTTTTGTTTGAATCATTTTCTCCAATTAATTCACAAGCATGTGATACACTCAAAACAGGCCTGGGGATCATCTTCGAACCAGGACAGTGTTTGAGTAGATCACCAAGTCTGTAGATCACCTAAGGCTAATACTATTGTTAGATAAAAGTTAAGCAATTGTGTTATCAGAGCTCTCCAGAGAAACATAACCAATAGGATATATAGATATATAGATGTAGTTTTAGGTGTAGATGTAGATGTAGATGTAAATGTAGAGGGATAGAGACAGAGACAGAGATAGAAATAGATAAGAGGAGATTTATATTAGGAATTGGCTCACATGATTAGGAGGCTGAGAAGGGCCAGGATATGCTGTCTGCCAGCTGGAGAACCAGGAATGCTGGTGGTGTAATTCAGTCCAAGTCAAAAGGCTTGAGAATCAGGGGGCTGATCGTGCAAGTCCCAATCTGAGTTCAAAGGCTTGAGAATCAGGAGCACAGATGTCCAAGGGCAGGAAACAAAACAGATATTCCAGTGCAAACAAAGAGAACACATTTGCTTTTCCTCTGCCTTTTTGTTTTAGTCAGGCCTTTAACAGATTGAATCATGCCCACCTGCGTTGGTGAGGGTCCTCTTCCTTATTCAGTCCACTGATTCAGATGCTAATCTCTTCCAGAAACACCCTCACAGACACACCCAGAAACAATGTTTACCGGCTATATGAGCATCCCCAAGTCCAGTCAAGTTGACCTATAAAATGAACCATTACAGCAGTTAATCCTTGACAAAGTTTCTAAGAACTGGGGTCATGTGGTCCCTTGATTAGAATCTAGAGATGGCTTGATCAAAACATATCAGGACTAAGGCATGGTTTGACTGAGTTGTAAAACTGAAAAGACCAGAGGAAAGGTGACTTCAGGTGTGCCTGAGTCCAGGTACACAGAAAGCATCACCAGTATCTGTTGTCTCTATTTATCTGCCCTCCTCCCTCCGTGTTGGCTCCATTTTACCCTCATGGAAGCAAGACAGCCACTTCAGTTTCTGCTTTTATCCTTGTAGGTTCTAGTCCAATGGAAAAGAGGATGTCTTTTCTGACATTCCCCAAAAACGTCACAGTGTGTTTCTGATTGGATTATGTGCCATTCCTTAGCCAATCACTGAGGCCACAGGAACACGACCCTCCACTTGGCCAGGGCTGCTTCATTGCTGTTAGGGGAGGGATGGAGACAGGAAAGTGGATCATGCCAGCCAAAGCCACAGTGACCATTTGAGAACAAAATCAGTCCTGCCCAGAATCAGTACTGCTCCAGAAGGCTTGAGCCTGAAGAATCGAGCGCATCCCAGGAGTCCTCACGGGGAGTGATAAGCCTATCCCTGACTGGCTGAGTGACCCTGAGCAGGGTACCTGTCCTCTCTAAAGACCTCCAGAGTCCCAACCACTTTAGAATATGACTTCACCAGTTGCTTCAGAATGTCTACCCCAAGCCATCTGTTCCGTGAAAGCAAATGCTCCACCAAACACAGCAAAAGAAGAAAAACGGGACAAGCGTCTGCAGAGCTCTACTGCTGCTTCGTGTCTTTTCTGGCAGTTACAAAACAAACCAGCAAATCACTTACGATAATCTACTTGGTTTACAAATTTCATGGTAGCACAAACCACTCAGTAGGTTCTGATGAATACCTTTTAGCACCAAAAGGGTAATGTGCCAAGGACAGCAGCCTGAAGAAGACCTCCAGCATCTGACAAAGATGGACAGGAAGAAGGAACAGAGATGAACATGCCTTCTGGGCCAAACACCTCACCTCTTTCCCTTGGGGGAAAATCATTTTCTAGTGGTCAAATCAGGTGGAGTGTGGAACTGATATCAATATTATGATAAAATTACATTCTTTGCTGGAAGCATGAAGCCTGTAATGGTTGATTTCATCCGCTGATGTGGCCACATATGGATACAGATGTTGGTAGTAACTCAGCGGGGATCTTGGCATCACCTACCAAAGCATTGGCTAGCAATACTCGGGAGTCTATTAGGAAAGTAGCATAAGCATGAAATGGTGTGGTAACTGATCCATCGAGGCTGTAACTGTACTACGAAGCAGAGTCTGTGTTTCTCTTAGTAAATCTATTGTCTCTAGGTCTAAAATGGAAAAACCTGCTCTTCCTCTAGAGAATGGTTAAGAGGCCCATGATGACTCAACAATTAAAGGTAGCAGCATGAGTTCACATTGGAGCCAGAGCCTCAGAGCTGTAGAGGGAATTAGTAAAACGGAAGGCAGAGCGCATTCCAAATGTAGTGAGAAGATGAAAAGATGGATGATACACCCAAGAGGTTAAGACATAGGGAAGGTGGTGGGAGAAGGTTTAACACAAATCTAATCCAAGTTCTGGAAGGTGGTAAAAGACAAAACAAGGGAGAAGTACTATCAAAGAGATAATGTTACCAATTTTCAGATTTAGGATTTAACATAGAGGCATCATAGTGAAACTGATGAAAACCAAAGAAAATGAATCGCTCTTTAAAGCAGGCAATGATAAGACACAGATTGCCTACCAGGAAACAGCCTTTAGAAGGGCTGCTGGTTTCTTAACTACAAGGGAGCCCAGAGGAGTGGAATCTGAGAGAAGAAGGCTGAGAAAAGTTACTGTCAACCTAGAGCTCAGTGAGACTCTTTCAACAATGGTGATCAAATACAGACACGGACAAAAACTGAGTATTTATTCACAAATTAGTAAGCTATAAAATGTCCTTAAGACTCAATTTCTAAAGGATATATATTAGATAGAAAAAAAAATTAGTCCAGATGAAAATCTGACGTAAGTAGAAAGAATAAGCAAATACATTGGTAAGTAAGTGGACTAAGTGAATGATTGTATAAAGCAATAATAAAACTAAAACCAAAGGGGATGTGGCAAAGCAAAATAATAGCTGAAATAAAAATGCTGGCTTATAATAGTGAAAGAACTCCAGCTGAGACAATAATAATGGACAATAACAGTTGGAAGGAAGGTGATCTGGGAGTGAGATTATCCTAAGCTTTGTGGATTGTTCAGGAGGATGGGAACTATGTTAATTCAATTTGGACTTTGCTAAACTAAGTATGCTTATTAAAACTACCAGTATACTACTAAAAGAATAAGCATGGAATCTATGTCCGTCAGAGAAGTAAATAGCAGGGAAAAATTAAATAGAAAAACAAAATCCAAAAGAAGGACAAGAGAAGAATCAGAAGAAGTAGGACAAACGCAAAGCACATGACAAGATAGAAGAAATAAATTTAAATATATCAACATTCACAATGAATATAAATGGATTAATGTCTACAGATAAAAGACAAAAACTACCAGGCAGAGTTGGAATTTTAAAAGTTCAATTATATTCTGTATATAAAACCAAAAAGTAACAGAGCCGCAAGAACTAGGTAAATCTATCTATATAACAGAAATTGCTTTAACATACCTCTCTCAATAACTGTCAGATCAAGCAAACCAAGAAACCATTAAAAATTGTAAAGGACAATTAACAATCCTGATTTAATGGGTTACATAGAACACTGAGCCCAGCAATTGGAGAATACACACTCCTTTCAAGCACAAAATCTGGCCATGGATTATACCATAAAGCTAGCCTCAGGAAGTTCAGAAACTTGGTGTCATCTGTGCTGCATTCTCTGACCTATATGCACTGAAGTGAGAAAATGTGCAGCAGAAAAGATAAACAGAAAAACTGCACATATTTGGAAATTAAGAAAAAAAAGAACTAATGTGTCAAAGAAAAATAATAATGAAATCAGAATATACTTATGTGGGAAGCTCTAAAATAGTATTACAGGGGAATTATACTGTCAGTACTCCATTAGAAAACAAGAAGGTCTCCAAATTAATGAACTAAGCATTCAACAGACAGATTTAGGGAGGAAAATACAGAATAAAAACAAAGAAAAGAGAAGGAAAGCAATAATAAGGTTAAAAGCAAAAATTAATACAACAGAAAACAAATACACAAGAGTACAGATCAACAAACCCAGACATTGATTCTTTGAAAAGACTAATATCAATAGAAAATTATCATCAATACTAGCAGAGATTAAAAAAATCATTCAAATCAGAGATAATATGCAAATAAGCAATATTAGGAGTGAAAGAAAAGATATAACTGCAGATCCTGCAGAGATTATTAGTTAATAACAGGTTATTATGGACAACCTTATGCTAATAAACTTATAAATTTTGTAGAATGGATAAATCCCTGGAAAAACAAACTATTAAAATTGACTCTCAAGAAAGAAGAGAATGTAAGAATAATCCTATAACTGTTTTAAAAATAATATCAAAAGCTTGAAATGTTACAAAAAGAAAACACTGGTCTCAGGTGGCTTTATAGGCATGTTCCGCCAAACAGGAACAGATAATTCTGAATTTACATAAACTCTTCCAGAGAATTATTTTATTAGGCCAACCTAACTTTGATTCCAAACAAGACAGGGACAGTATAACAGTCCAATGTCACTCGTGAGCATAAATGAAAAAAGTGTAAATAAAATATTGGCAAACCAAATTCAGCAATACATAAAAACAATAAAATAACATTACCAATTTGGGTTTGGTCAAGAAATGTAATATTGATTTAATATAGAAAATGGATTAATGCAATTCTTCATATTAACAAATTAGAAAAAAAAATCCCACATGATTATCCTAGGAAACGCAAAAGAAACTTTCCATAAAATTCAACCCAGTCAAGTGAACCTATAACAAGACCACTGCAAATAAGATCCTTAGTGACAAAAGTCAAAAATATTCCATCTCTAAATATTTTTAGAAATCAATATAGAAGAATAAACTTATTACTTCTGTAAGGAAAGCATTTTTAAATAAGACATAGCACAAACAATAAAGGAAATAATTGGAAGTTTTGACAATTTTAAAATTGTTTAAAAAAACTTTTTCATAAAAAACAGCAAACTGGGAGAAAATTTTGCAACCCATAACCAACAGAGGATTAGTATCAAGGATAAGATTTTCCTATAAAAAGTCATAACTCAACAGAAAAAAAAAATCACAAATAGACATTTAATAGGGAGGAAATAAACAGACCATATGCCTCTTCAAAGTTGATCTCAACTGGTAATTAGATAAATGTGAATTAAAACTACATGGAGATATAATTTTGAACTGGGAATAATCAAAAAAATCTGACAGTACTAGATGTAGGCAAGAATGTGGAGTATGGAGATTCTCATTACATTGTTAATGGAATATGGATTGGAGCACTTAGAAAAATATTTTGGCATTACTCCAGTAAAGTGACAGTGCACCAGCACCAAGACCCAGCAATTCCAATATCGGGTTGGAAAACTCTTGCAAGAAACTCTCTAACAGAAAACTTACACATGTGTGCCAGGGAACATATACAAAATGATATGGCAAGATCGTTCATAAAAGTGAAAAACTGGAAACAATTCAAATGTCCATCCACGCTAGAATGGATAGCTAAGTTGTGGTACACTTCTACAATGAGTAGTATATAACAGTCCAAACGAATAAACTAGAGGAAGTTACAAAAGCATGCAAACAATATAATCCATTTATATCAAGTTCAAGTTCAGGCAGATTAATGGATTCATTGTTTAAGGGTTTGTAAATAGTGACACAACCATAAAGAGAAGAAAAGAAATGAGAAAAATTTTTGAATATTAGTTATCCTAGGTAGAGGGAGGGAGGGAGATGAAATTAGGGAAGTATCAAAATAGAGTTTGGAAGGTAGTGGAAGTGTGTGTGTGTGTGTGTGTGTGTGTGTGTGTGTGTGTGTGTGTTAATGTGGGTAGTCAGTACTTGGGGCTTATGTGATTATTTTTCTTTAAACTGTAAATACATTTTATAAACTTTTGTATATATGAATATTTTACAATTGAAAGAGCGTTTAATAATATTATGGTGTCTTTTTCTCAACTTTAGAAAGACTCTAAAATGGAGCCAGATACTTTTTAAATATGTATGTTTTAAATTTCTTAAATCAACCAGCAGTACTGTGTTCTTTGATGAAATGCTCTAATTCCCAATGAAATTAAGAACAGGTTAGTAATATCATTACTATTATTTAACATTCTTTACAATATAGCCATGAAATTGGATGATAGCATTACATAAAAAGTAAAAGTATTAGAAAGGGAGAACATAGCTATTATTTCTTGTGGGTTATATTTTTAGCCCAGAAAATCCAAGAGAATCAGTTAAAAAAAAAAAAAAAAACTAATGGAGTCAGAAAGAGAATTAAATAAGTTACTCTGGATCAAAATACATATGCAAGAGTAAATAAAATTTTATATAATACCCTATTTTAAGAACATCAGATTTGAAAAATAACTTAAAAACATAAGATACTTAGAAATAAATAAGACATATTCAGGACCTACCCAAATAAGATAATAAAATTATACTGGAGTACAAAATAAAGACAAATAAATCAAGAGATATACCACAGATGTCGTTAGGTAGGAAGACATAATATTATATCAATTTTCTTGAAAACTAGTCTGTAAAATACATACCATCTCACTACTTTGGGACTTGATGAAATTGTTCTAGAAGTAGTTTGAAGAATAATCAGTGAAAATTGAAAGGAAAATATTTTTTAAAAGGAGAGTAATGCTGTAGCAGAGCTTTATCAAACTCCTTGATATTGAAATGCATCATAAAGCCTTGGTGACTAAAACAATATGACATTCACTCAAGTACAAGGACACCATACCAGAACGTTTGCTGGAGCACTTTTGATATAATAAAAGAGGAGCATCTACATGTCTATTGTCATGAACCCATTTAATAAATTATGTGACAGTAGACATTGAAATACACAAATAGTAAAAACCTAAATAAAAGTTAATCTGCATCGAGATACTTCACATTAAATCTACAGGACACAAAAGACAATGCGAAAAATTTTAGAAGCAGGTGGGCAGAAGGTTCTATATTATGAACCAAAATATGGCACTTTAAAGGGCAGGAAACTTCTCAAAAACAACAGTCTAGGTCAGAAGAAGATTGAAGAATATACCAAAAATAGCAAAAATAAATAGTAAGCCTAGAATTTTCCTGTCAGCTAAATTACCATTCCAGAGTGGGAGCATAGAATAAAATAAATATAGTTTCACACAAAGTCTACAGGAATTTACCACTTGAAGTCCCTTCTGAAAGAACCATTAAAGAATGGATGACAAGAGAGAAGGAATCTGAAACTCTCTAGGAGAGGATGGGATGAGAGAAGTAATGTGAGCAAATTGGGAAAATCTAAAGCAAGGACTGGGTGTATGAATTATGAGAAAAAAGCATGCTATCACAATAATCTGTCAATAAAGAGGGCGTAATGAGAGTTAAAACATTACATATACTGTGATTTGAAGTTAAGCAACCATGTAAAAAATATTGTGTTGACTCTTAAAAAAATATAAAAGAAGCACATAACTTGCAAACCAGTGGAGGAATAAGAGTTGGAAAGAAAAGAAATCACGCAATTCAACAAAAGAAAGAAAGGAGGAAAAAAATCCATAAAGAATAAACAAGGTAAAGAAAATACCCAAACATAGACAACTTTTGCTCCTTAGGATGTAGAAGGATCTGATGGACCATTTCTCTTGTGTTAACAACAAGACACCAGACAAAATAAAAATCATAATGAGCTAGTAAAGAACAGTTAGAGCCTTGAATAACTGAATTACAGAGAGAAAAAAGACCATTATAAAGTGAGTAGAACCTCAGCTTCAGTTTGGATACAGATGGACAGGAGTGGGCTTCAACCATAAACAGAGATAATTTGTGCAGATAAGAAATCAGGCAAACCTCAGATGAAAGCCTGGACCAGCAGGACTAAATCCAAATGCAAAAATAAATGACTCATCCCAACAAAGCTCACCCCTCTTCCACACCCTCAAGTTCTGCCAAGAAAGCATCAATACAGGAGGGGAAAAAAATAGGGTTCAAGGGTCCTGCTGGAGTTGAATTCAAAGATAAAACAAAACGACAGCCCAACCTCCTCCCAGCTCAAAAACTAACATAATCCAAAGGGGAGTGGTTGGGGGAATGAGAAGGACATGTTACCTCTGTGGTTTTCTCTCCCAATTCAAATCCAGTCGTGAGCATGGCATCAAACAAATCCCAAATGAAGGGAATTCTACAGAATACCTGACCACCACCACCACCCCCCCAAATTGTCAGGGTCATAAAAACAAGGGAAGTCTGAGAAACTGCCATAACCAGAAGAGTCTAAGGAGACATGATGACTAAATGTAATGTGGTCTCTTGAAACTGAGACCACAGGTCTCTTGGAATCCTGGAACTGAAATGGGACATTAGTGGAAAAACTGGTGACAACTGAAAAAAGTTGGGAGTTTAGTTAATAGTAATGTACCAATGATGGTTTCCGAGTTATGACAAATGTGTAACAGTCATATAAGATGTTAATATATGGGAAAACTGGGTGAGGGATATACATGGCATCTTTTTACTATCCTTCCAACTTTCCTGTAAATCGAAAACTATTCTAAAATAAAAAGATTACTTTTTTATAAATATATCTTCATTGGAGAATAATTGCTTTACAATGCTGTTACTTTCTGCTGTACAACAAAGTGAATCAGCTATATGTATACATATATCCCCATATCCCCTCCCTCTTGAGCCTCCCTCCCACCCTCCCTATCCCACCCCTGTAGATCGTCACAAAGCATCGGGCTGATCTCCCTGCGCTATGCAGCAGCTTCCCACTAGCCATCCACTTTACATCTAGTAGTGTATATATGTCAGTGCTACTCTCTCACTTCGTCCCAGCTTCCCCTTCCTGCCCTGTGTCCTCAGGTCTGTTTTCTACATCTGTGTCTTCATTCCGGCCCTGCCACTAGGTTCATCAGTACCATTTTTTCAGATTCCATATATGTGTGTTAGCATACGGTATTTGTTTTCTCTTTCTGACTGACTTCACTCTGTATGACAGACACTAGGTCCATCCACTTCATTACGAATAACTCAATTTTCTTCCTTTTTAGGGCTGAGTAATATTCCATTATATATATATGCCACATCTTCTTTATCCATTCATCTGTTGATGGACATCTAGGTTGCTTCCATGTCCTGGCTATTGTAAATGGTGCTGCAATGAACGTTCTGGTACATGACTCATTTTGAATTATGGTTTTCTCAGGGTATATGTCCAGCAGTGGGATTCCTGGGTTATATGGTAGTTCTATTTCTAGTTTTTCAAGGAACCTCCATACTGTTCTCCATACTGGCTGTATCAATCTACATTCCCACCAACAGTGCAAGAGGGTTCCCTTTCCCCACACCCTCTCGAGCATTTATTGTTTGTAGACCTTTTGATGATGACCATCCTGACCAGTGTGAGGTGATACCTCATTGTAGTTTTTTTTTTTTTTTTTGCGGTACGCGGGCCTCTCACTGTTGTGGCCCCTCCCGTTGCGGAGCACAGACTCCGGATGCGCAGGCTCAGCGGCCATGGCTCACGGTCCCAGCCGCTCCGCGGCATGTGGGATCTTCCCGGACCGGGGCACGAACCCGTGTCCCCTGCATCGGCAGGCGGACTCTCAACCACTGTGCCACCAGGGAAGCCCCTCATTGTAGTTTTGATTTGCATTTCTCTAATGATTAGTGATGTTGAGCATCTTTCGATGTGTTTGTTGGCAATCTGTATGTCTTCTTTGGAGAAAGGTCTATTTAGGTCTTGTGCCCATTTTTGGATTAGGTTGTTTGTTTTTTTGATATTGAGCTGCATGAGCTACTTGTATATTTTGGAGATTAATCCTTTGACAGTTGCTTCATTTGCAAATATTTTCTCCCATTCTGAGGGTTGTCTTTTCAAGTTGTTCATAGTTTCCTTTGCTGTGCAAAAGCTTTTAAGTTTCATTAGATCCCATTTGTTTATTTTTGTTTTTATTTCCATTTCTCTAGGAGGTGGGTCAAAAAGGATCTTGCTGTGATTTATGTCATAGAGTGTTCTGCCTATGTTTTCCTCTAAGAGTTTGATAGTTTTTGGTCTTACATTTAGGTCTTTAATCCATTTTGAGCTTATTTTTGTGTAAGGTATTAGGGAGTGTTCTAATCTCATACTTTTACATGTACCTGTCCAGTTTTCCCAGCACCACTTATTGAAGAGGCTGTCCTTTCTCCACTGTACATTTCTGCCTCCTTTATCAAAGATAAGGTGACCATATGTGCGTGGGTTTATCTCTGGGCTTTCTCTCCTGTTCCATTGATCTATATTTCTGTTTTTGTGCCAGTACCATTCTGTCTTGTTTACTGTAGCTTTGTAGTATAGTCTGAAGTCAGGAGTCTGATTCCACCCGCTCCGTTTTTCTTTCACAAGATTGCTTTGGCTATTCTGGGTCTTTTGTGTTTCCATACAAATTGTGAATTTTTTTGTTCTAGTTCTATGAAAAATGCCATTGGTAGTTTGAGATGGATTGCATTGAATCTTTAGATTGCTTTGGGTAGTATAGTCCTTTTCACAAAACCGATTCTTCCAATCCAAGAACATGGTATATCTTTCCTTCTGTTTGTATCATCTTTGATTTCTTTCATCAGTATCTTATAGTTTTCTGCATACAGGTCTTTTGTCTCCTTAGGTAGATTTATTCCTAGGTATTTTATTCTTTTTGTTGCAGTGGTACATGGGAGTGTTTCCTTAATTTCTCTTTCAGATTTTTCATTGTTAGTGTATAGGAATGCAAGAGATTTCTGTGCATTAATTTTGTATCCTGCTACTTTACCAAATTCATTAATTAGCTCTAGTAGTTTTCTGGTGGCATCTTTAGGATTCTCTATGTATAGTATCATGTCATCTGCAAACAGTGACAGTTTTACTTCTTCTTTTCCCATTTGGATTCCTTTTATTTCTTTTTCTTCTCTGATTACTGTGGCTAAAACTTCCAAAACTATGTTGGATAATAGTGGTGAGAGTGGGCACCATTATCTTGTTCCTGATCTTAGTGGAAATGCTTTCAGTTTTTCACCATTGAGGACAATGTTGGCTGTGGGTTTGTCATATATGACCTTTAGTTTGTTAAGGTAGATTCCCTCTTTGCCCACTTTCTGGAGAGTTTTTTATCATAAATCGGTGTTGAATTTTGTCAAAAGCTTTTTCTGCATCTATTTAGATTATCATATGGTTTTTATCCTTCAGTTTGTTAGTATGGTGTGTCACATTGATTGATTCGCCTATATTGAGGAACCCTTGCATTCCTGGGATAAATCCCAAATGATCGTGGTGTATGATCCTTTTAATATGCTGTTGGACTCTGTTTACTAGTATTTTGTTGAGGATTTTTGCATCTATATTCATCAGTTATATTAGCCTGTAATTTTCTTTTTTTGTGACATCTTTTCTGGCTTTGGTATCATGGTGATGGTGGCCTCATAGAATGAGTTTGGGAATTTCCCTTCCTCTGCAATTTTTGGGAAGAGTTTGAGAAGGGTAGGTGTTAGCTCTTCCTTAAATGTTTGGAAGAATTCACCTCTGAAGCCATCTGGTCTTGGACTTCTGTTTGTCGGAAGATTTTTAGTCACAGTTTCAATTTCAGTACTTGTGACTGGCCTGTTCATATTTTCTATTTCTTCCTGGTTCAGTCTTGAAACATTGTACTTTTCTAAGAATTTGTCCATTTCTTCCAGGTTGTCCATTTTATTGGCATACAGTTGCTTGTAGTAATCTCTCATGATCCTTTGTATTTCTGCAGTGTCATTGTTACTTCTCCTTTTTCATTTCTAATTCTGTTTGTTTGGGTCTTCTCCCTTCCTGATCGTCTGGCTAATGGTTTATCAATTTTGTTTATCTTCTCAAAGAACCAGATTTTAGTTTTATTGATCTTTGCTACTGTTTCCTTCATTTCTTTTTCATTTATTTCTGCTCTGATCTTTATGATTCCTTTCCTTCTGCTAATTATGGGGTTTTTTTGTTCTTCTTTCTCTAATTGCTTTAGGTGTAAGGTTAGGTTGTTTATTTGAGATTTTTCTTGTTTCTTGAGGTAGGATTGTATTGCTATATACTTCCCTTTTAGAACTGCTTTTGCTGCATCCCAAAGGTTTGGGGTCATCGTGTTTTCATTGTGACACGTCTCTAAGTATTTCTTGATTTCCTCTTTGATTTCTTCAGTGATCTCTTGGTTGTTTAGTAGTGTATTGTTTAGCCTCCATGTGTTTGTATTTTTTACAGTTTTTTTTTTTCCTGTAATTAATATCTAGTCTCATAGTGCTGTGGTACAAAGAGATGCTTGATATGATTTCAATTTTCTTAAAAAGTTTACTTTTTGAAGGAGAAAAGAAACCCTATCCATTTACAAAGTGCAAAACATTTGCGAATAAATTTAATAAAAGATGAGCAAAACTGGCATGCTGAAAACTAAAACATACATCTCACAACAATTTTTAAAACAGCTAACTAAGTGGAGAGGTGCCGTGTTCATAGACTGAAAGCCTTGACAGTGTTAAGATGTCATTTATCCCCCAGATACATCAGTTGATTCAGTGTAATACCAATCTAAATCCCAGTATGCTTTTTCTTGTAGAAATTGACAGGCTGATTCTAAAATTTAAAAGAATAGCCAAAACTACTTTGATAAAGAGGAACAAAGTTGGAGAGTTAATACTTCCTGATTTAAAGTCTTACTACTAAGTGGAAGGAATCAAAACAGTGCAATAAGGGCATAGCTATCAACATGGAACTAGTGCAGCAATAGACACACATGTATATGGTCAGTCGATTTACAGCAGAAGAGTCAGGGTGAATGACTGGGTAAAGGGTGGTCTTTTCAACAAATAGTGCTGACATAATGATATTTTTATTTTAAAACAATGAACATCTACTTCTACATCATACCATGAACAAAGATTAATTCAAAATGGCTCATAGACTTAATGGAAGCTAAAATTATAAAACTTAATTTAGGAAACGATTTTCGTAAGTTTGGGCTAGGTAAAGATTATTTGATTGGAGAGGGCGGGGAAGATGGTGGAAGCGTAAGACGCGGAGATCACCTTCCTCCCCACAGATACATCAGAAATACATCTACACGTGGAACAACTCCTACAGAACACCTACTGAACGCAGGCAGAAGACCTCAGACCTCCCAAAAGGCAAGAAAGTCCCCACGTACCTGGGTAGGGCAAAATAAAAAAGAATAAACAGAGACAAAAGAATAGGGACTGAACCTGCACCAGTGGGAGGGAGCCGTGAAGGAGGAAAGGTTTCCACACGCTAGGAAGCCCCTTCGCAGGCGGAGACTGCGGGTGGCACAGGGGTAAAGCTTCAGAGCCACGGAGGAGAGCGCAGCCACAGGGGTGCGGAGGGCAAAGAGGAGAGATTCCCGCACAGAGGATCGGTGCCAACCGGCACTCACCAGCCCGAGAGGCTTGTCTGCTCACCCGCCAGGGCGGGCAGGGCTGGGAGCTGAGGCTCGGGCTTCAGTCGGAGCGCAGGGGGAGGACTGGGGTTGGCGGCGTGAACACAGCCTGCAGGGGGTTAGTGCACCACGGCTAGCCGGGAGGGAGTCCAGGAAAAAGTCTGGAGCTGCCGAAGAGGCAAGAGACTTTTCTTCCCTCTTTGTTTCCTGGTGCGCGAGGAGAGGGGATTAAGAGCGCTGCTTAAAGGAGCTCCAGAGACGGGTGCGAGCCACGGGTAAAATCTCGGACCCCAGAGACAGGCATGAGATGCTAAGGCTGCTGCTGCCGCCACCAAGAACCCTGTCTGCGAGCACAGGTCACTCTCCACACCTCCTTTCCGGGGAGCCTGTGCAGCCCGCCACTGCCAGGGTCCCGGGATCCAGGGACAACTTCCCTGGGAGAACACACGGCGCGCCTCAGGCTGATGCAATGTCACGCCAGCTTCTGCCGCCTCAGGCTCACCCCGCATCGTGCCCCTCCTTCCCCCCGGCCTGAGTGAGCCAGATCCCCCGATCAGCGGCTCCTTTAACCCCGTCCTGTCTGAGTGAAGAAGAGACGCCCTCCAGGGACCTACACGCAGAGGCAGGGCCAAATCCAAAGCTGAGCCCCGGGAGATGTGCGAACAAAGAAGAGAAAGGGAAATCTCTCCCAGCAGCCTCAGGAGCAGTGGATTAAATCTCCACAATCAACTTGATGTACCCTGCAACTGAGGAATACCTGAATAGGCAACGAATCATCCCAAATTGAGGAGGTGGACTTTGAGAGCAAGATTTATTATTTTTTCCCCTTTTCCTCTTTTTGTGAGCGTGTATGTGTATGCCTCTGTGTGAGATTTTCTCTGTATAGCTTTGCTTTCACCATTTGTCCTAGGGTTCTATCCCTCCGTTTTTTATTTAACTTAAAAAAATTTTTTTTCTTAATAATTATTTGTTATTTTAATAACTTTATTTTATTTTATCTTAATTTTTTTTCTTTTCTTTTATCCCCTTCCTTCCTTCCTTCCTTCCTTCCTTCCTTCCTTATTTCCTTCCTTCTACTTTTTCTCCCTTTTATTCTGAGCTGTGTGGATGAAAGGCTGTTGGTGCTGCAGCCAGGAGTCAGTGCTGTGCCTCTGAGGTGGGAGAGCCAACTTCAGGACACTGGTCCACAAGAGACCTCCCAGCTCCACGTAATATCAAACGATGAAAATCTCCCAGGGATCTCCATCTCAACACCAACACCCAGCTTCACTCAACGACAAGCAAGCTACAGTGCTGAATACCCTATGCCAAACAACTAGCAAGACAGGAACACAACCCCCACCCATTAGCAGAGAGGCTGCCTAAAATCATAATAAGCCCACAGACACCCCAAAACACACCACCAGACATGGACCTGCCCACCAGAAAGACAAGATCCAGCCTCATCCACCAGAACACAGGCACTAGTCCCCTCCACCAGGAAGCCTACAGAACCCACTGAAACAACCTTAGCCACTGGGGGCAGACACCAAAATCAATAGGAACTATGAACCTGCAGCCTGCAAAAAGGAGACCCCAAACACAGTAAGATAAGCAAAATGAGAAGACAGAAAAACACACAGCAGATGAAGGAGCAAGATAAAAACCCACCAGACCTAACAAATGAAGAGGAAATAGGCAGTCTACCTGAAAAAGAATTCAGAATAATGATAGTAAAGATGATCCAAAATCTGGGAAATAGAATAGACAAAATACAAGAAACATTTAACAAGGACCTAGAAGAACTAAAGATGAAACAAGCAACGATGAACAACACAATAAATGAAATTCAAATACTCTAGAAGGGATCAATAGCAGAATAACTGAGGCAGAAGAATGGATAAGTGACCTGGAAGATAAAATAGTGGAAATAACTACTGCAGAGCAGAGTAAAGAAAAAAGAATGAAAAGAACTGAGGACAGTCTCAGAGACATCTGGGATGACATTAAACACACCAACATTCGAATCATAGGGGTTCCAGAAGAAGAGAAAAAGAAATGGACTGAGAAAATATTTGAAGAGATTATAGTCAAAAACTTCCCTAATATGGGAAAGGAAATAGTTAATCAAGTCCAGGAAGCACAGAGATTCCCATACAGGATAAATCTAAGGAGAAACATGCCAAGACACATATTAATCAAGCTGTCAAAAATTAAATACAAAGAAAACATATTAAAAGCAGCAAGGGAAAAACAACAAATAACACACAAGGGAATCCCCATAAGGTTAACAGCTGATCTTTCAGCAGACACTCTGCAAGCCAGAAGGGAGTGGCAGGACATATATAAAGTGATGAAGGAGAAAAACCTACAAACAAGATTACTCTACCCAGCAAGGATCTCATTCAGATTTGATGGAGAAATTAAAACCTTTACAGACAAGCAAAAGCTGAGAGAGTTTAGCACTACAAAACCAGCTTTACAACAAATGCTAAAGGATCTTCTCTAGGCAAGAAACACAAGAGAAGGAAAAGACCTACAATAACAAACCCGAAACAATTAAGAAAATGGGAATAGGAACACACATATCGATAATTACCTTAAATGTAAATGGACTAAATGCTCCCACCAAAAGACACAGACTGGCTGAATGGATACAAAAACAAGACCCATATATATGCTGTCTACAAGAGACCCACTTCAGACCTAAAGACACATACAGACTGAAAGTAAGGGGATGGAAAAAGATATTCCATGCAAATGGAAACCAAAAGAAAGCTGGAGTAGCAATTCTCATATCAGACAAAATAGACTTTAAAATAAAGACTATTACAAGAGACAAAGAAGGGCACTACATAATGACCAAGGGATCGATCCAAGAAGAAGATATAAAAATTGTAAATATTTATGCACCCAACATAGGAGCACCTCAATACATAAGGCAAATGCTAACAGCCATAAAAGGAGAAATCGACAGTAACACATTCATAGTAGGGGACTTTCACACCCCACTTTCACCAATGGACAGATCATCCACAATGAAAATAAATAAGGAAACACAAGTTTTAAATGATACAATAAACAAGATGGACTTAATTGATATTTATAGGACATTCCATCGAAAAACAACAGAATACACATTTTTCTCAAGTGCTCATGGAACATTCTCCAGGATAGATCATATCTTGGGTCACAAATCAAGCCTTGGTAAATTTAAGAAAATTGAAATTGTTTCAAGTATCTTTTCCAACCACAATGCTATGAGACTAGATATCAACTACAGGAAGAGATCTGTAAAAAATACAAACATATGGAGGCTAAACAATACACTACTTAATAATGAAGTGATCACTGGAGAAATCAAAGAAGAAAACAAAAAATACATACAAACAAATGACAATGGAGACACGACGACCCAAAACCTATGGGATGCAGAGAAATCAGTTCTAAGAGGGAAGTTTATAGCAATACAATCCTACCTTAAGAAACAGGAAACATCTTGAATAAACAACCTAACCTTGCACCTAAAGCAATTAGCGAAAGAAGAACAAAAAATCCCCAAAGTTAGCAGAAGGAAAGAAATCATAAAGATCAGATCAGAAAGAAATGAAAAAGAAATGAAGGAAATGATAGCAAAGATCAATAAAAATAAAAGCTGGTTCTTTGAGAAGATAAACAAAATTGATAAACCATTAGCCAGACTCATCAAGAAAAAACGGGAGAAGATTCAAATCAATAGAATTAGAAATGAAAAAGGAGAAATAACAACTGACACTGCAGAAATACTAAAGATCATGAGAGATTACTACAGTCAACCCTATGCCAATAAAATGGACAACCTGGAAGAAATGGACAAGTTCTTAGAAATGCACAACCTGCCAAGACTGACTCAGGAAGAAATAGAAAATATGAACAGACCAATCAAAAGCACTGAAATGGAAACTGTGATTTAAAATCTTCCAACAAACAAAGGCCCAGGACCAGATGGCTTCATAGGCGAATTCTATCAAACATTTAGAGAAGAGCTAACACCTATCCTTCTCAAACTCTTCCAAAATATAGCAGAGGGAGGAACACTCCCAAACTCATTCTTCAAGGCCACCATCACCCTGATACCAAAACCAGACGTGGATGTCACAAGGAAAGAAAACTATAGGCCAATATCACTGATGAACATAGATGCAAAAATCCTTAACAAAATACTAACAAACAGAATCCAACACCACATTAAGAGGATCATACACTGTGATCAGGTGGGTTTATTCCAGGAATGCAAGGATTCTTCAATATACGCAAATCAATCAATGTGATACACCATATTAACAAATTGAAGGAGAAAAACCATATGGTCATCTCAATAGATGCAGAGAAAGCTTTTGACAAAATTCAACACCCATTTATGATAAAAACCCTCCAGAAAGTAGGCATAGAGGGAACTTTCCTCAACATAATAAAGGCCATATATGACAAACCCACAGCCAACATCGTCCTCAATGGTGAAAAACTGAAAGCATTTCCACTAAGATCAGGAAGAAGACAAGGTTGCCCACTCTCACCACTCTTATTCAACATTGTTTTGGAAGTTTTAGCCACAGTAATCAGAGAAGAAAAGGAAATAAAAGGAATCCAAATAGGAAAAGAAGAAGTAAAGCCATCACTGTTTGCAGATGACATGATACTATACATAGAGAATCCTAAAGATGCTACCAGAAAACTACTAGGGCTAATCAATGAATTTGGTAAAGTAGCAGAATACAAAATTAATGCACAGAAATCTCTGGCATTCCTATACACTATTGATGAAAAATGTGAAAATGAAATCAAGAAACACTCCCATTTACCACTGCAACAAAAAGAATAAAATATCTAGGAATAAACCTACCTAAGGAGACAAAAGACCTGTATGCAGAAAATTATAAGACACTGATGAAAGAAATTAAAGATGATACAAACAGATGGAGAGCTATACCATGTTCTTGGATAGGAAGAATCAACATTGTGAAAATGACTCTACTACCCAAAGCAATCTACAGATTCAATGCAATCCCTATCAAACTACCACTGGCATTTTTCACAGAACTAGAACGAAAAATTTCACAATTTGTATGGAAACACAAAAGACCCTGAATAGCCAAAGCAATATTGAGAATGAAAAACGGAGCTGGAGGAATCAGGTTCCCTGTCTTCAGACTATATTACAAAGCTACAGTAATCAAGACAGTATGGTACTGGCACAAAAACAGAAATATAGATCAATGGAACAGGATAGAAAGCCCAGAGATAAACCCACGCACATATGGTCACCTTATCTTTGATAAAGGAGGCAGAAATGTACAGTGGAGAAAGGACAGCCTCTTCAATAAGTGGTGCTGGGAAAACTGGACAGGTACATGTAAAAGTATGAGATTAGAACACTCCCTAATACCTTACACAAAAATAAGCTCAAAATGGATTAAAGACCTAAATGTAAGACCAAAAACTATCAAACTCTTAGAGGAAAACATAGGCAGAACACTCTATGACATAAATCACAGCAAGATCCTTTTTGACCCACCTCCTAGAGAAATGGAAATAAAAACAAAAATAAACAAATGGGATCTAATGAAACCTCAAAGCTTTTTCACAGCAAAGGAAACCATAAACAAGTCCAAAAGACAACCCTCAGAATGGGAGAAAATATTTGCAAATGAAGCAACTGACAAAGGATTAACTCCAAAATTTACAAGCAGCTCATGCAACTCAATAACATAAAAACAAGCAACCCAATCCAAAAATGGACAGAAGACCTAAATAGACCTTTCTCCAAAGAAGATATACAGAGTGCCAACAAACACATGAAAGAATGCTCAACATCATTAATTATTATAGAAATGCAAATCAAAACTACAATGAGATATCATCTCACACTGGTTAGAATGGCCATCATCAAAATATCTAGAAACAATAAATGCTGGAGAGGGTGTGGAGAAAAGGGAACTCTCTTGCACTGTTGGTGGGAATGTAAATTGATACAGCCACTGTGGAGAACAGTATGGAGGTTCCTTAAAAATCTACCAATAGAACTACCATATGACCCAGCAATCCCACTACTGGGCATATACCCTGAGAAAACCATAATTCAAAAAGAGTCATGTACCAAAATGTTCATTGCAGCGCTATTTACAATGGCCAGAAGATGGAAACAACCTAAGTGTCCATCGTCAGATGAATGGATAAAGTAGATGTGGCACATATATACAATGGAATATTACTCAGCCATAAAAAGAAACGAAATTGAGTTATTTGTAGTGAGGTGGATGGACCTAGAGTCTGTCATACAGAGTGAAGTAAGTCAGAAAGAGAAAGAAAAATACTGTATGGTAACACATATATATGGAACCTAAGGAAAAAAAAATGTCATGAAGAACTTAGGGGTAACACAGGAATAAACACACAGACCTACTAGAGAATGACTTGAGGATATGGAGAGGGTGAAGGGTAGGCTGTGACAAAGTCAGAGAGTGGCATGGACATATATACAGTACCAAACCTAAAACAGATAGCTAGTGGGAATCAGCCGCATAGCACAGGGAGATCAGCTCGGCGCTTTGTGACCACCCAGAGGGGTGGGATAGGGAGGGTGGGAGGGAGGGAGACGCAAGAGGGAAGAGATATGGGAACATATGTATATGTATAACTGATTCACTTTGTTATAAAGCAGAAACTAACACACCATTGTAAAGCAATTATACTCCAATAAAGATGTAAAAAAAAAAAACCTTTGAAAATATTTTTTTAAAAAAGATTATTTGATTGGATAACACGAGTATGAATTATGGAAAAACTGCTAAAGTGGAGTTCATAAAAATTAAAAACATCTGCTCTTTAAAATTTATCAGTAGTAAAAAATAGACTACATACCGAGGGAAATATTATATATATATAATATGTATTTGCATCCAAAACATATAGAGAGCACATACATTTCAATAATGATAACATTAATAATCCAATAAAAATGAGTAAAAAATTTAAATATATAATTCCCAAAGTAGATATGCAAATGGCCAATTAGGACATAAATCCTTACTCTTCATCATTAAAGAAATTCAAATTAAAACCACAGTGAGCTAGCACAGCCTACTCCAGAATGGCTAAATGTTTTAAATTGACAATACTCACTCTTGGCAACAGTGTGGAGCAGCTGTAACTGCTGATGGCGCCATAAAAGGATGAGACAACTTTGGAAAACGGTTTGGGCGTTGCTTATAAAGGTAAACATCCACTCGTCATCTGACCCAGAAATTCTACTCCTGAATAGTTACCTGAGAGAAAGGAAACTATGTCCTCAAAAAGTCGTGCACACCAATTCACAAAGAGGCTTCATTCAAAGAAGTCAAAACCTAGAAGCAACTCTACTGTGCGTCAATCAACAGAAAGAATGAACTGTTGTATATTCATACAATGAAACGCTACTCATCAAGAAGAGGATATAACTCCAAATCATGTAACGATGGTATAGACTTCAAAAATAGGATTTTCTGCCAAAGAGGGAGACACAGAAGAGTACATATGGTAGGATTCTGCCTATGCAAAGCTCGAGAACAGGTCAGACTTATCTATGGGATAGAAATCAGAGCAGTGGATGCCTCTAGATGGAGGACTGACTACACAGAAGGATGAGGAAAATTTCTGGGGTTATGGAACTATTCTGTATCTTGATTGGAGTATAGATTACACGGGTGTATATATTTGTTAAAGTTCATCTGTCTCCAGATGTAGTAAGCGGTCATCTGTGGTCCATGGGCATTTATTAAGCCCCTGCAGAGTGCAGATATTAATATATGCACCATGGTGAGCTAGGAGCTCTATAGTCTGCCCTTAGGTGTCCTCTAATCTTGCTGAGAAGCTAGACTATCCACTTAATCAGGAAGCCAAGCACTCAAGGCATGTGAGCACCAAATGGGAAGAGGCAGGCAGAGAGAGAACAAGAATGTGGATACCAGAACTTTCCCCCAGGTGCCCACGTGCAGCCTTATTTTCAGGGACCCTTTCGACTGCCATATGTAGCAGGGGCTTCTCCCAAGCTGCTTCCCAGCAATCCCTGTACATCCTAAGGTCCCTGCAGGAAACTCACAGGCTCACAGCTGATCGACACACCTTCCTTTCATCTCTAAGTGAAGTGCAGCTTTCAAGTGCAAGAGTTCATGCACCAAAGCCCTCCAGGGGTGTTACCCCACCCTTCGCTCTGTGAAGACAGCACCATGGCCCATCATGGCAGGAAGCTAGCAGCAAGGTGCTGGACTTGGGGCCTTAAAGTTTGGGAGGCCAATGTATACTCTTCTGAGGTGCTCTGCTGAGAGATTCCGTGTGACTGAGTCTCTCTTGGCAGCAAGATACCGCAAAGGGGAAGGCTGAGTGAGCACCAAACGCTTGAGATACAGTTCATCTTTCATGGCCTCAATTCCCTAAATCTTGTAGCTGCCGAATGGTTCTTGTTAGATTTCTCTCTTCCTGCCCCTATTCCTACACCTTCCTGGTAGAAAGATGGTGAGTTTGTGAGGGCAAAGCTTGGTCTTAGGGTACCAAGCAGGAGCAATGGCTTCTAGGCATAAAAACCTAGTGCTGGTCCAGAGGAGCAATCAGTCTGGTTCCGAAATCAGCAACAAAGGCCTCAAACGATGCTCAGCAACCCCCAGAGGATCCTCTAGCTCAGCATCTGTGAAACTGAAACTTAGGTAGTGTGTTAGATAGTGTCCATGCTGGCTGCTGTAACAAAATACCACAGACTAAGTAGCTTATAAACAATAGAGAATTATTTCTCACAGGTCTAGAGGCTGGAAGTCTGCGATCTGCATTCCCTTATCCCACAGCTATTTATGGAGGACTGGACACTCTCCTAGGTGCTACGGATACAACACTGAACAAACTAGTCCAAAACCCCTGCTCTCACAGAGTGCACACTCTAGTGAAGGGACCAATGAACACAGCAACTTCAGACTGTGAGAAAGGCAGAGGTGGAAACGTGGTGAGGGAAGGAACTTAGTGGGACTTGGCGGAGAGACACTTCCTTTGCTAGGAAAGCTGAGGGGTTGGAAGATCCTCTTGGTTCAAGCATATTAAGGCCCTTCATTTCTCCTCCTCTTTCGTCACGTATTTTCTTAACTACACAGCCAATACCACAGCCCTCACAAGATTTATATCCGTGTTATCTCAGTTCTTTATTTATAAAGAACGGCCTTTTAGTATGTTTAGGAATGTGAAACTCCTCTCTCTCTTAATTGCTTATTCACTCCCCTAATTATAGAGTTCCCATTTGGTGCCAGGCCTGAGGGAGGATGAGAGACCTCCTGATGCTTCACCTGTGGGAAAGATTAAATGCAATGCTAAGAGATCAACCCCTTAGTACTCCACTAGCGGATATTAGAAGCAGGCACCCCTTCCCTCAAAATTCTTTACTTCCACTTGTCTAAAAGTTGTCATAATCAAATAATCACCACATTTTGGGGGAACATAGCATTCTATTGATACCTTCCAGAAAACGCATGTAATAAATATCCTAGTAGCCAATATTTGTGATATAAACGGTATTTCTTAGAGATGGAACACTTGTGCAGTGCACCACCTGCACAACCATACATGGTGGCCCTAGGAAAAACAAAATCCTACATTTCTAGGGAAAGAGCACTGATGTGGGTGGTTGGTCCAGATTTGACCTAATTTTCTGTGTAACTTTGGAGTTCTGAATAGCCTAAGCTAATCATGATAAAATATTAGGGTTTTTTTTTTTTTTTTTGGTACATAACTTATATTGAGTAAATGTGAGTGAGGGTTAGCTCTACCCCACAACCTTCCTACTGAAAATGAGTTTCAGCCTAAATCTGCCCCACTGGAGGACCTTTTATAAACGGACGTTAATTGGCAGGGAGGCACCAAACAGTTCACACAGCCTGCACTGGAAAATTGATGAGACCCCAGCTCTCTGAGTTCTCAGCAGCAGTGACCATAGCTTGTGTGAAAGGTTGACTTGAAGCAGACATTCCGATAATCTACAGTCACGTTTGTGTGACCTGTATGGTCTGCCTCAGACAAACAGAAATATGTGCCCCAGTGGCTGAGCGTAGGCTCATTTAATGTCATGCTTCAGAGTCTAGCCCCAAACGAACAGGCCACAGATGGGTTTTCACAACTTGTTTAATGCGAGGATGAGAAGTTGTCCCTAGTATATTTCAACCAATCCACATATATTAAATACACTAGTTTCACCAGTGAGAGCCCATTTCTAACACTCACCGCGTTAATGGACAAGCCACTCATTTCACCAAGGAAAACCCATTTCTAGCATTCTTTCTGCAAACCCCCAGAGCCCATGGTATGGAGAGAAGAGCTAGAGAAAGCCAAATAGGTTTTCTGATCAAAATATTGACTCGCTAACCCTGGGTCTGACTTCCTGATTAGGGAATTAGCTGCCTGAGGGTGTTACAGTTAACAGCACATTCTTTTTTTTTTTTTTTTTTTAAATTGGAGTATAGTTGATGTACAATATTATATGTCACAGGTGTACAACATAGTGATTCACAATTTTTAAAGGTTATATTCCATTTATAGTTACTAAAAAATACTGACTACATCCCCTGCGTTGTACAATACATCCTTGTAGCTTATGTATTTTATGCATAATAGTTTGCACCTCTTAATCCCCTACTGCTATCTAGCCCCTCCCCCTTCCCTCTAGTTTGTTCTCCATATCTGTGAGTCTGTTTCTTTTTTAACAGCACATCCTTAATATCCCACTGCCTAACGTGCATTGTAAAATATAGGCACCCCTACCACGAGAACATCACCTAACCTGCCTTGCCTGTTTCCTCAGTCACTCAGTCCACCCCATTAAACATTTGTTCATGCATGCTGTGATGGAGACTAGAGATACATTCTGCCCTAAGGAGCTCAAAAGTCTAGACAAATCATTTCCTATCGCCAACCCATTGCTAGGAGCTCTGTGGAGTACTGGCTCAAGAAGAATCCAAGCTCAGCAAGAAAAGAAATTTAGGAATGACTAATGTCTGCCATGGCATGAAATGGAAGATGGCCATACATATTTATGTGCTATTCCCACACGTTCCATAATGAAAAGAAGACAGTCTTACCAACCTCTCCAGACACTTAAAATTATAAAGTAGACTAATTAATTGTAAAAGTACATTGGAAAAAAATCTTAAAGCACTATGCCAATGTGAAGCATTGTTGCTACCAGAAGCAGCTGCCAGTTCAAGCAGAAAGATGGTATCACATGCCCATCCTCAGGGATTCAAGCACACAAGAGATGAAAAGAAGATGAAAAGAGAGAAACGAAAGTGCTGGCAAGCTTTACTTCTGGCAATTTCCTGTGAAGAAAGGTCAGTACATTCCAGACTATGCCAACCATAGCTTCCATTTAGCTTCTCCGAGAAACCAGGGAAGGATCCAGCTGGCGAGGGTCTGGCCGTACGCCGCACAGCACACCTGTTCTGAAGTTAAACCATTAGCGTTTGGGGCTTGGACGCCAATGATCCGAATCAAACCTTACTGGCACAAGACCCCCGACTTAACTGCAAGTTAAGTCAGGGTCAGAGTTTTCCACAGGACTTATGAGGGGAAAAGGCGTTGAAGCACAACATTCAAAATCTTCATCAGGGATGCATTTTTTAAAAAGATAGGAACCTCATAAAAATGGCTGCACCTTTTTACACGTGTTAAACGTTGAGAAATACATAGTACTGTAATAAATACGGCAGTTTACCTTGAAAAAGTCCTGATGTTCCCTCATGGAAGTGGGCATGGGAAGGGTTGCAGCCTGTGAGGTCTTGGGCAGTGGCAGAAGGAGATTATCTGAAATCAGACGGCAAGTTGGAGCAGTAGATGGGGCTGATGTGGCCCGTAACACCCGTGGTGACCTGAGGCGGACGGTGGGTGTTTGAGGGGTGTGCGTTTCGTGTATTCCTACATGTCTTTGTTCAGCTGGGTTGCAGTCTCCGGAGTTCACCAGGTGTTTCTTCTGGACAAAATTCTGCATACCCAAATGTAATACTCGTGTTATGCTCAAATTGTTCCCTAATATTTTAATATCTCATTGAAATAAATGGGAATTTATAAGACAAGCATCATAGCAGAACTGACTGTATAAAAGTCTAGTCTGGAGCACAGAGGGACTAATGAATAATAGTTATCACTTATTGAGAACTCAGTAAACCCTTACGCAAACTTTCTTAGTCAAGCATCACAACCAACTCATAAAGAAGTTAATATTTGCAACTGAGGAAACTTGGGACACAGAATTTAAATATTTGCCCCCATTGATTCATGCTATACATGGTAAAGAAAATTTTGAACCAAGCTGGCAGGAAATGCAACATCCATGCTGTTCACCACTGCGTCTACTGCCTCCCCAAGGAATTGTTAGATGTGAGGGATAATTTATCCACTCATTGATTCATTATCTGAGATACCAGGGTGAAACAGGGTTATTGTTATGATTAAATTAAATAATAGATATAAAACTCTTAACATAGCAAGTGCGGAATAGATAATAGTTCTCACTTCAACCATGTTCATCGCTGTTCTCGTTTTCACGGATGTCTTCAGTCAGAAAAGGGCTGAATAGTGAAAGAGGAATCCCAACCCACCTTGCGTGGGGTCATTGTGAGAACTTCTCATGCAATAAGAAACTGGAGAAAGCCTTTCCAAGGAGGAGACAACGAGGAGAATTTTCATTGGTATAAAAGGACTGGTTTTAAAATGCAGTTCAATCCTTCTCATTAATGCTGGGCTTCTGAAAACCTGACTCTTATTTCCTCAACTTTGAGGAAGCCACGTGCCATCAAAACGCAGGCAGCCAATTCCAAAACGACTCAAAGAGCCAAGGAGACCAGAGAAACTAAGTTAGCTGCAGGCCTGACAAAACTTTAAAGCAGCAACCGTGGCCTGTTCAGTCATATCCTGTCCCTCATATTATAAAAAAACAAAGTACTCTTAGGGGACGAAGGGGCCTATGATTTGCCATGAAGTAAATCCAGTATTATTCATTTTCACCAAGACAAATACTTCCAATTGTTCATTTTTTAATGTAAAAGGGTACAGAGAATTAAACTCAGTATCTTCAAGGTATGTCGTAGATTTCCCGATTTTCAGGTTGTTGTAAATCAGGTATCAAATTCAAGAGAATAAACCTGAGAGATGAAAAGAAGGATTCTCCATAGGAATCCTGTGCTGTTCTGCTACTGGCAGCATCAGGTCCATTTTGCACTGGGGGATCCACCCTTCCCCAACTTAGGTCAACCAACTATTACCTGGGACAATCATATCTTATTCCCCTTTCCAGAGTGGGTGGCTCAGGGATAGGCACAAGATCCAATCAAAGTCGGTGAGACCCAATCAGACCTTGGTCTGCATTGTTGGGATAAAGACCAAAGTCTCTCCCCAACTCCACTGGAACCAGAAAGAATGAAGGCAGTGCTTCTGCAGCTATCAGTACTTTGCCACCTGGAAAGGCAATTCCTTGTGAGAAGTGACCTCTATCAGAGAGCCAGAGTTAGAGAGGACAGAAACTGGAGCCTGGTAGACTCTTTAGAATATGTAGATCTATCCATGTCTGCAGCTATACATTCTCGTGGAACACATTTACATGTGCCACTAAATTTACTTCTTGCCTACACCCAAACCTTGCCCATGCCCACCTGCATCTGGTAATTTCCTATCTGGAATGCCTTCATTATTCCTCTCCACCTGTATAAAGTCTAAAAATCTTTCAAGACCAAGATTCTTTTATCAGCAAACTCTCCCCTGACCACACCAGCCCTGGCCACTGCTCCCTCCTCTGGGCTGCCAAACACTGGTTATTGGAGCCATTGCCCTACAACGTGACACATCAGAAAGCATGCTGGGTACTCACCATCATCCCCAATTACTCTGGAAGCATACTGGGGTCCCATGAAGCACCTCACAGAGCCTAGCTCAGCTCCTGACACATAGGTGATCTCAGAAAGTGTTTACTTGACTGTTGAAGTTGATAAAAGTGAGTTTCTGAAATCCAGAGAATGATATTTAGTAAAAGAAATATTTTCTTATCACACAAATTAAAGAGACCAAAGCAATTCATTCTATTACAGATTCCACATCCTTTATAGTTTTTAACAAAGCACCACCACCACAGCGATGCCAACTGTAATAAGCAGGTGCTATTTTTTGAGTGCTTATGGTAGGTCGGTGCTTTGCGTAATATTTTATTTCATCTTCGTCACAAACTCATGAACTTACTCCATTATAAACCCCACTTTATAAATGAGAAAACCGAGGCTCAGAGACACACAATGACTTGTTTGGGGTCACGAGGTTAGCAAACAGCTGAGCCACGTTTGCTAGGGCTCTGCCAGGGCTCTGAATCCTGGCAGTCCAGCTCCAAGGTACTTTAGTCACTGCACGGCACTAGCTCTCAAAATCACAGCCTCTCTGCTAACGTGTGCTGTGATTTCACCTCTAGAAGTCACGGTCAATGTATCTTGCTAAATGCTTTTCGTGTAAATAGTTTATAATTGCTAAGAATAATTTTTATAATATTACTATAATTATAAAAATTATAATTGCTAACAATAATTTTTATCAGTTTGATGAAATTCTCTTTTAAAACACTTCAAAATGATAGAGATTTAGGCTAGTTTTAATTTCCATTAAAGGGCTGCATCAATCGTGCAATGATGACTCTAATGTAAATGGCCACTTGACTAATGTACTATCCATCACTTTCACAAGTGCTGCACAAGGAGTCTATTAAATCCATGGTCCAAGGATAAAGATGAGAGGCCTCCTTTATGACACAATTTTCTTTTAAATACAACCAAATAGATGTCTGATAAAACTGGGTTTGTTGCTCTCTGGAAAGTAGTGCCATGAGATTTGTACAAGAACTGAAGAACCCCCTACATGGAGGGATGGGATGGAAGCGTTACTGGTTGAAGCCAGTTCTGCAAGTCAATTCACTCCTACTGGTGGGGACCACTTAACACACTTGTCTTATTATGGTTACAGCCTCTGAGGCTGGTGGCTCTGAGTCTGCAGTTTAGATCTAAAATTCCACATCTCTAAGCATAGCCCAGGGGAGTTGCACACATAAACACTCAGCTTCAGGGACTTCAACTACGATTGCTCAGCAGAACATGGGTGTTTTTTCTTTTTGCTTTATTTTTACCATTCTTTTTAAAACTTAAAAAAGAAAAAAAAAAGCAACTCATGGTTTCTGCTGCCATACCAGTGTGTATACACCCTAAGTAAGTACAAGACAAAGGGTGTGAGATTGCTCCTTGCATGTCTGGTCTAGGCTTTACACCTTTATAAAGGAAAGGGGAGGAAGTGG
Source organism: Leucopleurus acutus (assembly GCF_964270905.1). Classification (NCBI taxonomy): domain Eukaryota; kingdom Metazoa; phylum Chordata; class Mammalia; order Artiodactyla; family Delphinidae; genus Leucopleurus; species Leucopleurus acutus. The sequence continues at coordinate 34,233,036 of NC_139153.1, read as the reverse complement.
GGAGGCAAGGAATCATCAAAGTGAGGATGATTCTAACATTGGACCTATAGTTCTTTTTTTTTTTTTTTTTTTTGCTGTACACAGGCCTCTCACTGTTGTGGCCTCTCCCGTTGCAGAGCACAGGCTCCGGACGCGCAGGCTCAGCGGCCATGGCTCACGGGCCCAGCCGCTCCGCGGCATGTGGGATCCTCCCGGACCAGGGCTACGAACCCGCATCCCCTGCATCGGCAGGCGGACTCTCAACCACTGCGCCACGAGGGAGGCCCGGACCTATAGTTCTTAAAGACCGGTCTCTAAAGGCAAGCCAGTACTTCATTCAGTGTTCTACCAAAGAAACAATCATCTGTCCAGCATGGAGGGTTACGATGAATACTTTAGATTTTTACCTTACTCACTTCCCTTAGGACATAACTCCTGTGTCCAATATGACTCGCCTGTGTAGAAAACATGTCCAGTATCCAGCCAAGAGGAGGCAGCTCTGGTGACAGTCCACTATCTTCTGGCTCTCAGTGTGTTCAGCACCTCACCCTTGGCCCACCTGTCCCCTAAGCTATCACTTATCCATCTGGTAGGCAGAGTTCCCCAAAACTGGAGATGGCCAACCAGATAACCACTTGGATTGAAGAAGTGGAACTCTTGGGCATGAACCCAGGTGACCATCAGAGCCATACTCAAGAGTCCAAGATTCAGTTCCTACACAGATATCGACTATGAGAATTCTGTCACTGCGTCATCCAAAAGTTCCACAAATAGCTCCTTACCTTGACCCTAAAGACTTTCCCACACATTGTTCTCTCTGACATCATCTTCAAAGGTTTATGGGTGTTCATAAAAAAAATAATTTCCAGGAAATATACAAAAACATACAGAATATGTGAAGACAAGTACATTTATAAACATGTTAAGAGAGGATGTCTCCAGGTTAAAGGCTTATGGATAATTTTTGTTTCCTTTTATGGTGTTCTCTCTTTTTTTTCCCTTAAACTACGTTTCAGATTTGTAATTTTATTTTTTGTGTGTGTTGCCTGCTATGAATCTTTTTTTTATTGAAGTATAGTTGATTTACAATGTTGTGCTATTTTCAGGTATACAGCAAAGATATATATAGAGAGAAATATATATAGATAGATATATATTCTTTTTCAGACTCTTCTCCCTTATAGGATAATACAAAATATCGAGTACAGTTCCCTGTGCTATACAATAGGTCCTAGTTGGTTATCTATTTTATATACAGTAGTGTGTATATGTTAATCTCAAACTCCTAATTTATCCCTTATCCACCCCCCTTTTCTCCATGGTAACCATAAGTTTGTTTTTGATGTCTGTGTGTATATTTCTGTTTTGTATATAAGTTCATTCGTATCATTTTTTTTTTTTTTTTAGATTTCACATATAAGCAGTATCACATGATATTGGGTTGGCCAAAATGGAAAAACACAAACGAACTTTTTGGCCAACCCAATATTTGTCTTTCTCTGTCTGACTTGCTTCACTTAGTACGAAAATCTGTAGGTCCATCCATGTTGTGGCAAATGGCATTATTTCATTCTCTTTTATGGCTGAGTAGTATTCTATTGTATGCATACACCACATCTTCTTTATCCATTCATCTGTTGATGGACATTTAGGTTGCTTCCATGTCTTGGCTATTGTGAATAGTGCTGGTATGAACATAGGGGTGCCTGTATCTTTTTGAATTCTGGGTTTCTCCAGATATATGTCCATGAGTGGGATTGCTGGGTCGTATGGTAGTTCTATTTTTAGCTTTTTAAGGAACCTCTATACTGTTCTCCCTAGTGGCTGCACCAATTTACATTTCCATCAACAGTGTAGGAGGGTTCCCTTTTCTCCACACCCTCTCCAGCATTTGTTATTTGTAGACATTTTAGTGATGGCCATTCTGACTGGTGTGAGGTGATGCCTCATTGTAGTTTTGACTTGCATTTCTCTAATAATCAGTGATGTTGAGCATCCTTTCATGTGCCTTTTGGCTATCTAGTTGTTTATCTAAGGCATGGGACGATAACAATGATGGTGAAATTTATCAGTTAGAAATTAATTCAGCAATATAATTAATACATAGTTTGGGTAACAATGACACTACTTAACTTTAAAAGATAGATGGATAGATAGATAGATAGATAGATAATAGAAAGATAGATGATTGATAGATAGATAGATAGATAGATAGATATTCATTCGTTCCCTGGGCAGCAGAAACCATTTAAAACTTCAGCCACTTTCAGTCCTTGACTCTCTTGGCTCCTGTGTCAAATCCCAGGAGAGACAATTTATTGATCTATTTTAGGCCGCCTTTCCACTCCCTTCTCTGTTGCTGGAAGGTCCCCTAAATTGACAATCCCAGCATGACTCCATGAGGTTAGGGAAGAGGAGCTCCCCAAAGGAAAATCAAGTGCTATTAGTAAGGAAAGGGCTATGGAGGCAAAGGAGAAAAAGCAACCAACATCCACCATAATGAAGACACTGAATATCTGTCAGGTCCCTACTATGTGCTATGCACCCAGCTAAATACACACTTAACATAGATCACCCCACTTAATAATAACAGATAGGCTCTATGATTATTTCCATTTTACAGCTGATGAAACTATGATTGAAAAAGATTACCTAGCTTACTTATGTAACAGGGTGAGTGGGAGGGTTGGGATTAACCCCAATCCATTTGACTCTAAATCCCACACTCTTAGCCACTGTACTTACAACCCACCAAAACCTCCCCATCACTGCCCTGTTCTTGATGTTACATGTGCATCCTTTAGGTTGGAATAGCAAAGATAATGGACACAGCCAAGTTACACACCATCACCCCCTCCCCCCGTGCCTGATTAAATGGCTACCCGTTGAAGCCAGGGATAACACCATTCAATAGAGTAAGGGTTAAACACAGCCCTATTCACAGATGCATACTGGAAAGGCACAAAGAAATAGACTCAGGAATAAGACCAGATTTCATCTCCCTTCCATTATCAGAAAGAGAAGCGAGGCCAAGATGTGTGCGCGCCAGAGTCCACGAAACCCTCAACGCGTTTCTGTGAGTGCTTCTCCTTCTGGGTCTGGCCTGGGTGTATTTCATGAAAAGACAATCTGTCTGTTTTTAATCCGCTTACATTTAATTTATTAAAACGTTTTGGGCCAGAGTTGAGTCCCAAAAAGCATTATGGGTCTATTTTACAAGACTTTAAAATAACTATTTCCTTTGAACAAAGAAGTTCTATTTTGCCTCAAATGGTTTGACCAAAACCTCAAAAAAAGTAAAATTGCTTCTAAATTCAGGACCAAAATGCTTAAGTCTATTCTAAAGTCTATTATCAGGCACCTTAAACACACTCAGGCTACCTAATGGTAATGGGGGTCATCTGGTCTCCTCAAATGTTGACCATCAAACCAAAAGAAGAGATAGTATGATCCATGAAGTGGGGGGGGGGGTGTGTGGTTTAAAGCTGGAAGGCAGAGGAACTGGTGGCTTCAGCTGTGTGGCCTCCACTGATCCGTTTTCCCTCTCTGGGTCTTGCATTCCTTTCTTTTAAAATAGAAGGGGTATTTATGTTCTTAGTCTACAGGGTGTCCAAGGATCAAGAGAGAATATATGTAAAGGCTTGACCACATATAAAGGATAACCTTCATTATTATCATCACCACTAACTCTACAATAAGTAGAAATAATCACATTGGTATGACCAGCAGCTTAACCAAAGCTAAGAAGATGAATTTTCACAGCTCAGGGCAAAGATTTGCTCAAAGGTCTCAGCTTATAAATGTCAGCAAAACCCAACTCTCAGAGGGTAGTTGATGTGCCCATCACTATGGCAATGGGTTGACATGAGAGCATGTGTTTGTGTGGTCTAAAATCCAAACTAGTTACAGCATAAATTGTGAACAAACTATCAAAATCAATCTGACTCCTGAGCCTCTAGCCCAGTAATAAATATCTGTGTTAGACCTGGCTTACACAAAACCTCTCCTTGAATTTGATCGTGATATAATTTTTATTGCCAGCTCAAAAATGGAAGTTAATGACAGAGCAAATGTGAAGGGAAAGACGCTCATATGGGTGAAACATTAACTTGTTCGACTTTCAGACCGCAGCAGAAAATACGATGGTTCATTTCATGTCTTTGTAGGGAGTAATACACAGAACTGTAATGGTTTCAAAATTAACTAGCAAATGAAAAATTAAGTCTTCCGAATACTCAGGAACAATTTGTTCATTTTATTAAAAATATATAGCAACATATATTATTCTTTGACTCAAGTGACATATTTTCCTGTCGGGAGAACCAAATTGTAGGAATTACATTTGTTTCCCAATGTATTCCATGGGACAATGCCAAAGTACAGGCTTATGGGCAGGAAACTTCACATCCACAGTAGATTTTCCACATGTAACTTGCTAGTCGAAAGCAGCTCCCCAGAGACAACGTCTGCTCCCGGGGATCACTAAGGGCAATGGTTGTGCTGAAGGGGATTTTTATTAGGGAAATTCTCCCGCATCGACTTTTCCGAACATTTTTCCTTTTCAACCGACCTGGAACTGAGATCAGCTGGTGAGGGCAGAGCAGTGAATGCTATTTTATTTTAAAGAGTTGGAATGTGGATAAGAAAATGTAAACCAGGAATCCCTTTCCCCTGTAGCCACAGAGAACTGAGAGAAAATATTCCCCCTTCCACTCAGTGCTCTAAACCAGGGTCCGTAAGCTTTTCTTAGAAAGTTGGGTAATTACTATTTTTGAATTTATGGGCCAAGAAGCAAATAGAGGATATTCTATAGTTACCTCATGACAATTTTAATTGTAACTATTTAAGGAAAGGCCTCAGGAGGTGGATGGCAAGCCTGAACGTGGACACGGGGATACCTGGCTATCTGCGCACCATTAGAAAGGGGACCCAAGACCATCCTAGGCTGAGTGCCAGCAGAGGGAGAAAGACCTCAGGTCCCCCAGGCTGATGTATAGTGTCTGAGCATAGATGAATCTTGGGCCACAGATGCTGAGTGGAGTTCCCCCGCCCAAAACAACAGGATGCCAGAGAAAATGTGTCTTCTTGATGGGCTGGGCAAATCAAGCCTAAGACAACCTCACAGAATACTTCCCTCCCAGAAGGACACACAAAGAGAAGTATGCCACATCCTTGGAGAGTAACAAGGACACAGGACCAGTGGCTGAAGGAGAGAGAGTTGGATGTGAAGGGACCTTGCCGACGGCAATCCTGAATGACTTAGCAGCAGCTCTGAGTTCCAGGCCAATGATCAGACGAGATGAGGGACACATACTTGGGCACCAGCATGCCAGCAGAAGGGTGATGACTGAAAACCAGAGGATGGGAGAGCACCAGTAGATGCCAGCACAGAGAGCTGGGACCAAGGTGGGACCATACAGGCACTCATGACTTGGCCCTCTGCTGTCACCCAGAATTTGGCACAGCTCCAAAGGGAGAATCGGATGCTATGTTCCTGCCACCAGGCAGAAATGGCTTGATTCAGAAGCTGAGCATGGTTGATAGTTGTTTATAGCTATATATCTTACATACCTGAGTCTGAAGGATGAGATTCCTAAACCACTGAAGTGGCTGATAAAAAGATAAAAAAGAAAAGCAGTGGTCTGGTATGAGATCCAGCTCTGCTACTAACTTACTGTGTGTCTTTGATAAACTGAGCCCTGGCTTTCTGATGTGTTAAGAAGGAATGGTCCACATAATAGATGGCAAATAGGTTTCTTCTCTGTGGGCCACACTGAATGAATCAGTAGCTATTAACTAGCGCGTTGAGTTAAGAGGGCTCTGAGGTTGCATCTAGGTTCTTTTTTTTTTTTTTTTTTTTTGCGGTACGCGGGCCTCTCACTGTTGTGGCCTCTCCCGTTGCAGAGCACAGGCTCCAGATGTGCAGGCCCAGCGGCCATGGCTCACAGGCCCAGCTGCTCCGCGGCACGTGGGATCTTCCCTGACTGGGGCACGAACCCGTGTCCCCTGCATCGGCAGGCAGACTCTCAACCACTGCGCCACCAGGGAAGCCCACATCTAGGTTCTTTAAGAAAGGATGCCGCCATCCGTTACGGATGGTCCCCATGGGTACAGAGGTAAGGGGAGAAGGATGGTGGCAGACGCAGCACATTTTATCTACTCCTGAGCAGCTACATGATACCCGAGGTCCCTTTTAATTCAGGAAGTCAGCAGTTGTTCAAAACGCCTAACACCCAGCAGTTGTTCCAGAAACTTTTCTTGGGAAAATTTTTCACCAAGAGTCTAGCTAGCCTTGGCAGAGGCTGGGCTCAGAGAGGTGAAGGTGCTAGCCCTGGAGAGGAGGGTGACTGAGCAGACCCACCCACTCGCTTCTCCACACCCAAAACTCCGAGTGAAGCGGGCTGAGCACTAAATGTGGAGTCGACTCCTTTGAAGCCCTGAGCAGCAGCCTCTCTGTTTATTCGACACTGAGCCCCAGACAGTGTCAGGGAGATCAGACAAGACGGTGAATGGGGAATGTGCCCAGCACACAGCAGGCACTCAGTAATTGCCCACTGCCCTCTTTCTTGCACTGGGGATTGCGTTTGCCAACAAGATGGCAGTCTACAGGAAAATTCTTTCTGGAATGTGAAAACGGCTTGTCCTCAGAATAATTCCTTTTTTAGGCTTTCAAAGTACAGAAAGGTCAAAGTAATATACATTTTAAAAAAATTCGTTTACAACCCTTGCGTCAGAATTGCATCGGGGCTTTCTAGAAAGCAGATTGCCAGGCCTTGTCTTAGACCTAAGGAGTCAGAATCTCGGGGGCTGGGGCCTGGGAGCCTTTTGTTACCACACTTCTGACACCCACTAGCATTCAAGACCATCAGCTTAGCAGCCGCTTGTAACCTCTCCCTCCAGCCCAAACCACAAGGTTCATCCCCTTCCCCTCTTCTGGGAGGCCTTCCCTGACCACCCTACCCCCACCCAGCCCTCCTTATCTCCGTTTCATTTTTTTCCATAACTCTTTCCATTCACAATGCCATCCAGATATTTGATTTGTCTTTTCTTATCCCACCTGACCCTGAATGTCAACTCTACAAAGGCAGGCCTCATTATCTCGTCCACTGCCATGTCCCCAGAGCCTAGACTAGTGCCTGACACACGTGGACACTTGGTAAATATTAGTAGAGTGGTCTTTGCTGCATCCCATGCTCTCATTTGACCTCAGAGGGCCCCAAGAGGGAAGGTCAAAAAGCTGAGAAAGGTAGTCTGTGAAGGGTTCTATCATGACATGATTGAAAAAACACTTATATAGAAACGTTAAGTACTGAGTCCCAGTGACCTTTTAAGATAAAAAGGAAACAGATGATCGCCTCAAACCTTGTCCAACCTTGATAATTTTCTCAACTAAATGGCTAACCGATAGCTTTGGTTTTGAGCTGCTTGGTTGGGCAGGGCGGAGACCTGGCCTAAATCCAGGAGCAGAGGGAAGGCGGAAGATCCCAAGTCTCCAGTCGCTCAGTGTCCTTGGTGTCCGCTCACTCTCCAGCTCCAAGCTCCACTTCCCACCGCAGTGGTCTGCCCGTTCCCTGGCCAATGCCCTTGATAGCCAGGACCAGGCCTGGCACCACCCTCTCTTGCCTCTGAAAAATGAGGGTGTGGTTCCAAGCATCTGGAGATGAAGGGAGAGACTGTTATTTAGCAAAAGAGACACATCATTATTTTCTTGCACCAGGATCATGGTTCATTTAGCTAACTTGGCTCCACATTTAAACAGCATCCCCCAGGCAAATAATACAATTAAGCAAATAGAGAGGAGATTTAGTAACAATAAATTCCACAGAACTGGTCATTCTTTTGCATGCAGTTTTAAAAGGAGCAGAACATTTAGAAGGATCAATCACCCTGAATTTCATGGACTCAAACATTATATAGAAACTGCTAGCAAAAACTGATGGGGATTTGAAACATACATACACACCCACCCACACCCACCCCCCCACAGAAATACACTCATGGGTTAGACCTAGACATACTTTCTTTTTTTTTTTTTTTTAACAATCCAATAACTAAAAGACAATTATAAAAATAGGCTTAGGGGCTTCCCTGGTGGCGCAGTGGTTGAGAGTCCACCTGCCGAAGCAGGGGACATGGGTTCGTGCCCCAGTCCGGGAAGATCCCACATGCCGCGGAGCGGCTAGGCCCATAAGCCGTGGCCGCTGAGTCAGCACGTCCAGAGCCTGTGCTCTGCAACGAGAGAGGCCACGACAGTGAGAGGCCCACATAACGCAAAAAAAAAAAAAAAAAAAAAAAAAAAAAAATAGGCTTAGGATACACATGGAAGAATTTAGGCCAAAATGGAAAATAAACTACAAAAATAAAATCTCTGAGAGCCAGTCAGGGAGGGAGAAGTGCCCCTAGGAACTATGTTAGAGCAGATAAAGGATTACTCTGGGCACCAAGAGACCTGAATCATCATATCAGCTCTACCATGCATATTCTGTGTAATTTCAGGCAAGACAATGACATTTGTGAGTTTCCATTTCTCTCTATATAAAACAACTTTTTTGAACCCCATCACCGCCATTTTTACCATCCCCAAGCACCATCAGTATTGCTATTTACATCTTTCATTTAAGTCAACTCTTCTTTATTTGAATATGGTTACACGCTGGGGAGGGACACGAGTATTCATTATACTATTCGTTGCGTTTTGCTACAACTTGTACATTTCTCATAATAAATACGTTTATTTAGAAAGGAAATTATTTCACTAATATAAAAGGAAAGCCAGAATCACTGGTCTTAAAATAGAAGGTAATGACAAAAATAAGTACAATGAACTCCTGCTTTTAGCCATGACAGACTAGTTTGCTTCAGACCAATCCCTTTGCCAAGAACAACTTAAAAATCTGGATAAAATATATAAAATGTAAAACTGAAAACAAAGAACTTCTGTTTGAAGACATTGGGGAGATACTAAGGCAGCTAGGACCTCAAGAGCCAAGAGCCAGGAGACAAGGAGAGAACATTGAAATAAGTCCAGTATTTAAAGCACTGTTTTCCTCCAGGCATTTGCTGATTTGTAAACTTCATAGGACCCAGAGGCTCAAAAGTCTACAGCCAGTCTCACGATAAAAATTTATGTTTGGGGTCCACCAAAGAGAAGGGCCCTGGTAAACACTTCAGACTTCCAACTGGAACCATGAAAGGGCTACACATTTGAAGTGAGAGTAAAGCAGAAATAGCTCAACCCTCACAAAGACTAAAACCCAATTTTGAGCTCATTCAAACCCAGATAAGAAAAGTTGATCTACCAGTACTCAAAAGGCCTGACAGAAGCAAAAGAAAATGTAGTTTTCTCTGGAAGCAGGTAACATAATCCAGAATTTCAAATTGGCTCTACAGTTTGTCACAGAGTATGTCCAGCATTTACCAAAAATTATCAGGCATGCCAGGAGACATAAACAAATTACTAAAAACAAAGAGAAAAAGCAGATCCATATGTAAGATATTGGAGTTATCAGGTACAGACTTCAAAATATCCACAGTTGATAAGCTCAATAAAGTTGGTGACAAGATGGAGAATTTCAAGAGAACTATAATCTTTGTAAAATGAAAAATGCAACTCTGGAATTGAAATATGCACTAACCAAAAATAAGAATTCACCAGATGGGGTTTATTGGCAGATTAGACAATGCAGGAAAGAGAATCTGTAAACTGGAATATATGACAGCAGAAAATATTCAGACTGAGAATCGAAAGCAGAAAACAAAAAACAAAAGATATGGGACTTGGTGAAAAATTCTAACATGTATGTATTTGGAGATACTGAAGGAGAGACAAGAGAATATTGAGCAGATGTGATACTTGAATAGACGATAGCTGAAAATTTTCCCAAATTTACCAAAGACATCAAGCTAAAGATTTTTAAATCTTTACAGTTTCAAATAAGGTAAAGAAAATCACAAATAGGCATATCATAGTGAAACTACTTAAAGACAAAGACAAAACTTGAAATCAGCCAAAGAAAAGAAATATATTACCAACAAAAGAACAACAGAAATGATGGAAGCTGACTTTTAAACAAAAATGATGGAAGCCAAGGAACAATGAAATGACATCTTCAATGTGCTGAAAGCAAAGAGTTGTCAACTTAGAACTCAAGGATTATTGAAAATATCCTTCAAACTGTACATGAAATAAAGACATTTTCAAACAAACAAAACATGAGAGAATTCATGTTCAACAGAAATGCATTAAAAGAAATACTGCAGAAAATTCTTTGGGGCAGAAGAAAATGAGATCAAATGGAAGCACAGAAATGAAGAAAAGAATGAAGACAATAGAAAGTACAAATATGTGGGTAAAACCAAATAAATATTAACTGCGCCAAATAATATTAATTTATTTTGCGATGTAAAATATGTGTAGAACTAAAATAGGTACAGCAATGACAAAATAATGTGGAGAGTAATGGCCAAGATATGGAAACAACCTAAGTGTCTAACACTTATATGATTGCATATATATACATACATATATATATATACAGTTGATCCTTGAACAACATGGAGGTTGAGGCACAGAACCTGCTCCCACACACAGTTGAAAATCCACATATAAATTTACAGTAAACCCTCTGTACTGAAGTTTCCACATGTGCAGATTCAACCAACCATGGATGGTGTAGTACTATAGTCCATATTTATTGAAAAATCCACATATAAGTGGACCCATGCAGTTCCAACTCATGTTGTTCAAGCCTTAACAATATAGAATGCATATTTTTTTCAACTACACATGGAACATTTACTAAAATTGACCTTTTGTTGGGCCATAAAGCACATCAAAACAAATATCAAAGAATTGGAGTAATATAGAGTGTATTAGTTTTCTCTTGTTGCTGTAACAAATTGCCACAAACTTAGTGGCTTAAAACAACACAAACTTATGACCTTACGATTCTGTCAGTTAGAAGTCAGAAAGGAGAAAACAAAATTAAGAAAACAATTCCATTTATAATCACATCAACAAGAATTAAATACTTAGGAGTAAATTTAGCCAAGGAGTAGAAAACTTGTACACTGAACACTACAAAATATTTTTCAAAGAAATTAAAGATCTAAATAAAGGGAAAGACATCTGTGTTCATGGATTAAAATACTTAATATTGTTAATATTGCAATACTCTCCAAATTGATTTACAGACTCAATGCAATCCTTATCAAAATTCTGTCTCTTTTGCAGAAATGGATAAGCTGATCTTAAAATCCATATGGAAATGCAAGGGACCCCAAATAGCCAAAACAAGCTTGAAAAAGAAGAACAAAGTTGGAGGCCTCACACTTCCCAATTTCAAAGTTATTACAAAGCTACACTAATCAAAACAGTGTGGTACTGGCATGAGGCTGGACATATGGACCAATGAAATGGAATTGAAAGTCCAGAAATAAACCCATACAACTGTAATCAACTGATTTGCAGCAGGGGTGTCAAGGCCATTCAGTGGGGAAAAAATAGTCTTTCAGCTATTGGTGTTGGGACAACTGAATATCCACATACAAAAGAATGAATGTGTACCCATACCTCATACAACATAAAGAAATCAACTCAAAATGGATCAAATATCAAAATGTAAAAGCTAAAGTATAACACTCTTAGAAGGAAACATAGGTGTAAGTCTTTATGACCACGTATTAGGCAAGTTCCTTAAATACAACACCAAAAGGATGAACAATAAAAGAAAAAATAGACATATTGGACTTCATCAAAAACAAAAATTTTTATGCATCAAAGGACATTATCAGAAAGGTGAAAAGACAAACTACAGAATGGAAGAAAATATTTGAAATCAAATGTCTGGTAAGAATCTAGCCTTCAGAATATTATAAAGGACTCTTACAACTAAACAATAAAAAGAAAAATAACCTAATTAAAAATGGGCAAAGTATTTGCATAGAGATTTCTCCAAAGAAGATATACAAATGGCTAGTAATGTACATGAAAAGATATTCAACATCAATAGTCACTGAAATAATGTAATATTGGGGCTTCCCTGGTGGCACAGTGGTTGAGAGTCCGCCTGCCAATGCAGGGGACACGGGTTCGTGCCCCGGTCCGGGAGGATCCCACATGCCACAGAACGGCTAGGCCCGTGAGCCACGGCTGCTGAGCCTGCGCATCTGGAGCCTGTGCTCCGCAACGAGAGAGGCCACAGCAGTGAGAGGCCCGCGTATCGCAAAAAATAATAATAATGATAATAAATAATAATAATAATGCAATATTGGCTCAAGGTTAGATAGTAGATCAATGGGACACACTAGAAAGCCCAGAAACGAACCTGGAAACATACAGGCACTTGATTCACAACAAAAGACTCTGCAAAGTAGTAGGGAAAAATGATGTTTCTTTAAATATTATCATGCTGAATCAATTATGCATCCATTGGGGAAACAAACACAAATTCTGATCCCTGCTTTACACCATACACTGAAATCGATCCCACAGAGTATACACATGAACTTGAAAGGGAAAACAATAAAGCTTCTTGTACAAGATAACATAAGACAATATCTTTATAACCTTAGGGTAGGCAAAGATTTCTTAAATAAGACCAGAAAAACAAAACAAAGCACCAACCAAAAAGAAAAACATTGATAAATTGGACCACAGCATCGAAAATAAAGCCACAGAGTGAAAGAAAGGATTTACAATGCCATTACCTAAAAAAGACCTTGTATACAGAATACATAAAGAACTCTTACAAGTCAATTTTTAAAAAAAGACTGACACCTCAATAGAAAAATGGGCAAAAGTCTTGACCAGGTACTTCAAAACGAGAATATCCAAATGACCAAGAAACAGAAAAAATGGATACTCCGTTCCATTAATCACCAGAGTAATGCACATCTATAATCAAAACCACAATGAGATTTAACTACACACCTACAAGAATGACTGAACACTGTGTACCTAATAGAAAAGCATAGATATGCAAAAGAATGTTCATAGCCACCTAGAACTACTAACCAAAAACTGGAAACAGAGGCCATCCATAATAGAATGGCTAAATAAATTGTGATGTATTAATACATGGACTAACACATAGCAAAGAAAAAAGAATCAATTAGTGTTACGTAAACAACACAGATGAAACTCTGATATGCAGTATGACACAAAAGAAGCCAAACACAAAAGAAGTGATACTGAATGATTTCAATTACATAAATTTCAAAACTGGCAAAGCTTATCTAAGGTATTAGAAGTCAAGATAGTGCTCTCCTGGGGGCTTCCCTGGTGGCGCAGTGGTTGAGAGTCCGCCTGCCGATGCAGGGGACACGGGTTCATGCCCCGGTCCGGGAAGATCCCACATGCCGCGGAGCGGCTGGGCCCGTGAGCCATGGCCGCTGAGCCTGCGCGACCGGAGCCTGTGCTCTGCAACGGGAGAGGCCACAACAGTGAGAGGCCCGTGTAAAGATAGTGTTCTCCTTTGTTGAGGGTTGGGGAGAGAGTTACAGAGAAAGGGACTCCTGAGATACTTCTAATACTGTATGTTTTAATCTGAGCATTGGTTACATGTGTGTGCTCACTTTTTGAAAAATCATCAAGCTGTATACTTATGAGTGCTTTGCTGTATGTGAATATACATTTCAATAAATATGGGTTTTTAAAATTGAGCACACAAGAAAATATCTGCAATCATCCTAATGCTTTTAGGAATTATATGAATCAAATGTTAGAGCCATTTTCTGTCCTTTGAGTCCAAAAAAGAAATGAATGTGAGTCCACAGTAAATATACTTCTGAAAAAAAAAAATACACTCAGTGCATTCAAAACCATGTTGTTCAATTCCAGTGAGATTCTGTTGCCTGCTATAGCTCTGAGCCAAAGGTCTTGTCTCCCATAGTTAAAAAGAGGTGTTCAAGAAGCACTTTAAGATTTACCACCAAGCTGAGATTGCTTCTCGATATATAATGGAAATAGGACTGAAAAGGAAATTGCTTTCTCCAAATGTGATGTAATAACATCCATTACGATGTATCATCTGAAATCCCTTGGCTAAACATCAGGGATCTCCAGACACCATCGGACCCACTGGCTTATTTGATCTCAGAGTTGCCTCCCAGCTGACCATCTGTGACTTTGTGATTGAAGGCTGCACCCCAAGGAAAGCTACAGATAGTACCAAACCTGGAAATGGTTTCAGAAAGGAAGATTGAGTCAAGTCCATTGGTTACAGGATTTGTGAAAATGCTTAGGCATCTATCTCTTACCCCATGATATCATGCCACCCCTCCACACATCACAGGCCTAGCCTTGAGAGGATGGATATGCAAAAGGGGCTTCCCTGTCCTGCCCCACATCTGAGCTACCAGCAAAGCCGTCGGCTCTACTTTCAAAATTCATCTGGAATCCATCCACTTCTCACCATCTTCCAAGTCACCATCATCCCTCACCTGCTGGCCTCTTAACAGGTCTCTCCACTTTCACCTTTGTCCTCCTTCAATTTGTTGTCAACAGAGCAGCCAGAGTGATTCTGTTAAAGCCCAACTCAGACTGGAGCACTCTGCTCAAAACTCTCCCATCTCATGGAAAGCAAAAGCCAATAGACTTGCCATGGCCCCCCAGGCCCCCCATGACCTGACAGCCCATCACCTCCCCGACATCATCTCCTACTGGGCTCGCCTGGCTCACTGGGACCCAGACCTCCGAGCTCTCCTTGCTGATTTGGCACCTCTGTTCCCTGTGTCCAGGACACTCTGCACTAGACATCTGGCTCAGCGCCTCACCCACTTCCTTTATTAATGAATCTGCCTCTTAGACAAATTCGCACTCCCCTCAATACTGCCAAGCCCTGCTCCCTGCTTTTGGTTTTGCTTAATATTCACCACCATCTAATATTCTATGTATTTATCTACTTACCTCATTTAGAGCTTGTTGGCTCTCCTCTTTAACCAGGAGATTTTTCAATAAGGAAAGCAGATCCCAGGACTTCAAATTCAAGAGAAATTTAGACATGAACTTGAAAAGACGCTAACTCCCCTTTTAGCTTTAGACCATTGGTAGTGGTCCACTTGGGTAACAAGACTCCTTTCTTTCACTCTTATTGGGCTGATAAAGCCAAAAAGATAGTCCAGCTGCTGACAGGAAGCTGCTGTTTATCTTTTAAGACCTGACATTCTGTCCAATTCCTCCCTTCCAATTCTGGAGGGCTCACTGATTTACTGGGTGGGGATGGGGGAGCGGGGGGAAAACCTTTGCTCTGTCGCTCCCTTGGGGTGGGAGAGTACAGTTGTTCACTCAGCAAATACTTATTGATTACTACTTATGCGCCAGACAGTGAGCTGTGTGCCAAGAACACACACAAGGATCCCACATCGCCTTTGCCTGAGTGACGCTCACAGTCCAGAGAGCGGAGGGCGAGCGGGGCGGGTATCTGAGCGCTCCGATTAAACTTGCACATGCATGAGACACGACTTCTGCTCGGTCCTGACAGATGTCACGTTGTTGCCAGTAATTTGTAGGTAATAAGCTATTCAAATTTGCAATCATCCAGTCTTAATTTACAGTTGAGAGTGAGTTAAAAGTTGTGCCTATGATGTCACTTTCACTCTCTGATGTATACCTTAACTGAGAGAAAAATGAAGTACAAGAAATTAACATAAGCCGGGGAGTGCCCACGGAGTGAGTGTGTCACGCCCGAGGTTGTGAGGTCATGAGGGTGCAAGCTAGAAACTGGGTGAGAACCTCTGCTATAAAATATTCTTTCCCTCAATGCATACCTTGTTCAAATTCACAGGCAGCAATGATAAGGTAACTGTCACTGCTGGTCACTGGTACTTGCAGGCACCATGAGAGGCACTTGGATTAAGAACTCATTTAATCCTCATGCAATAAGAGGGTATTAATTTTTTCCTTTCCATGTTATTGAGGTATAATTAACATGCAGCACTGTGTAAATTTAAGGTGTACAGCATATACTGACTTGACTGACTTATACTGTGAAAATGATTACCACAAGAAGTTTAGTTAACATGCATCATCTCATACAAATACCAAAAAAAATTTTTTCCTTGTGATGAGAACTTTCAGGATCTACTCTCTTAACATTTTAAAAATATACCATACAGCAATGTTAACTGTAGTCATCCTGTCGAACATTATATCCTCAGTTGTATACATTCCAGTTATCTTATAACTGGAATTTTGTACTGTTTGACCACTTACATCCAATTCTTCCACCCTCCCCCCATTTCTTAATTATGCCTGAATAGTACTCCAAGGTGTATTATTATTTTTTTAATCTTTATTGGAGTATAATTGCTTTACAATGGTGTGTTAGTTTCTACTTTATAACAAAGTGAATCAGCTATACATATACATATATCCCCATATATCCTCCCTCTTGCGTCTCCCTCCCACCCTCCTTCTCCCACCCCTCTAGGTGGTCACAGGGGCACTGAGCTGATCTCCCTGTGCTATGCAGCGGCTTCCCACTAGCTATTTTACATTTGGTAGTGTATATATGTCAATGCCACTCTCACACTTCTTCCCAGCTTACGCTTCCCCCTCCCCATGTCTTCAAGTCCACTCTCTATGTCTGCGTCTTTAATCCTGTACTGCCCCATGGTTCTTCAGAACCTTTTTTTTTTTTTTTTTTAGATTCCATATATATGCGTTAGCATAAGGTATTTGTTTTTCTCTTTCTGACTTACTTCACTCTGTATGACAGACTCTAGGTCCATCCACGTCACTACACATAACTCAGTTTCGTTTCTTTTTATGGCTGAGTAGTATTCCATTGTATATATGTGCCACATCTTCTTTATCCATTCATCTCTCGATGGACACAGGTTGCTTCCATGTCCTGGCTATTGTAAATAGACCTGCAATGAACATTGTGGTACATGACTCTTTGAATTATGGTTTTCTCAGGGTACATGCCCAGTAGTGAGATTGCTGGCTGGTATGATAGTTCTATTTTTAGTTTTTTAAGGAACCTCCATACTGTTCTCCATAGTGGCTGTATCAATTTACATTCCCACCAACAGTGCAAGAGTGTTCCCTTTTCTCCACACCTTCTCCAGCATTTATTGTTTGTAATTTTTTGATAATGGCCATTCTGACTGGTGTGAGGTGATACCTCGTAGTTTTGATTTGCATTCTCTAATGATTAGTGATGTTGAACATCCTTTCATGTGTTTGTTGGCAATCTGTATATCTCCTTTGGAGAAATGTCTGTTTAGGTCTTCTGCTCATTTTTGGATTGGGTTGTTTTTTTTCTAATATTGAGCTGCATGAGCTGCTTGTATATTTTGGAGATTAATCCTTTGTCAATTGCTTCGTTTGCAAATATTTTCTCCCATTCTGAGGGTTGCCTTTCATCTTGTTTGTAGTTTCCTTTGCTGTGCAAAAGCTTTTAAGTTTCATTAGATCCCATTTGTTTATTTTGTTTTTATTTCCATTTCTCTAGGAGGTGGGTCAAAAAGGATCTTGCTGTGATTTATGTCATAGAGTTTTCTGCCTATGTTTTCCTGTAAGAGTTCTATAGTATCTGGCCTTACATTTAGGACTTTAATCGATTTTGAGTTTATTTTTGTGTATGGTGTTAGGAAGTGTTCTGATTTCCTTCTTTTACTATGTAGCTGTCCAGTTTTTCCAGTACCACTTATTGAAGAGGCTTTCTTTTCTCCATTGTATATTCTTGCCTCCTTTATGAAAGTTAAGGTGACCGTGTGTGCGTGGGTTTATCTCTGGGCTTTCTATCCTGTTCCATTGATCTATATTTCTGTTTTCTGTGCCAGTACCGTACTGTCTTGATTACTATAGCTTTGTAGTACAGTCTGAAGTCAGGGAGTGTGATTCCTCCAGCTCTGTTTTTCTTTCTCAAGATTGCTTTGGCTATTCGGGGTCTTTTGTGTTTCCATACAAATTGCAAAATTTTTTGTTCTAGTTCTGTAAAAAATGCCATTGGTAGTTTGAGGGGAATTGCATTGAATCTGTAGATTGCTTTGGGGAGTAGAGTCATTTTCACAATGCTGATTCTTCCAATCCAAGAACATGGTATATCTCTCCATCTGTTGGTATCATCTGTAATTTCTTTCATCAGTGTCTTATAGTTTTCTGCATACAGGTCTTTTGTCTCCTTAGGTAGGTTTATTCCTAGGTATTTTATTCTTTTTGTTGCAGTGCTACATGGGAGTGTTTCCTTAATTTCTCTTTCAGATATTTCATCAATAGTGTATAGGAATGCAAGAGATTTCTGTGCATTAATTTTGTATCCTGCTACTTTACCAAATTCATTGATTAGCTCTAGTAGTTTTCTGGTAGCATCTTTAGGATTCTCTATGTATAGTATCATGTCATCTGCAAACAGTGACAGTTTTACTTCTTCTTTCCAATTTGGATTCCTTTTATTTCTTTTTCTTCTCTGATTTCTGTGGCTACAACTTCCAAAACTATGTTGAATAATAGTGGTGAGAGTGGGCAACCTTCTATTTTTCTTGATCGTAGAGGAAATGCTTTCAGTTTTTCACCATTGAGGACGATGTTGGCTGTGGGTTTGTCATATATGGCCTTTATTATGTTGAGGTAAGTTCCCTCTATGCCTACTTTCTGGAGGGGTTTTATCATAACTGTGTGTTGAACTTTGTCGAAAGCTTTTTCTGCATCTATTGAGATGATCATATGGTTTTTATCCTTCAATTTCTTAGTATGGTGTACCACATTGATTTGTGTATATTGAAGAATCCTTGCATTCCTAGGGTAAACCCCACTTGATTATGGTGTATGATCCTTTTAATGTGCTGTTGGATTCTGTTTGCTAGTATTCTGTTGAGGATTTTTGCATCTATGTTCATCAGTGATATTGGCCTGTAGTTTTCTTTTTTTGTGACATCTTTGTCTAGTTTTGGTATCATGGTGATCGTGGCCTCGTGGAATGAGTTTAGGAGTGTTCCTCCCTCTGCTATATTTTGGAAGAGTTTGAGAAGGATAGGTGTTAGCTCTTCTCTAAATGTTTGATAGAATTTGCCTGTGAATCCATCTGTTCCTGGACTTTTGTTTGTTGGAAGATTTTTAATCACAGTTTCAATTTCAGTGCTTGTGATTGGTCTGTTCATATTTTCTATTTCTTCCTGGTTCAGTCTTAGAAGGTTGTGCTTTTCTAAGAATTTGTCCATTTCTTACAGGTTGTCCATTTTATTGGCATACAGTTGCTTGTAGTAATCTCTCATGATCCTTTGTATTTCTGAAGTGTCAGTTGTTACTTCTCCATTTCCACTTCTAATTCTGTTGATGTGAGTCTTCTCCCTTTTCTTTGTGTTGAGTCTGGCTAGTGGTTTATCAATTTTGTTTATCTTCTCAAATAACCAGCTTTCAATTTTATTGATCTTTGCTATCATTTCCTTCTTATCTTTTTCCTTTATTTCTATTGTCATTTTTTTCTGATCTGATCTTTATGATTTCTTTCCTTCTGCTAACTTTGGGGTTTTTTTGTTCTTCTTTCTCTAATTGCTTTAGGTGTAAAGTTAGGTTGTTTATTTGAGATTTTTCTTGTTTCTTGAGGTAGGATTGTATTGCTATAAACTTCCCTCTTAGAAGTGCTTTTGCTGCATCCCATATGCTTTGGGCCATCATGTTTTCATTGTCATTTGTTTCTAGGTATTCTTTTGATTTCCTCTTTGATTTCTTCAGTGATCTCTTGGTTATTTAGTATCATATTGTTTAGCCTCCCTGTGTTTGTATATTTTAGTTTTTTTCCTGTAATTGATATCTAGTCTCATAACATTGTGGTTGGAAAAGATACCTGATACGATTTAAATTTTCTTAAACTTACTAAGGCTTGATTTGTGACCCAAGATATGATTTCTCCTGGAGAATGTTCCACCAGCACTTGAGAAGAAGGTGTATCTGTTGTTTTTGGATGGAATATCTTATAAATGTCAATTAAGTCCATCTTGTTTACTTTGTCATTTAAAGCTTGTGTTTCCTTATTTATTTTCATTTTGGTTGATCTGTCCATTGGTGAAAGTGGGGTGTGAAAGTCCCTTACTATGAATGTGTTACTGTCGATTTCCCCTTTTATGGCTGTTTAGCATTTGCCTTATGTATTGAGGTGCGCCTATGTTGGGTGCATAAATATTTACAATGGTTATATATTCTTCTTGGATTGATCCCTTGATTATTATGTACTGTCCTTCTTTGTCTCTTGTAATAGTCTTTATTTTAAAGTCTATTTTATCTGATCTGAGAATTGCTACTCCAGGTTTCTTTGGTTTACATGGAATATTTACATGGAATATCTTTTTCCATCGCCTCACTTTCAGTCTGTATGTGTCCCTAGGTCTGAAGTGGGTCTCTTGTAGACAGCATATATACGGGTCTTATTTTTGTATGCATTCAGCTAGTTTGTGTCTTTTGGTTGGAACATTTAATCCATTTGCATTTAAGGTAATAATCGATATGTATGTTCCTATTCCCATTTTCTTAATTGTTTTGGGTTTGTTATTGTAGGTCTTTTCCTTCTCTTGTGTTTCTTGCCTAGAGAAGCTCCTTTAGCATTTGTTGTAAAGCTAGTTTGGTGGTGCTGAATACTCTTAGCTTTTGCTTGTCTGTAAAGGTTTTAATTTCTTCATTGAATCTGAATGAGATCCTTGCTGGGTAGAGTAATCTTGGTTGTAGGTTCTTCCCTTTCATCACTTTAAATATGTCCTGCCACTCCCTTCTGGCTTGCAGAGTTTCTGCTGAAGGATCAGCTGTTAACGTTATGGGGATTCCCTTGTATGTTATTTGTTGTTTTTCCTTTGCTGCTTTTAATATTTTTTCTTCGTATTTAATTTTTGATAGTTTGATTAATATGTGTCTTGGCATTTTTCTCCTTGGATTTATCCTGTATGGGACTCTCTGTGCTTCCTGGACTTGATTAACTATTTCCTTTCCCACATTAGGGAAGTTTTCAACTATAATCTCTTCAAATATTTTCTCAGTCCCTTTCTTTTTCTCTTCTTCTTCTGGGACCCCTATAATTCGAATTTTGGTGCATTTAATGTTGTCCCAGAAGTCTCTGAGACTGTCCTCAATTCTTTGCATTCTTTTTTCCTTATTCTGCTCTGCAGTAGTTATTTCCACTATTTTATCTTCCAGGTCACTTATCCGTTCTTCTGCCTCAGTTATTCTGCTATTGATTCCTTCTACAGAATTTTTAATTTCATTTATTGTGTTGTCCATCACTGTTTGTTTGCTCTTTAGTTCTTCTAGGTCCTTGTTAAATGTTTCTTGTATTTTCCCCATTCTATTTCCGAGATTTTGGATCATCTTTACTATCATTATTCTGGATTCTTTTTCAGGTAGCCTGCCTATTTCCTCTTCATTTGTTTGGTCTGGTGGGTTTCTGCCTTGCTCCTTCATCTGCTGTGTGTTTTTCTGTCTTCTCATTTTGCTTAACTTACTGTGCTTGGGGTCTCCTTTTTTCAGGCTGCAGGTTCATAGTTCTCCTTGTTTTTGATGTCTGCCCCCAGTGGCTAAGGTTGTTTCAGTGGGTTGTGTAGGCTTCCTGGTGGAGGGGAGTAGTGCCTGTGTTCTGGTGGATGAGGCTGGATCTTGTCTTTCTGGTGGGCAGGACCATGTCCGGTGGTGTGTTTTGGGGTGTCTGTGACCTTATTATGATTTTAGGCCGCCTCTCTGCTAATTGGTGGGTTTGTGTTCCTGTCTTGCTAGTTGTTTGGCATAGGGTGTCCAGCACTGTAGCTTGCTGGTCATTGCGTGGACTGGGGTGTTAGCGTTGAGATGGAGATCTCTGGGAGAGCTTTCTCCATTTGATATTACATGGAGCCAGGAGGTCTCTGGAGGACCAATGTCCCAAACTCTCCTCTCCCACCTCAGAGGCACAGGCCTGATAACCGGCCAGAGCACCAAGACCCTGTCAGCCACACAGCTCAGAAGAAAAGGGAGAAAAAAAGAAAGAAGGAATAAAAATAATGTTATTAAAATAAAAAATAATTATTAAAAATAAAAGAAATTAAAAAGTAATAAAAAAGAAAGAGAACTAAAGAAGAGAGCAATGAAACCAAAAAATAGATTCACCAATGATAACAAGTGCTAAAAAGTATACTAAAAAAAAAAATACGGACAGACAGAACCATAGGACAAATGGTAAAAGCAAAGCTATACAGACAAAATCACATAAAGAAGCATACACATACACACTCACAAAAAGATAAAAAGGAAAAAAATATATATATCATTGCTCCCAAAGTCCACTGCCTCAATTTGGGATGATGCATTGTCTATTCAGGTATTCCACAGATGCAGGGTACGTCAAGTTGATTGTGGAGATTTAATCTGCTGCTCCTGAGGCTGCTGGGGAAAATTTCCCTTTCTCTTCTTTGTTCGCACAGCTCCCCTGGTTCAGCTTTGGATTTGGACCCGCCTCTGCGTGTAGGTCGCCTGAGGGCGTCTGTTCTTCACTCAGACAGGACAGGGTTAAAGAAGCAGCTGATTCGGGGGCTCTGGCTCACTCAGGCCGGGGGGGGGAGGGAGGGTTACGGATGCGGGGCGAGCCTCCGACAGCAGAAGCTGGCATGACGTTGCACCAGCCTGAGGCGCGCCGTGCGTTCTCCCAGGGAAGTTGTCCCTGCATCACGGGACCCAGGCTCCCGGGAGGGGAGGTGTGGATAGTGACCTGTGCTCGCACACAGGCTTCTTGGTGGCGGCAGCAGCAGCCTTAGCATCTCATGCCCGTCTCCGCGGCTCGTGCCTGTCTCTGGAGCTCGTTTAGCCTGTGCTCTGAATCCCCTCTCCTCGCACACTCCGAAACAATGGTCTCTTGCCTCTTCGGCAGGTCAAGACTTTTCCCCGGACTCCCTAAGTTAGTGGTGCACTAACCCCCTGCAGACTGTGTTCACGCAGCCAACCCCAGTCCTCTCCCTGCGCTCCGACCGAAGCCCAAGCCTCAGCTCCCAGCCCCGCCCGCCCCGGCGGGGGAGCAGGCAAGCCTCTCGGCCTGGTGAGTGCTGGTCGGCGCCAATCCTCTGTGCGGGAATCTCTCCGCTTTGCCCTCCGCACCCCTGTTGCTGTTCTCTCCTTCGCGGCTCCGAAGCTTCCCCCCTCCGCCACCCACAGTCTCTGCCCGCGAAGGGGCTTCCTAGCGTGTGGAAACCTTTTCTCCTTCACAGCTCCCTCCCACTCTTGCAGGTCCCGTCCCTATTTTTTTTGTCTCTGTTTTTTCTTTTGCCCTACCCAGGTACGTGGGGAGTTTCTTGCATTTTGGGGGGTCTGAGGTCTTCCGCCAGCATTCAGTACGTGTTCTGTAGGAGTTGTTCCACGTGTAGATGTATTTCTGATGTATCTGTGGGGAGGAAGGTGATCTCCGCGTCTTACTCTTCCGCCATCTTGAAGGTCTCCCCGTAAGTATTATTTAATCTCACTTTTTCAGATGCAGAAATTGACACTGGGGTTTGTGTTAAATACAGTACCTCAGGTTATACAGAGGGCAAGAGAGAATTGGAATTGAAACCCAGATTTGTCTGATTCCAAAAGCTTTGAATAAAATCCTTCTGGCATGCAGCTTGGTAAATCAAGTTGGAAGTTTTTGGAATCAGACTCTCCTTTGAAGAGAGATTTGATGCATTTATGAACAAATGTGATATAACCAAGAACTAATTAAGTGAAATAAGGTATGTAAAGTGGGTAACCCAGGACTTAACCCATAGTAAGAGCTAGATGCTAGGCAACTCATCATCACCCTTTTCTATCACATTTGCTCCCTCCCTCCTTCCCTCTCTCCCTTCTTTCCTTCCTTCCTTCCTTCCTTCCTTCCTTCCTTCCTTCCTTCCTCCCTCCCTCCCTCCCTCCCTCCCTTCGTCCCTTTGTTTTTACCTTAAAACAACTACCATCTATTCTTGCTTATGAGTCTTCTGGCTGCCTGGACAGTTCTGCTGAGTGAGGCTGGACTCAGCTAAGCTTGTTCATGTGCAGCTTGTGAGCTGGCTGGGCTGGCTGCTCTAGGATGGCCTCAGCCATGCCTCTAGAGATTGGCTGGCTTTCAGTTTGGGGTGACAACCCGCAGGCTAGCCCAGGCTTGTTCACACGTTGGCAGCAGTGTTACAAGAGAGTGAGTGGAAGCAAGCATGGTCTCTTGAGGCCTGGGCTCAGAATTGGCCTCCCTCACTGCTATTTCAATACAATTTATAAAGCCAGCCCAATCCAGGGAATGTGGAAATAGGCTCCTACCTCTTAATGGGTGGGGCTGAAAAATCACATTTCCAAGGATGCCTTACTTTTACTCTTACTCTCGGTTCTCCTAGTGGACGGACAGACCTTCACAGGCACAAGAACTTCCTGCCTCCAAACAGGTTCCTATACTCAGGTTCAATCTGACTGCCTGTTGTTTAATGTTAATAATTCTTACTGCTCCTCTGATTTAAGTTGGTGATATCTTTTTTTCCCCTGAAAATGGGAGCCCACCCACAATATCTTTTCCTAGTGGAGTTTCCACTGTTACCCTTTTATTTGCTAAGTAGTCATATTACATTACTTTGGGTCCGATAGCTGTGAATAAGTAAGGCATCCAGGGCTACAGGTTCTCCCCACTGAAAGAGCTCTGCAGAGTCACACCTCACCCAAACCCATGGCTTTGGACCCACCGTGAACCTGGCCAAAATTTACCTTTTGTAACCTTGTTTTCTGCTGCTACCCCACATTCACCCTCCTGCTGGGGCCAAGCTTCCAAGGCCTCGCTCAACCCACCATGAAATTGTATGTGCTCCTTACTTTTGTACATGCTGTTCCTGCCGCCTGGCCTGTGTGTCCTACCCCCTCTTCTCCACCTGGTGAGCCTCCATGAATCCTTTACAATGCAGATTATGTCTCATTTTCATTCATGCCGTCATTCAACAAGCATGTACCGATGTGCCAGGCCCAAGACACCGGTGGACTAAAAACAGACTCAGCCCCTTCTCCTCATGGAATTATTGTCACACTTGTGTGAAACACCCAATTTCTAAGTCCCTGCCTCTACTCTGTTCCCATAGGGGTGTGTGTGTGTGTGTGTGTGTGTGTGTGTGTGTGTGTGTGTGTGTGTGTGTCTGTGCATGCGTATGTATACGTATGATTGTGTGTGTTTATATGTATGTGTACACACACACACGCACACATACATTTTACAGCACAGACTACATTGGATTCTGATGGTTCGTTGGTGAATTCTTCTCTTCCATTAAACTGAGCTCTACACTTAGGGATCATACCTCATTAGTCCATTATTATGATTAGATCACCCGGTCTTTCCTTATAGTAGAAATCCAAATAAACATTAGCTGAACAGACAAATGACTGAACGTCAGAAGGAAAAGGTGTTTTTGGCTCAATTTCTTAATTTTGCCAATGAAAAAACTAAAACCCAGGCAATTAGACTAGTTATTGTGACTACAATGCCTTGACATAGGGAACAGTGTGGTTGCCCAACTTCAGAGTCAAAACGGAGATGGTTTTATGTTTTAAACACCGTTTCTGGTTTTAAGGAATTGTGTTTTGCATTTTATAAAAATTTCAAGTGGGCAAAATAAAATACATCAAAAGTGATTAAGAAATTGGGCTTCTGAGCCAGACAGATTTGGAATAAAATTCTGGCACTGTCTGACCTCAGGCAAGTTAATTTTACCTCTAAGTCTCACTTTCCTTACCTATAAAATGGAGGTAACGATCAGTACCTGCCCCAGACATGTTGGGAAGATTTAAAAAGCACAGGGCTTAATCCATAGAAAATGCATGATATAATAAGCTATGATTTTTTATCATTATTATTTTGCTATTAATTTAAATGATACCTAGAAAATAGCATTAGCTAAATATTTAAAGGTTCAAGTCTAACCATAATTGTACTCAAGAGGTCTCCACAATGGTTGCTATCTTAAAACAGCTACAACAAATCTCTTGTTATTAAAAAAAAAAAAAACAACTTGCGTGTATTTTTGTCAGAAGTTTCAGATGCAGTATTACTTTTTCCCACAGGATTTACCTACAGGAATTAAAGCATTAGCAAGTTCCTGAGCGCAAGGAAATGAACGCATTCCAATGCGTGACGGCAAAGCCCAGGATCGCAAAGAGAGTGATTCAGATGCCATTACTGAACTAGTAGAACCTGCTTTTAATGGCCAGAAGATGTTCATTTCCTGAGGCTCGGTTAGTACAAATACCGAACAGTCCTTTTTTCCATGCATAAAAATGGAAATGTAAAGGTTAGAACGCTATGGTTAAGAAGGGTTTTAAACAATATTTTATGGCATCTGAAAGCAGCCCTTTTATCTTTTACATCTTCACTTTTTATTGTCTGGGCTTTTATGAGCTGCGTGCTTGAACTAGACCCAAATCCTGGGTGCCACGCTCAAAATCATATGGTACATCTGTGTCTCTGACTGAGGACGTGGTGGGATTCTGCATATCAAAATCTTCCTCCCATCATACACTTATGTTTGGTGAAAGAAATGGAAAATGTTGCATCCATGCCTTCTCTCAACAAGGGCAGTTCTGTTCACATCCCATGGGGCCATGGGTCAGGGCAAAGCCAGAGTCACCAGGAGGACATCAAGTTTACTGTCTCAAGCCTCCTACATGGGCATTCGTTTCCCCCCGGGAATCTTCAGAACTGGTGAAGGTCCACACCTTATGTGGACCTTGACCTTGGCTGGTACTCCCTGGGCAAACGGAAATGCCCTATCATTATTTCAGAAATCAAGCAAATGCCTTTTAGTCTTTTCCCAAATGTGGGATGGATTTTTTAATAAGAACATGATTAAATTATTTTAAAGTAGGAGAAAGTCAAGGGAGACGTGTGTTATAACAAGAGCTACAGTGATAAGTGTCCTACTGTTGTTTGTTGTTGTTGGAACTAAGTAAACTTTGTCTGGCAGAAGCAGTATTCTGTTCCAAAAGGAATTTGTATTTATAAAAATTTTGTGCCAAAAGTTAACCGAGAGACACCAACTGTGTCTTGGGCCTGCACAGTTCAGTGATGTTATCCAGAATTCACCCGAGCCGTAGCATGAGGGCTGAGTGAAATGCAAGACCCGAGGAACTGGAGAAGGCAAATGGAACCCCTGAGAACAGAGTAGTTGGCATAGAGGGCGAATCAAAAGATGTGGTTGGAAATTATACTGGAAAGGCACACTAGGGTGAAGCTATCAAAGGGTTTGAATGTCAAGCTAAAAAAAAAAAAGTCTAGGATTAGCACTCTAAACACTAAGGGGCCACTGATGTTTTTGAGTATATCAGTTTCTGGAGTTCACAGGGGCTAGGCTGTTCCTGCCCCTCTTAACCTTACTAGGGGGCTCTGGCCCTCACCTGTGATTAGTGAGCACGAGCCCTCCCCCAGGTTCAACTAACATTCCTGAATTGGCCAACCGTGTCGCCAGTGGGATATTTTCAGGCTCTCCTGTTCTCAAGCCCATCAGAGGCCCTGTTGCTACCCTCTGTTTCTGCTACGTAGACGCTGATCCCTGGGAGTCTTGTGGTTCTTGATGGTTTATCCTCATTCCTTCCATTTGGGAGTTTGTAGGACTACCTTGGCTTGGGAGAGGCAGTTGAGATGTTTGGTAAATGTTGACCGTTGGTTTATGGCTTTGCTATCCAACTGTCCTTTTTGTATGGAGGAATTTGGAAAGATTAAAAAAGATGCATCCACTACCACTTTCCCAGAACCTAGAATTGGGTTTTGTTTTGGTTTTGTTTTTTGGTGGAAATGGGTGAACTCCTGGTTCGACCTAGAACAGAGTGGGATAATGAGAAAATGCAGCACGGTGAGACAGTACATTTTACAAAATAAATTCAAAAGAACAAGGAGCTCAGATCTAGAGGTGACCTTGAGGAGGGAGCCCTAGAAAAAGAACAGAGGTATCTGTGAGGGCTTTGGACTTTCTCAAAAGGTACACGGGGAGCTGCTGTCTGGTTCAGTGCAGTCAGGAGCTCTTGGGTCATAATGACGGTCTCTGGTGGTGAGTGGCAGGGTGGTCTCTTCTTGCCGTAATATCTCCTTGGGGCATCCCAAAGTCTCCAGGTGAGAGTTCAGGCTCAGCTCTGATGACCACTTCTTAGGGAGGAGGCCAAGACATGAAGACCAAAGATATGTGAATAGACGTGAAAAAAAGGGAGTTGAGAAGCATCAGCCTCAGTACTTGTGGAAGGAATTCCACCAGGTGAACATGGTTTTGTTGGTCGGTTCTCCATACTTGGGATGGAGCCCTAGCATGGAAATGTAGGGAGGTGGTTACTTACATGCCATGGGAGGAAGTGTGTTCCCCTCTCAGGGAAACGCCTTTCCTAATGTATGAGATAAATGCTAAGCACCCTTGTTCCTCTCCTGGAATCCCAGACCCTGCAATGAAACATGGGTGCCTCAAACCCTCCTTGGCTGGCTGTGACAGAAGACTTTCCAGGACATGAAATAAGTTCCTCTCTTTCCCTCGTTCATAAGGCAAAGTCCAGGGAAATTTTCAAAACCTGACAACATGAGAGAGATCCTAGACTCTCATGCAAGCTGTGTTAGAGACCCTTCCACTCGTACCCTTGACCTGAGAGACAGAAAGGCAACCGCATGGAGGGAACATAACACAAAGGAAGCAGGGTTCTGGCCTCCTGGCAGGCCACATGCACAGCACAAGAGAGGGACACACAGTTCTGGGACAGGTGGCCTGACACCTGATGATGAGGCATCTTTGAGGCAGAGCAGCAAAGGGTCAGGGGACTTTTTCAACGATGAGCCTTACCGCACATACCTTCCAGACTGCGTCCAGAGCTGGTCCTGGCAGCAATCACCAAGCTAACAAAGTACCATTGGGTCGTTCCTCGTCTTATCCTGTTCAAGTCCTCTCCCGCTCTCCCTGCGGTGACATCCCTTTCCTGTTGATTCCCAGGAGCCCACTGACCTTGAGCCTTAAGGGGATAAAAGAGCACAGACTTTGAAACCAAGGAGGTTGGACATGTTTCTTGACTTCTCTGAACCTTAGTTCCCTCGTCTAAATGGGCAGGATAATTTCTCATTGCTACAAGCATGATATATCCATACATGAGGAGACCATGCAAACATGTTGATGCAAGACACTCCCACTTTTTGCCTGTTGCCCTGGCACCCCATCCCTCAAATGAGCATCTCTTTGCACTCTCAGAAGCATCCCAGTTTGGAGGATAAATTCTGTGGTTACTCTATAAAGCTCCTAACGCAAAACCTGACAAAGAAGAGGCAATAGGCCATCCCCAATACTTTCCTACCCAATGTGCTTTCAGAACCTTCAGTCACATTGAAGTGTAAATGTTTGACAGTATTTATATATTAGCGCTGGCAGAAATCTTAAACCAGAAAGGTGTATCTCTTGTGGCAGAATCTCAGTGACCAGTTTGTGAGCTGGGAAGATACTGGGGGAGGAGGGGGGCTGGGGACCATCGTACCTCCCGTGAATAAGACTGACCCCCAGTGGCCATTCTGAGCTTTGTGACTCTTCTTCAGCCTTAACTGTCACCCCCAACCCCACCACCAAAAATTCCAGCGTAGGTGGCTCAACACCCTCAGAAGGTAGGGTTCTCCCAGGCAAGTTCTCCATCCTCCAGGTGGTTCAAAGCCTTCTCTCTGAACAGGGACCGCTGATGCTCCTGATCCCCTTGGTGTATGAAGAGGACATAACGCACAACAACCTGAAAGGCACCAGGAAGTGGATATCCCACCCTGGAGACGCGGGATTATTAGAGGTGAGGGACATGGTAAGAAGACTGTGCCTCACAAAGCAAACAGAACACATTTTAAAATATTAAGCTAACAATTTACTCCACAGCTATTTAGTTTAGTCATTAAACAAACATGTGAACACCTACCAGATGGCAGAATACTGGAGGCAAGGTAGTCCCCAACTGGTCAGCAAGATGGCCAGGATCATAAGGGCGGGGGGGGCGGGTAGGAGAGGTGAGTGTCATGTGTGGAGACCAAAGTGAAACTCCCTAACCAGTGGCAGACGCTGCAGCCAATTTTAAAACTCCCCCACCCAGACTCTACTTTCTCCATTAAAAAAATAAAGGTTATATTGTTTAAATAATATATGTTCATTATTATACAATTGGAAAGCCTATATCAATTAAAAGAAGTGAAATGCTAATCTTAATCCCCCCCCAGGTAAATACAACCACTATGAACTTTTTGGCATTTTTCCTATCGCCACTTTTCTTCTGTCCTTAGTTATCTTTGTTCCTTCCTTTTGACCCCATGGAAGGTAAAATTTTAAACATTTATTTCTTCTGATTACAAAAGTACATATATTTATTGTAGAAAAGGTGAGACACATTCCAAATCCAAAGGATAGAATGACAGCCATTCACAACTTGCCAAGCAGCTAGCTACTAGTGATGTTTTGAAATGAACCAAACAGATTGTTTAAAACTATAAATACACATTAAAACAATAAAATGTAAAATGTGAATAATTTTAAACATACCTCTTACAGTGAATAAACGATTTATTAATTGGGAAAAATCTATAAACACACCATTTTCCGGCTAAGAGTGGTTGTTGTACTATAGGAACCCAAGAAAATAATGTCCCTAATCTTTCAGTGCTTGAGTTATTCACTTACTAGATTGTGTAAAAGCTGCGATTAATGAAATTCCTTCTACAAACGTGATTTCTAATGTCTGTATGGAAGACCGTCAGAGATACAAAATTATTTCATCCTCTGGGTGCACCTTGAGGTTTTGTTTGTATCTTTGTTTTTCATTTGCTTGTAATTTGCAGTTTGTTCACTTAATAATTCTTTGCCAAATGCCCACTATGTGCCAGAAACTGTTCTAGGTTCTGATGATACTAGAAACAAGTGTCTGTTCACTTTAAACAGATTTCTCTATATACATCTTAGATTATTTCCTTAGATCCATTTCTAGAAGTAGAAACATTGGACTAAAGGATCAAACCGATTTAATTTATACTCCCACAAGTGCCATGTGAAAGTACCTTGTCCTCTCACAAATAATGACTTTCTAACAGCTTTTGAGTTTGGGAGAAGGGCAATAATTTGTAGGAAGCCAGCAGGTGAAGTTCTAGGAGACATGCACCACTTAAAATCTATTGGGAATAAAGAAAGAATGTCCTTATTAATCATAAAGTAATAAAATGGAAGACATGGCTAAGCACCCAACTCCAGAGCCAGACTGACTATGTTGGAATCCTGGTTCTGCCACCCACTAGGGAGTGGTTTGGGGAAAGTTATTTATCCTTTCTGCACCTCAGTTTCCTCATCTGTGAAATGGGAATAATAATACTACTACCTCAAAGGGCTGTTGTGGTGACTAGGTGAGTTTAAAACACCTAAAGCACTGAGAACAGTGCCTGCCATTTACTAAGTACTCCTGTGTTTTTAAAAAATAAAGTCTTATCTGTATAACTTTCTAGATAGCACAGTCATTGGCAAAGTAAATCTAGTTCTCTCCCATTTCTAAAACACTTGTTGATCCAGAAAAATTATAAAGGAATACTAAAAATTAGATTTGAACCCTAAAGGAGCTCGAATTATCTCCCTTACATCACTTTCTATATAGCTCAGTTCTTCACGTAGGTCCCGAGGCATCATCAAGCCCTTCTTGGTCCCAGGACCATGGAACATTCTCTACTCCTCAGTCTGAACACGACCATCTCTCCACTGATGCCAAGAACCATAGAGCTTCATGGGAGAAATACCCTGCCTGGGGCTCTTATTCTGAAGAAAAGCTCAAAATTCAATTGTCTAAAGCTCTCAGTGCCATTGGCCTGCAGGAAAGTGTCAAATCCTGGAGAGACATGGCATTTTGAATTATGGGACAAACTACCCAAAGAAGGCAGATTTTGACGGGAGCTATAGCTGTGAATTCTGACATCCGTTCACTAGTGATTAATGACATCAGGAAAAACAAGCCAGCAGGCACCGATGCTAAGAGAGAAAGCTATTTTAAACATCCCCCATTCTAATTAAATATTTCTTCTTATAACACTTGGAACCTAAAAATAGGTTTGATCTGTCCATTGGGGGCCACTTCGAGTTGACAGAAGTTTAATTAGATTGCCTCAAGCAGGAATGTTATTCTCCAAGGTTTTTGATACTGGTGTTCACTCCAGGACTGAAGTCTAGCTTACATGTGTGTGCAGTGGGTGCTCGCTGAAGTAGAAGATAGTATTTTCTACAAAGTCCTGACACCGGAGGAGGCTGGAAGAAAGGCACATTTACACCTGGTGCATTAGGCCTTTAACAATCCAGCAGTGGGTGATCGTAAATATAGTTAACCCTTTAATGTAGAAAGTGTTTCATATGCTTTGACTCCAGTTCCACACAGAAGCAACAGTGGTGTCCCTGGCATGAATACCTGATGGAATAGAAACAAGGCATACACCCCTACACCCCTCCCCACAAGGCATCATTCTGACTGAATTCATGTCAGTTTAGTCAACACGCTGGTAGGTAGTTGGTTAAACTACTGGGCATTTGGCAACCTAGAGTGTTGATGGGCTTAAGCAACACCCATGATGAACATGGAGAAGGTCTCCAATGTCTTGCTACTCAAAACACTCTCTCATCCTTGGTACAGGCTCCCCATCCTAATGGTAATGAAAATGGAGGAAACTCTCCAAATACTGTGTGAATCTTAATTTCTAGAAGTAGAACTGTTGAATTTGGAACTTTGGATAAATGTAGCCATGCTGCCTCACCAGCAGTCGACCACACGCCTACCATCATTCTTTTTTATCTTTTCCAATTTGACAGGCAGAACATGGTATCTCAGGATTGTCTTGTGGGTTTTTTTTTTTTAATTACTAATAAGATTGAACATGTTTTTCAAATATTTGTTGACTAGTTGAACTTATTGTGTGAGTCATCTGCTTATATCCTTCATTCATTTTTTTCTGCCAGCATCCTTAAATATACACCTCTACATAGTTTCTACACATTTTTCAATGGTGTTTTTTCCCTTTGATGTTTAGTTTTATATATTAAAGAAATTAAACCTGCTCAACATCACTAATCATCAAGGAAATGCAAATCAAAACCGCAATGAGCTGTCACCTTACCCCGGTTAGAATGGCTATTTTCAAAAGGACAAGATAACAAATGCTGGCTAGGATGTGGAGAAAAAGGAACCCCTGTGTGCTGCCGTTGGGAATGCAAACTGGTGCAGCCGCTATGGAACACAGCATGGAGGTTCCTCAAGACATTAAAATAGAACTACCATATGACCCAGCAATCCCACTTCTGGGTCTGTATCCCAAGGAAACAAAATCATTATCTTGAAGAGATAGCTGTACTCCCATGTTCATTGCAGCATTATTCACAGTCACTAAGGTATGGAAACAAAGTGTCCATCAACAGATGAATGGACCAAGAAAATGTTATATATATGTATATACGTATGTATGTGTGTGTGTGTGTGTGTGTGTGTGTGTGTGTGTGTGTGTGTGTGTATGGAATATTATTTAACCTTAAAAAATACAGAAATCTTGTCATTTGCAACAACATGGGTGAAACTGCAGGGCATTACGCTAGGTGATATAAACCAGACAGAGAAAGACAGATTCTGCATGGTATCATTCATATGTGAAATCTTAAAAAAAAAAAAAAAAAGTCAAACTCATAGAAACAGAGAGTAGAAAAGTAGTTGCCAGGGGCTGGGAATGGGGGAAATAGGAGAGATTGCTAAAAGGGTACAAAATTTCAGTTATAAGATGAGAAAGTTCTGAGGAACTAATGTCTGATGGGGACTGTAGTTGATAACACTGTATTGTGTAATTGAAATATGCTAAGAAAGTAGAATTTAAATGTTCTCTCCCCAAAACGGGTAAACAAAATTTTTTTTTAATGAATTAACCATTTGTCAGCAAATAACTCTATAAGGTTGTGGTTTCTCAAGATTTTCTTTAGGAGTTTGGGGGAGGGCGTCTGTGCTGAAGATTTTTTAACTCTTACGTAATTGTCTTTGTGTTTCTGCCTTCAGTAACGTGTTTAGGGGTGTCCATATCCCCCGAACTATGTTTTAAATGTTGATTCATATTTTCTTCTTGTTTAAATCTTTAACTCATCCAGGATTTTGATATGAGGTGAGAGACAGAATCTAGTTATATTTTTCCCCAAGTGCAACTGGTTGTCTGAGTTTTCTTTAAACTTTCCAAATGTTTCTACTGGTGTCCAGAGACACAGCCCAAATGGGGCCTCATTCGGCAGTCCAAAGCATCAAATGACCGCCAATGGAATGACCACAAGGCAATAAACAGGTTCCATCAAAAATTATGGAGGAGAGAGCCAAGTATTTTCCCTCTTATTAAATACCCAAGTATTTTCCCAAGTATTAAATACCCAAGTATTTTCCCAAGTATTAAATACCCAAGTATTTTCCTTTCTTATTATTAAGAAAAGTATTTTGTCTCAAAGCTATAGCTGTGGGAACAAATGCTATTTAAAAAATCAGAGAGATATTTATTCTGAGCCAGTGGTCAAGGTGCAAATGAAAAGAGACACAAAGGCCAGGTGGGATTGAAAGGTTGATTGTCCTTGTTAAAGATCAAGAAAAATTTTCCTCATAAAAGCACATAAATATTAATTGATTCAGATGGTAACTCTCGGTGCCAGGACAAAATGTCCATGGCCTTTCCGTGGGTTTAGAATTCTGACAGCCTGGCCGAGTTGCCAGTTCAGAGGACTGTTTGTTTCTTGCTTGACTTGGAAGAATCTCTAGGCCTAGAAAATACAGATCATGGGTGGTCGAGTGTTGTCCTGGCTAGAAGGATGGACGTGATGTCCAGAGAATCATGTTGACAGGTCTTCAGATGCCTATCTCATGATTGTTCTTCCTTTTTATCCTTGTTCCTTTATTCCTTGTTTTCAGAAACATGATGGCCACATGTTTGAGATATGCCCAATGAGCTCCAGATATAGCCACCTCTGCCTTCTTTTATTCCCTAAATATTTACTGAGCATCTTTTATGTGCCAAGAACTGTTATAGACTTAGGATATTGTGATGGACAAGACAGACAGAAGCCTGGCCTCATGGAGCTTACATTCTAAAACAGGTTGGCAAACTATAGCCTGCTGCCCCACTGAATATTTCTGTAAGGTGCAGGAGCTAAAAAGAATGTCTGTATATGTAAGGTCTAGGTTATTGCATTTTTTGAAGATTTTTTTGATCAAAAGAGTATTTTGTGACATGTGAAAACTATATGAATTTCAAGTTTCAGGGTCCACAGATAAAGGACTGGAACACAGCCACATCCATTCACTTACATATTGTCTAGATGTGCTCTTTCACACTAAAATTGCAGAGTCGAATCTTTGTGACAGAAACCATAGGGCCACAGAGCTTAGAATATTTTCTATCTGGCCCTTTACTGAAAAGGTTTGCTGTGCCAGAAGACAGACTAAACAGGAAAATAAGATGATTACTGACTAAGCCAGCTGGAGCACATCACTGAGTGAGATGTGGAGGTACTGATGGCCAAGGTCAGGGAGAGCATTGCTGGAGAAATGTGATTCGAATTGAGACCCCCAAGGAGGACAAAAACATAGCTTGAGAAGGGCCATGAGGGAAAAAGTTTCCAGGCAGTAGAAATACAAAGACCCTGGGCGTGAAGATTCAGAAAACCAGCCTGTGCTGGGGCAAGTGGGAATGGGAGGCTGGGAGGCTGATGAGACGAGACTTGGGCAGGACCGGATCACTCGGACCACACGGGAGCAGGGCTGGAAGCAGAGGGTAGCCGACTCTTCCGGGAGGCCAGGAGAGAGGCCAAGGGGGCTGAGACCAACGTGGTGGTGCCGAAATGCAGATCCTGTGTAGAGTCGATAGATATTTTGGGGGTGGAGCCCACAAAACAGTGCTGGATTGGAGGTGGGGGAAGGGAAGAGTTACGGGTGGGGACTGGATGTCTGGCTTAAACTAGGCAGCTGGTGGTACCATCGCTGATGGAGAGGACCGAGAGTTATAGTGTGTGTAGGAGTCGGGGCGGGGAGGGGGCGGGGAGGGTAACTAGAGAACTTGTCTTTAAGATGCTCAAGGAAAAATGTCAAATTGGGGTGGAGCTAAGAGTCTGGAACTCAAGGGAGACGTTGGGGATGGGTCTGACATACACACTCTCTGAGCCTGTGAGTTTAAAAAGACACCCTGGGGCTTCCCTGGTGGCGCAGTGGTTGAGAGTCCGCCTGCCGACGCAGGGGACACGGGTTCGTGCCCCGGTCCGGGAAGATCCCGCATGCCGCGGAGCGGCTGGGCCCGTGAGCCATGGCCGCTGAGCCTGCGCGTCCGGAGCCTGTGCTCCGCAACGGGAGAGGCCACAACAGTGAGAGGCCCGCGTACCGCAAAAAAAAAAAAAAAAAAAAAAAAAAAAAAAGACACCCTGAATATCCTATTGGTGAATCTGCGGCTTCTCTGCCGACGGGCCATGGAGCTGCCATGGCTTCCAGCGACCAGATGCTCTAAGTCTGCCCCACCCCTCCCAACCAGAGGGATGCTCCGTGCACACGCATTTGGCCATCTGACAAACACGTACGAGCTTCTTTTTACTCTCATTATCTCCTCAAGTCATACACATCCATCACTGCCCACTGTCCCTAGACACAAAGCGGCATTCCTAGAGGGAGGACGAGTTTTCATTACAAGAGGTCGCCACACCTCATTATACGGGGCTCATGAAAAGCGTTTCCTGCTCAACATGGAGCAGCTCTGGACCTGTGAGAACCCACCTCCTGCTTTCATCAGGAGAGCTCAGCTTGGAAATGCCAGGGCGGTTAGGTAGACAGGAGGGCTCTACAGATTTCTGTGAGCCTTTGGACTTGCCTGGGTCACTGAAAAACCATTAGCAAGGTCACCTCTCAGACAACACTGGCACCAGCCCCCCATCTCCTTGGCAAGCCCCATCCTGTAAGTATGCAAGCATAAAATTACCCAATTTGTACCCCAGAGATCCCCTCTGCGTTCTTTCAGGCTGTGAGGACCTCCCCAAATCAGGGGGTTTTTTAGTTTATTCTATTGAAGTATAATTGATTTACAATATTGTGTTAATTTCTGCTGTACAGCAAAGTGATTCAGTTATACATATACATACATTCTTTTCTTTTTTCATATTCTTTTCCATCGTGGTTTATCACAGGATATTGAATATAGTTCCCTATGTTATGCAGTAGGACCTTGTTTATCCATCCTATGTATAACAGTTTGCATCTGCTAATCCCAAACTCCCCCACTGCCCTCCCCCTTGGCAACCAGAAGTCTGTTCTCTACGTCTGTGAGTCTGTTTCTGTTTCATAGATAAGTTCATCTGTGCCATATTTTAGATTCTACACATAAGTGATCAAAAGCAGTTTTATAGAAGGGTTTACCAGCTCCCAAGGTCCAGTACAGATCCAAAGGTATTAAAATCCACACCCTCCACTCCATGGCACTCCGTGAAGACATTTCAGGTCACCTTCAGGTGATTGTCTTGACAAAATCCGAGGTTTTGTGCGCTGCCATGGGTACACCATTGGCTCAAATCTAGGAGCTAGGGATCCTGTACTGCTTTTTCCACCAGCTGGCTGTTGGGGCACAGATCGTTCCCTCTCTGTGCCTCAGACTCCTCAACTGTAACAGGAAGGAGCTTATGCCCTATTTCAGAGGCATTTGATGAGCACGGCAGATGCTGTGCTAGGCCCTGGGGATACAGATATGGGTAGACAGGTGCCTGACCTCGAGGAGGCTAGAGCGTGAGCTGGCTCGGGCACAGGCAGCACTTTACATGCTAGACTCGGTGTGATCAGTGCTGAGCACGTCGCACGAATGACCTCATCTCCCTCAGCAACCCTACGAAGGAGGCTTGACTACCCCATTTTACCTATGGGGAAACTGAAGTTTAGAGAGAGTAAGTGGCTCATCCAACAGTGTCACATACACAGCAAATAAAAGGCAAAGCCAGGACTCAGTGCCAGGCAGGCTGAATTCAGTGACCCCCCAATCTTCAACACTTGAAGGGCCTCTCAGTCAGGTACAGCTTCCCAGAGAAGGCTCATCCTGTGATTCCCTTGCCACCTTTCAGCAAGTCTGTGAGTGGAGGCCCCTGGCAGCTTTGTAAGGTCTGACACTTATGTGCTCTGCTGTTTTCTTAGCCTCTCTGGACCTCAGCTTTCCCAGAAGCAGCTCAGAATGTCCAATATAGGAGGAGCCTCAGAAGCCATCAGGGCAAATTACTTCATTCTTAGAGATGGGGAAAACAGAGGCAGGAACATTGGAACGTCTTGGTCAAATTCTCCCCAAGAATGAGCAACAGAGCCCAGTCACGATCTCAAGCCAAGTCAGGAGTCCAACCTCACAGTCACATTCTTCTCCACTACACATCTCAGGCTTTGTATTATCTTTTTTTTTTTTAAAGATTGATTGATTGATTGATTGATTTTTGGCTGCATCGGGTCTTAGTTGCGGCACGTAGGATCTTCGTTGAGACGCTCGGACTTCTCTCTAGCTGTGGCGGCGGGTTTTCTCCTCCTCTAGTTGTGGCACACTGGCTCCAGGGTGCGTGGGCTCTGTAGTTGTGGCACGCAGGCTTAGTTGCCCCCCGGCATGTGGGATCCTAGTTCCCTGACCAGGGATCAAACCCCAGTGCCCCGCATTGGAAGGCGGATTCTCTACCACTGGACCACCAGGGAAGTCCTCGTATTATTATTATACTTTTTGGCTGCATTGCGTCTTTGTCGCTGCTCGCAGGCTTTCTCTAGTTGTGGTGCGCGGGCTTC
The DNA here is from genome assembly GCF_964270905.1 of Leucopleurus acutus. Taxonomy (NCBI): domain Eukaryota; kingdom Metazoa; phylum Chordata; class Mammalia; order Artiodactyla; family Delphinidae; genus Leucopleurus; species Leucopleurus acutus. Next base: position 34,194,323 of record NC_139153.1, on the reverse strand, counting down.
TCATTGTGGTGGCTTCTCTTGTTGCAGAGCATGGGCTCTAGGCACACGGGCTTCAGTAGTTGTGGCGCACGGGCTTAGTTGCTCTGAGGCATGTGGCATCTTCCCGGAACAAGGCTCGAACCCGTGTGCCCTGCGCTTGGCAGACGGATTCTTAACCACTGCGCCACCAGGGAAGCCCTCCCCGTGTTATCTTTTAGTGCAGGAGGAAATTAGGGCCTAGGTGAAGGAACCGGCTTAACCAAAGTCTCCCAACCAGAAAGTAGCAAAGTGAAGACTGGAAACCATTTATTGTTGGCAGGAACATGGAAACCAGGTGAGAGCGTGGCGTTTGGAATTGGGTGTGGAACTTCCTAGCTCTGGGAGCTTAGGCAATTGACCTGACACCTGCAAATGGGAACAATTACAACGGCACCCTCATCAGACTAAGTGACACACATAATGGGTTGAGCACACTGCCTGACATACAGCAACCCTTACAAATATCTACTGAGCAGCTACTATTCCAAGTGCTTTTATCCTTCTTTACAACCTACCGGGTGGGTCTTATTTTTTATTTTATTTTTTTGCGGTATGCGGGCCTGTCACTGCTGTGGCCTCCCCCGTTGCAGAGCACAGGCTCCGGACGCGCAGGCCCAGCGGCCATAGCCCACGGGCCCAGCCGCTCCACGGCACGCGGGATCCTCCCGGACCGGGGCACGAACCTGCGTCCCCCGCATCAGCAGGCGGACTCCCAACCACTGCGCCACCAGGGAAGCCCTCTTTCAGATGAGCGTGTTGTAGTAAGTCACTCGCCCCAATTGCTCAGCTTTAACTGGTGAGGGCAGGATTCAAACCCGTGCAGTCCGGCTCCGGACCTCCAACAGTCTTCTCTGCCAAGCTCTTCTGCCTGCACCCCCTTTGAGTGTTGTCGTAAAACAAGCCTCAGGAAGGCACAGTGGGCATTCTTTCCATCATATAACAAGGTTGTCCTTCGAAACGAAGCCATGGGGGTGAGCAGGGAAAGAAGCCATGGTGGGTGGGTGATTCAGTGCAGGGAGACCAGAAGCTGCATCTCGGGGCTGACGGAGGACTGAATGTAACCGAGCAGGACCCTATGGGGCCTTCCGGGGACAGACCCCTCCCCCATGTCCTCTGCTTTAGCTCCTCCCTGAAGTACCTAGATAATGGTATCTGATGCACATTTCCTGAGTTTATCCGATGCTAAACCACCACCAAATGGAAGAAATTAACTACTTGATGACCATGAGCACGTAGCCCCCAGACCTACTGGTGCCTAAGGATTGGTAACGTTAACCCCTGTGACACCGCCCTGTTACCTCACCATGAACCAATCAAAGAACTGTGCACGCACATACCCTAGGATGCCCCTCCCTCACCTGGCCTTTAAAAAGGCCTTGCTGAAACCCTTATGGGAGTTGGGGGATTTTGAGCGTGGGCCACCTGCTCTTGTACTGGCACCTTACCATAAAGCTTCACTTTATTGAAAGACCAGCTTGGGTGTAAGGGAAGTTTCAACCCAGGCACAAGGTTAGTTTCAAAGGCTAGGTAATAAATCTATCTTGCTTTATTTTCTCTTTTTGCACAGAAGCTGGTAATCTAGGACCTGTGTGTGAACAACTTTATATATGAATATTTTTGGTACTTGGTTTACTTGGGCTGGTAGGATACATTATATTTAAGTTCCTTGAATACTGTAGATATCCCCCTAATGTGTATGAATGACTGAGGCTTTGTAAATTAGGGACGTTTGTGTGAATAAAGTTATTTGATGGGGTCAAAGAAGCCAGATGTGACTGGAAAAAATAGTTCTTTTTTTGGCTTTATTGGCTTGACTGCACGCGGGCAAGCAGACCCAAGTTTGGTTCGGTAACATGAATGCATCTCTGCCCGGGGGTCTCAGCAGCTCAGAAGGCCAGTGAGAGAAGGCCTGGCTCCTCATCCCGTAATCTACCACTGGATGAACCTGCTCTCAAAAGAGCGAGTTGGGTGACCAACACGGCCAGCGCCTGGGAGGGCCCCGCTTTTTCAGATCCCACAGAAGCAGGTGTTACTGGAATGGAAGGGCTGTGTCCAGCCTGGACCCCAGCGCAGAGGCAGGCGGGGTTAGGAGGGGTCTGTACCCTTCACCGTAAGTGACAGCTGTGTGCTCTGAAGCCACAGGACCAGTGTCATTTAGAGCAACAGAGCTTGTCCACCCCATTGCATTATTTTTCTTCCTCCTGGTGGTTTTTCCCATCTTTGGAGCTGGGTTATGTTACAGCTGATCTTCCAGTTCATTCCATTCTCGTGGCTGATTTGCTTGGCTTTCGCTCAGCCATGTGCTTTAGAGAACCGATAGAGATCTAGAGGAAGGTTTTCTCTTTTTTGGTTGAAACACACTTGCATCACTTTCCCTAAAGTGGAAGAAAGGGGTATAGATGTTAGGTTTGCACTTTTCTGACTCCATTTCTCCCTCTGGTTTCCTTCCCAGGAATGAAAGGCATCTACTTGAGTACCTGTTCTCTCAACTCCATCACAGGGCATGCACGAGCACAGCCCAAACAGCCACTTGTCCGGGATGGGCAGAGGGACAGGGACACTGGAGATCACCTGAACCACATGGGACTTTGAACCAGATAAACCCCCAGGGCTGCTGCCAATGCTAAGATGCTATGCTTTCCACAGCATCACCTGAAGTGGGTAAGTCGGGATGAGTATCCCTCCTGGGGGTGAGGAATTTGTCAAGAATGATACTTAAGTCCTATAACTGTACATATAACCACTGATCCCCTACAGTAATCATATGTGGTAGGTACTAGCATTCTTCCTATTATAGGGCGGAGGAGCTGAGTCGCAGAGAGGTTGAGTGACTGATCCAAGGTGACACAGGTAGTTTATAGCAGACCTAGGATCTGAGCCCAGGCAGACAGACTCCAGAATCTGTGTTCCTGAACTCCAACCAGTATAGCCTCTATAACCCGGTCCAAAGAGATAAAATACGGAGTCACTGGCTTAGAATTTAGCCTGTGATCTTAACAACAAACCGCAGTGGGTTTAGAGCTCAGAGTCGACTGGTCTGGTCTGCCCACTGCACTGAATGGCCATCGCCCTTCCCAGTCTCCCCACCCCTCCACGGTGCACCCTTCCCATTCCCACCAAAGCCCGTGCTGTCTCTTGCTTCCAGACCTTTGAGCCCTGCTGTCCTTCAGCTTGGTACAGACACACCATCCCCTGCGCCTGGATCACCCCTACTCACCCTTCAAGACTGAACGTAAGCCTCCCTGCCACCTTGACTTTCCAAATCTGACATTTGTGCCCCTCCTGCACACACACGTATCAAACCCAGCACCCCAATCTCTGCACATATCACAGTAATGCTGGATGGGAATAAGCATATCCTGTCCCTCTCCCAGACTGTCAGCTCCAAGAGGGAAGAGATGAGCTCTGTACTCGGCATGTCACAGCATCTCGATAAATTTTTAGTGACAGGAATTTGAGGGGTGGGGTGACTTGCGGCTGCCCCCGGTATACCCCAGACAGAGAATTTGTAGTTCCTTCAGTCCCTCTAGGGTATCATGCTGTCCCTCACCACTGGGCCTTTGTACATGCTTTGCCCTAGCCTCCTTTTCAATCTACTCTCTTGTCCCCTAGCTGGGTCATGTTGCCTTGTTTGAAGCTCTCATCAACATATGTACTTTTCCTTTAAAGACATTGTTCCCAAGGTGTGATCCCTGGACCCCTGGGAGGTCCTTTAGATCCTTTCAGGGAGTTTGTGAGGTCAAAACTGTTTTTATAAATCATTAATCATCAATAGAGTACCCTGAAACGAATACAAGGTTACATGTCAATTTTATCTCAATTAAAAAAAAAATACAAAGCAAATCATAGTAGGTGCTCAATAAATATTCAGAAAATGAGTGACCCCAAGCCCTGCTGATGGGTCTGAGGGTCAATGTGCATGCCCGAGACAAACCCCGCCTCGCCAAGGGCAGCTCCGGGTGGGGCCTCTGGGAAGGGGCTGAGGAAGACTTCTCCTGGGGGAGACACGGGAGGAGGAAGAACGGAGGCAACGCGTCCCCTGGCGCCGGGTACCCACTGGGCAGCATCTTTGGGCCCAACCTGGTGCTCTAAACGTGCAACTTCCCCCTTGGCTCTGCATTTTCCCCATTTCTCGCAAGTGCATCTGGAATACATTAGAAAGGGGTCAGGCTGGTTTGGAAAATGTTTGGGTAACTCTGGATGTGGGAGGTGGAGCTGGAAACCTGTGGGGAAGAACATGACCCCCAGACAGAGTTCAGAGTTGTGGCTGGAGAGCTGCTCGCCTGCCAGCCCCGGACGAGCGCCCAGGCCTCCCGCACTCAGGCCCTATCCATCTGGAGGCCTCTGGCTCCACCTTCATCCCTCAGAGACCCCCTTTCAGACTGGCTGTGTAAGGAGACATCCCTCCGTGCACCCCTCCTCATCCCCCCATATCCTTCTCCTGTTGCTTCTCCCGACCCAAACCACAAACTCAGCCCAGGCCCCGCTCCATGAATAGCGATGGTCATGACGGTAATTGGGACCCATAAATCATTTCCCATCTGTGGAGCCCTCATGTCCCAGGTGAAGAGCTTCACGCACTTTCTCTCCCGTTTTATCCTTTGAATAAACCCTCCAATCATATGTACTCCTGTTCCCACGTCGCAGATGAGGACACTGTGGGGCAGGAAGTTGAGCCTGCTCTCTCGGGGTCATAACGCTGAAACTCAAACCCAGAGTTGCCCGGCACCAAAAGTTTGTTTCATACCCTCCACAGCACACCAATATCCCAGGAACGTAAAAGACTCGCCTGGAAGCCAATTCCTTTTCTCCCAAATCAAGGAGAGGCCAAAGCGGCTAAGAGGAGGAGCTTGGAAGCAGAGGGAAACCTCTTATCCATGGCACCTGGTAACCTGTAACAACTAGCTCGTTTTATTGATAAATTAGCCTCCCCTGCCCTCAGCTGTAGCTCCCAAGTCAAATCTCCGCCACCTGCCGCGTTAACGGGCTTTGAGCAGCTACCAGGGACTTAAAACCCGCCTCCTCAGCCCACCCCAGCCCTCAGAAGATGGGAGCGCTTCAGGGAAGTTAATTTTCTCAAAACAACTCTTCTCTTGGACTATCCCTGAGAAATCCAGGGCTAACGTTGAACTCGGGGTATGCAGTGGAGACCAGAGACCCCGGGCTCTGCAGAGCAGAGAAGAGGCTGGCCAGGGGCACTTCCTTGCTCACAGCTCGTGGTCAAAGGACAGCACAGCCCTCCAGCGGGTGGCAGTGCTAAAAAGGGCACAGGACGGGAAACCTGGGAAGGGCCACATCTGCCGTCCACTTCACCCCAACTTTTCCTCGGTCTAGACCCACGCTGTCCCATGCTGCAGCCACGGGCCACCTGTGACCCCAGGAACACGGCTAGTCTGAATCCCTGTGTCCTGGCTGAGATACACTCCCGACCTGGAAGACTTAACACCAGAGAAATGTGAGTTATCTCAATAATGATGTTTACGTTGATTTCACGTAGAAATGATAAATCTTTCTGGTATATTGGGTTAAATATATAATCAGAATTAATTTCACCTCTTTTGCTGTTTCTAATGGGCTATCAGACAATTGTAAATTACACAGGGGCTTGGCATTATATTTCTATCTGACAGCACCGCCCTGGGGTTTCCTTCCCTCCCGCTCAAGCCCCGCCCATCCAGTTACCAGCAGCCCCTTCCTCCCTTTGAAGCCTGCCCCTCCCTTGCTCCAGATTTCCCAGAGCTCCCCATTACAGGTCATATCAAGCCTAAGCCACTCTCCCCAGCTTTCCGGGCCACCTGGTTCATTGACTGACCCCGTCCTGACCCCGGAAGCTGTCTCCATCTTCCTTTCATCCCCTCTGCGTCCTGGCACGCTGCCGCTGCCGGGGCCCCAGGTAGAGAGCCACCCTCCCCCGGCCCCGCTCCTTCTGGTCTATTGCCTTCTGAAGTTTGCAGGTAATTGCTGCTTCTCTCCTCTTTAATGAGCTCCCGGCTCCCGGGCTGCAGGGAACACGGGCCTGGGCTTTGCCCTCCGTCCAGAGCCAGTTGCTGCCCAGCCTCACCCAGATCACCCTAGCGCAGATGCCCAACAGGTGTGGGCCCACCGAGCCCAGCCTCTCCCCCTGAGCTGCGCCCCCGTGGGGCACTGACACTGGGCAGAGCCACAGCCGCTGGGCGCTCCCTGCTCCCACCGTTCCTCCCGTCCCCGGGAGCTCTTCTGCTGGAGAGGATCTTCCTGACTTCCCTTCCTGCGTAACGTCCTGCTCCGCCACCTGCAGAAGCCCCCTCCCACCACCCCAGGCTTCCCTGCCATCACCTCAACCAAGTGTGTACTTCTGCTCTTAGAACTCCCAAAGCTCTTACCTCGGGGGCAGAAAGAAGGCCCCGTGGTCTGCAGTCCTCACTGAGGGCGTTGATACTCACCAAGCACATTCACCTGTAGCCTTTAATTCCTGCAGCAATTCCACGTGGTGGCAATCATGCCCATTTAAGGATGAAGAAGTCCAGGCTCAGAGTGATGGAGGAACGTTCTCAGCAACCCGTGGAGGCAGGCTCTGAAGCCAAGAAGTCGACCTCTGAACTTCCATGCTCTTTAGTGTTGTAAGAAGACCACAGACGGAGCAAGGTTTGAATCCCGCTTTATCATTTTCAAAGTCTGTGACTGTGCAAGCTTCTTTTTTTTTAAAGTTAATCCCAAACTCCTAATTTATCCCCCCTTTCCCTTTGGTAACCATAAGTTTGTTCTCTATGTCTGTGAGTCTGTTTCTGTTTTGTAAATGAGTTCATTTGTATCATATTTTAGATTCCACATTTATGTGATAACATGGAATTACCGTCTTTCTCTGTCTGACTTACTTCACTTAGTATGATAATCTCTAGGTCCATGCATGTTGCTGAAAATGACATTATTTCATTCTTTTTTAAGGCTGAGTAGTATTCTGTTGTGTATATACCACATCTTTATCCATTCATCAGTTGATGGACATTTAGGTTGCTTCCATGTCTTGAATATTGTAAATAGTGCAGTTATGAGCATTGGGGTGTATGTATCTTTTCAAATTAGAGTTTTCTCCGGATATATGCCCAAGAGTGGGATTGCTATATCATATGGTAACTGTATTCTTAGTTTATTAAGGAAACTCCATTCTGTTCTCCATAGTGGCTGCACAAATTTACATTCCCAACAACAGTGTAGGAGGGTTCCTTCTTCTCCACACCCATCCAGCATTTATTATTTGTAGACTTTTTGATGATGGACATTCTGACTAGTGTCAGATGATACATCTTTGTAGTTGTGATTTGCCTTTCTCTAATAATTAACGATGTTGAACACCTTTTCCATGTACCTATTGGCCATCTATGTGTCTTTCTTAGAGAAAAGTCTATTTAGGTCTTCTGCTCTTTTTTTTTTTTTTTGCAATACGGGGGCCTCTCCCGTTGCGGAGCACAGGCTCCGGATGCAAGGGCTCAGTGGCCATGGCTCACGGGCCCAGCCACTCTGCGGCATGTGGGATCCTCCCGGACCGGGGCATGAACCCGTGTCCCCTGCATCGGCAGGCGGACTCCCAACCACTGCGCCACCAGGGAAGCCCCTGCTCATTTTTTGATTGGGTTGTTTTTTTGTTATTGAGTTGTGTGAGCTGTTTGTATTTTTTGGAAATTAAGCCCTTGTCATTTGCATTGTTTGCAAATACTTTCTTCCATTCCACAGCTTGTTTTTTTGTTTTATTTATGGTTTCCTTTGCTGTGCAAAAGCTTATAAATTTGATTAGGTCTGTGTAAGCTTCTTAATCCCTCGGTGCCTCACTCAGTTTCCTCATTTGTAAAAGGCCAGGGATCATCTCAGAGTTGTCATGGGGATTAAGTGAGTTGGTGCAGGGTTTGCATTTAAAGCAGTGCCTAAAGGGTGCCATACAGTAAGTTCTCAATAAACGGTAGCTGTTGATATTAATAAGTATTTAATAAGTACCCAATCTTCTCTCCACTAGGCTGTAAGCTCCTGGAGTATGAGAGATGTGCCCTGGACCATACTTGGCCTCCCAGCCCTAGTCTCCAGTGAGGGTCTTGAAGGTGCTGTGATGATGACAGCAAGACAGGGGGATCCAGGTAAGTGCAGATTTTGTGAACTAAATGTTTGTGGGCTCCACAAAATTTCTATTGAAATCCTAACGCCCAGTGTGTTGGTATTTGGGAGCTACAGCTGAGGGCACAGGAGGCTGAATTTGAAACAGGAGCTGGTTGTTAAAGGTAATCATGTGCCATGGACAAGACGTTTTCCTCTGCTTTCAAGCTCCTTCTCTAGCTGCTTTTGCATCTCCTTGGTTTGGGACAAAAGGAATTGGCTTCTAGATGGATTCTTTAGGTTCCTGGGATATCCGTGTGCTGCGGATGGTATTGAAACAAACTTTGGTGCTGGGGAAAATGTAGGACACATGCTCTATTGAGTTTGACACCAGCTGGAATTAGACATTTGTTTTTAAGAAATGCAGTATTCGTATGTTTAAGTGCAGTTTGTGATTCTGACTTTTGGCTAGCAGAATAAATAATGTGGAGGTTTGAACAGCCCAGCTTTATGGAACAAGTAAGCAAAAGGGGAAGCAAAGGCCAATATTTGTAAGAGTGGTTCCAAGTAACCTGTTCTTCACATGCAATACCATATTAAATCTTAAATCCTACGGAACAGTTTTATACCTGGTTCTATAGACAAGGACACTTAAGACTCAGAGGCTTTGTTGGTGACACAGATCACTCAGCAGTAGCTGTGTAGTCAGGATTCAAATCCAAGTCTGTTGGCTCCAGTGTCCACGTTTCCTTCCACTGGCCCAGGTGGCAGAGTGACTAATGGGGGACTTAGTCTGAAGGTCAGCTCTCTTATACGTGATAAAACAGCCCATACAATCTGCCCATGTTCATAGGTTCTTCATCAAACTTTTCCCCATAGAACAGGAGGAAAAAACCACATCTAACATCACCTCAATTACCATCTACTGAAAACAGCAATAAATCACACTCATATATTTGTAGGTACTATAGTCCTAGAAATGTACATAAAAGCTAAAAGTAAAAAAAAAAAAAAATCCAAAAAGGATAAGTGTTAATGAGGAATTCCATTCACAGAAAGCTAAAACCAGCAACAACAAACGCCTATTTTAGGGTTGCAAGTGGTTATGAAATCTCTGGTTGCTATAGGACGTGAACATGATGATTTACAGTATACCAAAACTTACACAACACTGGCTTGCAGAAAAGAAAAATTATTTTCTCTGAAATGATTGGGTGTCACAAACCTGAGTTTACTTGTGTAGTTTGAAGTTGCATTCAGATGATGGAAAACACTGATCTGGTGCTGTGAAGAGGGACTTGTTGGTAGTTATTTGGTTTTGTGTTTTTAACTGAAGTATAGTTGATTTACAATGTTATGTTAGTGTCCGGTGTACAGCAAAGTGATTCAGTTATGCATTTATATATATATATATATATATATATATATTTTCTTCCTATTCTTTTCCATTGTAGATTATAACAATATATTGAATATAGTTCCCCGTGCTATACAATAGGACTTGTTGTTTATCTATTTTATTTATAGTAGTTTATACCTGCTAATCCCAAACCCCTAATTTATCCCTCCCCAACCCTTTTCCCCTTTGGTAACCATAAGTTAGTTTTTTATGTCTATGAGTCTGTTTTGGCTTTGTAAATAAGTTCATTTGTATCATACTTTAGATTCTACATAAAAGTGATATTATATGGAATTTGTCTCTGACTTACTTCACCTAGTATGATCATCTCTCGTCCATCCATGTTGCTGCAGATGGCATGATTTCATTCTTTTTTATGGCTGAGTAGTATTCCATTGTGTGGAGCAAGAGCATGGGATTTCCATTTCTTTAAATCATCCTCTGTTGTCTTTATCAATGCTTTATAGTTCTCAGCATATGTCTTTCACCTCCTTTTTCAGGTTTATTCCTAAGCATTTCATTCTTTTTGATGTGATTTTAAAAGTGATTGTTTTTGACTTTCCCTTCCCTTTCATTGTTAGCGTAAAGAAATGCAACAGATTTCTGTATGTTAATCTTATATCCTGCTACATTGCTGAACCTGATTTTCAGTTCTAGTAGTTTTTGTGTGGCATCTTTAGGATTTTCTAACATAGTATCACATTATCTATGCATAATGACAAATTTACCTCTTCCCTTCCAATGTGGATACGTTTTCTTTCTTTCTCTCACCTGATTGCTGTGACTAGGACTTGCAATACTATGTTGAGTAGAAGTGGTGAGGGTGGGCTTCCTTGTCTTGCTCTAGATTTTAGCAGGAAGATTTTAAACATTTCACTGTTGAGTATTATGTTGGCTGTAAGGTTGTCCTAAATAGCTTTTATTACGTTGAGATATGTTCCCTGTATACCCACTTTCGTAAGAGGGTTTTTTTTTTTTTATCATGAATGGATGTTGAATTTTGTCAGATGCTTTTTCTGCTTCTATTGAGATGATCGTGTGGTTTTGTCATTGCATTTGTTGGTGTGGTGTATCGAATTGATTGATTTGCATATGTTGAATGATCCTTGTGACCCTGGGATGAATCCACCTTGATTATAGTGTATGATCTTTTTTATGTGTTGTTGGATTCAGTTTGCTAATGTTTTGTTGAGAATTCTTGCATCGATATTCATCAAAGATATGGTCAGTGATTTTCTATTTTGGTATTGTCTTTGTCGGGTTTTGGCATCAGGGTGATGGTGGCTTCATAGAATGACTTTGGGGGTATTCCCTCCTCTTCAGTCTTTCAGAAAAGTTTGAGCAGGATTGATATACATTCTTTTTGCATGTTTGGCAGAATTCCCCAGTGAAGCCATCCAGTCCTGGACTTCTGTTTCCAGGGAGTTTTTTAAATTACAGGTTCTATTTCACTTCTAGTGATCAATTTGTTCAGAATATCTATTTCTTCTTGATTCAGTTTTGGTGGGCTGTACGTTTTTAGAAACTTGTCCATTTCTTATAGTTTGTCCAATTTGTTGCAATAGATTTGTTTTTTTTTTAATTCCTTGTTTTTATTTTACTTTTAAAAATTTTTATTTTACATTGGAGTGTAGTTGATTAATAATGTTGTGTTAGTTTCAGGTGTACAGCAAAGTGATTCAGTTAAACATATACAGGTATCTATTCTTTTTCAAATTCTGTTCCTGTTTAGGTTATTACAGAGTATTGAACAGAATTCCCTGTGCTGTATGGTAGGTAGGTCCTTGTTGGTTATGTTTTTAAAATATAGCAGTGTGTTCATGTCAATCCCAATCTCCCAATCTATCCCTCCTCCCACCCCATCCTTCTCCCCTCTGGTAACCATAAGTTCATTTTCTAAGTCTGTGAGTCTGTTTCTGTTCTGTAAATAAGTTCATTTGTATCATTATTTTTAGATTCCACATGTAAGCAATATATAATAATTGTCTTTCTCTGTCTGATTTACTTCACTTAGTATAAGAACTTCCAGGTCCATCCATGTTGCTGCAAATAACATTATTTCATTCCTTTTAATGGCTGAATTATATTCCATTGAATATATGTACCACATCTTCTTTATTCATTCATCTGTCAATGGACATTTAGTTTGCTTCCATGTCTTGGCTATTGTAAACAGCGCTGCAGTGAACACTGGGATGCATGTATCCTTTTGAACCATGTTTTTCTCTGGACATATGCCCAGGAGTGAGATTGCTGGATCATATGGTAGCTCTATTATTTCTTTCTTAAGGAATTTCCATACTGTTCTCCATAGTGGCTGTATCAATTTACATTCCCACCAACAGTGTAAGGAGGGTTCCCTTTTCTCCACACCCTTTCCAGCATTTGTTGTTTGTAGATTTTCTGATGATGCCCATTCTAACTGGTGTGAGGTGATACTTCATTGTGGTTTTGATTTGCATTTCCCTAATAATTAGCGACGTTGAGCATCTTTTCATGTGTCTCTTGGCCATCTATATGTCTTCTTTGGAGATATGTCTATTTAGGTCTTCTGCCCATTTTTTTGCTGTGTTGCTTGTTTTTTTGATATTGAGCTGCATGAGCTGTTTGTAAGTTTTGGAGATTAATCCCTTTATAGTCTCATCGTTTGGAAATATTTTCTCCCATTCTGAGGTTGTATTTTCGTTTTGCTTATGGTTTCCTTTGCTGTGCAAAAGGATTTGAGTTTAATTAGGTCCCATTTGTTTATCTTTGTTTTTATTTCCATTACTCTAGGAGATGGATTGAAAAAGATATTGCTGTGATTTATGTCAAAGAGTGTTCCTCTAAGAGTTTTATAGTATCTGGTCTTACATTTAGGTTTTTATGTTTGTGTATGGGGTTAAAGAATGTTCTAACTTCATTTTTTAACATGTAGCTGTTCAGTGTTCCCAGCACTATTTATTGAACAGACTGTCTTTTCTCCATTGTATAGTCTTGCCTCCTGTGTCATAGATTAATTGCCCAAAGGTGGGTGGGTTTATTACTGAGCTTTCTATCTGGTTCCATTGATCCATATGTCTATTTTTGTGCCAGTACCATATGGTTTTGATGACTGTAGCTTTATAGTATAGTCTGAAGTCAGGGCACCTGATTCCTCTAGCTCTGTTTTTCTTTCTCAAGATTTCTTTGGCTATTCAGGGTCTCTTTTGTCTCCACACAAGTTAAACATTTTTTTGTTCTAGTTCTGTGAAAAATGCCATTGGTAATTTGATAGGGATTGCACTGAATCTGTAGATTGCCTTGGGTAGTACAGTCATTTTGACAATATTGATTCTTCCAATCCAAGAACACAGTATATCTTTCCAAATGTTTGTGTCATCTTTGATTTCTTTCATCAGTGTCTTATAGTTTTCTGAGTACAGTTCTTTTACCTCCTTGGGTAGGTTTTGTTCCAAGTACTTTATTATTTTTGATGTGATGATAAATGAAATTGTTTCCTTAATTTCCCTTTCTGACCTTTTATTGTTAGTGTATAGAAATGCAACAGATTTCTGTGTGTTAATTTTGTATCCTACAACTTTACTGAAATCATTGATGAGCTCTAGTAGTTTCCTGGTAGTGTCTTTAGAATTTTCTTTGTATAGTATCATGTCATCTGCAAACAGTGATTGGATTCCTTTTATTTCTTTTTCTTCTCTGATTGCCGTGGCTAGGACTGCCAAGACTATGTTGAATAAAAGTGGTGACAATGGACATCTTTGCCTTGTTCCTGATCTTAGAGGGAATGCTTTAACGTTTCACTGTTGAGCATGAGGTTAGCTGTGGGTTTGTTGTACATGGCCTTTATTATGTTGAGGTAGGTTCCCTCTATGCCCACTTTCTGGAGAGTTTTTTATCATAAATGGGTGTTGAATTTTGTGAAAAGCTTTTTCTGCATCTATTGAGATGATCATATGGTTTTTATTCTTCAATTTGTTAGTATGGTGTATCACATTGAGTGATTTGCATGTATTGAAAAGTCCTTGCATCCCTGGGATAAATCCCACTTGATCGTGGTGTATGATCCTTTTAATGTATTGTTGGATTGGGTTTGCTAGTATTTTGTTGAGGGTGTTTGCATCTGTGTTCATCAGTGATATTGGCCTGTAATTTTCTTTTTTGTGGTATCTTTGTCTGGTTTTGTTATCAGCCTGAGGGTGGCCTCATAGAATAAGCTTGGGAGTGTTTCTTCATCTGCAATTTTTTGAAATATGTTCTGAAGGATTAGTGTTAAGTCTTCTCTAAATGTTTGATAGAATTTGCCTGTGAAGCCATCTGGCCCTGGACTTTTTCTTGGGAGTATTTAAATCACAGATTCAATTTCATTACTTGTGATTGGTCTGTTCATATTTTCTATTTCATCCTGTTTCACTCTTGGGAGATTGTACCCTTCTAAGAATTTGTGCATTTCTTCTAGGTTGTCCATTTTATTGGCATATAGTTGCATAGTTGCTTGTAGTAGTGTCTTATGAACTTTTGTATTTCTACGGTGTCTGTTGTAACTACTCCTTTTTCATTTCTAATTTTACTGATTTGATCCCTCTCCCTTTTTTCTCTTGATGACTCTGGCTAAAGGTTTATCAATTTTGTTTATCTTTTCTTATTTCTGCTCTGATCTTTATGATTTCTTTACTTTCTTTGGGTTTTGTTTGTTCTTTTTTCTCTAGTTGCTTTAGGTGTAAGGTTAGGTTGTTCATTTGAGATTTTTCTTGTTTCCTGAGGTAAGAGTGTATTGCTGTAAACTTCCCACTTAAAACTGCTTTTGCTGTGCCCCATAGATTTTGGATTGTCGTGCTTTTGTTGGATCATTTGTCTCTAGGTATATTTTGATTTCCCCTGATTTCTTCAGTGATCCTTCGGTTGCTTAGTAGCATATTGTTTATCCTCCATGTGTTTGTATTATTTACAGTTTTATTTTTCTTATTAGTCATCCATTTTATATACATCAGTGTATACATGTCAATCCCAATCTCCCAATTCATCACACCCCAATCCCCACCACCCGCCTCTTTCCCCTCTTGGTGTCCATATGTTTTTTCTCTACTTCTGTGTCTCAATTTCTGCTCTGCAAACCGGTTCATCTGTACCACTTTCTAGGTTCCACATATATGCGTTAATATACAATATTTGTTTTCCTCCTTCTGACTTCCTTCACTCTGTATGACACTCTGTAGATGCATCCACATCTCTACAAATGACCCAATTTACTTCCTGTTTATGGCTGAGTAATATCCCATTGTATATATGTACCACATCTTCTTTCATCTGTCAGTGGGCATTTAGGTTGATTCCATGACATGGCTATTGTAAATAGTGCTGCAGTGAACACTAGGGTGCATGTGTTTTTTTGAATTATGGTTTTCTCTGGGTATATGCCCAGTAGTGGAATTGCTGGGTGATATGATAATTCTATTTTTAGTTCTTTAAGGAACCTCCATACTGTTCTCCATAGTGGCTATAGCAATTTAAATTCCCACCAACAGTGCAGGAGGGTTCCCTTTTCACCACACCCCCTCCAGCATTTCTTGTTTGTAGATTTTCTGATGATGCCCATTCTAACTGGTGTGAGGTGATACCTCATTGTAGTTTTGATTTGCATTTCTGTAATAATTAGTGATGTTGAGCAGCTTTTCATGTGCTTCTTGGCTATCGGTATGTCTTCTTAGGAGAAATGTCTATTTAGGTCTTCTGACCATTTTTTGATTGGGTTGTTTATTTTTTTTTAATATTGAGCTGCATGAGCTGTTTATATATTTCGGAGATCAATGCTTTGTCTGATGATTCATTTGCAAATACTTTCTCCCATTCTGAGGGTTGTCTTTTCATCTTATTTATGGTTTCCTTTTCTGTGCAAAAGCTTTTAAGTTTGTAGGTCCCACTTGTGATTTTTGTTTTTATTTCCATTACTCTAGGAGGTGGGTCAAAAAAGATCTTGCTGTGATTTATGTCAAAGAGTGTTCTTCCTATGTTTTCCTCTAAGAGTTTTATAGTGTCCGGTCTTACATTTAGTTCTCTAATCCATTTGGAGTTTATTTTTGTGTATGATGTTAGGGCGTGTTCTGATTTCATTCTTTTACATGTAGGTGCCCAGCTTTCCCAGCATCACTTGTTGAAGAGGCTGTCTTTTCTCCACTGTATATCCTTGCCACTTTTGTCATAATTAGTTGACCATAGGTGCATGGGTTTATCTCTGGGCTTTCTATCCTGTTCCATTGATCTCTATGTCTGTTTTTGTGCCAGTAGCATATTGTCTTACTACTGTAGTTCTGTAGTATAGTGTGAAGTCAGGGAGTCTGATTCCTCCAGCTCCGTTTTTCTCCCTCAAGACTGCTTTGGCTATTCGGGATCTTTTGTGTCTCCATACAAATTTTAAGACTTTTTGTTCGAGTTCTGTAAAAAATGCCATTGGTAATTTGATGGGGATTGCAATGAATCTATAGATTGCTTTGGGTATTATAGTCATTTTCACAATATTGATTCTCTCAATCCAAGAACATGGTATATCTCTCCATCTGTTGGTATCATCTTTAATTTCTTTCATCAGTGTCTTATACTTTTCTGCGTATAGGTCTTTTGTCTCCCTAGGTAGTTTATTCCTGGGTATTTTATTCTTTTTGTTGCAGTGGTAAATGGGAGTGTTTCCTTAATTTCTCTTTCAGATTTATCATCATTAGTGTATAGAAATGCAAGAGATTTCTGTGCATTAATTTTGTATCCTGCAACTTTACCGAATTCACTGACTAGCTCTAGTAGCTTTCTGGTGGGATATTAAGGATTCTCTGTGTGTAGTATCATGTCATCTGCAAACAGTGACAGTTTTACTTCTTCTTTTCCAATTTGTATTCCTTTTATTTCTTTTTCTTCTCTGATTTCCGTGGCTAGGATTTCCAAAACTATGTTGAATAGTAGTGGCGAGAGTGGACATCCTTGTCTTGTTCCTGCTCTTAGAGGAAATGCTTTCAGTTTTTCACCATTGAGAATGATGTTTGCTGTGGGTTTGTCATATATGGCCTTTATTATGTCGATGTAGGTTCCCTCTATGCCAACTTTCTGGAGAGTTTTTATCATAAATGGGTGTCGAATTTTGTCAAAAGCTTTTTTTGCATCTATTGAGATGATCATGTGATTTTTATTCTTCAATTTGTTAATATGGTGTATCACAGTGACTGATTTGCATATATTGAAGAATCCTTGCATCTCTGGGATAAATCCCACTTGATCATGGTGTATGATCCTTTTAATGTGTTGTTGGATTGTGTTTGCTAGTATTTTGTTGAGGATTTTTGCATCTATATTTATCAGTGAAAAGGGTCTGTAATTTTCTTTTTTTGTACTATCTTTGTCTGATTTTGGTATCAGGGTGATGGTGGCCTCATAGAATGAGGTTGGGAGTTTTCCTTCCTCTGCAATTTTTTGGAAGAGTTTAAGAAGGATGGGTGTTAGCTCCTCTCTAAATGTTTGATAGAATTCACCTGTGAAGCCATCTGGTCCTGGACTTTGGTTTGTTGGAAGATGTTTAATCCCAGTTTCAATTTCATTACTTGTGATTGGTCTGTTCATATGTTCAATTTCTTCCAGGTTGTCCATTTTATTGGCATAGAGTTGCTTGTAGTAGTCTCTTAGGATGCTTTGTATTTCTGCGGTGTCTGTTGTAACTTCTCCTTTTTCATTTCTAATTTTGTTGATTTGAGTCCTCTCCCTCTTTTTCTTGATGAGTATGGCTAATGGTTTATCAATTTGTTTATCTTCTCAAAGAACCAGCTTTTAGTTTTATTGATCTGTGCTATTGTTTCTCTTCTTTGTGTTTCATTTATTTCTGCTCTGATCTTTATGACTTCTTTCCTTCTGCTAACTTTGGGTTTTGTTTGTTCATCTTTCTCTAGTTCCTTTAGGTGTAACGTTAGTTTGTTTATTTGAGATTTTTCTTGTTTTCAACTATATTTTCAACTATAATCTCTTCAAATATTTTCTCAGGTCCTTTCTCTCTCTTCTCCTTCTGGGACCCCTATAATGCGAATGTTGTTGCATTTAATGTTGTCCCAGAGGTCTCTTAGGCTGTCTTCATTTCTTGTCATTCTTTTTTCTTTATTCTGTTCCACAGCAGTGAATTCCACCATTCTGTTTCCAGGTCACTTATCCGTTCTTCTGCCTCAGTTATTCTGTTATTGATTCCTTCTAGTGTAGTTTTTATTTCAGTTCTTGTATTGTTCATCTCTGTTTGTTTGTTCTTTAATTCTTCTAGGTCTTTGTTAAACATTTCTTGCCTCTTCTCAATCTTTGCCTCCATTCTTTTTCTGAGGTCCTGGATCATCTTCACTATCATTATTCTGAATTCTTTTTCCGGAAAATTGCCTATCTCCATTTCATTTAGTTGTTTTTCTGGGGTTTTATCTTGTTCCTTCATCTGGTACATAGCCCTCTGCCTTTTCATCCTGTCTGTCTTTCTGTGAATGTGGTTTTTGTTCCACAGGCTGCAGGATTGTAGTTCTTCTTGCTTCTGCCGTCTGCCCTCTGGTGGATGAGGCTATCTAAGAGGCCTGTGCAAGTTTCCTGATGGGAGGGACTGGTGGTGGGTAGAGTTGGCTGTTGCTCTGGTGGGCAGAGCTCAGTAAAACTTTAATCCACTTGTCTGCTGATGGGTGGGGCTGGGTTCCCTCCCTGTTGGTTGTTTGGCCTGAGGCGACCCAACACTGGAGCCTACCCGGGCTCTTTTGTGGAACTAATGGCAGACTCTGGGAGGGCTCACGCCAAAGAGTACTTCCCAGAATTTCTGCTGCCAGTGTCCTTGTCCTTTGGTGAGCCACATCTTACCCCTGCCTCTGCAGGAGATCCTCCCACACTAGCAGATAGGTCTGGTTCAGTCTCCTGTGGGGTCACTGCTCCTTCCCCTGGGTCCTGAGGCACACACTACTTTGTGTGTGCCCTCCAAGAGTGGAGTCTGTTTAACTCAGTCCTGCCGAAGTCCTGCTATCAAATCGTGCTAGCCTTCAAAGTCTGATTCTCTAGGAATTTCTCCTCCCCTTTCCAGACCCCCAGTCTGGGAAGCCTGACGTGTGGCTCCGAACCTTCACTCCAGTGGGCGGACTTCTGTGGTATAAGTATTCTCTAGTTTGTGAGTCACCCAACCAGCAGTTGTGGGGTTTTATGTTATTGCGATAGCTCCCCTCCTACCATCTCATTGCAACTTCTCCTTGTCTTTGCATGTGGGGTATCTTTTTTGGTGAGTTCCAGTGTCTTCCTGTCGATGAATGTTCAGCAGTTAGTTGTGATTCCAGTGTTGTCGAAAGAGGGAGTGAGAACATGTCCTTCTACTCTACCATCTTGAACCAATCTCCCCTACAGTTTTTTTTCTGGTTGTTGATTTCTAATCTCATAGTGTTGTGGTTGGAAATGGTGCTTGATGTGATATCAGTTTTCTTACATTTGCTAAGGCTTTCTTTGTGGCCTAGCATGTGATCTATCCTGGAGAATGTTGCACTTGAAAAGAATGTGCATTCTGCTGCTTTCAGACAGAATGCTCTATAAATATTATCTAAGTCCATCTGGTCTAATGTGTCATCTAAGGCCTGTGTTTCCTCATTGATTTTCTGTCTTGGCGATCTGTCTGTTGATATAAGTTGGTTGTTATAATCCCCCAATATTGTGTTACTGTCAATTTCTTCTTTTATATCTGTTAACATTTGCCTTCTATATTGAGTTGCTTCTGTGTTGGGTACATATATTTACAATTCTTATATCTTTTTCTTGGATTGATCCCTTGATTATTATGTAGTGTCCTTCTTTGTCTCTTGTAACAGTCTTTATTTTAAAGTCTATTTTTTCTGATATAAGTATTGCTACTCTAGCTTTCTTTTGATTTCCATTTGCGTGGAATACCTTTTTCCAGCCTGTCACTTTCAGTCTGTATATGTCTCTCTATCTGAAGTGGGTCTCTTTTAGAAAGTGTATATACGCTTCCTGTTTTTGTATCCATCTAGCCAGTCTTTGTCTTTTGGTTGGAGCAATTAATCTGTTTACATTTAAGGTAATTATCAATATGTATGTTCTTATTGCCATTTTGTTAATTGTTTTGGATTTGTTTTTGTAGGGTTTTTTTTCCCCTTTCCTCTTTTGTTATCTTGTGATTTGAAGATGTCCTTCAGCGCTGTGTTTGGATTCCTTTTTTCACGTGTGTCTGTACATCTATTATAAATTTTTGGTTTGAGGTTACCATGAGGATTTGATATAGTATTCTCTATATATACATGATTGTCTTAAGTGGCTGATCTCTTAATTTTCAAATACATTTTAAATATTGTGCATTTGTACTCACCTTCTCTCACAATCACTGTTTTTGATATCATATTTTACATCTAATTGTTCTGTGTGTCCCTTAACTTATTTTTTATATAGATGATCTTGTTACTTTTGTCTTTTAACCTCCCTACTAGATTGCGTGTGGATGATTTCCTACCTTTACTGTATCTTTGCCTTTACCAATGAGCCTTCCCATTTTGTAATTTCCTTGCTACCAGTAGTGGCCTTTTTTTTCCACCTAGAGAAATGCCTTTAACATTTGTTGTAAATATGGTTTGGTCTTTCTGAATTCTTTTAGCTGTCACTTGTCTGTAAAGCTTTTGATTTCTCTGTCAAATCTGAATGAGAGCCTTGCTGCACAGTATTCTTGCTTGTAGGTTTTTCTCTTTCATCATTTTAAATATATCATGCCACTCACTTCCGGCCTGCAGAGTTTCTGCTGAAAAATCAGCTGATAGCGTTATGGGTGTTCCCTTTTATGTTATTTGTTGCTTTTCCCTCATTGCTTCTAATATATTCTTTTTATTTGATTTTTATTTTTTTTAACTTCATTACTATGTGTCTCACCATGTTCCTCCTTGGGTTAATCCTGTATGGGACTCTGCATTTCCTGGACTTGGACTACTTTTTCCTTTCACACATTAAGGAAGTTTTCAGCTAATCTCTCTTCAAATATTTTCATGGGCCCTTTCTCTCTCTCTCTTATCATTTTAGGACCCCCTATAATGTGAATCTTAGTATGTTTGATGTTATCCCAGAGGTCTCTTTTTTTTTTTGAATTTTATTTTATTTTTTTTACACAGCAGGTCATTAGTTATCTATTTTATACTAATTAGTGTATATATGTCAATCCGAATCTCCCAGTTCATCCCACCCCCACTCCCCCACTGTCCCCCCTTGGTGTCCATACGTTTGGTCTCTACATCTGTATCTCTGTTTCTGCCTTGCAAATTGGTTCATCTGTAACATTTTTCTATATTCCACATATATGCGTTAATATACGATATTTGTTTTTCTCCTTCTGACTTCCTTCACTCTGTATGACACTCTCTAGATGCATCCATGTGTCTACAAATGACCCAATTTCGTTCCTTTTTACGGCTGAGTAATATTCCATTGTATATATGTTCCACATCTTCTTTATTCATTTGTCTGTCGACGGGCATTTAGGTTGTTTCCATGACCTGGCTATTGTAAATAGTGCTGCGGTGAATATTGGGGTGCATGTGTCTTTTTGAATTATGGTTTTCTCTGGGTATATGCCCAGTAGTGGGATTGCTGGGTCATATGGTAATTCTGTTTTTAGTTTTTTAAGGAACCTCCATACTGTTCTCCATAGTGGCTGTATCAATTTACATTCCACCAACAGTGCAGGAGGGTTCCCTTTTCACCACACCCCCTCCAGCATTTCTTGTTTGTAGATTGTCTGATGATACCCATTCTAACTGGTGTGAGGTGGTACCTCATTGTAGTTTTGATTTGCATTTCTCTAATAATTAGTGATGTTGAACAGCTTTTCATGTGCCTCTTGGTCATCTGTATGTCTTCTTTGGAGAAATGCCTGTTTAGCTCTTCTGCCCATTTTTCGATTGGGTTGTTTGTTTTTTTAATATTGAGCTGTGTGAGCTGTTTATATATTTTGGAGATCAATCTTTTGTCTGTTGATTCATTTGCAAATATTTTCTCCCATTCTGAGGACTGTCTTTTTGTCTTGTTTGTAGTTTGCTTTGCTGTGTAAAAGCTTTTGAGATTCATTAGGTCCCATTTGTTTATGTTGTTTTTATTCCCATTACTCTAGGAGGCGGGCCAAGAAAGATCTTGCTGTGATTTATGTCAAAGAGTGTTCTTCCTATGTTTTCCTCTGAGTTTTATAGTGTCCGGTCTTACATTTAGGTCTTTAAATCCATTTTGAGTTTATTTTTGTGTATGGTGTTATGGAGTGTTCTAATTTCATTCTTTTACATTTAGGTGTCCAGCTTTCCCAGCATCACTTGTTGAAGAGGCTGTCTTTTCTCCATTGTATATCCTTGACTCCTTTGTCGTAGATTAGTTGACCATAGGTGCGTGGGCTTATCTCTGGGCTTTCTATCCTGTTCCATTGATCTATATTTTTGCTTTTGTGCCAGTACCATATTGTCTTGATTACTGTAGCTTTGTAGTATAGTCTTAAGTCAAGGAGTCTGATTCCTCCAGCTCCATTTATTCCCTCAAGATTGCTTTGGCTCTTTGGGGACTTTTGTGCCTCCACGCAAATTTTAAGACTTTTTGTTCTAGTTCTGTAAAAAAAAAAAAAAAAAAAAAAAAAAGCCATTGGTAATTTGATAGGGAT
This sequence comes from Leucopleurus acutus, assembly GCF_964270905.1. Classification (NCBI taxonomy): domain Eukaryota; kingdom Metazoa; phylum Chordata; class Mammalia; order Artiodactyla; family Delphinidae; genus Leucopleurus; species Leucopleurus acutus. The sequence continues at coordinate 34,172,199 of NC_139153.1, read as the reverse complement.
TGCATTGAATCTGTAGATTGTTTTGGGTAATATAGTCATTTTCAAAATATTGAGTCTTCCAATCCAAGAACATGGTATATCTCTCCATCTGTTTGTGTCATCTTTGTTTTCTTTCATCAATGTCTTGTAGTTTTCTGAGCACATGTCATTTACCTCCTTAGGTAGGTTTATTCCTAGGTATTTTATTCTTTTTGTTTCAGTGGTGAGTGGGATTGTTTCCTCAAATTCTCTTACTGGTCTTTCGTTGTTAGTGTATAGGAATGCAAGAGTTTTCTGTACATTAGTTTTGTATCCTGCAGATTTACCACATTCCTTGATTAGCTTTAATAGTTTTCTGGTGGCATCTTTAGGATTCTCTATGTATAGTATCATGTCATCTGCAAACAGTGACAGTTTTACTTCTTCTTTTCCAATTTGCATTCCTTTTATTTCTTTTTCTTCTCTGATTTCCGTGGCTAGGATTTCCAAAACTATGTTGAATAATAGGGGCAAGGGTGGACATCCTTGTCTTGTTCCTGATCTTAGAGGAAATGCTTTCAGTTTTTCACCATTGAGAATGATGTTTGCTGTGCGTTTTTCATATATGGCCTTTATTATGTTGAGGTAGGTTCCCTCTTTGGCCACTTTCTGGAGAGTTTTTATCATAAATGGGTGTCGAATTTTGTCAAAAGCTTTTTCTGCATCTATTGAGATGATCATATGGTTTTTATTCTTCAATTTTTTAATACGGTGTATCACAGTGATTGATTTGCGTATATTGAAGAATCCTTGCATCCCTGGGATAAATCCCACTTTATCATGGTGTCTTATCCTTTTAAGGTGTTCTTGGATTGTGTTTGCTAGTATTTTGTTGAGGATTTTTGCATCAGTGTTCATCAGTGATATTGGCCTGTAGTTTTCTTTTTTTGTGACATCTTCGTCTGGTTTTGGTACCAGGGTGATGTTGGCATCATAGAATGAGTGTGGGAGTATTCCTTCCTCTGCAAATTTTTGGAAGAGTTTGAGAAGGATGGATGTTAGCTCTTCTCTAAATGTTTGAGAGAATTCACCTGTGAAGCCATTTGGTCTTGGACTTTGGTTTGTTGGAAGATGTTTAATCACAGTTTCAATTTCAGTGCTTGTGATTGGTCTGTTTATATTTTCTATTTCTTCCTGGTTCAGTTTTGGAAGGTTATACCTTTCTAAGAATTTGTCAGTTTCTTCCAGGTTGTCCATTTTATCGGCATAGAGTTGCTTGTAGTAGTCTCTTAGGATGCTTTGTATTTCTGAGGTGTCCGTTGTCACTTCTCCTTTTTCCTTTCTAATTTTATTGATTTGAGTCCTCTCCCGCTTTTTCTTCATGAGTCTGGCTAAAGGGTAATCAATCTTGTTTATCTTCTGAAAGAACCAGCTTTTAGTTTTATTGATCTTTGCTATTGTTTCTCTTGCTTGTGTTTCATTTATTTCTGCTCTGATCTTTACGATTTCTTTCCTTCTGCTAACTTTGGGTTTTGTTTGTTCATCTTTCTCTAGTTCCTTTAGGTGTAAGGTTAGATTGCTTATTTGAGATTTTTCTTGTTTCTTGAGGTAGGATTGTATTGCTATAAGCTTTCCTCTTAGAAGTGCTTTTGCTGCATCCCATAGGTTTTGAATCGTTGTGTTTTCATTGTCATTTGTTTCTAGGTATTCTTTGTTTTCCTCTTTGATTTCTTCAGTGATATCTTGGTTATTTAGTAACGTATTGTTTAGTCTCCATGTGTTTGTGTTTTTTATGTTTTTTTCCTTGTAATTCATTTCTAATCTCATAGCATTGTGGTCAGATAAGATGCTTGATATGATTTCAATTTTCTTAAATTTGTTCCATGCACACTTGAGAAGAAAGTGTAATCTGCTGTTTTTGGATGGAATGTCCTATAAATATCAATTAAATCTATCTGGTCTATTGTGTCATTTAAAGCTTGTGTTTCCTCATTAATTTTCCGTTTGGATGATCTGTCCATTGGTGTATGTGAGGTGTTAAAGTCCCCCACTATTATTGTGTTGCTGTCGATTTCCTCTTTTAGAATTGTTAGCAGTTGCCTTATGTACTGAGGTGCTCCTATGTTGGGTGCATATATATTTATAATTGTTATATCTTCTTCTTGGATTGATCCCTTGATCATTACATAGTGTCCTTCCTTGTCTCTTATAACATTTTTTATTTTAAAGTCTATTTTATCTGATATAAGTGTTGCTATGCCAGCTTTCTTTTGATTTCAATTTGCATGGAATATCTTTTTCCATCCCCTCACTTTCAGTCTGTATGTGTCTCTAGGTCTGAAGTGGGTCTCTTGTAGACAGCATACATATGGGTCTTGTTTTTGTATCCATTCAGTGAGCCTGTGTCTTTTGGTTGAAGCATTTAGTCCATTCACATTTAAGGTAATTATCAGTATGTATGTTCCTATTACCATTTTCTTAATTGTTTTGGGTTTGTTTTTGTAAGTCCTTTTCTTCTATTGTGTTTCCCACTTAGAGACGTTCTTTTAGCATGTGTTGTAGAGCTGGTTTGGTGATGCTGAATTCTCTTAGTTTTTGCTTGTATATAAAGCTTTTGATTTCTCCATCGTATCTGAATGTGTTCCTTGCCAGGTAGAGTAATCTTGGTTGTAGCTTCTTCCCTTTAGTCACTTTAAATATATCATGCCACTCCCTTGTGGCTTGTAGATTTTCTGCTGAGAAATCAGCTGTTATCTTTATGGGAGTTCCCTTGTATGTTATTTGTCGTTCTTTCCTTGTTGCTTTTAATAATTTTGCTTTGTCTTTAATTTTTGTCCATTTGATTACTGTGTGTCTTGGCGTGTATATCCTGCCTGAGACTCTCTGCACTTCGTGGATTGGGAAGCTATTTCCTTTCCCATGTTAGGGAAATTTTTGGCTATAATCTCTTCAAATATTTTCTTGGGTCCTTTCTCTCTCTCTTCTCCTTCTGGGACCCCTGTAATGCGAATGTTGGTGTGTTTAATGTTGTCCCAGATGTTTCTTAGGCTGTCTTCATTTCTCTTCATTTTTTTTCCTTATTCTGTTCTGCAGCAGTGATTTCCACCATTTTGTCTTCCAGGTCACTTATCCGTTCTTCTGCCTCAGTTATTCTGCTATTGATTCCTTCTAGTGTAGTTTTCATTTCAGTTATTGTATTGTTCATCTCTGTTTGTTTGTTCTTTAATTATTCTAGATCTTTGTTAAATGTTTGTTGCATCTTCTCAGTCTTTGCCTCCATTCTTTTTCTTAGGTCCTGCATCATCTTCACTATCATTATTCTGAATTCTTTTTCTGGAAGGTTGCCTATTCCACTTTATTTAGTTGTTCTTCTGGTGTTTTATCTTGTGCCTTCATCTGGTACATAGTCCTCTGACTTTTCATTTTGTGTATCTTTCTGTGAATGTGGTTTTCATTTCATAGGCTACAGGATTGTAGTTCTTGCTTCTCATCCCTGAGGTCTCTTAAACTGTCCCCTTTTCTTTTCATCTTTTTTTATCAATATTTTTATTGAAGTATCATTGATTTACAATGTGTTAATTTGTTCTGTAGTGCAAACTGATTCACCTATCCATATATATAATAATCCTTTTTATATATTCTTTTCTATTATGGTTTATTGTAGGATACTGAGTATAGTTGTCTGTGCTATATAGTAGGAACTTGTTGTTTTTCTGTTCTATGTATAAAAACTTACATCTCCTAACCCCAACCTCCCACTCCATTGCTCTCCCAGCCCATTCACTTTGGCCTCCAACAGTCTGTTCTATGTCCGTGTTTCTGTTTCACTGATAGGTTTATTTGTGCCATAGTTTAGATTCCACATATAAGTGATATCATATGGTGTTTGTCATTCTCTTACTGCCTTACTTCACTTTGTACAACTCTGTAGTTGCATCCATGTTGCTGCAAATGGCGTTATGTCATTGTTCTTTATGGCTGAGTAGTATTCCATTGTGTATATTTATCACATCTTTATCCATTCACCTGTCAATGGACGTTTAAGTCATTCCATGTCTTGGCCTTTTTAAGTAAGCAGTGCTTCTATGGACATAGAGGTGCATGTATCTTTTTGCATTATAGTTTTGTCTGGATATATGCCCAGGAATGGGATTGCTGGACATATGGTAATTCTAATTTTAGTTTTCAGAGGAACCTCTGTATGGTTTTCCACAGTGGCTGCACCAACTTACATTCCCACCAACAGTGTGGGAGGGTTCCTTTTTCTGCACACCTTCTCCAGCATTTATTATTTGTAAACTTTTTAATGGTGGCCATTCTGACTGGTGTGAACTCATGTCATTGTCGTTTTCACTTACATTCAATAGCTCTGCTGAGCATCTATTTATGTGCATATTGGCCATCTGTATCTCTTATTTGGAGGAATGTCTATTTAGGCCTTCTGCCCATTTTTTGATTGGGTTGTTTTTTGTTGTATTTTTTTTTTTTGCGGTACGCGGGCCTCTCACTATTGTTGCCTCTCCTGTTGCGGAGCACAGGCTCCGGACGCGCAGGCTCAGCGGTCATGGCTCACGGGCCCAACCGCTCCACAGCATGTGTGATCTTCCTGGACCGGGGCACGAACCCATGTCCCCTGCTTCGGCGGGAGGGCTCTCAACCACTGTGCCACCAGGGAAGCCCTGTTTTTGTTTTTTTGTTTTTGAGTTGTATGAGCTGCTTATATATTTTGGAAATTAAGCCCTTGTCAGTCTCATCATTTGAAAATATTTTCTCCCATTCTGAAGGTTGTCTTTTCATGTTGTTTATGGTTTTGTTTGCTGTCGAAAAGATTGTAAGTTTGATTAGGTCCCATTTGTTTGTTTTTATATCTTTTGCCTTTGGAGACTGACCTAAGAAAACATTGGTACAATTTATGTCAGACTTTTGCCTATGGTCACTTCTAGGAGTTTTATGCTGTCATATCTTATGTTTAAGTCTTTAAGCCATTTTGAGTTTATTTTTGTGTGTGGTGAGAGGTTGTGTTCTAACTTCATTGGTTTATATGCAGCTGTCCAGTTTTCCCAACACCATTAGCAGCCACTTTCTTTTTCCCATTGTATATCTTTGCCTCCTTTGTCGAAGATGCATTGACTGTAAGTGTGTGGCTTTATTTCAGGGCTTTCTATTCTGTTCCACTGACTCATATGTTTGTTTTTGTGCCAATACCATGCTGTTTCAATTACTGTAACTTTGTAATATTATCTGAAGTCTGTTAGGGTTATGCCTCCTGCTTTGTTCTTTTTCTTCAGGATTGCTTTGGCAATTCTGGGTCTTTCATGTTTCCATATTAATTTTAGCATTATTTGTTCTAGTTTTGTGAAAAATGTCATGGGTAATTTAATAGGGATTATATTAAATCTGTAGATTGTTTTGGGTATTATGGCCATTTTAATAATATTAATTCTTCCAATTGAAGAGCATGGGGATTCCCTGGCCATTCAGTGGTTACGAGTTGGTGATCCCACTGCTGGGCCTCTGGTTTGATCCCTGGTCAGGGAACTAAGATTCCACAAGCTGTGTGATGCAGCCAAACAAACAAATAAACAAACAAAACAGAAGAGCACAGGGTATCTTTCCATTTCTTTGAGTCATCTTCAGTTTTCTTTATTAATGTTTTATCGTTCTCAGTGTATAAGTCTTTCATCTCCTTGGTCAGGTTTATTCCTAATTATGTAATCTTTTAGGGTGAGATTTAAAAGGTAATTTTTTTACATTCCCTTTCTGATATTTCACTATCAGTGCAAAAAATGCAACCGATTTCTGTATGTGAATCTTGTATCCTGCTACCTTGCTGAATTTGTTTATCAGTTCTAGTAGTTTTTGTATGGAGTCTTTAGGGTTTTCTATATATAGTATCATACCATCTGCATATAATGACAGTTTTACCTCTTCTTTTCCTATTTAGATACACTTTATTTCTTTTTCTCATCTGATTGCTGTGGCTAGGACCTCCAATACTATGTTGATTAGAAGAGGTGACAGTGGGCATCCTTGTCTTCTTCCAGATTTTAGCAGGGAGTCTTTTAGCTTTTCACCATTTGGTATTATTCAGGTGTGGGTTTGTCATAAATAGCTTTTATTATATTGTGATATGTTCCCTCTATACCCACTTTGGTAAGATCTTTTATCATGAATAGATGTTGAATTTTGTCAAATGCTTTTTCTGCGTCTATTGAGATAAACATGTGGTTTTTGTCTTGTCTGTTGTTTATGTGGTGTATCACATTGATTGATTTGTGTATGCTAAACCATCACTGTGAACTTTGGATGAATCCCACTTGGTCATGGTGTATGATCTTTTCTATGCATTGTTGGATTCAGCTTGTTAATATTTTGTTGAGAATTTTTGTATCTATATTCATCAAAGATATTGGCCTTTAATTTTCTTTTTTCATGGTGTCTTTGTCTGGTTTTGGTATCAGGGTGATGGTGGCTTTATAGAATGTCTTTGGGAGCGTTCCTTCCTCTTCAATATTTTGGAAGAGTTTAAGATGGATTGGTATAAGTTCTTTGTGTGTTTGGTAGAATTAACCTGTGAAGCCATCTGGTCCAGGACTTTTGTTTGCAGGGAGTTTTTTAATTACAAATTCTATTTCACTTCTAGTGATCAGTCTGTTCAAATTATCTATTTTTTCCTGATTCAGTTTTGGTGGGCTGTATGTTTCTAGAAACTTGTCCATTTTTTCTAAGTTGTCGAATTTGTTGGCATATAATTGTTCATAGTATTCCCTTATGTTTTTTGTATTTCTGTGATATCAGCTGTTATGTCTCCTTTTTCATTTCTTATTTTGTCTATTTGGGTTCTCTCTTTTCTTTTTGATGAGCCTGACCAGATGTTTGGCAATCTTGTTTATCCTTTCATATAACAAGCTCTTGGTTTTATTGACTTTTTCTGTTGTGTTTTTCTTTTTATCTTTTTTTTTTTTTTTTTTTTTTTTTTTGCTGTATGCCTGCCTCTCACTGTTGTGGCCTCTCCCGTTGTGGAGCACAGACTCCGGACACACAGGCTTAGCGGCCAAGGCTCACAGGCCCAGCCGCTCTGCGGCATGTGGGATCTTCCCAGACTGGGGCACGAACCCGTGTCCCCTGCATCAGCAGGCGGACTCTCAACCACTGCACCACCAGGGAAGCCCCTCTATTGTGTTTTTAATCTCTATTTTATTTATTTCCTCTCTGATCTTTATTTCCTTCCTTCTGCTGACTTTAGGTTTTGTTTGTTCTTCTTTTGCTAATTCTTTTAAGTGGTAGGTTTCGTTGTTTATTTGAGATTTTTCTTGTTTTTTGAGTAAGACCTGTATTGCTATGAATTTCTCTCTAACAACTGATTTTGGTGCCTCCCATAGATTTTGTATGGTTGTGTTTTCATTGTCATTTGTCTGAAGATATCTTTATTTTCCTCTTCTTTTCCACGTTGGCCCATTGGTTGTTGTTGTTTAATCTCCATGTAATCTTTTTTTTCTCATTTCTTTTTCTGTGGTTAATTTCTAGTTTCATGCCATTGTGGTCAGAAAAGAGGCTTGAGATAATTTCTATGCTCTAAAATTTGTTGCTTGTTTTGTGCCCTAGTATGTGGTCAATCCTAGAGAATGTTCCATGTGCACTTGGAAAGAATGTATATTCTGGGTTTTTTTGGATATAATGTCCTGAAAATATCAATTAAGTCTAACTGTTCTATAGTATCATTTAGGATCTCTGTTGCTTTATTGATTTTCTGTTTAGAAGATCTGTTCATTGATGTGAGTGGGGTGATAAAATTTCCTACTATTATTGTATTTCTGTCAATTTCTCCTTTTATGTCTGTTAGTATTTGTTTTATGTATTTGGGTGCTCATATATTAGGTGCATATTTGTTGAAAAGTGTAAAATTCTCTTCTTGTATTGATCCTTTTATCATTATAGAGTGTCCTTCTTTATCTTTCTTTATGGCCTTTGTTTTAAAGTCTATTTCGTCTGATATGGGTACTGTGACCCCTGCTTACTTGTCATTTCTGTTTGCCTGAAATATCTTTTTCCATCCCCTCACTTACAGTCTATGTGTGTCCTTTGCCCTAAAGTGGGTCTTTTGTAGGTAGCATATCATAGGCACTTGTTTTTTTGTTTGTTTGTTTTTTAAATCTAATCTGCCACACTGTGTCTTTTGATTGGAGCATTTAGTCCATTGACATTTAAGGTAATTATTGATATATATGAGTTTATTGCCATTTTAAACTTTGTTTTCCCATTGATTTTATATTTCCTCTTTGTTCCTTCCTTTTTCTTTTCTTTCCTTTGTGTGTGTGTGTGTGTGTGTGTGTGTGTGTGTGTGTGTGTGTGTGTGTGGTTTGATGATTTTCTTTTGTATTATACTTATGTTCTCTTCTTTTTGTTTTTTGTGAATCTGTTGTATATTTTTGATTTGTGGTTACCCTGTTTTTCAAGTATGTTACCCCCTTCCTATATCTACTTGCCTTAGACTGATAGTTATACAGGCTCTAACACATTCGAGATAAAAAAATCTGTTTCCTTTCTCTCCCCCACCACATTTTATGATTTTGATGCCCTCTTTTACATCTTCCTGTTCATCCTTTTTCTGTTCATGGTGGTTATCATCACATTCACAGAAATTTTTTACTTTTTTAAAAAATCCATGTACTGGTTTATTTAAGTGATTTTCTTTCCAATTGTGATTTTCTCTTTCCTATGGATTCTTAATACTTTTCTATTTAGAGAAGACCTTTCAATACTTCCTTTAGGATAGGTGTAGTAGTATTCCTTTAGTTTTTGCTTGTCTGAGAAATTTTTTCTCCTATTCTAAATGATAATCTTGCTGGGTAGAGTATCCTAGGTTGCAGGTTTTTCTCTTTCAGGACTTTGAATATATCTTGCCACTCCCTCCTGGCCTGTAAGGTTTCTGTAGAGAAATCAGCTGATAGCCTTATAGGGGTTCCCTTGTAATTAGCTCTTTGTTTATTCACTTGCTGCCTTTAGAATCCTCTCTTTAACTTTTGCCTTTTTTATTATAATATATCTTGGTGTAGGTCTGTCTGGGTTTATCTTGTTTGGGACCCTCAGTGCTTCCTGAAACTGGATATCTGTTTCCTTCTTTAGGTTTGGGAAGTTTTCAGCCATAATTTCTTCAGATACATTTTTGATCCCCTTTTCTCTTTCTTCCCCTTCTGGAATCCCCATTATGCATAGATTGACCCACATTTTATTACCCCATAGGTCTTTTATCTTGCTTTCACTTTTTTTTTTTTTTGGTCTTTCATTATCTCATTTTTGAAATGGGTGTCTATTAGACTAAAGAGATTTGTTTCCTTGTTTGTTCTTTCAGGGGAATTCTCTTGGTCTTTTACCTGGGAGTGGGTTCCTCTGCTTCTTTATTTTACTTACATTTACCTTGCTCTCTGAGTTTAGGAGAAACAATTACCTACTGTGATTTTTTAGGGCTCTTTACATGTGGGAGGGTGTCACTGTGTAGCTTGGCTGGGTTTAGTATATTGATATTTGGTGTGATGGTTGTTTTTAGTAGAGATGCCTATAGCCTCTTTCCTCAGCATGTGCTGCTCATTATCCCCTTGAGTGGGGGTGTGCAGATAGGGTGGCTGATACCCAATCCTGGGGTTCTCAGCAGCAGCGGCAGCTCAGGTGCACCCCTGGAGCATGTGATGGGAGCAGAGGTGGCTCACAACCTCTCTTGGAGTCTGCATGGGCAGTGATGGCTCGAAACCACTCACAGTGACTGGACAGGTGACAGTGGCAGCTCACTACCCCTTCATTCTTTTTTCTTTATTCTGTTCCACGGCAGTGATTTCCACTACTATGTCTTCCAGATCACTGATCCATTCTTATACCTCATTTATTCTGTTATTGATTCCTTCTAGTGTATTTTTCATTTAATTTATTGTATTCTTCAACTCTGATTGGTTGTTCTTGATATTTTCTAACTCTTTGTTAAAAACTTCTTGTACCTTCTCGCTTTGTGCATCCATTCTTTTCCAGAGTTCTTGGATTGTCTTTATGATCATTCCTCTGAACTCTTTCTTGTGTAGATTGCCTTTTCCAGATAGATTGCTTATCACCATCTCACTTAGTTGTTCTTCTGGGGTTTTATCTTAATCCTTCCTCTGGAACATATTCCTCTGCCATCTCATTTTGTGTAAACGTCCATTTGTATTTTCATGTATGTGGTATGTTTCTTGACCTTGGAGAAGTGGCCCTCTGTAAGGGATGTCCTATGTATCCCAGCAGTACATTCCCCTCTCGCCATCCAAGGGCCAGTGATGAGCCCCACGGTAGGTTCCGGCTGGGGTTTGTGGACTCAGTTTCACAGCTGAAGGACTGTAGATTTTTGCCTCTGGTGTCTGCACCCTGGTAGGTGAGGCTGGTCTAGAGGCTTGTGCAGGCTTCTTGCTGGGAGGGGCTCATGCCTGCCCACTGGTGGGTGGAGCTGGGTCTTGGCCTTCTGTTGGGCAGGGCCGTGTCAAGGGGCATGTCTAGAGGCGGCTCTGGGCTCAGCAAGTCTTTAAGCAGCCTGTCTACTGATGGGTGTGGCTGTGTTCCTACCCTGTATTTTGTTGGGCTGAGGCGTCCAGGCACTGGAGGCACTGGGGCCTCCAGTCAGTGGGGGCCAGGTCTCGGTGCTAATGACCTAAGTAAGATATCGATCTCCAGTGAAAATTTACTCAGATGAATAGTCCCTGATATCTCTGCCACCAGTGTCTATGTCCCCAGGGTGAGCACAGTCTCCCCCCTTCCCCGACTCCCCAGGGGACCCTCCAAGAGTAGCAGGTGAGTCTGGCCCAGACTCCTATGAAGTCACTGCTTTTGCTCTGGTTCCTGGTGCTCATGAGACCTTGTGTGTGCCCTCCAAGAGTGGAGTCTCTGTTTTCCCCAGTCCTGTAGAGCTCCTACAATCAAGCCTTGTTGGTTTTCAAAGCCAAATGCTCTGGGGGCTCCTCCTCCCAATGCTGGACTCCCAGGCTGGGGAGCTTGATGTGGAGCTCAGAACTCTCACTCCTGTGGGAGAACTTCTGTGATATAATTATTCTCCAGTTTGTGGGTCATCCACCCAGGGGGTATGGGATTTGATTACATTATGTGCATGCCCTTCCTTTATGTCTTTGGATGTAGAATACTGTTTTTAGTAGGTTCCAGTCTTTTTTATTGATGGTTGTTCAGCTATTAGTTGTGATTTTGGTGTGCTTATGAGAACAGGTGAGCTCACAGTTCTTCTACTTCACCATCTTGTCTCTCATCCCTTAAAGGAAGCCATAGTTTCTTCAAATACACTTTCAATCCCCTTTTCCCTTTCTTCTCCTTCTCAGATCCCTATTATGTATAGATTGGCTCGTTTTGTATTATCCCATAGGTCTCATATATTGCTTTCATTTTTTTTCATTTGTCTTTCTGTCTGCTGTTTTCACTGAGTGATCTCCATTGTTCTATCCTCCAGATCACTTATTTATTCTTCTGCATTATTTACTTTGCTATTTATTGCCTGTAGCTTGGCTTTCATCTCAGAAAATGAATTTCCTAACTTTAATTGGCTCCTCTTTATAGTTTCTAGTTCCTTGTTACAGTGATCTGTATTTCTATCAATAACCTTTCTTAATTCCTTCAGTATTTTTATTACCTCCTTTGAACCAGGGATCTGGCAGACTGGGGAGGTCTGTTTCATTGTTCCTTCTTTCAGGGGAATTCTCTTGTTCTTTTAGTTGGGAGTGGTTCCTCTGTTTCATTTCTCTGACTCTATTAAGTTAGGAGAAACAGTAATCTACTGTGGTCCTGAAAGGCTATTTGTATGTGGAGCCTGCGTGAGTCTAATATTTCTGGTGTGAGGGCTTTCTTGAGTCTGGACACCTACCACATCTTTCCTCAGTGTGTTCTGGCCATTATCACCTTGATAGGTGGTGTGATTGCTGTTGTGACCCAAGCTGCACTAGATGTTGAGTGGGGTGTCTTCTTTGCTCTGTGGTTGTCACAACACTGTCTGGGGCAGGGTTTGCTCCCCAGTTGTTGGAGTAGAGGTCCCCGGATCTCCTTCTGATCTGTAGTGTGAGGTAGGTGGGACTGCAGTGCTTCTGCTGGGAGAGGAGCCACCGAGTATTCCTTGGCAGGAGCTGTCCACCAGGAAGTGCACTCTGCAGTATCACCCGTCACCCTTCGTGAACACTCACAAAGTACACTGTTGTTGGCGCTGCCCTTGGCCCCGCCTCATGGGAATGCAGGCAGTCAGCCCAGATGTCCCTGAGGCACTGTGCTCACAAAGCCTCCAGTGCAGACCTACTGAAGTCAGACACCAGGACCAGCTGTAGTCACACACCTGGACCTGCCAAGGAAGCTGTGGGGTCAGCCCAGACCCTGGCCCCGCCTCAGCATTTGTTATTTATAGGCTTTTTGATGATGGCCATTCTGAGCAGTGTGAGCTGATACCTCATTGTAGTTGTGATTTGCATTACTTTCGTAATTAGTGATATTGAGCATCTTTTCGTGTGCTTATTGGCCATCAGTATATCTTCTTTGGAGAAATGTCTATGTAGGTCTTCTGCCCATTTTTGATTGGGTTGTTTGTTTTTTTTGTTATTGAGCTGCATGAGCTGTTTGTGTATTTTGGAAATTAAGCCCTTGTCAGTTGCATCATTTGCAAATATTTTCTCCCAGTCCATCCACAGGTTGTCTTTCTTTTGTTTATGGTTTCCTTTGCTGTGCCAAAGCTTGTAAGTTTGATTGGGCTCCATTTGTTTATTTTTGCTTTTTTTTTCTTATTGCCTTGGGAGACTGACCTAAGAAAACAGTGCTGTGATTTATGTCAGAGAATGTTTTGCCTATGTTCTCTTCTAAGAATTTCATGGTGTCCTGTCTTATATTTAAGTCTTTAAGCCATTTTGAGTTTATTTTTGTGTATGGTGTGAAGGAGCGTTCTAATTTCATTGATTTCATGGGGCTGTCCAGTTTTCCCAACAACACTGGCTGAAGAGACTGTCTTTTTCCACTGTATATTTGGGAAGGGACAGAGCAGGGACCTGTGTAGAGAATGGGGAGATTGCTGACACTGACTTATGCATTTTACCAACTATTTTGAAAAATTAGTCAAGAAGAATTTGTTGATTATCTGCCTTTCTCCTTTTGATGAAATGAGCTTTAGCAAGCTATATCTCTCTCAAGAATACACCAGGGCTTCCCTGGTGGCGCGGTGGTTGAGAGTCCGCCTGCCGATGCAGGGGACACGGGTTCGTGCCCCGGTCCGGGAAGATCCCACATGCCGCGGAGCGGCTGGGCCCGTGAGCCATGGCCGCTGAGCCTGCGCGTCCGGAGCCTGTGCTCCACAACGGGAGAGGCCACAACGGTGAGAGGCTCGCGTACCACAAAAAAAAAACAAAAAAAAAACCAGACAGGGAGTTTAGATATATGTCTAGCTACAAACTGTTAGCAGGAAGACTTTGGTAGCAAGTGCCTTGTACTTTAGACTGGGTCTTACCTTATCCTTGGAAATCAAGCGTGTCTGGCTGGCTGCCTTTCTTCTTTCCTTCCTTCTACTTCTCTACTATGAATTATAAATAGAAAGAAATCATTTTAGTAGAAAGCCCAACATCTTCAACACAATTTGCAAGCTCTTCATGACCTCCAGCTGAACTTCCCAGCCCAGTTGGCCACTGTCCCCACCATTCTTGGTCATCCAGTCTCACTGGCCATTTTTCAGCTTCTCAAAGATGCCAGTCCACCACAGGGCCTTTGCATTTGCTGTTTCTTGTGCCTGGATTACTCTCCCCTGACACCACTCTTCCCAGCCCTGCCTTTGCCCAAGGTACCTCCTACTTATTCACCAAGCTTCAGTGTAATTCCCAGCTCAATTTCTCTTTCTTTGAGGGAAACTTTCCCTGGTCCCCCCGATTGGGTCAAGCTCCCTAGTATAAACTCTCAGAGCACCATGAGCCCTTCATATCAGTTACCAATTGCAATTTCATATTTATTTGTGTAATGGTTTGATTGTCTGCTTTTCCAACTATCTGGTTAATCCCGTAAGAATAGAGACAGAGTTTGCACTGGCTCGTACCTGATTCCTTAGTGTCTAGCACACAGCTTTGTTATCATAATATTTTGTGAGTCAAAGGGATGAATGAATAGTTGTCATTTCATACCCAGGAAAACGTCCATTTAAGATTGATGGTTAAATAAAAATATTTTCAATAAAAAAAAACTAAGACAATTCCCATCAACTCACTAAAAGAACTTCTAAAGGCTGCACTTCTGGCGCTAAGGAAAGTCAATACAGATCACAGGTGGTCTAAGAGACAAGATCTTGGCATATATGTTGGAAAATCTAAATGAACATTGACTGTATAAAATAATAACTGCAGTATCTACTTTAGGGCATTAAGCAACCAGGACACTGGTCAAATAAGAGCATATACATTAGGAGAAGAAAAACTGGAATTGAAATGATCTAGGAACCTCACATGGCTTGAGAAGATGATCAAGGTACTGATTAATATTAGACTTTATTCAATATAAATATTTAAGCATAGAGGGTATCCATATTTAAAAAAAAATAGGAAATATAGCTTCCGAAACAAAAAGTAAGAAAATGGAATGAGAAAAAGGAAATACAAATCACCCCAAAGAGCAAGAAAGGAAGATAAGCAAAAGAAAGAAAAAGTAGGACCAACAGAAAGCTCAAAATATATACAATCAAAACAATGAACTAACTTTTCAGTTAAAAGGCAAAGAGTAAAGATTGTCAGAGTAAAGAAAATCCAACTCCAGATGTTTAAAAGAGACACTCAAAACCTAAAGATACAGAGCAGTTGAACAAAAGGATTAAAAGAGACAAGTCCCAACCAAAAGGAGACGATGGTAGCCGTACTGATACCAAACCCAATAGAATTTGAGGTGCAAAACATCTGGTATTAATAGGGATAGTATATAATAATAGAAGTTTTTATTTGCCAGCAACGTAGCAAGTGAAGAAGATGCCGTCCATTCATTTGTATCTTCAAGTCATTGTGAAAACATGTCCACGGAAAGGGAGCAGCTCTGTTGAAACCAAGGGGGAAGCTCACCCCTCGGCTGAGGACGCATCAGCCCAGGCGGGATGCCGTCCGCCTTTACCACCAGCCTCAAACAGAAGGACCTCCCCGAGCTCAGCATGGCTTCACTTCCCTTGACTGCCGGCCGAGTGGACTGACTTCTGCTGCCGTTTGGCACAATTCCTCAGTCACCCCCACTGAAAGCGACAACTGCTCACCCACACGTCCTTGGTCCCGTGCTCTTCCAGCCCCAGGTCAGAAACCTAAAGGAACCCAAATGCTCTGTGTCACGTAAACATCCTCTGATTCTCCCTCCTCCCCAAGCTTCACCATGTGAGTCTGACTTAAATTCTTTCTTCATTTTTTCCTCCTGTACTTTTGCATAATTATCAGCACTGAGCACTGTCCCAGGTACAAAGGAAAGACCCCTTCAGAGTCCTTAGCCTGACTCTCAGGACCTAGCCTAGCGGGTCTTCCTCCCATCGCCTCCTGCGGAGGGAGGGGTGTGACACCGATTACCAGACTCCTGAGCCGTTCTCCACCCTTGGAAGCCAAAACTTTGCTTAGCTTCAAGCGTGAAGTTAGCCCTCAGAGGTCATTTTCCACACTGTTCACAGGGGTAGTCACACGCATGTCAACCATTATTTCATGTGTCCATTTTTATATTTAAAAATGACCTTTAATGATTGCAAAAAAATCATTTTCATCATAGAAATATTAGAATATAAAGATTAATAAAACTAAAAACTGACTTCACCGCTGTGAACACTTTGGTGCACTGCTATTCAGACATTTTTCCCATCCACACAAACACACACACACAGGAATAGTTTTACCCATTCATTTCCATTATGAAATAGAGCATTTAGTCTGAGGGCAAAAAGGAGATGAAGACCCTTGGATATCACCAAGTCAGGTGTGTGAAGCACCCCTTAAAATCACGTGTTCTCAGGACTAAGTTTTTCACTGAAAAGTTGCAAAATCAACAGCACATTAAATAGTAAAAGAAATGGCTTTCAAATTGTTTCCCCCCAAAAGAAAATAGAGCTCTTTGAATTGGTTACCTGTGACTGCATGACAAAATGCCTTACTACCCCTAGACGTCACAAAATAAAGCCCTGAAATGGCATTGGCCCCGTAGGAGCTGTGTCTGTGCTCTCTGAACACCTCATCAAAACTCCCTCCTTTTTTTCTTTAAATTGTGGTAAGAGACCTTAACATGAGATCTACCTGTTAACAAATTTTTAAGTGTACAATACAGTATTGTTAACCGCAGGCACAATGCTGTACAGCAGGTCTCTAGAATTTATTCTTCTTGCGTGACTGAAACTTTATACCCGTTTGAACAGCAGCTCCCTATTTCCCCTTCCCCCCATCATCCCTGGCAACCACCATTCTAGTCTCTGTTTCTAGGAGTTTGACGATTGTGGATGCCTCCTATAAGTGGAATCATGCGGTATCTTGTCCTTCTGTGACTGGTTTATTTCACTTAGCATAACGTCTGTCCTCCAGTTTCATCTACGTTGTTGTGTATGGCAGGATTTCCTTTTTTTTAATCGAAGCTGAATAATATTTCCTTGTACGTATATACCACATTTTCTTTATCCATTCGTCTGTCGATAGACATTTAGGCTATTTTCAGATCTTGGCTATTGTGAAGAATGCTGCACTGAATACGGGAGTGCACATGTCTCTCTGAGATCCTGATTCCAATTCTTTTGGACAAAGACCCAGAAGTGGGACTGCTGGGTTATATGGTAGTTCCAGGAATTTAGACCCCAGGAATCGGACTTGAGCCCAGAAACTCTGCTGCCCTTCCTCCCCACCCCCAGCTGTGCTGATTGAACAATGGCAGATGAATGCGCGAATCAGATCCTCGCTCTGGATTATGGCATTCAACCTGGCAGCAGGGTTTCTAGAAACACAGGAGAGCTGGGAGTGCAGATCTGGAACATAGGTTTTAGTCTCATCCAAGGAGCCTAGAAAAAACAGATTCCCAGGACTCCCTCCAAGCATAATGAATCTGCACGTCCAAGGGAGGGCCCTAGCATCTGTATTTTATGAATATCCTAGCCGATTCGGGAGCTCTGTCAAATTTGGAGAGCACAGCAGAGGGCAAATTCACGCATTTCTGATCTGAGGTCCCCGGAGCCACCCCTATGGCTCGAGACTTCCTTGGCTTCCAGGAGACATGGCAACATCTTCCAAGGAGCTGTTGTTTCCTCCAGCTGAAGTTGGATTCTGGGATTGTGGTCAAAAGAACCTTAACTTAATACAGTCCAGAACCATTGGCACTCTGGGCACCTGCCGTGTTACAGCCTCCATTTTGCACTTTGCAGTCTTTGCTGTTCTTGTGTTGCATCTGCCTCTCTGTGGAGTATTTTCCCGCATTTGGACATTATGCATACGAGAAACAGGGTCCTCAGAACAAGACAGCTGATTTGTGAGTTTCAAATTCTCGATTCTGGGGGAAGCTGATCTCTGTAAGGTGTTTTTCTGATTTAAGTCAGCACCCTGTTGACCGCAGGTGTTGGTGTGGTTTAAAGGTGGTGGAGGCCACAATGCTTCCTGCAGGTACAGCTTGAGCATCTAGGGGGTACAGGCACAGCTCCAGGCCAGTGCTTCCAGTAGAACTTTCCTCAGTGCTGGAAAGTGCTGTAACTACGCCGTCACTTTGGATGTGTGGTTGTTAAGCATGTGAGATGTAGCCAGTGCAACTGAGGAACTGGATATTTTATTTTATTTTAATTTAATTTAAATCGCCAAATGTGGTTAATGGCTCCTGTATTGGACAGTGCCGTTCTAGATACTTCACCTGATTAATTATGCAAGGCAGGAACACCAGCCTCATGATCCAGGTGAGGAAATCGATACTCATAGAGGCAAAAGGAGATGCCTGAGGTCCCTAAGTGAGACAGGGCAAGGATTCAAACCCAAATTCAATGCATGATATGATAACTGGTCTCCCTCGGCCCCCCCCCCCACACACAAATATACAAGCACAGACACACATACACAATGTGTGTGAAATCCTGAGAAGGGATAAAATAAAACTGAACAGCCCATCTCTGAGGCATCAGCTCCGTTTTAGTTACAAAGCCAAAACGAAAAGAAAAGCCACAAAGCAGGACACACACTGTCAATTCCTCCTAACCCTGTAGCCGGTCAGGGCAACGGGCTTGGCTTCTCCTTCAGCCGTCCTGGCTCAACACGGGGCCTGTGGTCGAGTGTGTTTTATTGCATGCCGAAAACTCCAAGATAGCTCGGCCTCCAAGAACAAAAGTGATTGTGGGGTGAAGAGGGAAGGGGGCCAAGAGGCAGTCCCTCCCGCCTCCTAGGACGAACACTGCATCTAACAAGAGGCATCCTGGCCTTTAAAACTACCGCCCAGCTGCGGAGGGGCCCTGTGCCCCGGGAAAACTCCATCACTAACAGTTATGGTCAGCCATTTAAATCACATTACACTGTAAGTGGATATACAAATTGTCAGCCCTAATGAAATTTAGGAGGAAGCAGTGGGAGAGGTGAAAACACTTAGAACTGGTTTCTTGGTTTGCGAGACCCGAATTCAAGTGGTTTAAACTGCTCGCTGAGAACGTGCTCGAGTGTGGTTTTCCTGCCGGCGCGTGGAGGCTCCCTGGGAATCACCGTGCAGTCTCCTTCCTGGTTCAGCCTGGACTTGCACCTCGCAGTCGACCTCGAGGTCAACTTGGAGCGGCTCGAGGCATGAGAGGGTCTCGCTCTTTTACGCACCTTGCAGAAGGCCTGGCGCCCAGCAGCGTCTGGGGAAGGTGGAGTGAGAGAATAAAAGCAGACAGCCTTCAGGCACAGCCGGAATCGTGAAAGTCTGAAGAGGCCCTAGGAAGGGAAATCCACCTCGAGGATGCCAGAAATCCCTCCAGAAAGACGGCCGGGGGCTGGGAGGGCTGCGAAGAATTGACCGCTTTTAGTCTCTTCTCCCAGGAAGCACACTCAGGGGACAACGTGCCGAGGAGTGCGTTGGAGTTAACTTGTGGATTATCTGCTGCTACAGAGTTGATCAGGCTTCTCTCTCCAGGGCGGGAGGGGTCCCGGCAGACAGGAGGGCTTACAGATTAGGATAATAACAGAAGAGCTTCTGGTTAATGAGTGGTCACCATGTGCCTATCACTGCGGGAACCCTTTTCCAGGTAATCCTCACAGGAGCCCTGCACCGTGGATAGGGTTTGCCCCTTTCACAGACCAGGAAATGAGAGCTCAGAAAGGTCAGATTTGCCCAAGATGGTGCAGGTGTTTCTGATTCTGACACTCAGAGTTTTCCTGTGTTGCCACCTCATGCTGGGTGGGGCATGGAGCCAGGACGTGGTAGAGGAGGACGCGCAAACGAGATGCTCTCCCTGTATGTATCCGTAAGCAGCAGAGGCCGGTTTTCATTTGCATTCTTTTATTCCCAAGTATTAGGGTTTGAGGCCTGTTCTCCACCTCCACATGCCAGCAATTTCCTGGGACGCGATACTGCTGAACAGGAAACCAAACTCAGTCATGTGACCCCATCCAAACCATTGTGCACACGTCAGGAAATAAGGCCCACCGAGGGGAAGGGATTTGCCCAAAGTCACACAGCAAAGTGGTGGCCAGAGTTGGGCCACTATCCAGATGGTGAAAGTGCTGTTGGGCTGGTCATAAAGCCAGAGTCTAGGTCTCTCAGGCCTGGTTCATGTGCAGAGGGAAACCTTGCAAGAGTGTGTGAACTTTCACCAGGGACTCCAAGGTGGTCTCAGCTCGAAAACTAGGACAAGTGACTCTGGGTCAGGAATGAAATGTTAGGTTTCTAGTGTTTCTAGCCTTCCATTTTTCTCTTTCCAGTAACCCTGAGGTAGTGTCATCTCGTGGATAAAATGAGGGCTCTATAATCAGAGGGACCTGGCTTTGCTTCTTACCAGCTCTGTAGTTTCGGAAAAGACACTTAATCTTCTGGGGCTTCTGTTTCTTCTGGAAAATGTAAAGAGTAACCCTTCTTTTTGTTGGATGCCATGAGATCAAACAAAATAATGAAAAATACATTAAAAAAAACAAAAACCACCCAGGACATGTGTGCAGTAAATGGGAGCAGTTGCACAGGTCTTATTATTTCCACTTGATAGACAGGAACCTGAGGCCCAAAGGAAGCTCACTGGCTTACGCACGGGAGCACGGCTTGATACCCGCAGGAAGCGAAGTGGGGTACGGTGCAGGGTGCGCCTAGGTAGGTTCAGGGCTGCTCTTCTCAGCCTCAAAATCTTGCTCTGTAAAGAAGAGGTAGGTCCCCACCCTGCTCATGTCACAGGTCTCTCCTGAGACATGGGAAAACATTCCTCGGAGTTTCCCAGGGATGGGGGAGGACTTGGCATGTCTGAGCTGAGGCTGAGCCCATCCTCTGATTCCCCACCCTCTGCTTCCCCAGCCTGAGCCTGATCAGGAACCTTCAGGAGTCCCCTCCCAGTGCCTTGAAGGGAGCGCCCTGCAAGTTGCTGAATCAGGGAGGCTCATGAGTCATCAAAAGCTGGTGATGGGAATGTGGCTGTTTTCTCCCCATGCCAGTGGGTGACTGCTGCCACCACCACCATCATCCCTGCCACTGCTTGAGGTCCTACTCGGTGCCATGCTCTTTACTTCCATGATTAGCAGTCCTCACCGACACCCTATAACGTTATCATATCCTCATGTGCCACGTGAGAATACTGAATGAAGCTCAGAGGGGTTAAGTAACTGGCTGAAGGACACACAGCTAATAAGAGCAAAGCTTGGAACCAGGTTTTCTTGACTCCAAATTCTTTGTCCTAGCCTCTGCCCCATGCTTAAGGTGGGTTTCTGGGGGTGAGAGAAGGGAATCCTATTGCAGGTGCTGTCAGAGGAGAGAGGCGAGGTAGAGCCACTCAAACACTGTGGAATCTTGGCCCACGGGAGGGACCATTTGAAGGGTGCTGCAGCAACTCCTCCCAATCTGTACAGCTCTCCTTTGCAATGTGGCTTTGCCACTCCTCTCATTGAGAGGTGGTGCCTATTTCTCTATCTCTTTGAATCTGGGCTGTCCATGGGCTTGCTTTGGCCAGTGAATGCAGTGGAAGTGATATATAGTCATCCCTCCACGTCCATGGGAATTGGTTCCAGGACCCCGCCTCAGATACCAAAACGCAAGGATGCTCAATTCCCGATGTCAGCGTTCTGTATCTGTGGATGTGGAGGGCCAACTCTAGTGTAACTGGATTTCAGGCCTCAAGAGGCCTTTGAGGCTTCCAGTCTCACCTTCGTGGGATGTGGTATCACAGTGTGAAAGAGCCCAGGGCACCCCTTATCCTTAAAGATAAGAGACCACATGGAGAGAAAGGCCCCGCCAGCAGCCAGAACCAGCTATTGAAGTGTGCGAGAGAGGCCGTGTGGGATCAGCCAGCCCCTCATCCGTCCGCCGGCCCTCACAGTTAGCCCAGCCCGTATCGTTTACCCACAGGGTCCCAAGCAAATACAATGGTGATCGTTTTCAGCCACTGATTTTTGGTGTGAGTGTGGTGTGTTATTCAGCAATGGACAACTGATAAAGTGAGTGACTTAATTCTCCCAGCCTCGGCATCCTCATCTGTAAAATGGGCATGATGCTCACGTCCGTGTCTGATAAGCTTGTCAGGGAGAGTGAAGGAGAGGAAGCCTGTGAGTCTCGAGGCGCTGAGTCTAGTACGGTGTTGGCGGCATCGGCATCAAGGGGTCACCACTGGTGTGAGCGGCTCTGGTCAGGGTCTCTGAGGCAAGAGGCATGTGGTAAGCCCCTCTGAGGGTCTGATGCACACAATAGCCCCTCACAATTATTTGGCCCAAAATGTCAGTCAGGGTGAGGTTGAGAAACTCTGAGTTAGAGGGAAGACACTTGTGACAACCATGGCAAGTGCGTGAGTCTGCAGGGGTCAGCTGGGTGGCATAAATGGCTGGCTAACTGGACACAGCCGGCCTTGTCTGGAAGGCGCAGTGGCTGCTGGGATCCAGCTGAGTGTCGCTACAGGGGACCTGTGACACCATGTACTCAGGTGGCCAGTTCTTCCTGTTTTGAAGCAAGAAATCCCAGTTTGAATGTGAAAATACTCATCTTTTTAAGTGCTGCCAATTAATTTGAGTATCTTTTTAACGCTTGCCAGTCAAACAAAACACATCTGGAAATGTTATATACACAGAGGGCCACGGTTTGTAACCTCCCCCAAACACTAAGGGGGCCTTCCTAGCACTGAGCTAGCCGCTGGGGGGTATTTTAAAGAACACTGGCCCACCTTCCTGGGTTTAGTCTTCAGACTTACTTCATCCTTCTTAGCTAGCCTATAGTGAGCTCTTCCTATGTACTCGAACCTGCGCTAAACAGTCCAAACACGGTAACTCATGTTTACAAGAACCTACAGTGTAATACTCTCTCCCACTTTAACTGGGTGCTCAGAGAGGTTATACAGCTTTCCCAAGGTGACAGAGCTAAGGGCAATACCACTATTTGAACACAGGCGGTCTGGCTCCAGAGCCTATATTCTTCATCACTGAGCCAGGCTGCCCTGTGAAGGATGCTGCAGCTCCACACTCTACATGGGAAAGCTTGCAAGGGACCTCGCAGGTTCATTAGTCACCCCAGGCAAGCACCAGTCCACCACCGTGGTCAGCCTGCGTGCCCCAGGTGCTCAGAACCTCAGTTCCTCCATCTAGAGCTGTGCGTCTCACCTGGGGTTGATTCTGCACCCTGGGGTACATTGTGCAGTGTCTAGAGACACTTCTGCTTGTCACAAATGGGGGAGCTACTGGCATCTAGTGGGTAGAGGCTAGTGATGCTGCTAAACATTGCACACGACAGCCCCCCACAATAAAGAATTCTCCAGCCTGAGAAGCCAGAAGTGCTGAGGTGGAGAAACCTGATCTAAACACCTGGCTGGCAACCGTGGCAATTTCCAAAAGGGAGCCAGCAGAGAATATTCCAGGTGATTCAGGCTGTTTACCTAGGACATTTTTTTTTCTCTCCTCAAATCATTCTTTCTTCTCTTGCCCTGGTATTTCTTCACAATCCCATGTCGCTGTGCTAAATGCCTGCACTGAATAATCATCTCCCAACACAACTCTCATATATTAGCAGCAGAACAAATAAGAAATGGGGAAAGAAACAGCTACAGGCAAAAAAAGATAAGCATTAAAATACACAATAGATGCTTGAGATTTGACCATAGTATCATCTACATGCCCGAAATGTGCATTTTTTCCTGGATTCGCTAAGCCATAATCACACTCTAGGCCCACATCAAATTTCAACTGCCATGGACACCATCTCTGCCAAACACACACGTGACCGCACTGATTTTATAAAATGACTTTAATAGAAAAGTAGTACAAGATATGAACAAAAATAAATAATCTTTATCTATTTCTAGCCCAGCAAATGGTACACTGCTTGTAAAATTGGTCTTTTGCATGCAATTTTCCTTATTCCTTTTTTGCTTTTGAAATACTGAGACAGAATGTTAATTAAATCTTCTAGATTAAAATTGATACATTTTTGGTTTTTAAAAAAAAATCGTACCGACCTTTAATCATTCCACATCCATTTTTTAAAGTTGGCTAACAAGATGATGTTTTACTAACATAAAATATTATCCAGTCATCAGAGTTAAATGTAAGGTCTGTGCGAACAGGTAAATTAGAAGATTCCTTTACTAAGTTTTAATTCCTACGTTGCTGAATGTTTCCTGTATTAAGAATGCGTTTCATCATCTCACTTGCAAAGTATGGCATCTGGCTTTCACCATTCCACAGAGAGGGGAGACTAACGAATACTTTCTTAAAAAAATAAATATTTTAGAAGTATACTTTACAGTGATAATGCAGTATCTTAGACCTATGTCTTGGTGCGTATTTGCATCATATATACCCTTCAAGTTATCAGTACCTTTTCTAGTTGTCTCTATTTAAATTATGGGTCACTCAGTCTTTGGGGACTGTTTCTGCTAACGATCTCTGTGAGTCAGCCAGTGACTCTCTTATCTGGAGTACTTATCCTGCTACAGTGTCATCTTTGATACTTCTGGTGGCTTGAACAAGGTCTTGCAAAAACAAATTGAAAATTGTATCGGCAAATCGTACAAGCAAAGGGTTTGCATGGGCTCCTGAAACACAGTGCCGGTCTCGGGAGGTCAGCAGCTTGAAAAACTGAACAGATACACTGGACTAAAGCTTAAAACAGTCTTCCTGGTACTTAAGTCCATAATTACTATTTGGAACATAGCTCTGTTTGTCGCTGCCTGTATATAAATTTTTTGTTAATTTTCCTGGATTGGGAAGCTCTTGAATGCACTCCAGGATGAGAAGGAAAAAAAATATGCTGACGCTCCTAAATCGCGTATATGTTTTTGCAATAAAGAACACTGGTCAATATACAACTGAGGAAAAACTGAAACAGATGTGAGTCCTAGAACCACAAGCGTTTGAATTTGCCCAGAAATGCTATTTTAAACACTCTATATGTTGGTCTACTGTTTTTTTGTGGAATAATGCATTCTTGGCATCCTTAAAAGGTTTCAATATGTTACAAGGTTATCCGGAAAGAAAAAAAGCAAAGGGCTAACGTATCAATCTGTGCGTCGCGGGCCAGGCTTCGCTGCGCGTTTTCAAGAAGCACAGGGCTTGTATTAATTGCACTTAACACAACGAACCTTCAGTTTCCTTCATTCTCTGCAGACTGAGGCTTGCTTTTCATAAACCTGCTTTCCAAGGGGCAAAGAGACACTCCATCCACACAGTAACTTCGAACTAGAGCAGCACGCTAGCTGCAGTGGTGAACACAAATACACTTTTTTTTGGACTAAAATTCTGGTCATGGATAAAAGCATGTGCCTTTTCAGTTCTTAGCTCTGAGATGTTACAACACCAACAAGCTCTAAAACAATTAAGTTACATGCCTAATGCTCGAAGAATGTGAGCAATCCTATAACCAGCTTTAAGCCATCTGCTTGATTTCTTTTTTTGAGGAACATATATAGGAAAAGAGAATTCCCCTTTTGTTCCGTTACATATAGAAATCTTTTGAAGCTCCCAATAGTTTGGTTTTGGTAAAATTCTCCACTCTTCTGTTATTCTGACATGTAGTCACCCCTAAACTATCCCTCATGTTTTCTCAAAAACTCTCCACATGAAGTATCTGAAGGACAATTGAAACCACTTACCAATATCCAAGTAACGTTTTATTTTATATTCTATCTTCCATTTGGCATAAGCCTTTCGATGTTTGTTTGTTTTCTGAACCAGTGAAATATACAAATCGCACGAGACAGAAATATGTACATGAAAAGTATAGAATAAAGGCCATAGAAGATATACATAATATCTGAATGACAAGTAGAATATTTTACATTAAATAGTTTCCTTTAAAAACTAGGATTGTTAAACTCAACTCTCTTCATAAACAGGAATCACTAAAAAGGAACAAAATCTGGTTTAGCAAATAAAAAGAACTTACTTCATGGTTTTTGTATAATAAAAACCAAAAAAGTGACATTTTAAACTAATTAGTGCTTCTTACTTTCAAGATCTTTTGCTTGCAATTCACTGCAACTGCAGGGGAGTGAACATCCTTGTGCAACAAGAGCCACAGGTGGCTGAGGTGATCTGAGGGCCACCCGTTCCCACGAGGGCTGCAGGAGATGTGTACCTTTCCCAACTTTTAAAGCAACAGAAGTCTGAGATAAGAACACAGTTGATGGTACTCTTTGCAAAGAGGTGTCCTGGTTTAAAAAACTTTTTAAACTAGCCATACATGTTGTGAGCTGGATTTTCCTCAGGGACTCAAATAGGTACTATCAGGTCTAATGGGCACCAGTTTCCACTCTGCAAAACGCATGAAGGAAAGAGAAATGCCGACAATGCTTCCGAGTGTTGAATTATCTCTTCATTCCCACGTCTGTGATGAATAAGTAATGCCCTCTCCAGAAAGGGTACAGAAAAGGAGGATGGGGCGGGGAAGATAAAAGAAATCTTCAAACCAACAATGCACATGAGTATAAGACCTTCCGGATTCCTCAGAAACAAGGCTGCTCCGTGATGCTCAGGGCGTGATGGCATGGAGGCCACAGCCCCAGCTCAACTCAGAAACCGTCTGGAAAAATCCCAATTGGATTGCAATGGAGGACGACAAGGCTCTAGACCCGAGTAAACTGTAAATCTAAATCACTGGCTGCACTGAGATATAATTATATCTATATTTATATATATATATGTATATATATATATATATATATATATATGTATGTTATATACAAGAGACTGAGATATCAGGCACCATTAAACCACATTCCCCCCCTTATAAATGCAACTGTTCAAGTCCTCTAGGAACAGTTCTGGGGTACACCTGCAGGGTAATAGGAAAGCGTGAGTGGAGAGTCTAAACACAGGATCATAACAGGGAGACGCTGCCACACCTCTGTGAAGTCCATTCGCCAAGTAATGTCATTAAAACATAGAAAACTCCTGCTCCTCAGAGTAAAAGTTATAGGGGAAAACCAAAATCCCTAAGTAGCAAACTGTTTCCCAAGCGGAGCTCCTATGTTTCATTTCCTGTGCTACTATCAGAGGGGACGCAGTGGAGCTGCCGTTTGGAAACGTGGCCGGCGTCACAGCGCAGCAAGGCATGGAGGAATCGGGTAGGGCGCGGGGTCAAGTAGGGAGGGCGGATGTCACGTTTCCCCCTCAAATAGGTTTTCTGCTCTGGTGCAGTGCTGAACTGCACGCAATTACCTTGTAGCTCGGGCTGAGGATCTGTGAATGGAATTCATTTATTATTTTCATTGTTATCATTTATTAACCAAGTATCCCTAAGAAAATTACAGTATATTTTCCTTTACAGTCAAGTCAACCTCCCTTGCCCTTCTCCAAACAAAAAGTCTAGTACCCAGAATCGCTCGGGGATCCTTTTCCAAGTGGATAACCTAATTCCCACAACAGCGTCAAATCACTGACTTAATATAAGGAGTTGTTAAGTTTTCTCTTTTTTTTTTAATTTCTGGGGCTTCCCTCCCTGCTCCCCAAGTTTCAGTAGCTAGTAGAATGGACCATCTGTAGATGGAATGTTTGAGAACAGTGCGACACGTGATAAACCTTTTTCTTTAAGGGATATGAGATTTTTCCTCTCAGACTTTAAATACCATTTTGGAAATGTTTCAGGCTGGCAGCCCCTGGGGAAGGGGCGGGGGGGTGTGTGGGTCTCATTGTTTTGTTTTTTTTCTCAAGACCTTTCAACTTTCACCAGAGCACCGAATTCCTTTTAGTCACAGGAGCTAAGTCACGCATAGATCTGTACCACCCTCTTGCAGCTGGACGCTACCTGTCCCATATGACCCCATAGTTGAG
Organism: Leucopleurus acutus; assembly: GCF_964270905.1. Classification (NCBI taxonomy): domain Eukaryota; kingdom Metazoa; phylum Chordata; class Mammalia; order Artiodactyla; family Delphinidae; genus Leucopleurus; species Leucopleurus acutus. The sequence goes on along the minus strand of NC_139153.1, from coordinate 34,144,825 downwards.
ACAAAGAAAACAGTGTTTCCTTGACCTTCCAGATGTGCACACATCTAACTTAAGGTGTGCGTTATTCCCCCCTCATCCTATATACCAGCAAAAGAAGTCTTGTCTTACTTTTCAATGATCCACAAAATAAATATTTTCTTGGTTCCCACCCCCCCCTTTTTGCCAAATAATAATTATAATATTAATAATAAACCACAGAGTTCTCAGATGGGAACAGAAAAAAAAAAATGGTTCCGGTTGCAATTCTTGGGGACAAAAAATAAACAGTATTAAAGACAACAACAACAACAGAATCACTGTACTTTCTATAAATAAGTGGGTCCTGGGAGTGGGGCTGGGTGACAGGCGGGCGGCGGGGTGCCCACTACTTGCACACGAACTGGTCCACGATCTCCGTGCACTTCTTGCACTTGACGTAGCAGCACCAGTGGAACTTGCAGTGGCAGCGCTCGGTCTGCACCGTCTTAAACTGGTCGTAGCCACGGCCGCAGCACATGAGCTCGCAGCCGTCCATGCCCTCGGACGTCTTGTTGCACAGGCGGCCCTGTGTGCCCAGCGAGCCGGTGCTCTCGTTGCGCACGCAGTAGTCGGGGCTGGGGTCGATGTAGACCAGGTCCTGCGTGGTGGGCGAGTTGAAGCGGCTGTTGACCTGCACCAGCTTGCCCCGGCTGTTGAGCCGCATGGCCGCTGCGCTGTCGTACTTCTCCTTCAGGGCGTCGCCCACCTTGCGGAAGTCGGCCAACTGCAGCCAGCACGTCTTGAGGCTGCACGAGCCTGACACCCCGTGGCACTTGCAGGCCACGTCCGCCAGGTTGTACACCGTCTGTGGGGAGAAGGGGACAGTCAGCGGGCGAACTCACCCGGGAGCCCAGACTCGGGCGGGGGTCGGGTGACCGAGCTCCCCGGCTGGGTGGAGCCCTGGTCACCAGCTCAACCTGGGCCTGGGCTACTTCCCCCTGTCCTCCATGACCAGGAGCCTTGTGTTGCCTTCTTTAAAAAGTCTGCAAAATAAATAGCCTCTTAGCCCCTCATTATTACACATCGTCATAATAAACAACCACAGTGTTTGAATGGGAGCGGGGAAAAAAATTGGTTCCATTTGTCTCTTTTTTTTTTTTTTTGCAGGGAAGAACATTGGCAGCAACTCATACGTCTTGAACACTCAGCCCAGAGCTGCTATCAGTTCCTCACCTGCGTCACCTGGATTCATCCTCACCACCAGCCCACGAGGGAAGAGCTCTATCATCTGCATCTCACAGAGGAGGGAAGCGAGACCCAGCAAGGTGAGTTACTGACCCAACCACTGGGAAGGAGCGGGGGCGGGGGGCAGGATTTGAACCCAGGCAGGTGGGCTCCAAGCTCATGCTCATGACTTGGCCCTGGGCACCCAGCTGGTAAGTGGCAGGGCTGGGCAGGTGTCCAGCCCAGGTAGGATCAGGGTTCAAATCTTTCCTCACTCTTACTATCACTACTGCTGTGTGGCAGGCACTATCGTAAAAGCCTTTACACTCTTCATCTCACTTAATGCCCCCAGCGAGGTTGTAACGTGGCCTGGATTAGATGATGGCAGTGACGGAGATAGAGGGTAAGTGGCCCGCACAGGTCGCACAGCTAGAATGTGGGAGAACCGGGTGTGGACCTCAGGTACCCTCACTCGTGCTTCTCGCACACCCCCTACTCTCTATCCGCCCCTGCCTAGGAGAAAAGCATTCATCTTGGACCCAGGCGGACCTGGGTTCTGTCCTAATCTGTCCCTGAATTTAGGCACCAGGCTTCACCATTCTGAGCCTCCGTTTTCAATTTGGGAAGGGCACTGTGATGGTTGCAACCTCACAGCACGGTTGCAAGGATAAGATCAGGAGATGCATGAAAGTACTTAGCAGGCAGGATGCAATCAGTAAACCTGGTCTGCAGGGTGACCGTCTGGACGCTGGTCCTGGGCCCTTGCCCAGTCACCCTGGCCTCGCAGTAGCAGCACCTATGGGTCTGGCCTCACGGTGCTGTGTGCCCAGCAGTCTGGGAGGTGGCGGCTGCCTATTTATAGTGCCGACTGCCCACAGTTCCTGTGCCAGTGACCCTCCAGAGCCAGCGTGCCGCTGGCACGCTGCACAGCGCCTGTCAGGAACCTGGAGGGCCAGAGTGAGTTAGAAGGCTGCTTCGCCCAGAACAGCTACCTTCTCCCTCCAGGGATGCATAAGGGGCTTTCCTACAAGGGGAGCGGAAGTGTACTCCCTTGATATGAAGTGTTTCAGTCCCGCAGCTAGTCTGCAGAAGGGTTTTGCAAACCCTTCTTTGTAAGCTTCGCTGCCCTTTGAGGAAAATCAAAAGCTAGTGTCCCAGGGAGACTCTAATGTGACCTCCTGGCGCGGCGTCTCACTTTCCTCCTCCCAGCCCCGCTACCCCACAGAAAAACTGTCTTCCCAGTAATCTCACCCACCAGAATCCAGGCACAGGTCATTGCTCCAATTACAAAATTTCCAAAAACACTCCCCCTACTTAAAAATCCAAATGTTAAATGAAGTTCTATTGAAGGGGCTTTTCCCACTCTCCAAAATCCCCTCTCTCCACCTGGAAATCCCTTGACCTTCTCTTCTTGGTTGCTATAAGCCCCTAAGGATTTCTCTCCATGAGGGAAGCCGAAGAAATCCACAAAGATGGATGAAAGCACCAAACAGGGGCACAGTGGGGCGCAGAAGGGTCAGCCATACCTGTCCTGGAAGCGTTTCTGGTCTGAGATGCTGGGCACCCGGCATGCAGCGTAAGGTGATGTGTCCCTGATGAGGGCAAGACCAAAGTCCTAGGGTCCCGGAGAGAGCGGGACTGGCATGCCCACTCCATGGCGCGGGTCGGCTGCCGTGAGGGGTGAGTCCACGCACACTGCCAGCACCACGGCAACGGGCGGCCTCGGAAAGGAGGGGCCGCACTCACCGGGAGCAACCACCTGACCCCTCAAGGCACCACAGGTGAAATTCTCCAGTTTAGTCTTTCCCTGAGAACCGCCCCCCCCAAATAGTTAAGATCAAATTTGAGAAGAAATAGGTTAGCTGGAATGATCTAGATAATCTTTGGCTTCCCTAAGTCCTTTGCTTCCAGTAACTAAGCTATCATTTATCAAGCACTTACCTCAGCCCTTCAATTGAACCTTATGAAATTGGATGTCAGAAACGGTGAAGTATTGGTAATAAGGTACAATCTACTATGTGATGCCAGTGAGTCCTACAGCAACCCCAAGGGATAGCTAACGCCCATTTAACAGATGTGCAAATGGGGAAACGGAGGCTCAGAAACAAACAGACAGAAAGGGATTTTAACCTAGATGTCTTTAATCCCCACAACTATGGCCCTTTACCCTCGAGCTGTGACGCATTAGTTTCATTAAAAAAAAAAAAGCGCCTGGGCTTACAGGTCAATCCACTAATTCTCCCCACGGGCTTGAAGTGGTTCTCCAGCCTCAGTTTCCCAGTCTTTAAAATGAGGGGGTGTGGATGAGGGGCCCAAAGGCTCCTTCCAGGCCTCTAGCTTCACTCTGTGATTATCGTCCCTTTTCCTCACCCCAAAATACAGAAGACTGAAATCTCTGACCAGAAAGTTCCTGGCATTTACCTTGGGTTCTGTGAAAAAATAATGGCTCTGGTTTTCAGTGCTGCCAAAGTTAGGAAAAGTTTTCACCCCTTCATTATAAAGCAGCCATAAAGTGCCATGTGTTTAACCACAGGAAAAAAGGGTCTTTTTTAACGATTGTGGGCGAGCCTTTCACATCCGCATCAGGGGAAGGAAAGAATGAAACCGGGAGACTGGGGCTACCTGGCAAGGATTTCCTCTCTGCACACTACTGAGTGGCTCTCTCCCCTCTCCAGAGCATCTCTCTGCAAATTTCTGAGTGGCTCTCTCACCTTTCCAGAGCATCACTCTGCACACTTCTGAGTGGCTGTCCCCTCTCCAGAGCACGTCTTTGCACACTACCCAGTGGCTCTCTCCCCTCTCCAGAGCACCTCTCTGCAAATTTCTGAGTGGCTCTCTCACCTTTCCAGAGCATCTCTCTCTCTGCACACTTCTGAGTGGCTGTCCCCTCTCCAGAGCACGTCTTTGCACACTACCCAGTGGCTCTCTCCCCTCTCCAGAGCACCTCTCTGCAAATTTCTGAGTGGCTCTCTCACCTTTCCAGAGCATCTCTCTGCACAATTCTGAGTGGCACTGCCCTCTCCAGAGCATCTCTCTGCACACTTATTTTTTTTCTTTTTTTGTGCTACGTGGGCCTCTCACTGTTGTGGCCTCTCCCGTTGCGGAGCACGGGCTCTGGATGCAAAGGCTCAGCGGCCATGGCTCACGGGCCCAGGCACACCGCGGCACGGGGGATCTTCCCGGACCTGGGCACGAACCCGTGTCCCCTGCATGGGAAGACAGACTCTCCACCACTGCGCCACCAGGTGAGCCATCTCTGCACACTTCTGAGTAGCTCACCCCTCTCCAGAGCATCTCTCTGCACACTTCTGAGTGGCGCTCCCCTCTCCAGCACATCTCTCTGCACACTTCTGAGTGGCGCTCTCCCCTCTCCAGAGCATCTCTGTCCACACTTCATTTTTTTGGTGCTGTTTTTGTTTTGTGTTTTGTTTTGTTTTGTTTTTTTTGCGGTACGCGGGCCTCTCACTGTTGCGGCCTCTCCCGTTGCGGAGCACAGTCTCCGGACGCGCAGGCTCAGCGGCCATGGCTCATGGGCCCAGCCGCTCTGCGGCATGTGGGATCTTCCCGGACCGGGGCACAAACCCGTGTCCCCTGCATCGGCAGGCGGACTCTAAACCACTGTGCCACCAGGGAAGCCCTCTCTGCACACCTCTGAGTGGCTCTCTCCCGTCTCCAGAGCATCTCTCTGCACACCTCTGAGTGGCTCTCTCCCTCTCCAGAGCATCTCTCTCTGCACCTCTGAGTGGCTCTCTCCCCTCTCCAGAGCATCTCTGTCCACACTTCATTTTTTTTTTGCGGTTGCTTTCGTTTTGTTTTTTGTTGTTTTGTTTTTTTGTGGTACGCGGGCCTCTCACTATTGCGGCTTCTCCCGTTGTGGAGCACAGACTCAGGACGTGCAGGCTCAGCGGCCATGGCTCACGGGCCCAGCCGCTCCACGGCATGTGGAATCTTCCCAGACCGGGGCACGAACCCGTGTCCCCTACATCGGCAGGCGGACTCTCAACCACTGCGCCACCAGGGAAGCCCGCTCTGCACAATTCTGAGTGGCTCACCCCTCTCCAGAGCATCTCTCTGCACACTTCTGTGTCGACCTCTCCCATCTCCAGAGCATATCTCTGCACACTTCTGAGTGGCTCTCTCCACTCACCAGAGCACCTCTCTGCACACTTCTGAGGGGCACTCTCCTCTCAACAGCATGTCTCTGTTCACTTCTGAGTGGCTCTCCCCTCTTCAGATCATCGCTCTGCACAGGTCGAGTGGCTCACCCGTCTCCAGAGCATCTCTGTGCACACTTCTGAGTGGCTGTCACCTCTCCAGAGCAGGACTTTGCACACTACTCAGTGGCTCTGTCACCCCTCCAGACCACCTCTCTGCACCCTTCTCAGTGGCCCTCTCCTCCTTCCAGAGCATCTCTCTGCACACTTCTGAGTGGCTGTCCCTTCTCCAGAGCTCGTCTTTGCACACTACTCAGTGGCTCTCTCGCCTCTCCAGAAAGTCTCTCTGCACACCTCTGAGTGGCTGTCTCGCCTCTACAGAGCACCTCTCTGCACACGTCTGAGTGGTTCTCTCCCCTTTCCAGAGCATCTCTCTGCACACTTCTGAGTGGCTCTCCTCTCTCAAGGGCAACTCTCTGCACACTTCTGAGTACCTCACCCCTCTCCAGAGCACCTGTCCGCACACTTCTGAGTAGCTCTCTCCCATCTCCAGAGCATCTCTATGCACACTTCCTAGTGCCTCTCCCCTCTGCACAGCATCTCTCTACACACTTCCGAGTGGCTCTCCCCTCTTAAGAGCATTTCTCTGCACACTTCTGAGTGGCTGTACCCTCTCCAGCGCATCTCTCTGCACACTTCTGAGTGGCTCTCTCCCCTTTCCAGATCATCTCTCCGGACACTTCTGAGGGGCTCTCTCCCTCTCCAGAGCACCTCTCTCCACACTTTTGAGTGGCTCTCTCCCCTTTCCAGAGCATCTCTCTGCACACCTCTGAGTGGCTCTCTCCCCTTTCCAGAGCATCTCTCCGGACACTTCTGAGGGGCTCTCTCCCCTTTCCAGAGCAACTCTCTGCACACTTCTGAGTGGCTGTCCTCTCTCCACAGCACGTCTTTGCACAGTACCCAGTGGGTCTCTCCACTCTCCAGAGAACCTCTGTGCACACTTTGGAGTGGCTGTCTCCCCTCTCCAGAGCATTTCTCTGCACACTTCTGAGTGGCTGTCTCTGTCTCCAGAGCACCTTTCTGCACACTTCTAACTGGCTCTCCCCTCTCCAGAGCATCTCTCTACACACTTGTTCGTGGCTTTCCCCTCTCCAGAGGATCTCCCTTCACACCTCGGAGAGGCTATCTCCCCTATGCAGAGCATCTCTCTGCACACCTCTGAGTGGCTCTCTCCCCTCTCCAGAGCATCTCTCTGCACACATAGGAGTGCCTGTCCTCTCTCCAGAGCACGTCTTTGCACATTATTCAGTGGTTCTCTCCCCTCTCCAGAGCATATCTCTGCACACTTCTGAGTGGCTCTCCCCTCTTAAGGGCATTTCGCTGCACACTTCTGAGTGGCGGTCCCCTCTCCAGAGCACCTCTCTACACACTTCTGAGTGGCTCTCTCCACTCACCAGAGCACCTGTCCGCACAATTCTGAGTGGCGCTTCCCTCTCAACAGCATGTCTCTGTTCACTTCTGAGTGGCTCTCCCCTCTCCAGATCATCGCTCTGCACAGGTCGAGTGGCTCACCCGTCTCCAGAGCATCTCTGTGCACACTTCTGAGTGGCTGTCACGTATCCAGAGCACGTCTTTGCACACTACTCAGTGGCTCTGTCACCCCTCCAGACCACCACTCTGCACACTTCTCAGTGGCCCTCTCCTCCTTCCAGAGCATCTCTCTGCACACTTCTGAGTGGCTGTCCCTTCTCCAGAGCTCATCTTTGCACACTACTCAGTGGCTCTCTCCCCTCTCCAGAAAGTCTCTCTGCACACCTCTGAGTGGCTGTCTCCCCTCTACAGAGCACCTCTCTGCACACGTCTGAGTGGTTCTCTCCCCTTTCCGGAGCATCTCTCTGCACACTTCTGAGTGGCTCTCCTCTATCAAGGGCAACTCTCTGCACACTTCTGAGTGGCTCTCCCCTCCCCAGAGAATGTCTCTGCACACTTCTGAGTACCTCACCCCTCTCCAGAGCACCTGTCCGCACACTTCTGAGTGACTCTCTCCCATCTCCAGAGCATCTCTATGCACACTTCTGAGTGGCTCTCTCCCTTCTCCAGGGACTCTCTCTGCACACTTCCTAGTGCCTCTCCCCTCTGCACAGCATCTCTCTACACACTTCTGAGTGGCTCTCTCCCCTCTCCAGAGCATCTCTCCGGACACTTCTGAGGGGCTCTCTCCCTCTCCAGAGCTCCTCTCTCCACACTTCTGAGTGGCTGTCTCCCCTCTCCAGAGCATCTCTCTGCACACCTCTGAGTGGCTCTCTCCCCTCTCCAGAGCATCTCTCCTGACACTTCTGAGGGGCTCTCTCCCCTCTCCAGAGCATCACTCTGCACACTTCTGAGTGGCTGTCCTCTCTCCACAGCACGTCTTTGCACAGTACCCAGTGGGTCTCTCACTCTCCAGAAAACCTCTGTGCACACTTTGGAGTGGCTCTCTCCCCTCTCCAGAGCATCTCTCTGCACACTTCTGAGTGGGTCTCCCCTCTCCACGGCATCTCTCTGCACACTTCTGAGTGGTTGTCCCCTCTCGAGAGCGCCTCTCTGCACACTTCTAACTGGCTCTCCCCTCTCCAGAGCATCTCTCTACACAAGTGTTCGTGGATCTCCCCTCTCCAGAGGATCTCCCTTCACACCTCGGAGAGGCTATCTCCCCTATGCAGAGCATCTCTCTGCACACCTCTGAGTGGCTCTCTCCCCTCTCCAGAGCATCTCTCTGCACACTTCTGAGTGGCTCTCCCCTCTTAAGGGCATTTCGCTGCACACTTCTGAGTGGTGGTCCCCTCTCCAGAGCACCTCTCTGCACACTTCTGAGTGGCTCTCCCCTCTTAAGGGCATTTCGCTGCACACTTCTGAGTGGCTGTCCCCTCTCCCGAGAATCTCTCTGCACACTTCTGAGTGGCTGTCCTCTCTCCACAGCACATCTTTGCACACTACTCAGTGGCTCTCTCCACTCTCCAGAGAACCTCTGTGCACACTTTGGAGTGGCTCTCTCCCCTCTCCAGCGCATCTCTCTGCACACTTCTGAGTGGCTCTCTCCCCTCTCCAGAGCATCTCTCCGGACACTTCTGAGGGGCTCTCTCCCCTCTCCAGAGCACCTCTCTGCACACTTCTCAGTGGCTGTCTCCCCTCTCCAGAGCACCTCTCTGCACACCTCTGCGTGGCTCTCTCCCCTCTCCAGAGCATCTCTCTGCACACTTCTGAATGGCTCTCCCCTCTCCAGAGCACGTCTTTGAACACTACCCAGTGGGTCTCTCCACTCTCCAGAGAACCTCTGTGCACACTTTGGAGTGGCTCTCTCCCCTCTCCAGAGCACATCTCTGCACACTTCTGACTGTCTCTCCCCTCTCCAGAGGATCTCTCTGCACACCTCGGAGAGGCTATCTCCCCTTTGCACAGCATCTCTCTGCATACCTCTGAGTGGCTCTCTCCCCTCTCCTGAGCTTCTCTCTGCACACTTCTGAGTGCCTCTCCCCTCTCCATATCATCTCTCTGCACACTTCTGAGTGGCTCTCCCCTCTCCAGAGCACCTCTCTGCACACTTTGAGTGGCCCTTCCTTCTCAAGAGCAACTCTCTGCACACTTCTGAGTGGCTCTCTCCCTTCTCCAGACCACTTCTCTGCACACTTCTGAGTGGGTGTCCTCTCTCCAGAGCACGTCTTTGAACACTACTCAGTGGGTCTCTCCACTCTCCAGAGAACCTCTGTGCACACTTCTTCGTGGGTCTCCCCTCTCCAGAGCATTTCTCTGCACACTTTTGAGTGGCTGTCCCCTCTACAGAGCATCTCTGCGCACCTCTGAGTTGCTCTCTCCCGTCTCCAGAGCATCTCTCTGCACACTGCTGAGTGTCTGTGCCCTCTGCAGATCACGTCTTTGCACACTACTCAGTGGCTCTCTCCCTTCCCAGAGCATCTCCCTGCACACTTTTGAGTGGCTGTCCCCTCTACAGAGCATCTCTGCGCACCTCTGAGTTGCTCTCTCCCGTCTCCAGAGCACGTCCCTGCACACATCCGAGTGGCTCTCCCCTCTCCAGAGCATCTCTCTGCACACGTCTGAGTGGCTGTCTCCTCTACAGAGCACGTATTTGCACAAACTCAGAGGCTCTCTCCCCTCTCCAGAACATCTCGCTGCACACCTCTGAGTTGCTCTCTCCCTTCTCCAAAGCCCTCTCTGCACACTTCTGAGTGTCTCTCTCCTCTCAAGAGCATCTCTCTGCACACTTCTGAGTGGCTCTCCCCTCTCTAGAGCATCTCTCTACACCCTTCTTTTTTTTTTTTTTTTTTCCTTTTTTTGCGCTAAGCGGGCCTCTCACTGTTGTGGCCTCTCCCGTTGCGGAGCACAGGCTCCAGACGCGCAGGCTCAGCGGCCATGGCTCACGGGCCCAGCCGCTCCGCGGCATGTGGGATCTTCCCGGACCAGGGCACGAACCCGCATCCCCTGCATCAGCAGGCGGACTCTCAACAACTGCGCCTCCAGGGAAGCCCTCTGTGCACACTTCTGCGTGGCTCACCCCTCTCCAGAGCATCTCTCTGCACACTTCTGAGTGGCTGTTCCTCTCCAGAGCATCTCTCTGCACACTTCTGAGTCGCTCTCTCACGTCTCCAGAGCATCTCTCTGCACACCTCTGAGTGGCTCTCCCCTCTCCAGAGCACCTCGATGGGCCTGTTGGTCAGACCTATATAAAACTCCAGTCTGATAAAAATGCTCCTCGTTTTGGTAGAACTTGTGTATCTGAAAAACCCCGAATCCATCATGCCTGCTATCTAATGACACGAGGAGGGGCACGAAGAAAGCAGAGGGGAAGGTAAGTAACCCTGGAAGCTTGGGTGAGGGCCTTATGAGCTGGGCACCTACTGGCATAAGTAACTCCCCTGTCCTCCATTTAAGCCCGGCCACAAACTTGATCCCGGGCGGAGGGCAGCGAACGTCAGGAACATTTTTATTGGTGAGCTGGCCTGGCCAGCCCTACTGTGGGACCAATTACAAAGGCAAAGAAAGCTCTTTCTCAGGCCAGGTCAGGAGCACCTTGGCTGGAGGGGGCCGAGGCGGGATGCTTCCCCTCCAGGAGGCCTTTCTGGGGTGTCCACCCCTCTCCAGGGAGGCCTGTGTGTAGCTGCTTGGGGAGGGGGTGGGGGGAGAGTGGAAAGAGAGCAGCAGTGAGAGGCGGGGAGAGACCGGCAAAGCTGGGACGGGAGGCAGAGACGAGAAGAGAGGGAGACCCAGACGCAGAGACAGAGAGAGAAACGGAGAGTGGAGCACAGCACCGCCCGCCCCCAGGAGGGACGCGGCGGCGGGGATGCTCACCCTGCGGCCGGCCTCGTTGTTGTGCAGGTTCATGAGGATGCGCGCGCTCTCATAGGAGCCCTTGGCGTGGATGCGCTCCCGCTCGCGCGCGTCCACGAACTCCTTGGCGAAGCGGTAGCCGTAGTCGATGTTGTCGCCGCAGCCGCCCCACAGCCAGTCCCGCGGCAGGTCCTTGGGGCGCGCGGCGCGGCTGCAGCCACAGGTGGACAGCTCGCCCTCGCGGCAGGCGCGGCTCATGGCGTTGACCACCCCCGCGGCGCTCACGGCGTACGTGAAGGCCGTCTCGCGGCTGCCTGCGGGCGAGGACGGGTGAGTGGGCGCCCCGCGCTCCGCAGCCCCGGCCGGGGCAGTGCCGCAGAGGGCGGGTGGCGGGGGACCGGCTGGCACACCGCCGAGCCCCCGCTCCTGGCTGGGGAACGAGGACGCCCTGAGCCTCCGCCCACCACCACCACCACCACCACCCCCCCCCCCCCCCGAGGGGGAAGGCGGGAGACATTCCCCCCACACACGTAGAAGCGACACATGACAAAGGAGTAGCATTCCTGGTACCTCTGCTCTGACACTTCAGAGCCCAAGGCAGGATTCTAAGCAGTGCTGGCCTGATTTTTCTCTACACCTCTTATGAAAATATTCCAAACTTATTTTCCAAAATGCCCAGGAAAGAAGTCACTGAGGGAAAACGTAGACTTGGGGTAGACTTCCTTACACTTAGTTTAATGTTTGGTATTATTTTCATTCTGAGTTACCTACAGGGCAGGAGCATGGGAGCTGCGAGGCTTAGAGCTCCTGCAGCAGCCCCTGCCCCACTCCCTGCGGCCTCGGTGGTTGCAACCCGTCTTTCCCATCCTCCATCCGCAGCATCTAGCCTGTCTCAGAACAAGGCTCCTGACTTTCCCAGAGGACGTTTCTAAACTGGTCCCTAGAGAGTTTTAAATGAAACTCGCCTCTTCTCAAACCCCAAGCTGACCGGGCTGACACGTCTCACGTAGGTGAGTGAGTGTCTACTTTTAAAACAGCCCACAGTTCCTTAGTGTCACTTCTGCAGCTCCCCAGCAGCCTCTGACTCCAAGTGTCAGGATAACAGCAAAAAGGAGGAACAAAAATAAAAAGGTTCTTCTTCCCCAAACTTGTAAAGAATATACAGGCCTAGAGGAAAGAAGTTCTCTCCTTCCCTAAAACGTGTAAAGAGCAGCTCCCTGTCAAACGGTTCTATGGGAGCCCTATGTGTAAGGACAAAAGAAGAGGTAACCATAGACCACCTCCATCTCCACTTGTATGTGGAGGCATTTCTAACATGTAACTAACAAGAAGTCACTTAAAGTATTGTCCTATGAGAGAGAAAGGGTTAACACCCGGCCAGCTGAAGCTGGACCTGGGGTGGAGGGGTGGAAGCGGGGGCAAGATGAGGGGGGGTCCTTATTTTCCTCAACTATAAAATTAAGGGTATTGAACTAGATGCCTAGGGAAAAAAAGGGCCCCTTCTGGCACTAGAATCTCTTGACCGGAAACGGTTGCTCCTATACTTAAAGAGCTTGCTAACAATCTTTTTCTTTTGGGGGGGGGGGGTGGACAATGGGGGAGAGCACAAGCACAGCTGACAACAGGACTCAGCCCCCACCAGAAGGCCCATCGTGCGGGAGGACGGCTCTGCCCAGGCAAGTGTCCCCCAGGCTGCCCTTTTCTTGGACTTCTGCTCCACACTTCAATCCACAGCCATTTGTGATCTCCCTTCCAGGAATAGTGATGGTTCTGATTTACCAGAGCTTCCCTCCCACATTTTAAAAATGAATAACTTGAGGACTGTCCCGGTGGTTGACAGGAGGATCCAGAAAGTTCCTGTTGGGGGGGGGGGGGCGGCGTGGGGGGGGGGGTGTTACATCTGCCTAGCCTGAATTGGCAAGGCGGAGAACAGCAAGGGAGTGGAGAGAAATGAGGAGAGCAGACAGATTCTAGGGAGTGATTTGAGGATTAACGCTGATAATATAGAAAATGCTGTGTCCCTGGACGGGAGACTTGTAGAGTAAAGCGGTAGTCTGAGGAAGAGAGAGAAAAACAATCCTCTGGAGACAGAGAAAATAAACCACTCTCCTGTATAGATAGAGCACAAAAGGGCTTTTACGTAAAACACAATAACGCTGCTATTTTCATAAGTCTATCTTGAACGTATCCTTTTTTTGCCCCAGAATACAAACCTGGTAGAAATCTCTAAGCTAACTGGTCATTGCAGGGAAACGTCAGCTTGGAAAGTGCTCTTTGGCTAAAGCCTGTGGATACAGTCATCCTGGATGGAACGCTGCTGGTCCAGTTACGGCTCCCGCCCTGTGAAATCTGCATCTACTCCTAGTCTCACCCTCCTTAAAAATGGCGCCTTTCTTATACATCTTTTCACAGCATGGAAACAAAGATGAGACAGAGACAAAAGCTGGAAGGAAAGGCTAGCATGATGAAAAAACGAGGAAGTTTCCACAATGAAGAGTGGGCCCTTTATGAGGCGATGGTGTACAGCGCCTGGACTGGCCTTGAGAAAGGAGGTAAGGGGTTGGGGGTGGCAGCCTGAGTCAGACACTGGCCCCATCACAGGGTCAGATTCTCAGGGACAAGAACTGGCCTCCATGTCCCTGCTGTACTAAGTGCTCTGGAGTGGGGCACCCACACACCTAGCATCAAAGGTGTTTTAAATTTTCCCTTAGCTCATTCTCTTCCAACATACCGTTAAATAGAAAAGTGAAAGCTAAGTAACTTTTCCACTATTGGTGTGGGGTCCATGTTTCTCTTGCATAAAAATCTATTCTGCTTTTTCTTCTCTCCATCTCTCTCTTTTTTTTTGAAAGGCTCTGTCTGCGTTCACCCGAAAGCCACCCAGCAGCTTTCTGCTCTGAGACCTTGGACACCTGAGGATCCTTGGGCAAGGTGCTCCCAGGGCCTCCGTGACTTGCTAATAGGATCTAGGAGGGCTCCCTCCTCTATGGCCGCCACAAGGTTCCACTCCCGCCCAGTTCGATTCAACCTAGACAGTGCCACACAGCTGAGGACCAGAGAGTCGACTTCCAGGGGACAATTAAATACAGGCCTTTGTACCAAGGGGTTCTGCTTGTTCCCTGAGGAAGCAGGCTCTTTGAATCTTGGACCACATTTTAAATAAATCTTCAGCAGAACTCAAATCCACTTAGCAAATGATAGCTTATTCTGAACATGTTGGCCCAAAACAGACTACGCAGGAAGAGGATCTTAAAGCTGTGCTCCAGTGACTACCCAGAAAAACAGTTCCAACTGCTGTCTTCCTTCCTTGCTGCCATCGGAGGTGTATGATTTTTCACTAACTCATATACATGTGAAAAGCCACTCCCATAGTTTAGTTTGAGAGGAAGGCAGATAGGGGGAACATATAAGGCAAAGGTGACGGGGAAAGCTGACAGGTCACCATTCTGATACAGCCAAAAAAAAAAAGTTTTTGGGTCACTCACAATATCAAAATGCAGCAGAATTCGAGCTTCACTACACTGCCAGTTAACTACATAAGGCAGCCCATAATCGGGGAAAACTCCGGTGTTCCTGAAGCTTAACTCCTAGAGTCAGAGTCAGAGCCCAGTACATACATTAGCACATTTTAATCATTAACAGGAAGGACAAAGCCCTATGAAACTCTGCAGGCTGAGGCTGCAGACCATTGTCCCATTCAATTAGAGGAACGGCTTCCAGTCCTGTATTATTTTAGTTTATGAAGCCGCTTGGCTCAAACATCCGCTGACAACTCTGTTTTGTTCTCAATGAATGCACTTTTCAGGGTTTTTAAAAAAGCGTTTTATCCGTCCATGACGGACATGAAGCCAACTTTTTATCTTCAGTCAGTATAAATAGTTAATTGCTTTGATAAATTGCTTCTTATTTTAGGAGTCAGTCACTGCAGTCATATTAATTACACAGGCTTGTTTGCATAAAAGTAAAAAGAGACCGAAAATATTCACTAGAAAACACAGACAGGACCACATCTGTCAGACTGTAGCCTATGCTATTCAACCAAACCAGAGGCAAACTGATGTGCCAAGTTCTTTGCCTTTAGCCCAGTTTTAACGCCGCCTCCTGCCTGAATGGAATAGCAAGTTCAACAACACATTTAAAAATAAAGCATTGGACCGTGAGCCGTACGTTAAAACTTTTTAAAGTTTCTAGGCTGAGATCTGAAGCACGTGCCTTTATATCAATCAATGGCCAACATCGCAAATGTAAATTGGATCACATCTGATTAAACTTCTTTCTGGGACTAAAAATAAAGCCTTTAACATATATATATATATCTTGATAGCCTTAGGAAATATCTATATTAGGAAAATTGAAACCTTGTTTACTTCCAACACATCCAGCATTCTGAGAGATGACAGTTCTTAGTCTGATGCTTGGGCCACTTTAAAGTGACTCAGCTTTCCTCCTCATCTTTCGAGAGACCAAAATAAGTGTTCTGCTACTACTATTTTAAACAAAATGCTCTTTAGAAAAATTAAGTGTGCAGAAAAATGAAGGTGTCTTTGATGCCCTCCCCCATCTCCTGATTTGGGTCAACAAGTCCAAAACTTATAATTAGATGTGGGGACAGGCATGCACACAGCCATAATGACAAAATTCCCAAGCCACCAGCCTGCTGGAAGACTCCCTCCGTATCAAGCTTGTAAGTAAGTAACACTAAAGACTTCTCCTAGGAGAAAAGTTTCTACATATTTAAAAATACATTAAATGGTTTCCTACCTATCTGCATGACCCTGCCGAAGACTGAGGTGTTATCCACGGTGCTGCAGTTCCACCTCCGGTGTCGGAACTGATACTGGCATTCTTTGATGCCTGTCTTTGCGCCCTCTCCGATGTACTGCATGTGGTCCTGATACAAGTGGCATAGTTTCTTCTGTCCTTGAGAAAGTCCTGCCAGTTGGCTGCACAGAGGCTGTGCTCCTATGATATATACTTCTGACATCTGAACAGGGTTATTCATACCTAGCGACCTAAAAAAGGGGGGGAGACGTGCATTCAAGATTTACGTGAACTCTCAAGGTGGGCCCCCTGAAAACATGTCAGCAATACATAGTTTTAAGCACACAGATGCTTTTTCTCTCCTGCTTGTCCTCATGACAGAGTATGAATGAGAAGGGCTTCATAAAACTCCTCTGTTTAAACTCCACTCAGAAAACAGAGGTATTGTGTAGTCCCCATCCCGCCATCTGGCTCCCCCGTTAGAGTTTTCACTCCCTTCCTTGCCCCTCGCCGCCATATACCTGAAGCAGAATTTCACAGAATTCTGAAATCCACACCAGAGAAGGGGGAAATGGCAGTTCGGGGTACGGGCCTCTGACATTAAAGAAAATGACTCACTTTGCCCCACAAACTGGACCGAGCTGCCTGGAAAAATGTATGAATGCCGAAAGTAGACACAATTAGACACGGGTGGGAGGTAAGACAGCAGTTCCTTCTGACTGACGGAAGAACAGTAGGACAAGTGTGCTGAAGAATACTTGTCCTACCGAAGAAAAATTCCGCCCGTTCCGGACATTTTAAAAGGGCTCCTTATGTGATTGTGAAAGACCCAAGACAGGGTATCCAGTGAACAGAAGTCGTGTTTGACAGTCGGAAAAATGCTGTTCATTTACAGCGAAAAAGTATCCAGAACGCCGTCAAAAATAATCCCCTGGATATACTGCAGTCTATCTTCAAGGCCCCTGCCGGCAAGAAACCCTCGTTTAGGGACATTCGACTACTTCAAGTTGACCTCCTTTTGATCAAATTTCAAGCCCCAAATACGCACTTGGAGGTTAGCTGTCTTCCTACAACTCTGCCTACCTCAGACCCTGAAGGTTAATAACCTCAAGTGACAGAAAATAAACGCTGGAACTCACTTTTACTGCCTCGAGGTGGCAAAAAGTAAATTTTATAGATAGGCTTACAATTATTAGAGAAGTGAATTTCGGTTCCCCTTTATTACATGATGTCCTACAAGCATACCTCTGAACAAGGACCTCATAGAAAAAGGTCTGAATTTATAGGTTCTGATTCCCTATGGAGCTAAGGATAAGCTTCAAAGCATTAGCAAATTAAAAAATGTTTTGATTTAAAGATACATATATATGTATATATATATACCTGTATAAGAGATATATATATATATATATATATATATATATGTATGTATGTATTAGATAAATGCACCCAAACTCACGACTCAGCTTTAAATACTGCAGCATTATACAAACGAATCTTTAAATAAAAGAGTATGCACATAGAAAAACTTACCACCAAGAATTGCCTTCTATTACGACCTGGGCGAAGGAGATAAATATGGCCAAAGCCATTAGGAAGAACTTGGAAGACATTGCCCTTCCAGCCGTCCCCAAAGCAACTCCTGGGCTTAATATTCCAATCGACTTCTGGAGAGGGAAGAAAGGAGCAGATGTTTATTGCCTCTCAGATAATTTTCAAGCATACAAGTTTAAACAACGGAAGCATCCGGGGTCTCTTAAGTTTACTGCTGATTGACTGCGCTTCTCCTCCGTGAGTTTTTTGATGGCAAGATATAGGCAGTTTCTTTTTCCAAATTAATCCACCCACGCAACCTCACCAGGAAATCTGATTTCGCTGGGATCCTGCGCGCGGGGCACGCCAGCGATTACAAACATGTCTCAATGCTGTTGAGTCAGAACCCCGGTGCCAGGCGCTGCCTCCTTCCTGCTTGCTCACGTCCCGCACCCCCTCGCTCCCCTCTAGTTCGCGCTGCGCTGAGTCCCTCCTCGGGAATTCACTCAGGAACCCGCTGCCACCCTCGTCCGCTCCCCGACCTGGGCAGAGCAACAAGTGGAGCCGGAATTAATTCCATGGGCGAGAGGAGCGCCAAAGGCGAGAGGATCGCGCCGCCGGCGGCTGCGCAGGAGGCGGAGTGGCCGGGGTGGGGGGTGGGGGCAGCACGCGGGGGGGGGGGGGAGGGCAAGGGGTGGGGGGCGAGGCCCCCGGGAGCAGCGCGCGCGCGAGTGCCCAGCTGGGAAATGCGGCTCCGAATTAACATCGTCTGTTTCATAATCAGTTTACGGCCCGCTTTGGGGCCAGCCACTTCCAGAGGGGGAAGGGCAGCCCGGGTTTCCTTAGAACGCTCTTCAGCCAGACTGGAGGGGGGAGAAGGAGATGGGGGGGGGGGCACAGGGGATAAGGGGGAGAGCGAGCTGCTCTCCCAACCAAGGAAAGCGGAAAACAATGCCCTCTCCCCTGCCTTCGGCCTCCTCCTTGGACTCAGTGTACCCCAGAGAAGGGATATGCCCCAGAGGAAAGAAGGAGGTCTGGGTCCAGCTGTCCCGAGAGACGGGATCCCTCGGCCCTCCCCGCAACCGTCCCCCAAATTCTGATTTTCTCACTCCCCCTACCGCCCCCCTCCGATCTCCACTCCTGGCAGCTGCCACGGAGAAAGGGGAAAGGAAGCCAAGAGGGACTCCAGTTTCCTTCGGTCCTGGTCTGGAGTTGACCATCTCTCTATCGCGACACCGTGAGCCTGGTCCTGGAACAGCGCTACCCCACCCTCCAGCCCAATTCAGACTTGGTTGGGTCAGTCCCGAAAGGTGAGGGTCCAAGGCGAGGCCAGAGCCGGTGCGAGTGAGCCCCCGCCGGCGGGGCCAGAGATGCTCCCGCGCCTCAGCTGAGTCCCTGCATTCCAGGGCGCCAGGGCCCTTGGCGGCGAAGGTTCGCGTCGTGAAGAATTTCGGAGGCAGGGGGCGGCCTTGGAAGCTTCCGCTGCCGTCCTCCCCACTGGTGACTTCTCCACCTGTAGGCGGCGGCGGAGCGAGGCGGCGGAGGGTGCGGGTGGGAGGAGCGGGTTTCCAAAATCCCCTTTTACATCTCTGATAAGGGTAACCCGGCCGCGCTGCGCCGCCCGCAACCCCCGAGGGAGCCCCTTCCTCGGAAAAGGGAAGGTGAGCCTCCTCCCGGCGGCAGAACGGCCTGGCCTGGAACCTGCGCCGGAAAAGAGATCGAGGGAACCTAGGCAGCCGTGGAAACGCGAAGGGGCTCGGGAGCGCGCCGCAGCTTTTCCCTGCCAGCCGCCCTTTCGGCCCAGACTCCTTGGGGCTCCTCGAGAGGAAATGCTTATGTGGTCCCAGTGCCCGCTACCCAGGGCTCCGCGCCTGTGTCCCACTCGTCCCTAAAACGCCGCAAAGCCCGGGGAGCATCCCGGAGAATAGAAACCTGGGGTTTCCCCAGCCCAGCAGAGAGAAGGCTCCGTCTTCCTCCCCACCCCCGCCCCAAGTGTCAAGTTTCCTCCAGGGGAGGGGGCTGGTTGCGAGGGCTGCCTTCGCGCGCGGCCCAGGCTGCGAAGTCTCCTCTCCCCAGCGGCGGCCAGGACCGCGCGCGCACACATTCATACACACACTCACGCACATTCACACACTCACTCGTCCACAGACACACACGCTCCGACGTGCTTCCAAGGAGGCGGCAGAGATCGCTGCGGGCCGCGCGCACTTTCCGAGCTTCCCGACGGGCGGGGCGCGTGGGGCGGGGAGCGGGCAGTGGAGAAATTGGTAACAGATTCGGCGGATTACTGCGGATCTCTTTGTTAGAGGCGAAGCCACACAAACCGAACCCACTCTCGGCCCGACGACCCCGGGGCGAGTCCACTCGTTCACAGAATGGGGGCCACCTGGGAGCGGGCCATTTGGTTTCTGCGACTCGGGTCTCTAAGCGCCAGGCTGGGGGTAGGCCGGAGGTGTCCCAAAGGGGATCCATCAGGAGAGCCCCGCGAGTCGCGTCTCCACTTAACCCCGCGTGCTTGGCCGGAAACACCTTGGCCCTCTTCCCGCTCCAATCCCCGCGCAACCCAGAAAAGGCCCCACAAGTTTGAAAGACAAGGAACCCACAGCAAACTCACTAATACATCTACTCTGTAGGGTGAACGTCCCTGCCTGTTTACCAAGAGATCTGATCCGAAAAGAGTACGAATAAGACCTCTCCGGAGACTGTTAACACCGAGGGTAAAACAAAAGTTCTGGGGAGAAGCTGAGTTTCCCAAAGAACGGACTAAAAGTTTTTGAACGATTTCAGGGCCCAAGGAAACCGACTTTGTAAGGATCCTTGGAATCTGCTCCTAGTGTGCGACAAGTAGGAGGGTTGCGGGCATTTGAGAGGTTCAGGCACAGGGGAGGGGTGAGGTGGGGGTAAGGGCGTTCGTTCGCACGCCCTTGTTTCCAGCCTCAGAACAGATCCATAACCCTTCTTGAGAGAGAGAGAGAGAGAGAGAGAGAGAGAGAGAGAGATAGGAATCCGTCACACTAGTTCAGAGGACGTTTGGGGCAGCAGAAAGCTTCGGAACGCACGCGCAAACTCGCGCGGCACCCAAGTCCGAGGCCGGAGGCCACTAAAACGAAATTCCCCGGAGGGACGGCAAAGATTCTGGACCCTCGGCCGACGGCGCTACCTCACTTGATCTGGGTATCCCCTGCCACCTCCACCCTCAGCCCCCACCCCCAGTCTCTGGGAGCGGAAATGATGGAGAAACTGGGAGGAAGAAATTAGATTGACCTGGGCTCGCGCTGGCGAAAAGCACAGGAAACCCCAAGAATCCCAGCTCTTAGTGGGAGATAAATTTTGTTCCCCCCGCCCCCCACCTGCGATCTCTCCTGAAAGCAAGGAAAGAGACGGCGAAAACTGCAGAAGAAAAATCAGTGGCAGCCACAAAATTGGGGCGTCCTGCCCAGGGGAACGGCGCTGAGAGAAGCAGGAGGGGATGATGGGCTGCAAGGAGGTCCGCTTTGGGGGAGCAGACAAGGAGCCAGAGCTCCGCCAAGGGTGCCTCGGGAAGTGTCCACAGCGCTGAGTGCTGGGGGGGGGGGCGGGGGCTGTGTGGAGCGGAGAGAGGAGGTGGAGGAGGGAGCTCCTTGAGCCCAAATCAGTGCAAGGAAGGTGTGCAGCCTCTGATTGCCCTGTCTCAGAACCGACACCAGGTCCGGTAACAGGGCATATCCAAGGGAAGAACGGTGGCCAAGTCTAGTTCTGTTCCTTGCCTCACCTCATCCATCCCCAGACAAGGCTCTCCAGACTGCAAGACAACTCTCTCTCTGTCTCTCTGTCTCTCTCTCTCTCTCACACACACACACACACACACACACACACACACACACACAGATGCCACTTCCACCTTCCCACACAAGATGTCTAGCTCTCTCTAGCCACAGGCTCTCAACTCTGTCCAGAAGAGCTGTTTGTCGGCAGAAGGAGAAAGAAAATTAAAGAACACTTCAACCCCCACTCTTCAGAGGCAGTTTCAACTCCACTTTTTAATAGACAAGAAACAGACCGAGAGGGAGAGAAAGCACCACTTGTCCTGGACCACAGGGAAAACTGGTGAGAGCGCCAAGGCCAGACCGGAGACTTCCTAGGGTGACGCTCCTGTTCCTTGCTATGCCCCGGAGAAGCGGTACCAATCCTTCTTCCACCTGCCCGAGCCCCATTTGCTGCGTCGCACCCTTGGCCCCTTCCTTATTAACGCAGCCGCCCAGTGCAGCTTGGCCTCTGGGGGCCTCCGAGGGCCCCTCCTGGGAGAGTGGGACCTGGTGATCTGAAGGGATGTGCTTGCAGAGCCAGAGGTGGGAGGAAGAGGCGAGCAGCTGCCCGCCGGCCCAAGGAACCGAGACTCCAAGACGTCCTACCTCAAGGCAGCCAACAGGGGGCAGCCGGTACCGCACAGCGAGGAAGAAAAAGACTTCAGGACTAGCTGAAGTCTGGCGCACCGTACTAACCCCTTGTGCACCGGGGAGCTCCGCTGAGCGGAGGGAAAAGCAAGGGACTCTTCGGCTGGGCCTCCTGGGTAGGGTCTTCCTTTGTGGAGACGGGCCTGGCTAAGTAAGGCTAGTATATTCCAAGACCCGAGAACAACTGACCTTCTACGCCGCCCCAAAACACGCAGGGCACAGATCCACACACTCGGACACACAATTTCCACTGCCTCCCATCGCCTGCGCGCTTTCTTTCAGCTTTGGCCCCTCGGAACTCCCCTGGCAGAGGTTGTCTAGAAACAAAATCTCCGCATCTGGCTGGAGCAGCCTTGAACGTTGGCGGGAGGGCAGGGGTTGAAGAGGTGCGATCCCACCGCTGGCTCCAAGTGACTTCCAAACAGTAAGCTGTCCATTTAAAGAAAGACGAGGGAGGAGAAGGGACCCTGATGCCAGGCTGCGATTGGAAAGTAAAACAAGGCCACAGGGTCTCCCAAGTTTGGGGGTTTTAAAAACGGGTTTTTTGTGTTTTGTTTTTGGTGGGGGGGGGGGCTTGTTTGCTTTAGGAAACATCTTAATTACAATTCCAAGCTTATTTTCTAGAAAAACTGAAAAGGGGAGAGATCAAGAAAAATGAAAATAAGGATCGAAGCTTGGAGGACAGAGAGGAAAAGTTGTTCGGAAAATAGCAAGTTATACCGCAGGAAGAAATGTTAACTTTCTGTAAAAGTGAACTCTCGGTGACCCTCGGAGTGTGTGACTCGGCTTTAACATACAACTGACAATTAAAACAAACAAGAGTTCACAAACTGCCCCCCGCCCGCTCTCCCAACGCGGAGGCCCAAATGTTTCTAAAGGACAAGGCAGATTCCGCGCAGGGGGCCGGGGCGCGCTCTCCCAGCGGACAGGATTAGAGCCACCACTGCCAGCCCTCCCCGCCCCCATCACTGCTGCAAACTGCGGAGCTCACCCAGTGGCAACTAATAATGCTAATAACGCGACCCCGTTCCCCGAGCCAGGGTGCACGCTGGCCCCCTGCCAGGCACTCTTAAAGGCACAGGGCCTGCAGCGCTTGGGTCCCCGGCTGCGTTGAGCTTGCAACCTGGCCTCTGGCTGCAGAGGGCGAGAGGTGCGCTGCTCGGCACAGTCGGCCCCTAGTCCAGCTTCACGGTCTCTCAACCAAGGAGTCCCCTTCCCCTTTCTGAGCCCTGGCTGCACACCTTCTCGATGCCCGCGCTTGGTAAATATTCGTTGAATTGAATCATTATGCTGTTACTGAAATATACAGAGTAAATTACACTCGCGTTTCTCAGGGCAAAAGGAAACTCATCCGTGAGCCGCTGTGTTTCTGTCTCGTCTCTTCCCCACTTTTTCTCCAAAGTCTAAAAAGTTTGCAGAACGTTTGGTGGGACCAGGTCTCCTGGGAGGCCGAGGCAGTGCGCGGGGCGGGGGTGGGGGGGTAGCGCGGCAGGGAAAGGGTAGGGGTCCCTGCCAGCTACGCGGGAGTTCTAGCCTCTCCAGGCATTAGGAGAACTGGGGGGAGGGATAGGAATAGGTGGAGGGGGGGGGGCGGGATATTTAGTTAACTTCCAAAAGAAAAAAAAGTGGCGAGCGTCGAGCGTCGGCGGAGCACAGAACACCTACCTTCATTGCGAGGGGGAGGGGGCGCGGGGAGGAAGTCGCCGCAAGACCGAGGGCAGCCGAAGAATCTGAGCGGAGCGGCCGGGTTAAGCCTGGAGGGACGATCCGGCGCAGAGCTGCGTGCTCCTCCAGGGCGCGTCGGGCAGGCTCAGGGGATTGGAGCCCAAGCGGTCACTGGCATCCGAGTCTGGGTGCCTGAGCCGGAGCAGCGCTGGGATGCGTCCGTGAACCGAGGGGCGCCGAAGTCCGCCTGCCGGCAGCAGGAACAGGGCCCGGCCGGCGCGCAACAAGGGAGCCGCGGGTCCGGCGAGGGCGCGCAGGCGACTGTTTCGCGGCGAGGCGCTCCCTCTCCAACGTCCATCAGCGACGGCGGTAATTAGGGCTTTCCAACCCCAAATGTGGGCGTGATTGTGCAAAATACTTTACAACAAATAAAAAAAAAATCTTCACAAGCGGGTGAAAAAAATGCCCCACAACTCAACTCTGGCCCGGGGCGGGGGGGTGGGGGAGGCGATCCGTGCGCCCAGGTGCCCCCAGTTCATTCACACCACGGATTCTGCAGACTCCTGGCGGCTCACGCCTCCTGATCTCCAGCTCCTCCTCTCCAAGTCTGTGGCCGAAACGTCTGCTTCCAGGCGCTGATCCTGCGGCCGCGAGTGAGTGTGTGGATGTCTGTGTACACACACAGACACACACCCAAACACACACACACCCACACGCACTGCAGCTTGGGGGCCACAGAACAATCAGGCGCGCATGGGTTTTTCTCCGGGAGATGCCGCTGAAAATGCAGAAGTCGCCATCCGAGCTGCAAGAGTCAGCGCCAACTTTTGTCCTTTCATTTTAGGGTTTGGTAAAAAGGGGGAGCAAACTGGGTAAAAGTTGTCCCCGAAAGTTCTGCCTCCAGTGGGTTCGGGGACGATGCGCGACTGCCCCAGGGGAGACACTGGCTCCCCCCTCCCAACCCCCTTCTTTCCCTCTTCTGGTTAATCCCCCTCTTTTCCCCGCCTTTCCAGGGCGAAGAGGCGCGCGGGCACCGCGGCCGTGGGGCTAGAGAGGGGCGAGGGCGAGGGACTCCGCGGCGGCTGTTCAGCTCCGGCGGTCCATGGCCGGCGTGGCTCCCCACCTCCTCGTTTGGCGCCGGGACGAAGGGGCGGGAGAGTGAGCAGGCGGGCGGCGGGCGGTCGGGGCACGGCGGCGGCGGGAGGAGCTCGCTCGGCAGCGGCCGCACGGAACCGGACTCCGGGCGGCGGAGGCGGCGCCTCGGAGCTTGCAGCAGCCTTCCACGCGATCCTGCGCCCCACAGACAGACTGACCGACCGCAGGGACCACGTACCCCCCACCCACCCCCCGGCCTCCCTCTCTCCCTCACTCTCTCCGGACTCCTCTTTCCCCTGGTGTTCTCAGAGAGAAAAAAAAAAATTTTTTTTTTTTAAGTTTTAGAACCAAAGGCTGCTGGAAAGGGGGGGGGAGGGGAGGGGAGACAGAAAAAACTCAACTTTGTCTTTGCGCATGCGTGCTGAGGCCGACCTATGACAAACTCTGCAGGATTTTAAAGCCGTACCACGAGCTGGGGTGCAGGGGGGCGGGATACACTCCCTGCTCGATCCCCCTGCTTTTGGCTCCCCATCCCCCAGGCGTCTGCTGAGAGACAGAGGTCCACTCCGCAGCCGCTGCCTGACCGCCGCCCGGCCCTCTGCTCTCCTTCCAAAACCGCCTACCCAATGGAAGCTGAACCCCAACTTCAGCCTGGACCCCTTGGCTCACCTGTCCAAGGCCGCTCGCACTGGGGCTGCACAGGGGGCTGTCGCCATGACACGGGATCTCTAGCAGGACCTCCTTCCCATTCTTAACCTTGGGGGAGGGTCCCTAAGCCCGGGGGCTGGAGAAGAGGACAGGCGCACACATCCTTTCCCGCCCCCAGTGTAGGAGATCTGGGTGCTGGGGTGCGCGAGTGAGCATCTGGCTGCGACCCAACGCATCCAGAAGCGACCCGTGATCCTGCCGGGTTGCATCTTGGCTGGTCCCCTCAGGTGAAAAGGCTGCGAAGTTCGGCAAAACCAGGTTCTGCAGGGCACCGCAACGTGCAGGCACTTCCAGACACCTGTGGTTTGGGCGACTCCGATTGGGCGGGGTTGGTGGACGTGTGACCCCTACCTCCCGCACGCCAGGGGCGCCACCCACAAACAGTGGTTCACATTGGAGTGCAGTTCTTGTTCTCAGCCCTCCCCATCCTCAACCCAAGGTGGAAGACACACACACACACACACACACACACACACACACACACACGCACGCACACACGCGCACGCACGCGCGCGCGCACACACACACACACACACACGCACACACTGGATTCAATTTCTGCCATACATCTGGCATGCCCTTGACCTTAAAGCACAAAACCCTTGGCCTGGGTACTTGGGGCAGTGGCTGTTTCGTTCTTTCCATCCCCCACTCCAATCTCTGGCTGACCACCCCAGGGCGATGCTGCCCCACCCTCTGCAAGTCCCTTCCTGACCCTTACTTGTCCCAGCTGCCTGTACCCCTCCAGGGTCCTGGCCTTTGCTGGGCACACCAGAATGGCAGTGTGGGCTTCCCACAAACTGCAAGAGAAGCCCTGGCTTCCTCCGGGGACGATTTCTTTCACCAGGGACGCAAGCAGACTTAAGAAGGGGGAACCCAATTTTATCATAGATGCCCTTGGGACATCTCCCATTCACCTGAATCCCCTCTCCCTTCACATTCTCTAGGCCTTGACCACATAGTGGCTATTTTCCAATTTCTAATCTAGCCTTAGATCTGCCCATGGGAAGGAGGGTCTAAACAAAGAAGGGTCCCCTCCTGGCAAGCTGCCCCTGGGCAGTCAGTGTCTCTCCGCGGTTCCCTCCCTCCAGCTCTTTGGCCCAGCGGCTGCAGCCTGGATTCTCCGGGGCTGTGGGGAACACACCCTCCTCCTGGGCTGGCACCCCAGCAATGCTCCGCAGCATGGCTTCGGACCCAGTTCACCCACGGAGGCTCTGATAAGTGTCAGGAAGTAAGGTGACTAAGAATAGAGTTCCCAAAGGGTGCTGAGCTGAAGCCCCCCACGTGGGGGGCACCTGAGTGCTGGAGGTAGATGCTTATAAGATCCTATTCTGAGAATTTGCTCCAGAAACACTAGCTACCTAACCACAAACCTTTAAAAAAAAAAAAAAAAAGTTATATTCTGAATTATCAGAATAATTGCCGGCTTCTCTCGAATTGCCTTTGTTAGTTAGCCTTTGTTAGCCCCAAGAGTTTCATTTCCTGTTTTGCTGTCTTTCCTCTAGTGGGAACTGGTGCTAGGTTATGGTTGAGTGTAAACTCTGCAGTCTGGAGTTCCAGTCCCAAATCTGCCTCTTTCCAGCTGTGAAACCTTAGACAAGTCATTTAGCCTCTCAGAATCCTCTTAAACACACACATATGACAACACAAATATTGATTTTGTTACAATACAAACAAACAAAACCCAGAGAAATATAATGACCTCGCCACACAACAAAGAAAAACAGATACATGATGACCTACCTGGTAGGAGAGCAGTGAAAACGAAACAGATGACCTTGAAAATCAGGGGTGCAGTGAGAACGAACAGTGATGCTTCTGGAGAACTTAGCAGGGGTCAGGCACGCACTGGGCACTGAATACCTGCTACTCTACAAAAAGCAGCTCTGCAAACAGGTTTTTAAGCTCCTTTGGTGGCAAAGCTGTACCTCCCGTGACAAGATCATTTATAGTCTTAATTTATCCCAGTTGGAGTGAATGTTCGTACTCTTCACAGATGAAATATGAACGGTGTTGGGTTACCGGGTGCTTCCCCAGACCTCACTGGGGCTATGTGCAAACTAAATAATCATATGCCCCATTTTATCTTTCAAAAAAAATTCCAAAATTTCCAACAAACCGGTCTATCCCCAAGCAGTTCAGATAAAGGGTTGTGAATTTCATCTGATGAAATTAATATTGGGTGTGCTGAGATTATACCCCACGAGGATGCAATAACCTCTGTGACAAGTGTTTTTCACGGCTGCAACTCCAGTGCTCAGAACAGTGCCTGGCACTTGGTAAGTGCTCAACAGTATTTGTTGAACGACCAAAGGAATGCATGAATGGATGAAGGAATTCTTTCCAGGGGAAAATGTCAAGGGAGACCAGCTGTGAAATCCACTGAGAACCTTCCATCAGGTTCTGCTCTGGAAAGTCGGGCTCAGTTGTAAGAACCAGTCCCACCATGGGTGCTGGTTAATTTGGCTGTGAGAGGAGCAGACAGTTGGAAGGAGGCAAATGGATGCCTCTTCACCTCCACCTTCAAATATTCTCGTTTAACCTACCTCCAATTTGTGGAACTCCATGGTTTCCCTTTGCAAACCGTGTGTGCATTTGGGTGTGTGCACACAGATTGAGTCATCTGCAGACACACTGGCAAGGCATCGCCATACTCCACTCATTAAAAATGCTTTTGAGTCTGTGGAACAAATAAATCAATATTTTTGGCTGCTCTCCCAACAGGGTTATTTCACAAAACAGAGCGCAAGATAAGGAGTTTATGAACGATCGCATCCCTGTGCCGCCTTTCCCAGTGGGAGAAAGCAGGGCCTGGGTTGTCATTCTGGGAAAATCTACCCCCCTTTTATGCCCAGCAAATAATATTTTATGGCCCTAGGTTTATGGTGGTGTTTTAATGATCCGCTGTAGAAAGCGGTTTTCTCTCCGGTCACTAGAATTTGTCAAGAAGGGCTGGAGGCCATAAAAGAGGGACGGGCCCCAGGGACAAACAGGCTCCATCTTCTGAAATAAACTAATAAAGGTTTCCAAGATGTTTACTTCTCCACCTCAGAGTCAAGACCAGCCGGGCTGCCGGCGAGGGGCCCACAGATGGAGCACTAAACAGGACAAAGAGGCCGGAAGGGGGTCAGGGCTTCCTCACCACCGCATGGCCACAGTCAAAGTAATACCACCACATTGTGTTGCCACTGGCCACCGGCCTTGCAGGGAGGAAGGGACAGAGGCTCCTTTGAGGTTGGAGGACAATTTTGGACACTGGGCAGACTCAAGGAGTCTCTTTGAGAACCTCAGGCTCTCCTAGCACTGGCCTAATCACGGTGCTCTCCTAACTTAGAGCCCTCTTTATTTTTATAGTCAATGGTGCTTTTTTTGTGGGGTGGGGGGGTGGGGGTTCTGAATGGATGCTTTGTTTTTTTGAGTTGTAAGGGACATCGAGGTCAAACAGACCTAAGTCTGAATCTCCACTCTGCCTCTTGCTGACCAAGTAACCTACAGGGGTCACTTTCCCTTCTGAGCCCCAATCTTCTCACCTGTAAGATGGAACACATTAGGGAGGCTCCAACAATTGAGACAATGTACAGAAGGCCTCGGTCCAGCCTCTGCCCGTGGAGAAGACTGCTGCAGTGATTTCAACATGAGGAATATCTGTCCCTGGGTCTCCGGGGAAAATCCTGAGACAAATGAGTTGCCTGAGGAGGGTAGGGGTGGATGTGTGGGAAGAGGAGAGAAATATGGTAGGCAATTATACATGATCCGCCGGGTCTGCACGGTAGAATTCAATAAGGAGGAGGCTGATAAGTGCTGAGATAATAATGAGTAATGAATAATAGTAATGATTGCTGGTAACATTTATTGAGCTCTTATTATGTGCCAGATACCAGCTCCTGTCTGAACTCTTTAAATTCATGGCTTTGTTCCATCCTTACTACTTCATGGGGTAGATCCCGTTATTATCTGCACGACATGGAGGAAAAAAAGGGTTCAAAGAGGTCACGATTTCTATAAACCCAAGCTGTTCTAGTATTCAAACCCAACAGTTTGAACCCTGGTAATCTGCATCTAAATAACAGAGGCTTAACCACCATACTTTACCTGTAAATAAAGAGAAAACCACTTTTTTAAAGGTATCTCCCCGATTCCCCAAATGGGCCCACACTTTTCCCCTTGGCCTCTCCCACATGAGGCTTACCTTAGTGGTAAGAGTCTTTTCCTGAAAGCTTCTGATTCACTCCACTAAGCCCCGAACACAAAAACCACCAGAATAAGCCACACCAGGAAAGTCTGATTCAAGTCCAGTTCAGTCTGATGGCTCTGTCAAAGATTTGTCCTTATTTCACTCACTGGCGTGCCGTGAAGCCACGACTTCCCTGCCCTCATTCCACCAGCACCGTCAGCAGTCAAAGCATCCATGCTCAGCAACTCACCTGGAATGCTGACCTTGTCTGGACAATGTCCTCTGAATTCCCGGTTCTCTGAGAAGGCCTTGGCCTGCTGCTCCTCCTGTGTTTTCCCTGACACGAGAGATGAGGACATGAGGGCTCGCCCTCCCCAGTGCAGCTCAGATCATATCACTCCCCTGCTCGAAGTCTTGCACGGACTCCCTACCTTACCAGATAAAGTCTAAACAAGTTGACCTGCCTGACAGCCACATCGTAATGCATCCTTCGCGCTTGCTGTTCCCGGTGCCCGGAAAGCTGTTCCTCCCGCCTGGGCACCCTCACTTCATTCAGGCCACCACCTCAGTGTATACATCCTGACCTAAGGGACCTCCAGCTCCCCCTGCCGGTGGTTCTCTGCATGATTTTCTTCTTCCATCCTGGTCTAAAATGAGCTCATTTCATCGGCATGCCTATTTCTTTGTTTTCTGTTTCCCCTCACTAGAATGTAAGCTCCAGGAGGGCAGGGGTCTCATCTATGTGTTCAGAGCTGTAACCTCCAGTGTCCGGCCCAGAGGAAACGCTCAGAATGAATGAATGACTGAATGGTCATGCCCATAGCAAGGGTTTGAACCTTGGTAATCTGACTGTAATATCAGGAGCTTCACCAGTATACCTTATAGATACTTTACCTACAAATAAAGGCAAAACTATTTTTTAATGTTTCCCTGGTTCCCCAAATGTGCCCCCATTTTTCCCCCTGGTCTCTCCCACACAAGACTTACCTTAAGCGGAAGGAGTCTGATAAGAGAAATTGTTTTCTTCTGAAGGAAGATGGCGTTCCATTACTCCCCCTTTTGCCGTACTATTTCTTCGGAAAGGCGATTTTTTTCTTAACTGGCATTTACTTTTAAAAGGCAGCTGGCATGGTCAGTCTTGTTGCCCATTCCATATTGTATGTGGGCCACTGGGCCTCTAGATGCTGGGTTTAGGAGAACATAGGTTAACTATTTGCAGGGGAACCCAAGTCCATTTATTAGACTCTCCTGAGAGACAGGAGAAAATGTTGGAATTTTATTTTGTCTTATTTATTTACTGGTCACACATTTCAACATCACGTGCCTACATCTGTGTATTAGGATTTGCAAATCTCATTTGGCTACACTCGGTAATTACTTTTGTTCCCAAACAACCCATTACCCGGCCAAACTTCTGGGTATGTAAGAGACGGATTTCAAATTCTTCAGCTAAGTTCCTTTCTCTGGAAGAAAAATCTAGAAAAGTGTAATATGTTTCAAAATTTTCCGACTTAGGCATGCAGTGAAACTGGTTGGCAGAAGAACACAGTCTCATTAGAAAGGGGCTGGATAATGTGCAGATGCGGCTCTAAGAAGATTCCAGTGTAGATCAAATCTATCCTTTCCAGATACGAAGCAATGAACAAGTTTCCTTTCATGACCACCTGGAAAGCCTACCTGGAGGATGAGTGTTAAAAATGGATTTTGCCTGAAGAAGAAAAGTGCATCCTGGCATCTCAAGACTACCTAAGAATATGAACATCTCTTTTTGTTATTTTCAGCTATGTGACACAATTTTTACCTTCAAACCAATGATGGAGAAAATTTTTCAGCAAGAGAGATACATAATAGTAACGTACCTAAATGAAAGGGACAACATTTCACCATTTAGTCGTTTATTTGGAATTCCTGATACCAACCTGTGCACAAAGTATCTAGGAAGCTGAGGCTTTTTTTTTTTTTTTTTTAACTTTTCAGGAACGTTCTGACTTACAATAGCAATTGCACATCTTACTGAATTTTAACTGGAGTGACTCTCACCAGATTTTTCTCTTCTGTGCAAATATTCTCGACCTCCTTAAAAGGGACCACAAATAATTCCAAATAGCAGAATTAAACCCCAAGTCCTTTTCATTTTGTATACATTGGCACTATAATCATCAATGCTCAATTAAGTGACACTGTTATGACTTCCCAAATCTGTCTCAATAAATCAGAGAATTTTGGATAAAAGCTTCTTTTCTCCACTTAGTTTAATCCTTAATTCAGTGATCTATAAGTGTCCATTAAGGTCAAGTGACAATTCACTGACTTTGAAAAACATGAGAAACACTCCTAGGGCAAAAGATCCTGATGTCTCTGAATGTATTTAAAGTAAGTGGTTTTGACTTAAGCAAAGATTTCTACTTAACCCAGAAGAAAAGCAGTTACTCCTTGGAAATAGCACAGAATTCAGGAAAGTGAAATGAATAATGGCAAAGGATTAAACTTACCTATTCCAGCCCGTACATATATCTACCGAGTATATACAGGAACACGATGGCTCCACTCATGTGTCATTTGTGGACAACCCTCCTTTCCTCAACCCAGGAGCATGATACTCTCAGTCATGCAGACGTGTCATAACAGAGATTAGTGAGTACGTAAGCACCATGCCTCCCTCATTCTGCACGCTCAGTTCAAGGATGTTTGAAAATACCTCTTTCTATTTGAAAACGGAATTCAATCCATGTGACGGCATCATCTATTTCAAAATTCAACAACAGGAAATAAAAACAAGTCATAAATTTAGAGTGTCAGTTTGCTGGGACTGAATTATAGCTACAGAAAATAAATCAAAGATCAGCTTAACACATATGGACAGTAGTAGCCGTGGACATGACTGACAGGCCATTCATTCTTTCATTCATTCATTCATTCATTCATTCTTTGCTCATTCAGCCAACATTTATGGCTCATCTACTGTAGATCATCAACTCTTCGTTTAACAAGCTTTATGACGCATTCATTCATTCATACATTCATCACATTAGTATTGTATGTGCCAGGTCAGGTTATCATGTTGGTTTGTTCATTTTAGTCAACAGGTAATTACTGAGCACTTATACTAAGCACTAGACCCGAACAGGCTCTAGAATAAAACCTCAAACGTGTGGCTGAGGGGGAAGCCCCCCAAATGTGTTTCTAAACATATCCTGGTTGTTACTGCTGCTTGGGTGAGGGCTCTGGGTCTGTGACCTCTTAAGGACCAAGTTCAACGTTGGGGATCCCTCCTCGTGCTGGCTGGCCACGCTACAAGTCCCAAGGGGGTCCAGCAAGAGACAGGGGTTTACTCTGACTCAATGGGTCACCATCAGAAGACAAACCCTCTACACCCACGTCATTGCCAGGTCTCCCAAGCACTGAAGTCTTACAGGAGGCTCAGAGAACGGAGGCACACTGTCCTCTGTCGAATGACACTGGTTGGAGGTTGGGAGAACTTGTAAACAGTCTCTTTTCTACAATCGTGACTACCTACCCCATAGAAAATAGCATTTCCCCCCACTTCTGTCTTAAAACACTCACTCAGGTCTGTGCTAAGCATTTTATGGACATAATATGGAGCCTGACCCGAAGGCTGTTATTATCCTGATGTTACAGAAGGGGAACGTAAGTTTGGAGTAGTGAAGCAACTTGCCCCAGGGCACACAGCCAGGCCAAAGATGAATCCTGCAGATCAAGAGCCCGGCTATAAATGTGGTTTCTGGGTAAGGGGTTGGGAAGCATCCCATGACATGAGGAAGTGTTGAAAATAAAGGCAATACAGAAGTAAGCAGAACCCAGAAATGGAGAACAACAATGGGACACTGGCCTTCTGACCTTGTCGAAGCCCTTGGATCCAGCCGTGCCTGAGGGCCACCTTAGCCTCCTTACCTTTCTTCTGTGAAATCAGTTTGAACTGGGCTTTAGCACTTGCAGTTCAAAGAGTTCTGACAATACAACAGCGTTGGGTTGTCTTGGGGAAATTAATATTTAAGTTAAAAAGGCAAATTCAGGTTTAGGGTTAAATGGCAGATACCTGTTCCCTGCTGGGGTTTGGACCAGCCCCCTCGAAACTAAAGGAGATTTGATCTGAGACCATCCTCAGGTTCTCTTGACACAGAATATCTTGTCAGAGCAGGAAGAAGCCATGGGGGCTGAGCACTAATGTATGAATGGTGTGGCGTGGGAGAAGAGTCCATACGTGAGTCAGGCGAGGACCTCGGGAGCACTTGGAGGATAAGCAGTGAGGTCCAGGCCAGGAAAAGGGTGTGTGAGGGATTTTCCTCAGAGACGAAATACTCTGAGGCTGAGTGACGGACGGTGCAGCCTGTGACCTACGCCAACATCTACAGGACATCTGCCTTTGACGTATTTGGGACTATCGGTGAGGAAGTCAACAACTGTCTTTTAAAAGTAGACCCTCGGGAACTCCCCGGTGGTCCAGTGGTTAGGACTCCACACTTTCACCGCCGAGGGCCAGGGTTCAGCCCCTGGTCGGGGGAACTAAGATCCCACAAGCCACGCGGTGCGACCAAAACAAAACAAACAAACAGCAAAAAAAAAGTAGACTCTTGATTTCTGTGGTCTCTCTGATGCCATTTCATTTGGAAACATAAACGGTTTAAATAAATGAAATTCATTACTTTGAGCCTTAAAATCCAAATACTCAGGGGAGAGAAAGAAGGGACTTAGATTCCCTATGCCCATCAGGAATCAAATTTGAAGTAACTAATTTCTCCATGTGGATTCATCAATTGGCTCCCCAAAAAAGACTTCTTGCAAGTCTCCTTCATGCCTGGCACTTTGCGGGGCTACAGAGATGGCAAAAATCGGATAAGGTTCTTGCCCACGTGGTACCTACGTATCTTCCCTGCCTAAGAGATCCTCCTTTTCCATGGTAGTGAGTATATTCATTCAGTCATTCATTTAATGGTTTCTCATTTATACCAACTTGTATAAATATACATATTAAATATGACCAAGTAAAAGCTCAGCTAGCAGGATGTTCTAGGAAAGAGCTATTCTTTGAGGATAAATGAATTGTTTAGCAAACTGGGAATGTAAGAATTAACATGTTAAACTCCTGCTAGACCTTTTTGTTACCTTTGTTAAAAATGGAAATTTTACTGAGTTTCTTCCTCGGTAAATACAGTCTGGTAAACCTGGATGCCACAGACTTCAGTGACTCAGGCGTGACGGTACAGGGGTGAGAGCTACACACGCCCAGTACAGTGGTCACGGACCACATGCAGCTGCTGAGCACTTGGAAATGCGGCTCGTCCAAATTCAGATGGGCTGTAAGTGCAAAATATAAACGGAATGTCAAAGCCTCAGCACGAAAAAAGAAAAAGATTGTAAGATATTAAGAGCGTCTAAACCGCCTATGTTGAAATGATAATATTTTGGATATACTGCATTAGAGAAAATATATCATTGAAATTAATTTCTCCTGCTTCTTTTTAACTTTTTAAAAAATATAGCTGCTAGCAGATTTAAAATTGCATACATGGCTTGCATTATTTTCTGTTGGATGGCTCTGGGTTAGAACAGGGCCCTGGAGTCAGAGTAAGGATTGAAAACTGGTGCCTCTATTTAATAACTGTAGGGACGGATAACTTAGCCTCACTAAACCTCGGTTTCCACCCTGTAAGACAGTTACTAACAGTACCTACCTCCCTGGGCTGTTGTGACAATTAAGTGAGCAAATGTACTCACAGTGTTTAGCACAACGCTTGGCACGTAGTTCCTTCTCAGTGAATGTCAGCTGTTCAGAGCTACTCTGCAGTTATCGTCTCCGGAAAGTCAGGAGATGGGGCTAGATCAGCACTGACAAAAAAACATACTCTAGGAATTTGCATAAATCCCTGACACCGAGTTGTTTCCTTTTCATTTGCCATTTTCCTAAATCTAAAGTGCTCACCAAACGAGGGTGGTGTTACCGGACAGCCATGATGAGCCAGGTTCTGGTTAAACACAAGCTCTGATGAGTTAGGTTTTGCTTAATCGAGGACTAATGCTCATTATAATTCTTCGTGGCATTGAAGAATACGTGCAGTTATGGTCACACACACTATTAACATAGGTCATGGTTCCTGGGAGCCTACCGTGTGCTGGACATTGTGTTAAGCATTTTACTTAAAGGTCATGCTCCCAACAGCCTTAAAGCACAGGGAGGTGGAGAGATTGGCTTAGGGTCACCCAGCCAGGAAGTGGCAGAGACGGGACTCAACCTGTCTGTTTGACCCCAAAAGTCAATCTAAGTATTACTGAAGCAGAAATAGTCTGGGTAATCCCTTGCGGTCATGAAACTATGGTGCTTTCCTCAGAGCTCCACGGACTGTTTAGCTAGAGGAGAAAGCTTGGTTTATCACAGGAATTCCAGATTGCTGCACCAACCAAACAGAATCAGAGGTTTCATAACAATGAAAAGTTCTGCTTTCAAAAGGTGTCCATTCTCTAGTTATAAGGAAGCAGAGGACATCCGTCTGTAATAACGACCCCATTAAATGCAACCCTTCCCATTTATGGCTCTAAAATATTACCAGGCAGAAACGGAAAAGTGGCAGAACTTTCTCTCTTGAGAATTTTCCAGGACCTTACAAACATGACCCCATTAATCCACTCAATACCCGGATGAGATAGGTAGTTGGTTGTTATTATTCTTCTCACTTTCAAGATAGAAAACCTGAAGCTAAGAGAGATTAAGCAATTAGTTGAAGGTCAAATGGTGAGCTAGAGACAGACCTGGAAATGAAACAATTATCTTCTGAAATTCCAATCAAACGCACAAACTGATTGGCTAGTTACCACCATGTGCTAATATCCAGTTAGATGCCCTCAGCACAAAATGACTGGCTTTTACAGGAGACTTCTGCAGCTGTATTTGCCTCAATTTGTATGGATTGGTTTAATACCAATGTCCAAACTGACATCAGATTTTTCCAAAATATTGGCTGAAGGAAAATACAGTTCCTTGCTCCAAATGTGGTATCCATTTTACCTAGCTCGGTTACATTTAATCATACCTACCAGTGCCGTTTCTGGAGGATAAAGGGAGGATTGTTCCACAAAGCCGTCCCGCTCGTGTTTTGTTTTCCTCAGAGATAAGCTGTAGCACAGAAAAAGGTTTAGGGGGCATCTTGCAAGTTACTCTTATGTTGAGACTGAGAAAAGATGAACATAAACTATCTCGGAGTTGTACAAAATCTGGAATCCAATTTGCCTGTATTATCGTTCTTCAGCCAAATGCCTTTTACTCTTTTCGGCTGGATACTTTTGACTGTAGGTGACACCGTATGAACCAAAGTCATAGGTTAGGAAAAGACAAGACTTCCAGGTGCACCAGGAGGAATCCATGCTTTTCGGAACAACTGCAAGGACACATGCACAGAAAATTGGTCTCCTGAAGAAAGTGCTACTAATGATGCCTCCTGTCCAATTTTGCAAAAGGCCCTGCCCCTCCAAATACCTGGGGCAAATTTTTATTTCTTTCTGCCTGCTTGAGTCTTAGGTAATTTAAAATCAACTACTCTGTTATCAATTTCGACTGGTTTGGGGCAACATGATATATCAATGAAACCGTTGTTGTCAGAAGGAAAATAGGGCCATTTCATTAGCTTGGTAGAAGGGCATCTACACTTCTAAAAATGGCCCCATGCCATGCTCTGAACTTGTTCTTTAAGAATTCACTGTGATCACTTTTCAATTTGTTGAATTTCAGTTTCTTTGGCCAGCCAAATAAGACTCTT
This sequence comes from Leucopleurus acutus, assembly GCF_964270905.1. Lineage (NCBI taxonomy): Eukaryota > Metazoa > Chordata > Mammalia > Artiodactyla > Delphinidae > Leucopleurus > Leucopleurus acutus. Next base: position 34,108,029 of record NC_139153.1, on the reverse strand, counting down.
GGAGAAATTCTTCTCCCATGACTTTATAATTTCTGAAAGTTCAGGAGATTTGGGACTGGTCATCTTAAGAAATTCCAATTCTGTCCCCTATCACTGCTCAACCTGCTCGACTTCTACTCACCCGCCTTGGTCCTGTGCTGATGTGGACAGCTCCTTCTAGAAACACAAATTCAACCTAAGCCCACTGCAGGAATGCTAGCCTGCTAATGCACAGACACTGCACGGGAAGAAATAATAGTAGCAATAAAGCTTATCCGGTTTCTTCTTTCTTAAAAAAATCAAACACTTTGCGGGAATCCAAAGGCAAGACATTTTCTTCCCTGTGACCCATTTTAACCTCCTTTCTCATAAGCTGAAAACATGACGCTCAGAAACCAAAGAATCTTCAACTACAGTTTGGGGTCTAAGTCTGACACCTTGCAAAGGAGTATCTTGAGCATTTCCGATTGGAGTCACGGTGACAGTATCTCTAAAAGTCCTAGTATGTTGCTGTCATGGGATATTTCCATGGAACCCATTAAGCTACCTTGTTTGAAGGATGCTGAACAGCTTGGCATCATTTCCAAGCGACCATGCTAAACTGAGAAAGGCAACTCCGTTACCAAAGGGACACTGAAAACCAAGGCCGTGGATTGTGGCCAGAGGTGAAGGTACTGATTCCTAACCAACCCATGGCTCATCCTAAACGCTGAATTCTTCTTCCAGATGTACGCAGCACTTGGGAAGGAAAAAGGAAATGGTCCTGCCAGTGCAAAGGCTTCCAGTGGTGTTCTGCCACACTGGTATCAGTCCTTTCTCTGTTTTCTAACCAGGCACCCGTTTCTTATCATACAGGTTGGGCAGCTCTTCCCTGCATTTTAAAACCCTGGTGTCTTACTGTCTACAACGCTTGATGTTGACTTGAGCCCACGTGTTTTGTGGAAATACAAGTGGTAATTACACAGTTACCTGCCATTGGCAACCGTCACCAGGGAAATTTACGGCCCCCAATATCCACATCTGGTAACTGGTTATTAAACGTGGCTGATGAAAACACTGACATGGCAAATGGGATCTGAGCAAGGACTGGCTCAGCAGCGATGCTTGTGAGACAACGGCTGGAGGCCCACAAGAGACCATCGATTTTATTTCATTAAACAGTCTAGTATTTATGGCAATATTACTACTACTAATAGTTATCGTTTCCATTTTTTGAGAATCTGTCACGTGGCTGGCATTGTGTTAAGTGTCTATTTGATCCTTATTAAAAAAAAAAAAAAACCCTTCTGGGAATGTATTATAAAAATTTTAGGATTAGAAGACAGGCACAGAGAGGCTAAGTAACCAGCCCAGGGTCACTTTTTGGGCTGTGATGGAGTCAGGATGTTAACCTTTCCCGAACCTGCAACCTCAAATACCTTCAGGCGGTCAGGCTGGTAACACTCTGGGGTGAAGTGGGCCAGGTGTAGCTTTATAGAGAGAAATGAGGACAAGGGAGAAATGGCAAGTACATCTAACATCTCCCCAAGTTCCCAAACTCCAAGCCTATCACTACTGCCCTGGGGGAAAAAACCCTAAGACACGGTACTGGCCGGACAAGAAGTATCCGAAATCTGAATTCATTCCACAGGCCCTAGTTTTCCAGCCTTCGTCATCTGAAACTGGATTCATGCTTAATGACATTACATCTTTTTAGGATACTTTTTCAATGAGATACACAGACGGAAACGTGCACAGATTATACGTATGTCACCTGATGAATTTTCATAAACTGAACATAACCATGTAACCGACTTCCAGGCCAAGAATCAGAATATCACCAGCATCCCAGTGACCTTTTCTTGTGCCCTTACCGGTTACAAACCCTCTGAAGGTGAGCCACTATCCTGAATTCTAACCCCATGGAGGAAATTGGTCTGTTTCTGAGGGTTACATAAATGGACTCGCACAGCTGGTTCTCTTGTGTCCATGCGCTTTCACCTAATGCCATGTGAGATTCATCCATGTCGTGGCAAAGGGCAATAACTCCTTCTCAACAGCTTTTACCCTCAAGTCTATTGCTTGATATATTTGCCTGAATGCATTATAGCTGAGCCTCTAACGAGGAAGACTTCCTTCTCTGGAAACAGGTTCTAAAAATTGAAACAAGTCACTCTAGGACTTTGTTAGAATTATGGAGAGAGTTCTGTTGTTAAAATAGTTTTTCTAAACATTTTCTCATTTATTGTCTCATTTTATCTTCTCACATACCACGCCAGCTAGTTAAGAGACATATTATTCCCGTTGGTTAGATTCAGAAACGGAGGGTACATGCAATTATATGACTGCATGCTACCATAGAGCAAGTGTGGCAAACTAGTTATAAAACAGAGATTTCATCTATGTCTTCATTGCCAATCTAATGTTTCCACCTGAACGTACATCCTGTTCCTCCTTTCTGGGTCAAGGTTCTATTCACAGGTAAAATAAACCCGTCTCCAATGATGTTTTGCTGTGAGTACGTCATACTGCTGTGTGCCTTTGATGCTTCCCTTCTCAGCACCCATTTCCCTTTCTTATTTGAGAGTCCATTCTTTCCCCTTTCTCGATCCACAGGAGTGAGGTGGGCTCCATCCCTAGTGGGGAACAGCACATGACTCCTCCCCTAGGGGTCTAGGGTCTCACCTGAAACCTGGCGGCTGTTCAAGAATGGATTACCACGAAGGAAGCAAAACTGAGAAAAGGACAGTGGGAAGTCATTTGAGCCCCTGGGACAAGCCACTCCTGAAACCCACTACCTCTGAACTGTTCACTGCATGAAGCCATGTATATGTATGTGTATGTCTGTATTTGTTTTTGCTCAAATTGTCTTGTGTTATGTTTTTGTTCTTTTCTTCTTTGCTGGGGGAGGGGGATACTTGCGAAAGAAAAAAATTCTAACAGTTATGCTTACGTAAATAAATACTCATATTTCGCCTCTCAAATTCAAACAGCCATAACGTCCTTATCCAGTGAGTTGCAGTTATGCAGACATGGAGATTTTGTCTTGAATTTATGCAAAGTTTCTCTCCTGAGTCCTGTCTAAGTGAAGTTACAGTGTTGGCACAGACAACATCTGTTTTTAACCCATAGAAATGCTGGCTTTGCCCTGCACTTGGGAAAGGGTCTGTTCTGCCCACAATGATCACTTCTGCCACAGATGCTGAAGTAATCCAACGGGGGAGGCAAGGCTAGAGGTGGCAAAGGTATTTTCAAATAGAAGAGAAAACCGACTGGTCCAAACAACGGACCGAATCAATGAACTGTTGATTTAGACAGTTTTGATCCAAAAGACTTTGGGAACTTCTCTAGCCAGTGTGGTGTCCTCTACACTTCCGGCAGAATGTTCTGAGACAGAGATCTGATCATTTATCTCTGCACTTCAAAAATCTATCATAAAGTGGGAGGAAGAAGTAAGTACAGTGGAGCAACCTGACAAACACTACCTCAGCCAGGTGATCAATCAAGGTTAACATCGAACAGCCAACAACCGTATCGATAGTATGCACCCTTGATATGATGTGATGAAAGTGGCGCTCTACCTCTGTGGTCTTCTGCCCATCACCCATATTCCCGGTCTGACCGTGAGGAAAAGATCAGACACATCCTAGCGGAGGGGCAACCTACAATATACTGGATCCGTACTCCTCATAAGTGTCAAGATCATCAAAAACAAAGAGAGTGTGAGAAACTCACAGTCAAGTGGAGCCGACAGGGACATGACAACCAGATGTAATGCGGATTCTGGATGAGCTCCTGGAACAGAGAAAGGACATTACCTTAAAACTAAAGAAATCTAAATGAACATAGGCTATAGTTAATAACAACGTATTCATGTTTGTTCCATTAGTGACAATATACCATGTGAATATAAGATCTTAATAACGGAGGAAACTGTATCTGTGTGGGAAGGAAGGTTATACGGGAACTCTCCGTACTATCTGCTCAGTTTTTCTGTAAATCTAAGAATGTTCTAAAAATAAAGCCTATTAAAAATAAAGTTTATTTAAAAATCTCTCTCTGGATTTTTGTGGCTGCAGGAGGGTTTCCTAAAATTCAGAGATCAAAGTGGACCCTTGAAATGATTACAGGGGGTCCACAGGCACAGTCTGAAATATCCCCAAGCCACAGAGTTAAACATTCCTTCACTGACCATTTTCAATCATTCTGATTCAGTAACAAAGAAAAACTCTCTGTTCAGCCCCACAAACACATTTCTAACCTTTGCCAGTTTCCCTCTTCAACAAAGAAGGAGAAAGCTTCAGACTCAGAACTTTGTTTTCAATACTTACTTTTATTGTTCTTATTTTCCTTATTTTTTGTTCTTATATTTGGCGATGGCTACGTATGGAAAATTATCCCACTTACTCATCTATGACGGTGGCATTTTTTTTCTTAAAGTATATTCATTTAAATAAAACAGTAAGCCTCTTTAATTTTATAAGGTACTTAACTCGACTACATATTGTCTTAAGACATAGTAAGAATCTGGCAAGCAGTATGCAAATGACTGGAGTTGAGAACCAAAGGCCAACAGGATTAGGTCTACACCCCTTAGCCTGGAGCTCAGGGTCCTCTCCCACCTGAGGACACCTGTCCAGTCTCCTGTCACCAGATGCTCCACCTTGCAAACCCAAAGATGCCTAGAAAATCAGATGCCGATGCCCGGACGATGAGAGCTTAGAAGAAACAAGAGAGGCCCATGGCTAGCAGGTTAAAATGCAACAGGCTAAGCGTTGTCTCAGCTCTCCTTTCACACGTGGCTGGACTTCCTTTGGGCCCCACTGCCATTCTCTCATCACATGGGCCAGCAGTGGCACTGATGAAGCAAACAATTCCTCCAAGCCTCTGTGAGCTGGATAGTCGTGGTGGAGACCGAACTTGCGATATGGAAGCACTGCTGGGTGGGTACCGGCAGGATCTGAATTTCAGCCCCATATGCTCCACGCACCTGACCCGGGGCCTGAAGCAGAGGGCTTGCTGAGTGCTGGGTGCGAAGCCTGGCTCCACCACGTGCCATCTGGGCGATGCTGGGTGGGGTGTGTAAGCTCTCTGGCCTCTTTCTCCTTGTCTGTAAAGTGAGGATGATAATAATACCATACTACACGAGGACAGTACCTACCTCATGGGATTCCTGTCAGGACAGGTGAGTTCATGTAAGTACAGCATTTAGCACAACGCTCCCCCAAGTACGTGTGCTCGAAAAGTGTGCACCGTTTCTGGTCTCCTCTGTGGGCCTCCATTCCCCTCGCTGTGAAATGTGGATCACGGCAGTACCTACCTCATGCGACTGCTGTCAGGAATAAAGGAGTGGTGCCCATGGGTCCCTGGGGCCATGGTCTGGCTCCTAGCAAACACTCCATAATGTTCAATTACTTTTATCTGTGTTTACTTATTATTAGTGTGATTATTCTTATGAATCAGTGACGCCAAGAATTAGAATGTCTCTCCAATCTTTTGTAACAGCAGTTCGCAGACACAAGAAGCAGTCAGGGGGGATTTTTAAGGTCAAACGTTAGGCTTGTCTATATGCTTCGGTGGAACTAAAGGTATGGGTGGACCTGCAGCTGAGGGCAGCAGTTTGTGAGCTGGTACTCTTCCTTCCAGAAGGACTGCTTCTGTGCACATAGGAGCAGAGGCTCCATCTGGTCAGCTGGGCTCATATAATCAGGCTTGAACGCAAGCTGGCCGCTTCAGGAAGTTCTATGAGGTAAGAAATTCTTGTCCAACCAAAGTTCTTTTTCCATAAAAAGGCACATCATGAAAAGGGCAGATGACTTTGCAGGTTGCCCCCAACCTGTGTCTGACTGTGAGGGAATTTCACACCCAGTGGCTTTGAGTCCATAAAGTATAGAAATGAAATGATATTTCCCCTGTGTCATCAAGGGCCAACTGGGAGGAAGAGAGTCTGCCTCATCCTCTCCTCCCCAGAGAGCCTTCAGGGACACATATTCCTGTTTCGGAAGTTCTAGGGACAGCCTTGGATTGATTGCAGTGAACTTACCGTCTACGCCTGGATCAGCTGCTTCCGGCTGGGCCTCAGTTTCCCCATCTGTAAAATGAAGATATCAGGTTACATGACATATACCTTCTAGCAATATAAATCAATTACTGTTTAACTGCAATAATGGTAAGAATTCATAATTTGTTTCCTCGAATATGATTCAAACTTTTAACGAAACCAGGAGCGGATTCTCCACTGCGATCCACAGGTGAGCTGCAAAGGCTGGTGAGCCCTTGCACGGACAATCCTGTCTGTGTATTTTTCTGGATGATTTTGTGCATGTATCCAAGGGATGGCAGGGCTATTGTTTTAGCCTCCTCAGCTTTCAGTGTCTTTCTTCTAGACTACAGCCCTTTTTTTTTTTTCCTTTGGAAACTACATCTCCCATATCCAGTAAGGCTGGATGTACGATCCAAAAAGGACCAGTAAGAGTCCCTCTAGAGGGCTGTTATGGATGCTGGAAGAGAGGGGTGTCTCTCTTCTAAAATCCAAGAATACTCAAAGCTGTTGGGAGTCATCTTTGCCGCCAAGTGGAGAGAAGCAGCAGGACTGATGTCAACCTCATGGAACGTGCAGAAGAAACAAGGAGGAGAAGAGGAAGGGAGGGGGAGAGGGGAAGAAAGGGAAGTGAGAAAAGGTGGGAAGGAGGAAGAGAGGGAGGGATAAAGAGAGATCGAGAACGAGGCTGGAACTGAGAGAGAGAGAAAGACAAAAACGGAAGGGAAAGAGGGAGGGAAGGAGGAAGGGAGATGCCACCAGTGACTTGATTACTTAACGCAGTATGAGCCCTTAGATCCAGCTATGCATAGAGGGAAATTTACACCTTGGCTCTTCCAGTAAAGTGAGTCCGTAACTTCCCTTTTGCTTCCTTGTGTCTTCAAGTCCATAGCTTCTTCAAATGGGGATCCATGACCCAAACAAGATTAGAAACCACCACAGTTGGAGCATTTATTCAAGATGGAATGAACTCGCTTCAGAAAGAAACAAAGTTTATTTGATGAATATAAATAAGGCGATCAGCACAAAGTACTTCTCATACACGTGATAACAAATTTATGAACTGTACATACCTTGTACGTTGTACTTCTACTAGACACGAGGTTACAATGACTGGCTACTACATGCCCACTGGTAGTTTCTGAGGGTTCCTTAGTTTTATTTATTTATTTTTTATATCGAAGTCCATAATCACATGGTCAATATCACAACCCACATGCCACTCACTTGGAGAAATATTACAAGAAGCACTGTCAAACGAGGGTCGCTGGGAACTAGATACACTGACCCCTGGCAGCATTCAAACGCCACTCGACACAAAAACATCTCAGTAGAGCTTATGTCAACACATTTGAGGTCTCGTCATAAACACTGTTTAAAAAGTAAATGGAAACCCACTTTCAAATGAAAGTTGACACGCTGTTAACGTGCATACTGGATACACAAAAATCATTAAATACAAAATAGAGACAGTACATCGAAATCAAACGGGGTATAAAGTATAAGCTTGCTTTTGCACAAAGCAAGAAGACCAACTCCTCCTAAATGTTAGTCTCGACTTTTTCAATTTCGTTATGATTAAGGGGGAAACCTGCTAAAGTCTGTGCAAAGGAAATGTCTTCCCCATAACACAGTGTTTGTTGTAAACACAAACTAGTTTTAATATGTGAAAAGGGAATTTTTTTTGCTAAACCCCCAATATCAGAGAATACTACATGATATATAATGAAAAGATGCTATGTTAGACAGAATTCAATCTTTAAGGGACTAAATGATAATGCCCCCGTAAAAGTAAGATCGGGACGACTTTAAACATAAGTGGGGCAAAAATGAGCCCCCAAACAATAGGTGTGACAAAATTGGCACATACTTGGAAATAGCTAACTATACACGGTTGGTTGATTTTTCTGTTTCTAGGACCCTCTATTCCCTAGCGGATTTCCTACTTCCTACCTCAAGTATTCAGTGGCAGGGTTCAGATCAGGACCTGGTTGCAGGAGGCAGTGCGGCCACCTATTTGAGGACACCCAAACCGTTCACGGGGACACGTTGCAGGCCTGGGTTTTCAGTGCAACATTATGTCAGAGTGTGCTAAATACGTCTGCAAAGAACTCTGCTCATTTCTCCAGTCAAGACCTAGATCCCTTTGATAGTTAAAGGACAAACTTTTTAAACATGAATGTATTGGATCGCTTATGCAACACAAAAGCTTTACACAGTTTGCAATACTTACGACAAGAACAAAGCCAGAAGCAAGAAACCTGCTCGAATAGATTACGCCTAACGCACCAAGGATGAACAGTGCAGCCCAGACACGGTTTCGTCTTCCCCGATAGATAGATAAGGTGTCTGACTTTTAACTATCTCTATGGCTCACGCGAGAGGTCCAGAGTTAATTGCACCGACATTTTAAAAAGTAATAATAACCACTAAATTCAATGCAAGACTTCAGGAACGTCTGCTTAGAATCCTTTCCACAGCAGCAAAGAAAGACAACTATATTTATTAAGGCCACTCATGCTTAAATTCACTGTTTGTCCTTTAAAAATGCAGATTTTCATCCCCCACTTGCATCCCTGTGGAAGTGTTTCTTCCAATGACAAGAAAATGGATCAGTACAAGAGTTGCACATGTTTGCCAGACTTGGTCATGAGTTTTATGAAGTTATAACAACTTTAAGTTGTTTTGAATCTTCAGAGGAAGCAGGAGTTTAATTCTCCTTAGTACCATGTCACTGTATGTAAAAGACCTCAAAATTGGGTCTCTTTCCCTGGCATGTGCTTTAAGTAATGACTCTGTACCACAAACATGTTGTGTAGAGCTATATACAGATACACTGCTTTTGCGATTATTCCTCATTCATCAACGTTTTCATGTTTGATGCTGAAAATGTTTTGGAATCCATGTTGGAGACATTTTTAAAAAAATGAGAAATGACCCTTCGTTTACAGAAGATCTAAGCTCACGCTGTTTGCACAGCGTTTGGATCTTGAATGTGAACGAGTCCCAGCTTCTTCGTGGAGACCTGCGTGTACAGGAATGGTAAGAGTCTGAGGCTCAGTCGCATCCCAGCCACGGGGGATGCAGGAAACACATGGAAGAGAAATATGCAGGTGTCTCAGGCTCTGGCCACTCCCCAGTACAAAAACAGGGTAGATAAAACTATGAGTGATCAACTTAGATGCGCCATGCGTTGTCAGAGACACACACCATGTTCTCATAAGGCGATTTCTTGGCAAGTACTAGTGGTTTAAAAAATTGATTTCATTTCCAACCTGGCCCAGAGGTAACTACTGGTTCCACCATCAAAATGTGGTTCTTCAAACAGCAGATTAAAGAAATAGAGGAGGGTAAAGGCTCACCACTTTTGGTGTTTTGGTTTCTTTGTCAAACACTCCGTGCATCTTGGTATACAAACACTGCCAACACCACTCACTCACAGAATTTACACTTTTTGATAATCTAATGCATTAGGTATGACCACTTAGACTGAACCAGCAGAAAAACGGGAGATGAAGCTAGCTGTCCAACAGAAGCTGAATCCACAGTTAAAATCCCATGAAGTTCAAATTTATCCAGTGATGTTTAAGTAACATAAGTAAAATGTTATCAAATAATGACATTCAGAGGAGATGAACACACTTTAAATGCCCAAATCCCGACCAAAAAAATGGAGGACCTGCCACGTTTTCCTCCTCTGCATTCTCCTTTCCAACATGTCTGAATCCATGAGAAAGGACATGAGACGATGAAGGAAATACCAAGTTGAACAGAATTGTGCTCAGTAATGAAAGTGAAAACTCCTCTTCGGTCCTGATGAGCGTTCCCGGGTGGTGATAGACAGTGATGTGAGCTGCACTGCAATAGATTATCAGAATATTGCTGCAGAGCTGCATTTCCCCTTTAGTCAGCCCTTCTGATAGCTGCAACAAGAAAGCACATAGTTTAGCAGGGAGAGGAACTGGCAGTGATATTGGAGATAATCCTGGCAGGCACTCCCCCACTCCCACCCCTGCCCACCCCCACCACTCTCTTTGATCGGGGTTGATTGGGATTGGGGAGGGCAGTGAGGCAGAGGAAGCATGGAGTGACGAAGTGAACGGAAAGTTACATTATGTCCTGCAAACACATCTGCGAAGAGGCCTCTTTCAAAATATCTCACATACAGGTATAGATGACTCTTGATATGCAAAAGGAAATTGAAAGGAAATAAGCCAAAACTGTTGTAGTGATTATCTCTATGGGATCAGATTATGAATTTTTTTCTCTCCACGGGTTTTCTACAATGAGTATGGTTTTTAAATTATTTTTAAACTTGACTTTATAGATATTAGAGAGTTGAAGATGGTCAAGACACCAGAAAACTTAACATTCACTTACAAACCACCTAAGAGCAACGATTTAAAAGAATACTGGAAATTTCACTCCTAGGTATATACCTGGACGAATGGAAAACAGGGACTCAAAAAGACTACCTGTACACAATTGCTCACAGCAGCATTACTGACAATAGCCAAAAGGTAGAAACAAATCCCAAGTATCCATCAACAGATGAATGGAGAAACAAAAGGTGGTATATACACACAACAGAATATTATTCAGCCCTAAAAAGAAATAAAGTTCTGATTCATGCTACAACATGGATGAACCTTGAGGACATGACGCTAAGTGAAATAAACCGGTCACCAAAGGACAAATACTGTACGATTCCACTTACGTGAAACATCTACAATAGACAAATTCAAAGATGCAGAAAACAAATTAGAGGTTACAGGGGCTCAAAGGGAAGGGGGGAATGAAGAGCTATCTTTTAACGGGTACAGAGTTTCTGTTTGCAGTAATGAATAAGTTCTGGAAATGGATAGCAGTGTTGCTTGTATGTATTGCTTGGATAGCAGTGTTGCTTGTATGTATGTATTTAATGCCACTGAATTGTACACTTAAATTGGTTAAAATGGTAGAATTTTAATGTATATTTTACCACAATAAAAGCATAACTTAAAAAAGAATATTGTATCTCCTTAAGCAGAGCAGAATGAAACAAAGTTGGCTGCCATCCCCACATCCCATGACGTGTGTGTATACGTTCAGCCCTAAACATAAATGCAACGGTCATCCATTTGCATACTTCACGCCCTGGGGAAGATGTATCCAGAAGCACCCCGAGTTTTCTCACTGTCCCCATAAGGGTCCCTGGGTGTGGAATACAACTGCAGCCTGGGAAGAAACAGTAAAATGGGTGAGAAGAGAGGACCAGCCCGCAACGAGCCTGCAGATGATGACTTTCTTCCCTACTGATGCTGGACTTTGTGCACCTGCATCATTATCATTCACATATGGTCTCTGAATACTTCGGGAGTTTCCGGGCACACGGCAATAGTGCAGCTACCTGGGGAATATGGCGGGGAGGGGAAAGATCAAACACACACACTCACACACATGTGAGCCACTTTTTATATATAGTCTCAGCTGTCTGATCTGGTGGTCGATACACAGCATTTCTCAAGTCCCCCTGACTAAGGAGCCAACCAAAGATCCCACTGTCTGCACAGGTAGGCAAGTTATTTCGAGCCCTTATTAAGCAGTGCAAATGAAATAGGTGGCTTAGATGAACTGTGCTAATTCATACTCTGAGGAGTTTGGTGTAACCCTTCTGGTTAAGAAACTTGAATCGGGGCAAAAAAATGACTTTTGCAGAGCCAGAAGGCTAGGGAGTTCCTAGAGCAGATCATATTACTCATTCTGGCACATAAAATCTCTGCAAACTTTGTATGAAAATTGTAAGTCAGAGCACGCTTTCTGCTTCATGAGCTGTGCATAGCTCTAATTCTTCTGTGCATTAAGCATTTCTTAATCATCCTTTTAAGGGGCTGACCAATATATTAAAAGGCCACATGATTAAAAGGTAAAGAGAAACCCAAAGTAGTACTAAAATGCACCGGTCGTATTTTACAGATGGGGAAATGAGTGAAAAATAATTACAGCGAATGTCCAACGTCCTTGATGTTTTTCCAAGATAAAGTAGCAAAGAACAATCATTTATTCAGTTGAAAGAAAGATTTCCAGCTGGGTAACAGGTCACAAGGCAGAATACAGTGCCTCACGACAGCAACACACTGCTTTGGGGTAAGGTTTGCACTGTGGAAAAGAGAACTCTCAAAAAGTGTCGCCATTCCTTCCACTGGACAGTCCATTCGCCAGGAGGCCTAATGGATTTGAGGGGAAAAAACTCAGATGACACTGCCAGCAGTTGCAAATTAAATGATCCCTTGTTGAGGGGCAAATAAGCACACACTTTAAAAAAATTTTTAAAAAGCAACCCTGGCTTCCAGCAAGGAAGCAGTCTGGGCAGCCACCCACTGTGAGATAATCTCTGGCCGGTCCTCCCTGCCCTGGATGGTCAGAGCAGCTCCAACCTGTCCCCATGCGTCCTCTCTTCCAGCACCCACTCTACATTGTCACCGGTACAGCCAACAGTGCTATTTCAACAACAACATCTACTTCATCTTGCACTCCCTGTTTACAGCCTTCATTTATAATCCCATCACCGTCAGGGTGGAGGACGGACTCCAGGCCATGCTGGCCTCTCTCTCTCTCTCTCTCTCTCTCTCTCTCTCTCTCTCTCTCTCTCTCTCTCTCTCTCTCTCTCTCTCTCTCTCTCTCTCTCTCTCTCTCTCTCTCTCTCTCTCTCCAGCTCCACGTTTCATGTTCCCCCTACGCTGTACTTGCTTCCGCAGTCCTAAAGCTTCCCTTCCTCCTCATTGCACAGACTTGTCTTTCTGTCTGACATGCATTCACACTAACCCTTGACCTGACCGATTCCTACTTATTCTTCGGTCTCAGTTTAGATGTCTCTTCTTTCCTGGAGGTCTTTCCTGAGCCTCCTAAGTGTGGGATGTGGCACGACAAGTCTCACACATACGGCACTGTCCCCTTTCGTGACTTGTCTAGACTTTTACTGTCCAATACGGTATCCGCTGAACAAATGCGTCTACTCAGCACTTGAAATGTGGCTAGTCCTACTTGAGATGTGCTGTAAGTGTAAAATGTGCACCGGATTGGAAAGATTTAGTGTGAATTTAGGTTTTTTCTATTGACTTCATGTTAAAAATGATATTTTGGATATACTGGATAAAATGAAATATATTATTAGAATTAATTTCACCTGTTTCTTATAACGCTTTTCAATGTGGCTACTAGAAAACTCAGAACTACAGATGTGGTTTGCAATATCTTTCTAATGAACAACATTGGTCTAGGCTACAAGCTCTATGAGGGCAGGGGTCATGCTGGACTTGCTCACTAGCATTCCCTGTGCCGTGCACACTTCATGGAATAAGCTGATTCACTCACCCTTTCCGCAGATACTAGAGAGCACCTAGAGTAGCCAGAATCCTAAAGTCCTCCCCACCCCAAAGATTTCCTGCTGTAATCGCTGACACTGGGACTGTGAACATCTCACAACATGATTATGTTACCTTATAGATATAATTAAGGTTACTAATCAGTTGGTTTTAAATTAATCAGAAGAGAGCATGAGTGGACCTAATTTAATCACGGGAGCCCTTTAATAGCAGAAGACTTTTCTCTTGCTGGTAGCAGAAGAGAAAGTCAGAGAAATCTGAAATACAAGAGGGATTTGCTGAGATGGAGGGAGCCACAGGGCAAGGACCTGAGAGTATCCTGAGGGATCCAAGAGTAGCCCACAACTAACAGCCAACAAGGAAATGGGGACCTCTGTCCTACAACCACAAGGAACTAAATTCTGCCACAACCTGAATGAGCTCAGAGGTGGGTGCTTCCCCAGAGCCTCCAGGTTAAATCCAGCCTGGCCCACACCTTGACTCCGGCCTTGTAAGACAAAGAAGAGAACCCAGTGGAGCCTGAATGGTCTTCTGCACCACAGAAATGTGAGATAATAAGTGGATGCTGTTTTAAGCCACTAAGCTTGTGGTAATTTGTTATGCAGTATAGAAAACTAACATAGCTCCTTTCTGTGCCAGGCAGTGTGCTTGGTGCCAAGAATACAATAGTAAAAACGACAGACAAATTCTATGCCCCCATGGAGCCAGTATATTCAAGAGTGAGACAGATAACAAATAGATAAGTAAATAAATAAGAGAATGAGGAGTTTAAAACTTTGTGCCTGGAAGGAAATTAATAGGGATCTGTGACAGGCATGCTTAAGATTTATTGACTACACGACAATTTTTATCTAGTTTTTAATATAGAAAGATGTCCATAATTTTTCAGTGAAAAATGCAGATGGCAATTCCATATGTATAGTTCAATCTCATTTTTGTATCAACATAAACACCTGCAAATGCGTATGCCAGCATATTGTTAATAATTACCTCTGGGTGGTGTTTTAAAATTTTCTTCTTTCAAATTTTTTTTTTTTTTTGGTTGCACTTTTTGGATTTTTTTAAACCAGAGAATGTGTAACTAGTATCGCAGCAGAATTGAAAGCTATTTCCATTCTGAAAAAATCAGTACTGGATGCGATCAATGCTCTTGACGTGGTTTTTTCAAAGGGAATCCTGCAGTTGGTGTGCCGGGGTCAGGGGGGTGGGGCCTGCAGGCGAGCTGAGTGCAGCAGTCAGATTCTGCCCCAGGACCAGCGCCCCCAGGAGAGCAGGCTATAAACGTGTGGTGTCTCACAAATATTCCTTCAGACTGTTTTTCTTTGGAATAAAGACACCTGCCGGATTATGGCTTTCTTCTCCTGCCCTTTCAGTAGTGATTTGCAGAAACAGGCTGGGAGAAAGGGGTCTTTGGTAAATACAGAGGGGTTAAAGGGGAAACTGTTTAATAACAGTAGTAAAACACAGGCTATTTTTGACATCTGGGTTAATGTCCATTACGCTCCATGTGCTTTCCAAATGTGTGCAGTGTGCCCCCAGGTACAAAAACAGACAACCATTCACGGCAGCTTCGGATGCCCCTGACATTGCACGTGGTGCCCACGTCAAAGCAAGCCCCTGATAGGCTAATTAACAACAGTCTGAAGAGAAGAGCCGTTTGTTCTGGGGGCAGTGGGCATCCTGTGGAACAGCTCCACTAAGTGACTCTGCTCGCAGGAAAACCCAGTAGAGTCATTTCTGCTCAAAAAAATCTATAACTACATCTGTGTTATTACTTAACATCTTTTAAAACGGCGTGGAATAGGTTTCTCGTTTTCCTCATGAAGATTTATTTATTACTGTTGTGATCAAAGTGACAACAAATTATGTTAAATCATTTAATTTTCTTGATAGGAGCAACCACCTTGAAGCCATAATTCAAAAATATGACTGGAGAGCAACATGTTACCTTGCGAGTGGCCTCCTACAGCTCCACAGGGCAATAAAATGTAACACTTCAGAGCCCAAAGGGCTGAGGCTGGGGCTGCGGGTGGACCCAGCAAGGCCTCAGCTCAGAATCCAAACTGCTGTAGAGCCTGCTGGGTGGGAGGGGCCCTGAGAGTCTCCGGATTTCATCTTCACCTTTGCTTTCTGTGCCCTGGGGTGCAACTCAGCCGCAAGGTTTTAAATGAAGGGATTTTGATGGATTCAGATGTGTACAGCAAAACGGCAACATATACTGCTGTGCCTCCTGAGAATTTAGTTTTGCCATTATCACTGTGGTCAGAATTACTCGTAGCTAACATTCTGTGCATGCTATCTGCCACGCTGGGCACTCTGGGCTTCTGAGTGAATTATCTCCAACAAGTTTGACAGCCCTATGATACTGACCTGGTTGACAGCCCCTTAGCAGGTGAGGAAACTGAAGCTTAAGGGAAAGGAATGCGTTTGGTCAAATTCCCATCTTCCTGGGGCTTGATTTGAAACCACATCTTCTCGACTCCAGAGCACATTCTCTTTACCATAAGGCCAGGGCTTCCTAAACCTCGGTCCTTTGTGTTCTACCGTCCCAGTTTTTGTAACCTTTCTATCACACCTGCCACAGTGGATCGGTATTTTTCTTTAAAAATCTTTTCTAAAAACCAATTTCCTTTTAAAGAAAGATTTATTTTAATACCATACTGGAGTATTTATCTAATATACCGTACAAAAATTGCATAGCTATTAAAATGAAACTGCTTCCCCACGAAACACCTAAAGCTATCTTCTCGTGGACATGCAACGCCCTGCCTGCCCCTAGCCCTCCCTGCCTTGGAGACCATTCCCACTGCCCTGGGTGGCCTTCTCCAGAGCAGCTCCTGGTCTGTCGGCTGGCCTGAGCATGGGCCACACTCGGGCCACCAGCTATGCCCAGCACTGCCTCAGACGACACTTTAGGCTCAGCTACCATGGGCACTCTTTTCTCGTTTCTTCTCCACGGGCAGATGGCAGCAGAAGTAAAGGTCAGAAATCTGCCACTCAACATCAGTGTTAGGTATGCTATGTAATTTTTAAAATACTGGCTGAGTAGAAATGTGCTTTTAGTTGCCATTTTTTCCTTCAAATGATACCTTTTTTAACCTGAGAGATTGCCTACAAGCTAAAGGCCTTTGCCACTCTACTCCACAATTTCTTGGTCTTGGTACCATGGACATTTGAGGCTGGATAATTCTTTGTTGTGAGGACTGTCCTGTGCATTACAGGATGTTTAGGAGCATCCCTGACCGCTGTCCATTAGATGCCAGTAGCATCACTCCCTCTCCCAATAATGACAATAAAAAATGTCTCCAGATATTGCCAAGTTCCCCTTGCGGCGGGGAGCGGGGAGCAAAATTGCCCCCATTTGAGAACCACTGGTCTAATCAATTGTTCCTGTATTTAACTGGATGATTGTATAAGCATTGTAAAATATGTAAGATAATTACATATTATAAGATATTTTGATAAGCTAGGTATATGCATACACGCATCTACCAACCCATAAAAGATACGAGCAATTTTGCAAAAATAAAGATCTATTTCTAAGCTCCCATCATATTACTGCAGACACCGCAGCATAGATTTAAAAGTCCTGTGGAAATAGGTACAAGCTAAGTTATAAAAATAATGAAAATGTACGAGTTATCCGACATAAAATAGAAATGCCGCAATCCTGAGATAGCAAGACACCTAAGACGCTTGCTGAGCTCAGTGAAAAGGTACAATCTAGTTTAAATTTATAGCATTCCTTCAGTGTCCCTCTAGGAGTTTGGCGTTTTGCCAGGGTTCCTTGTTAAAAATTTGTTAAACGTGTTTGGCATTAATGCAAACACAAAGTGGTCATTTGTTACAAATTCTATTGGAATGCATTCATTTAGGGCAATGAAGTAGTTACTAGAAAAGAAAAAAAGTTCATTAAATACATTTTAAAAATACAATGATGTATGCAGCGTGTAGCTGTGGCGCCCTGGTGGCTGTATAAATCGCTGACAGAATAACCACACGTTGTGTTTAGTTTGAAATTGGAATCTTTTAAACATAAGTGATAGAACAAAAACTGGTTTTGTTTGTTGTCAAAACCCATGTTAGTCTTTCTTTTCCGAACGGGTTAAAATAACCAGAAGTTTGGCATACGATTTCTAGCATCTCAAATCAGTGAAACATATAGGTTCAAATCATGCTTTGGGAATCTTTTCCGGGAACTGGCTGTGACACTGGAGATGAAGGCTGATTCAACAAACAGAATGCCCGCCTCCCCCCGCCCACCCAGAGAGGGGGGAAAATGCCCGTGTCATCGTGGGAACCCCACTCAGGGAGGGTCAGTACCTCTGTGTCCTCACAGCTGTCTGAGGTTATTAGGTTACCTGTAGAGGGAAAACCATTGGCTTCCATCATGGAGACAATGGAATCCTATGAGCAAATATTCTAAGCCTGGTGTATAGAACTTCCACCTTCCTGTCCCACCCTGCACTGTTCACACAAAGGAATTATTGCTGGGTAGTGATGACTCCTTATCTCCTTCAAGAAACGGTTCTGAAGCTCAGCTTTTGAGGAAAGGGTCTATTTGACATTCTATGACATTTGATCCTGCCACGTTACCCTGCTGTTGGATGTATGTATGGAATATGCCATCTCAGGGCCCCTAGATGTTTGCTAAAAGCCAATCCTAAAGGTGAATAGGAAACTCACGTTTCACAAGAATATTCAGAAAGTATTCACTGCTTTCTTCCTCCCTCTTTCTCTCACTCTCACATATTTACTGCCATGAGAGCATCTGGAGGATAGAATCCCCGTAATCCAGGGAGCCACAATCCCAAACCCCCATGGCCCCCAAACCTCTCTCTAGGTTGGCCTCTTTCGCCAACTGAGTTTGGCGTTATCCAGGCCGCCCTCGAAGGGGACAGACTCAGAGTCTTGAAATATTCCCCTCATTCAAGAGTAAACTTAGACAAAACCTGGTATCCTGTGTGTGACCGAAAGAAGTTTGCCCTTCCCGTCACGAAGGCCAAACAGGGCCAAGAAGCCAAACATCTAAGAACAGGGAGAAAATACTTATCTCCCAGGAGCAACCAGAATGCATGATATAAAAGGTAAGAAACATACCAAGTATTAGTATTACAGAGCACACCGTGGTTTTATACCATTCGGTGGGCCCTCTTTTAGAAAACGATTGGCAGACAGATGACGGTTTCAAACTGGACAAAACTATACAGCCACGAGAACACACTGTTAAGGCCTCTCTCAGGGCCTGGGAAGAGGTCTGTGTACTTGAGGGGCCAGAAGCTTATGCCCCGTTAGATTCATGATAAATCTCTTCTGCTTGCAATTAAAGTGTATTTTTGAGATTGCATTCAAATTCTAATGAGAATAAAGTAAAGCATGTTTTCAAATCCCTTACGGACAAGGATTCAGCTTTGGGATGATCTTGGGAAAGCGCATCGGAGCACGAGGGAGTTGCAGGCATGAGATGGCCCTCCTCGAGAAAGGGGCCGACGAGGCATCCTGGAGGATTTGAAACATGACGGAACCATTCGATATCTCAAGTTTGCCGATCAGAAGTGGCTCGGATGACAAGTGTTTACAACAGGATCTTCATAGAGCCAATAATGGCAATTAGTCCCCAGGATTTGAAGGCGCCCTTCCCACCTTGCCTCACTGAGGTGGAATGCCACTTACTCTTGGGGCTGGCGACTAATTAGGGGTCTCTTTTGAAGATCAAGGTTTTGCGATCCCTGTTTCTTAATAACAAGGTTGGCCTGTCGGCCACCTGGGTCCAGGCGAGACCCCCCTTTCCCCCTCCCCAAACAGCAGGCACCGCCTGAGGCCAGGAGCAAGTGTGGGCAGGAACACACAGATCCAGCCGGGTGAGCAATTTAACCTCTTCACCACCAAGGTTCTGCAATCCAGTGCTCCATTCAGCCGCCCGGAAACAGACACAACTGACCTCGCTTCTCAGGAAGGGCTGAAGGCCTGGGTGTGTTGCAAAGTAACCATGATCAAGGTGCAAACACTACACAGCAAGCTTTCATACGGGAAGAGGGGCAGGAAGACTCCACTTCTCCAGAGGAGTGGCGAACGAAGAGGCCCTTTGCATCTCCTTCAGCTCGGGCAAGTTCCAGAAGGAATTTTACAAGTCACCAGCTAACAAAGGCTGAAGGTGGAGGGGGAAGGACAATGAAGCGCCCCTTCTGGAGCCCTAATCTGTCATCAGACCTGAGAGAAAGGTGCCCGCCTCTGCTGACCTCATACCAGGGCCCCCACGGCCTGGCCGGATGAGGCTGGGCGGGCTGCTATGCTCTTTAAGACACCGTCAGGGAGAGAGAGAGGCCAAGACAGCAGGAAAAGGAAGCTGCAAAAATTAAACTCGTGACAAGCTGGGCAAAGCACAAACAGCAGAAGAGGTCGGTCCTTTTGGCTGGTGACACACTCTGGCCTGGGGTGGTTATGGTCACCAAGCCCATCGGCACTCCAAAGTGGCAACAGCTAATGCAGCAAGTTCAGCGTGGTTTTGTTTCATTTCCTAATGCTGGTTGCACGGCGGCAATGATGGCCGCTGAAGGCCGGCAACCCCACTGCCGTAAACAGTCAGCACTGTCGGTGATTCTGAAAATCACGGAAAAAACGATTTATTTTTGGCAGATAGGGGCTAAGTGGAGCTTGCATTTGACTAACTGTACTTTAATTTCAACTTGCTTCAAACTTTTTTGTGTTTTCTAAGCAGCACCAAATCAGAGTTTCCTCAACAAAAGGAACTAGCCTTCTTGAGGGAGGGGGAGACTTCTTCGGTAGGTGGGGAGGGCAACGTGTAAACACAAGCCAGCAACCAGCTGAGTGAAGTCAGGCCTTTCAGAGACATAGTCAGGGTCTCTGAGCCCACTGAGCCCTGATCCACACCCCCTGCAAATCAAGGTATAGGTAAAAAGCTCCATCACTTTAGTCCATAGAGTTGAAAGTGAAATAGGTTATTAACTGTGATGCAAAGGCAAATTCAGTTTGCATTTTGTATTGTCTTTAAGCCACATTTATGAAAAGCACGAGAGAATCCTTCCTCCCTCCCTTCCCTCCCTCCCTCCTTCCCTTCCCTCTCTCCCTCACAATTGTGAGCGCATCTACCAAGAACCACGCTAAGTACTGGAGACA
This sequence comes from Leucopleurus acutus, assembly GCF_964270905.1. Classification (NCBI taxonomy): domain Eukaryota; kingdom Metazoa; phylum Chordata; class Mammalia; order Artiodactyla; family Delphinidae; genus Leucopleurus; species Leucopleurus acutus. The sequence goes on along the minus strand of NC_139153.1, from coordinate 34,087,530 downwards.
TGCGGCTGAACGAGATAGACGCTAGCTCTGACTTTCATGGAACGCACATCTAGTGAGCCTGTCAGACATCACATTCAACAAATAATTAAACTGAACATGTGCTTAATTAATTAAAATTGTAGTAAGTACCAAGGAGGAAGAATGACCTATCAACATTCTCTGAGCACAGCGCTTCTGACACGCGGCATCCAGTCCTCACACTCTGAAGAAGTTGCTACGATTAACTTATTACACTGCTCCAGAAAGAGGCACAGAGAGGTAAAGACACATACGCAGAGTCACACAACTAGGAGGTGGTGGGTGGGGTCATGGGGCAATCACACACACTAGGACATCAAATCCCCAATTTATAGGAACAAATGGGGGCCCTGACCTGATCTGTCAAGAGAGCTGGAAAGACTTTCCAAGGAGGTAATGTCTATGTTGGGGTACATACGCCAACTGGAAGAGAACAGCTTCTTCCAAGACAACTTCTTCTTCCTGTTCCTGTTCCTCCTCCCCCTTCTCCTTTCGCTCTGTGCTAACTGAAAAGTAAGTCTGTGGACGTCTATGTATTCCCAGGGTTTTGTCCAGACTCTCTGTCCTTTGAAATGGATTTTTACTCAGCGCTTTTTGTCTGTCAACACGAGCTCACCTACAGCCTCCTTCCAAAACCTCCACTTCAGAGGATCGTGGCACATGCATCTTCCTTCCCCTCTAGGAGTCTGCATTATGGCCTTCCAGCTTCGTGGTATTCGGGATGATTAATCACTTTTAAATATGAAAAAAATTAACATGTCTGAAGCATTCTTCTCCACTGTCAGAGGTTTTGCTTTAACATAGATCCAGAATGTCTCCCTTTCCCAGCAATTCCAAAGCAACATATCTTCTGTTGGAAATTCAACTGTAAGATCCCATGCAGAAGCCCCAAGCAATATATCTTAACATCTTAATTTCATTTAGGAGGAATGCAATGATTGATTATTTATCATTCTGAGATTGAGTGAACTATCTGGAGGATTCCAATCTATTGCCTCTACGCAACTGATGGGATATTCACATGTCTTCTGGCTGCAGGAGGGATTTGGAGTCCAAGTTGCCTTTGAAGAAGTGGGATGCTAAAAGGATTACTGAGCCGGCGGGGGGCGGGGGGGGTCTGCCTTTACCAGCAAAGTATGACTCCAAGGCTTGACTTTCTCCAAATTAGAGCTTCCCCCAGTGATAGACAGGATGTCTGCTGTCGAGTTACTCCCATTTCTCTATCCCCACACATGGAATCATGCCTTGCTGCCCTTATCCTTTCATAGGTAACCTTAAAAGGCCTGGGGAAACCTTGACATGAAATCCATTGACACTGGTGGACTTGACTTCTCATCCATGAGATTTCTTTTTTTTTTTTTTTTTTTTTTTTTTTGCGGTACGCGGGCCTCTCACTGTTGTGCCCTCTCCCGTTGCGGAGCACAGGCTCTGGACACGCAGGCTCAGTGGCCATGGCTCACAGGCCCAGCCGCTCCGCGGCATGTGGGATCTTCCCGGACCGGGGCACGAACCCGTGTCCCCTGCATCGGCAGGCGGACTCTCAACCACTGCGCCACCAGGGAAGCCCCATGAGATTTCTATTTAACTGAAAGCTGCTTTGTCAGAAAGGAATTGTTACCACAGTATAAACAAAATGGCACCTTCCTGGGACATCTGGGTCAGACCATTGGCCTCATAGCTGCCATTCTGGTTGCCACACAAGACATCATTAATACCTCTTCATGTTGGTACTGTTGCTTGGTCAGCAGGAGAATTGGCCAAAACATTAGAGAACAAGACTTTTGGAGTGTCTACAGTACCACTGATCTTCTGCTAGATGTGTGGGTGAGCGTGGGCAACAAAAACATGGTCCTCAAGTCCAAGTACATGTTCTATAATGATAAATCCAAACTGAGTACCTACTATGTGTTTTACGCAGTGTAGGTTTTAAGAAATACTCACAGAACAAGATGCCTCCAAAATCACAACCCATCTCCGCAAACACACACTTGTGTAGCTTGCTCGGGAATCTCATTGCCCAGTGGACCACCTTACAAAGAAAAAATGACATTCGCTCCCAAGAATGAAAAGTTTGGGACAAGCAAAGGTTATTTCAGAGGGAATCTAAGGCCAGTCACATCTGCACAGTGCTCAACAGCAGACATGCTCTCTAGTTTGAATTTACATTTAAATTCCATGTCGAAGTCTGCCCCTGTAGGTCTGCACAGAGCACAAGGCCAGTGGCTGCAGCCCTAGGTCTTCCATCTCCAGCTCCTGCTCGGGGATGTAAGCGAACTCTGTAACGGGCACTGGGACTGAGGGGCTCTGAGTGAAACTGAAAGAGGGTTAACAATAGGCCCCTCAAGGGGACCCATTCTCCCATCCGTTATGAGACTTCTGGCTATCAAAAATGTTTCCAACTTAGATGTGCAGGTGCCCCGAGAGGGAACTCCAGCACTGCTTTTGTCACCGGTCACTTTGAAGATTAAAGAGGGGAAAACGCATTTTCATAATACATGAACTCGCCGGAAGTTTCCCTATTAAATCCCAAGGTCCTGGTAGGTGGGGGCTATGTTTAACTCTTCCAAGACAGACCTGGCATCCGGGATGGAGGGCCAGGAAACGCCTTGGGAAAGAACGGGGCCGGAGATCAAGGAGCTGGGACAGGACAAAGTAGACACGTGAGGCATGACACCAGCTGGTCCTGGGTCCCTTGGAGTCACTTCCAAAGCCCAATATGGCAGGACTCCAAAGTCCTCCAGCAGTCCCCAGGGGACCCAAGGATACACCAGAGGCCTCGACTTTGCGGCAGAGAACTTCCTTAGGATTCGGCCCCATGGAATGTCGCAAACCCCCGCAAGAGCACAGGAAAGTCCTGACTGGCAGTGCCAATCTATGAGTACAGATCTGTACTGCAGGAGGGGGCACAGGGCTGGGTCCTCTTTCAGGGCTTCTTCAGGGCAGTTCCTTCTGCCTGGAGCACTTTCTCCATCGCCCTTCACCTGGCTACCTCCTGTTCAGGTGTCAGCTTAAATGCCACTTCTTCAGGGGAGGGTCTTCCCTGACTGCTGTTCCTGGTCAAATCTCCCTGCCCAGCTCTCCCTCAGCCCTCCCCGCCTCTCCCTCACGCCCCTGCTTCAGAACAATCTGGAGTCGTGCGTCTGTGTCAGTGCTTGATTAACGTCTGATGTAGCCTCAGTTGCCTTCAGGAGGACAGACTGTGTATACCTTTCTCATCACAGTATTTCATATATGCCTTCCACATAGTGGGTGCCCAATAACTATTTCAGTGGATTAAAGGGAGAAGTGAATCCACTGATGATAACAAACGTTTATCGAATGCTTACTACGTGCCCGGAAGAGTCCGAAATGCTTTACAGCAGTGATTTTCAACTTTGGCACTGCTGACATTTGGGGTGGATAACCCTTTGCTGTGGGGGGGGCTGTCCTGTGCTTTGTACAATGTTTAGCAGCATCCCTGGCCTCCACCTGCTAGATGCCAGTAGCACGCCTCCCCTTCCGCTTCACGACAATCAAAAATGTCTCCAGACATTGCCAAAGCCTCCTGGGAGGGCAACCTCAGCCCCTACTCCCTGCTGAGAACCACTGACGCACACACCTCAACCCACTTAATCTTCCACAGTTACCCCATGAACTGGGCACCATTAGTCTTCTCCTGTTAGAGTTAAGGAAACGGAGGCTCAGAGAGGTTAAGTAACTTGCCCAAAGTCACAACACCAGCAGGAAGTGGAACTGGGGCACGGGAAATTCAGTTGCTCAATTTGAAGAGGTGTTGGAATGAGAAAGGACTGGCCCCCCCCCACCCCCGGTCACACAGGTGACAGGTGGCCACTGGGGAACCAGGACCTGGCCTTTCCTACTTTCGCCCAGTGAGCTTCTTGGCTGTGGCCCTGGGGTGCCTTTTCAGACTGTCCCAAACCAGGACCCTCCATTGGTGCTGGGCTTCCAGAAGGACTCCTCATAGACCAGAAGCAGCTGCACATCTTCTGTTCAGTGACTGCTTCTCTTTCCCGAGTCAGTGGCCAGTGACGCCAGACCCTCCGGGAGCAAGGCTGTTAGGAACCAGCAAGGTGAGGTCAAGGGCACCTCACTCCCAGGCATGTGGAATGTGATGGGGAAGTGGGGACTCAGACCCAGGCCTGCCTGCATCTGAGCACGGTGGGGAGCAAGCCGTGGCCTGTGGTGCAGCCATGCTGAGTAGCAGTCCAAGTTCGGGCACGGTCTACCTTTCTTGCACCTGCTCAAGTGACTCCACTCGACCCTCGGCCTCTCATCCAAGGGTGAGTGGGAGGGGTGAGACTGTCCACCTCAGAGGGTTACCCTGAGACAGGGCCTAACAGAAGCTTTGCACACGTGAACTGCCTACCACTTTTTCCTCTTCCTAGTTTGAGTGATCTCTGGTAAATCACTTAACCTCTCTGAGCCTCAGCTTTTCCATCTACAAAGCAAAGATAATAATTCTAACCTCTCCAGGTAGTTGAGAAGATAAAAGAAAACGAGCTTGCTGATAAAGCCCCTAGATCAGCGCCTGACATGTAATAGGTGTTAATTAGCAGTCCTTCTTGTCATCTTCCCCTCTACACTAGCCCACATACAGTAGAGAGAGACGGGCGTCAGGACCAGCTTGATCCAGAGTGTGGAAAGTACCAGCCCGGGGTGTTCGCGCCTAGCTTATTCATGGGTTGGACCAGGGCCTGGGCATTTCATGAAAGGAAGCATGCAGAGCAGAGAGGGAGCACATCAGAGGAGCCTAGAAGGAGCAGTGGCAGAAGGAACCCAAAGCTTCTCCCAAACTGCAAACTCCATGCCTCCAACCTGGAGCACCTCCGGCAGCCGGCCGTACTGGCAGCCTCCCCCTTTCTCCTTGGGCTCTTCCCGTTGGCACAGCCCAGCCGCTTTCTAAAGCTTCAGGAGAGTTTTTTCATGGCTCCAGCTGTTAGATAAACTTTCAAGGATATTTCTGTGGCAGGTACAAACCTGGACAGGAAGCCTCGGGAAGAAATCCTAAATTAATTATATGTCAACATTTAAGCCACAAGAAGGAGCAGTTGTCATAAATTTTGGGGAGGTTAGAATCCAATTTTAGTGGTACATGGGAGCGAGCTCGCTGACTCACTTGTGAACTGGTGCCAACAGAATGATATATTTTACGTTCTTTCACGGTTTGTTTTGGCGAAACACAATGAATAAAGGGGGAGGGGATCACAGTTTTCATTCTTTAGCGGGCCGATATGTTCAATCATGCAAAAGAGCTACATCACACATGTGCCAAAGTGGAAGAAATGAGCTCGACTCAGCCACTTTTTCTGTTGCCTTCCACCTCTGCTGAGAAAGGAGATGGGGCTGAAAACTCAACACAAGGCCACAGGCACTACGGTCACCTTCAGTGTGACCCGACGCCAGATATTCCCAGCGACAAATCAAGACTCCCCTAGGAACTGTCCTCCTGGTTTATCTTCAGTTCTGACCAAACCCTGGTACGGTAAGGGTCTCCGACACATCAGTTCTCTGAGCACTTGTCACAGGTTAAACCTGCTGTCAGGCGGTCATTGGCAGAAAGGTAAAAAAAGTCTCCTTTGATCTCCACAAAATTAGGCATGTGGCTGGGTACTATGATTATTTTTGCTTTCTGCTTTCTTCCTTCTTCATTCCTTCAATTGGTTATTCAATTCAGGAAGCATTTACTTCTGCTGGCCATGAGCTAGGACTGGGGGTTCCATGGAGAATAAGACACAGACCCTGATCTTAGAGTCTGGCGGCTAAGTCGGAGGCATAGCTGCGTAAAGAGACGACTGCGATACAGTGTGATGTGTGAGCAAACGGGGACGGGTGGGGAGGGAGCCCGGGAGGCACCTGACACAGTGTCTGGGAGGGTCAGCAAAGACCCCATGGAGGAGATGACTACCAGGTTGAGAGGTGAGGGGTAAGAAGTGGGAGTAACCACAGGAAGAGGACAGGCCGTTCCGACTAGCGGGTCAACGTATGTAAGCGCACGGCCTGACGTAGAGCCAGACCGAGGCCTGCTCAGCGACTGCAAGCACCAAGGACAGTCAAACACAGAATGTAGGTGGGGAGGCAATGGTTGCAGGCATCGAGGAGAGCCAGGCCGAGCTGGGCAGGAGATTGGACACTTCCCCGGGGGCAACGGGGCACCATGGCAGGGAAGCGATCTGGCCAGATGTGGGATTTAGGAAGGCCCCTTCAGGCAACGTGGAGGCTGGATGGTGGCAATTGGTGAGGCTGTGGGGAGGAGGTACATACCCTTCCTTAAGGGAAAATCAACCCCCTGAGTGGCGGTATGGGTTGAACTGTGTCCCCTAAAAGGAGATGTTTAAGTCCTAATCCCTGGCACCTGTGAATGTGACTTTGTTTGGAAATAGGGTCTTTGTAGATGTCATCAAATTAAGATGAGGTTAGGGCTTCCCTGGTGGCGCAGTGGTTGAGAGTCCGCCTGCCGATGCAGGGGACACGGGTTCGTGCCCCGGTCTGGGAAGATCCCACATACCGCGGAGCGGCTGGGCCCGTGAGCCATGGCCGCTGAGCCTGCGCGTCCGGAGCCTGTGCTCCGCGACGGGAGAGGCCACAACAGTGAGAGGCCCGCGTACCGCAAAAAAAAAAAAAATTAAGATGAGGTTAGAGTGGATGAGGGTGGGCCTTAAGCCAATGACTGGTGTCCTTCGAAGAAGAGGGAGCTTTGGACACAGAGACACAGGGAATACACACAAGGAGAAGAGCATGTGACAATGGAGGCAGAGATTAGAGTGAGGTATCTGTAAGTCAAGGAACACCAAGGATTACCAGCAACCACCAGAAACTAGGAAGAGCCTCCAAAGAGAGTGCGGCCCTGCCGACACCTTGATTTTGGACTTCTGGACTCCAGAAACTTGAGAGAATAAATCTGTTGCCTTAAACCACCAAGTCGATGACACTTCGTCACAGCAGCTCTAGCGAACTAACACAGGGGTCATGGTGGAGTCTTGCTGTTCTGCTCCCACCAGCATCAAAACTCCAAGCTGCCTGTGTGCTGAGACAGCTGGGGTCCATATGGGAGACAGTCATCTGAGATCCAAGAAGCATCTACCCTTGACTCTGGTCCCCTTTGACCTGCTTGGTGGCCTGTGACGGGCCTCTCCCAAGGGTGGCCATCCGTGAGAGAGTTAGCACCAAAAGTCAATATTTGTCCACAGGCAACAGTTGTGTTTGCACTATGAAAGCCCCAACAGGTTTTTACAGAGATTTCAATCCGTGTGGTCTTCAGGCCATGAAGTAACCCTGTCCTGAAGAAACCCCTGAAGATGAGCCAGGAGGGGTGAAAGTCCCAAACAGTACGCTCTGACAGCCAGTGGCTCAGGAGGCGCGAGGGGACTGGTCCCAGGGCCAGGATCTTCAGGGGCGCTCTGCAGACAATCGCTATGCTTGTACTGCTGGCAGGCTGGACTTCCTCATGTGGCTCCTCTGAGCCTCCTGGGCCCTCCCTCTGTGCTGATCAGCTATTCCCAGCTGGAAGCGCTAATGTCATCCGCTTCCCAGAGACGCCAGCTGATACAGCTGATGGGACTGCTGGCCATCAGGAGTGCACATGTCCCCACACCTCGTGTGGGAGGAGATGCCTTGCCACCCTGGTTTTGACTGGGTGGGGCTGGGGGTTCAGGAAGCATCTGCAGGGCCGCTCAGTGCCAAGGGCAGTGCCAAGGGCAGTGCCTGGAACTAGGGGCTTCTCAATAAATGAGTAAGTAAGTAAATGAAGACTATGGGCTTTTTAATCCAATGGAACTTAAATTCAATCCTGGCCTGGCCTATGGAGAGCTGTGCAACCCCGGGCTTCAACTGCCTCATCTGTGAGATGGAGATACTGAAAATATAGAAGTGTTGAGAGGATTAAATGAGATCATAAGTGCTTAGTGGAGTAGCTGACGGTAATAAGGGCTCAGTAAATATTAGCCATCGCAATTATCATTCTTTTCCTTCATGCAGTCATGCGCCAGTGTAACAGAAGTGTTAATATTGGCCAGTTCTAGACTTGGAGTCAGGAGTGGGAGGAAGGGAAGAGAGAGTAGAGAAATCCTCATTAGAACGCAGCCTGCAAACCCCTTCTATTGCCTTGATCATTACTGGCTGTCATGACAACCCTGTGACATAGGTCAAGGGTTGTCATCTCTCCTCCTGATAAGAGAGTCCGAAGTTCACACCAGTTAAATAACTCAAGCAAATGCTTTCTAGTGATAAGTGGCAGAACAAAACCAAGCCCAGTTTTCCCTTCACATCGGGACAGAGCCCAGAGGCACTGGATGACTCCTCCCTGAATAAATGAATGAATGAGAGATCCAATTGCAAACCAATCTTCAGGAGCAGGTGGGGGAAGTCAGAGCTGACAAGGATAAGATGGGAGCATTAGGAGACCTGCCTGGACACCACTTGCTGTGTGTGTTTGGGCAAGTCACCACCCCTTCTCTGACCTCAGTCCCTAAATCTCTTGCAAATCCCAGGAGAGGAGTAGTAAGGGGGAACCAGAAGCTACTGATTAGCAGTCATTTAATTTCCTGAGCCTCAGTTTTCCCATCTGTCCAATGGAGATGATGATACCCATCCAGTCTTACTCTGAGGCTTGGATGTGATATATATATATGAAAGGGCTCTGCAAAAGGATGAAGCAAAATATGATGGCAGATTGGAAAAGAGAAAAGGAAGGAAATGGCCCAAGATAAAAATGCATTAATATTAACCAACAGGTTCCTTCAGAACAACAAAGCAATGAAACAATAATTTTAGAGAAACAAAACCCAGCCTAGGAAAAGTCTGTCAGAGGGAGCGGAAATGAAGGAACAACCAAGTGGCCCTTGGCTTACCCATCTGGAAAACACAAGATGAAAAAGATTTTTTGTAAACCAATATTTGAAAAAGCCTCACTGGGCTTTCTGCCTGCACAGACTGCCTATTATCCTGGCAAAGGATGAAAACAAGGGAATTCTTCTTTTAGATGAGTATGAAGCAAATTCAGGTAAATGTTATCAGCATCATCATGAGCTACCATTTACTGAATGCCTACTATGTGCTGGGCAGTGTGCCAGGAACTGTGCATAGATACGATATTTGGTAAACATTTTTAGCACCTTTATAAGGCAAGCATAATAGTCAATCATTCATACATTTGTATATTTTCATATGTTTATTTGTTCAACAGATATTTCTGAAGTGTCCCCTACAAACACTAAATGCTAGAGAGGGTGTAGAGAAAAGGGAAGCTTCCTACACCGTTGGGGGGAATGTAAATTGGTACCACCACTATTGAGAACAGTATGGAGGTTCCTTAAAAACTAAAAACAGAACTAGCATATGACCCAGCAATCCCACTCCTGGGCATATATCTGGAGAAAACCATAATTTGAAAAGATACATGCACCCCAATGTTCACTGCAGCACTATTTACAATGGCCAGGACAGGGAAGCACCCTCAATGTCTAACGACCGAGGAATGGATAAAGAAGATGTGGTACATATATACGATGGAATATTAGCCATAAATACAATGAAATAATGCCATTTGCAGCAACATGGGTGGACCTAGAGATGATCATAGTAAGTGAAGTCCGTCAGACAAAGACAAATATCGTGATATTACTCATATGTGGAATCTAATTTAAAAAAATGATACAAATGAACTTATTTACAAAACAAAAACAGACTCACAGAAATCAAAAACTCTTACGGCTACCAAAGGGGAAAGGTGGAGGGGAGGATGAAATCAGGAGCTTGGGATGGACACAAACACACTACTATATATAAGATATACAACCAACAGGGACCTACTGTATAGCACAGGGAACTCTACTCAATATTCTGTAATAACCAATATGAGAAAAATATCTGAAAAAGAATGAATATATGTACATGTATAACTGAATCACTCTGCTGTACGCCTGAAACTAACCCAACATTGTAAATCAACTACACTCCAGTGCAATTTAAAAAAAAAAGAAAAAGCAGGTAACTAACAACAACAACAACAAATGTCCATTATGCGTTAGATATGGTAGTGTCTGGTACAGGTACATGATGAGCAAGGTCTAGTCCCTTCCTGTAAGTCAAGGTTTCTCAGTGTCAGCACTTGTGACTTTCTGGGCCAGTCCTTCTCTGTATGATAATTCTGTGTTGGGGGGTGGGTGGGGCGGGGCACTATCCTGTAAACTGTAAGGTGGTTAGCAGCATCCCTGGTCTCTACTCACATAGATGCCCGTTGCACCCTAGCCTGACAACCAAAAATGTCTCCAGACCCTGCCAAATTTCCCCTGGAGGGCGGGGGTGAGATCGCTCCCAGCTGAGAGCCACTGCCTTAAGTAAAAAGATGAGGAAAGTAAATCTCAGAGAGGCAAAGTCCAAGGTTGCACAGCTAGTCAGGGAGTCGGATGAAGCAGAAGCCAGAGCTGAGCTTTGATGCTGACGTGACTTTGTTTCTATGCGTTGAGCTCCTGGGGGTGGGAGATCCCAGGCCAGAGTCACTGTGATCTTGTCTTGTTTGCTATCAATACACGTCACCCTTCAACTCTACCTTTGGATTCTTTCTCTTTTTCACTCCCTGCCAAACCACATCAGTCACAAACATTTAATTCTTGAAACGTGGAGGAAACTCTAGGTGACCCACGTTCTGACCCCAAGACATCCTCACATATTGCTGTGAAGGTAAGTCAATTCTCCAATGAGCCCCTGGATGGCCCCTGGGAGTACAGTTCATGTTTCGGCTCCTTCAACGGTAACTCAGTGGGGGGTGTAGAGAAAGTCGTAGAGGAAAGAGAATTGCGATTATTATATTCCCAAAATATCCTGGAATTTTTAAACTTCAAAGTTGTATTTCAGTTCCAAGAGTAGCCTAACCTTTGCAAAGGTTACTCTACAAATACATATAAGATAAAGAATTCCCTGGGAGAGTATCTGCCAGGATCCTAAACCTACATTCATATCTAATTTATAATCACCCTGAAAAAGACGGGCTCCTTTCACAAGGAGCACACGTTACCCCTGGTCTGGCATCGTGCAGAGGACTGACAGGTGCAATTTGTGTGAATAGCCACCGCAATCAGCCGCGCTTGGGAAGGAACCAGGGACGCGTTCTTCAGAGGGAGAAACCGCCGAGTCACACAGTCAACTTTTGCTCCCCAAAATGGTGCCAAGGGCACTGGTTGTTACTGACCAAATTCAGAGGACCCGGCAGAATTAATCTGGCCATCTATCGGGATCTAAGTTCCCCGACTTGGAAGACCTAGGCTCTGGTTCCAACTGTGCTATTAACCCATCATGTGATCTGGAAGAAGACCTTTCCCTTCACTGGGCCTCAGTTTCCTCATCTGTAAAATTAGATCACTGGACTAGATGAGAACAAAGGATGTGTCTTGCTTAAACAGTCAATGATTTTCCAGAAGCATCCTTTTCTCCACAGTAGTTGTGGCCTACAGCCTGGGAGTTCCTCAGGGGAAGGGACTATGTACGAATATGATGACATTGATGATAATATCTCAGGGCAGGCGGTCCTTGAATGAATGACTCAAGGGATGAGTGTGGGTGTGGCCGTCTTGCACTTGGAGCACAGAGCTGCCTCTGCCATCTCACTGGATCCCAAACCCAGGATAACTTACTCTGGGACATAAGGGATTTACGGGTTTGTGAGAACCATTGTGTGGATCAAGGATTGGATAGAGAGTAAAGGGTCACACAATAAATATTTCAGAGTCTGCAGATCTTATGGTCTCTGTCCCAACTACTCAGTTCTGCAATTGTGGCGTCGAAGGAGGCCATAGACAGTAAGTAAATGCACGGGTGTGGCTACGAGCCAATAAAACAAAAGTGGGTGGGGGGCTGGATTTGGCCCTGGGCTGTAGTTGGCGGGTAGTCCTGGGTGTAGCCAAAGTATGTGATGTGTGTCTTCTCCATCTTGATGGGTCCCTGGTGTCTGGGCCTGGAGAACAGCATGGCCACTTCCTGAAATAACTACAATAATAACAGTCCCACCTCTCCCTCGGCTCATCCTCCTGCAGTCACTGGAGGCTAAAAACACCTCCCTTGAAGAGCCCAGTTTTCAGCTGAGGAGCAAAGATCTCCAAAATTACTGGCATCAAAAGCCACACTGTCTCCCTACATTAGGCTAGGGCTGTAAGAGCAGGGAAATCAGACGGAAGGGATGGATGGCATTGCAGCACCCATGCACGGGAACTTGGCTTGCCTTCCCTGGAAAATCAAATCCAAGTGTTAAGAGTTATGACACCCAGTTACAGCAGGCAGCAGCAGCTGAAGGTGGGGGGTGGGCTTTGCTCCCACCAGAACACCTTTCCGGTTCACACATGAGCACAATTTGGATTCTAACAGGACTGCGAAAGAATAGTTTGATCGTGAGGTCATCACATGGGGCTCCAGAGCCCAACTGACCTTTCGAAGTTGGCTCAGGGAACCTCATTATGCTGTATTTCTGCATCGATCCCTCTTCTGATTTTTTTCAAGTCCCTTTGCCCCTGCATTCCTGTGATTAGATTTTTGCCTCGATAGAGAGGCACAGGCTGAGGGGAGGGGAGCCACGGAGGGAACCGAGAGGCAAGACCTGATTATTAAGTGAATAATCCACCCTGGGGGCCTTGGCTTGCTACTCCTTGGGCTGGGCTTACTGGAGAGGATGTCTTTAAGGAGTAGTAATTCTCCAGAAGGCAAGACTCCCATCGCTTACCAACACCATTTGGAATGAATTGATGCAACCGTCGAGTCGCAAGCAGCAACCGCGGCCAAAGCAAGCATGAAGTTTCCCATCTTGGAAAGCAGTCATTGGGAGTAGCTCCTCCAGAGGAAGCCAACCCTTCCACATGACAGGCCACTCCTCCCTCGCCTCTTGAACAGAAGTGTGTTTGCTCAGCCCACTGTCTGCCCCGATGTGCTTCTGCGTCCTTGCTGCCATTTTTCATAGTAATGACCCTTGACTTTCTGCTAGCAGAATGTCAGAGCACAGAGAGGTCCCCAGAGATTCTCGGTTCCCTTTAAAAAGATGATAAAGGACGGCTTGGCGTATAACTGCACGCAGAAATCACCGTCTTCGTGATCCAGTCAGGAGAAGAGGTAACTCTCCCCCTGATTTCAACCTGCTGATGGGAACCCTCAGTCAGGCTCAGGCCCCCAGTTCAGTGATAAAAACTGCTTCCCCTGCCCGGCTGCCATGCTTAGAAAGCTAGGCTTTCCCTGGGCCACCACTGGCAGCCACAGGATGCCTCTTCTTCCAGATTCAACATATTGGAAGAGTTTTAAGGCACCAAGCGAACCTGGGGGGGCGCCTCTCACTTGTTGGAATAAGAGGCTTGTATATTTCAGAGTCATTAATCATGGTAGTAAAAAGACTGGGAAATAGAACCCAGGGAGACTGTCCTCCAGGTTTTAGCCTTTCCAGGCTGATACTTCATATCCAAGGCTGCTTCATACCAAGACTCCAGGGCCGTACAAGATCTCTGCTTGAGCCGCATCATCTCCTCCACTGGTGTTCCAGATCTCTTCTGTGGTGTAAAGATGGTGAGGGCCATTAAAAGTAACTGTGACTTGGAAACGCCCTCACATGAATGGAAAGACCACAGGGATTGACATTCACACATAGGGTGTGTTAATGTCACACACCCTATGACATTAACACATAGGGTGACCGGGGTTAAGCTGCACAACTTTTCAATGCTTTGATCAGGGCCCCTCCGGCTGCACAGGTCTCTCCCTCTGACCTAAGGACCGACACAGTATGATTACTTTCTCTTTATCATCACAAACATCACCAGCAACAGGGGCTCCTATTGTGTGCTCGGCGTGAGCTAGGGCTGGGGCACAAAACTCCATAAGACACATCCCTGCCCTCCAACAGAAAGCAAACAAACCTTTCCAATATCTCAAGTGCGTAATCACAACGCCAATACTTAGCACAGACCAGGCGCAAAGTATGGTTTCCAAAGCTGTTTCTATACATTAACTCATCAAATCCCCCCAAGTCCCTTTCAAGTAGTTTTTTCATCCTAGTTTGAGAGATGAGAACATCAAGGACCTAACAGGTCAAGACCATTGCTCGGGATCCCACGGGTGTTAAGTGATGAAGTTGGGAACAAACCCAGCCTGACAGCAGGGCCATCTCAAGGGGCACTCCCACCTCAAGGACATAATGGTGGTGTGGGGCTCCTTCGTCACTGGTGTGGTTCCCTCACTTAATCAACGCACCTTTCCCTTTATTCCAAAACATTTTAATGAACCCCTTGTAGGAACCTGACTCAACGCTGGGACTATGGCAGCAGCCGGGAGAGACAGGGTCCCAGCACTCACGGGGCTCACAATGGAGCAGGAAAGACCCCTTCTCCCCCCAAAACCGCTTTAAACCCTTCTTCACTGGCGAAGACCCTTTGTCCCTAGAAACCTGGGGCATGAGTCGGAAAATGTCTTCCCAGGGGCCAGGACAGGCTAAACTGCAAAGACTGAGCCACGGCCAGGAGCAGCTCAGTGTAAGACCTGTTTTCCCAAAGTGCGTTTTCTCACCTGACAGGGGTATTTTCTTGGTCAGCAAAAGATGTATCCATCAGGGGACACAGGGAGGGACACAGGGAGGTCTGGTGGGGGCGTCACAGGCAGGAGTGGCCAGGCTGAGGCCTCCTGGGCACCAGGGCTGAGTCCAAGAAGGGTTCTGGGTACTTCTGTGACTCTGGAGGTGGGGGTGGGGCGGAGGTTATCTCAGGACTGGAGGTTCTAACCAGGACTCACGACTCTTCAAATGTTCCCGCACCTCCAACTCCCTTCTATGTCCTTACGACGCTACTCAAATGAGTCACAGCAGGATCCGCCCGTTGTCGAGTGCCCTGTGCAGCTGTCGGGCCGAGCACGTGATGTGTATTCCGGCATTTCATCTTCACCACCGCCCTGCATGGTGGGTGTTAATATTCCCATCCCATTCCAATTCCAATGCTACTCTCTCTGTATGACTGTTACCTCAGACCAGAGGCAGCAAAGGAACCAAAACCCAGAAGGCTGCAAAGAAGGGAGCAGAAAATGAGAGGTGCCATGACAAGGACTTGGGGGTGAGGGGAGCAGGTTGGAGAGGCAGCTTCTTCCATGTGGGCTGGCGGGTGGAGGTCAGGATGACAGCTGACAAGAGCTCCCCTCGTGGAGGGAGGTGACTCGCTGAACATTTCGGGGCCTCTCTCTGCTTATCCCCTAAGCCTCACATACCCACCCTTCATCTGGGACAACTCTGCATTTTCTCCCTTCTATATTTTGGGGTTCCTTATACGATTTCCTATGAACTAAAGGCTCCGTATCATTTTGATGATGTAGAGAAAGTGAAGCCCAGAGAGGGGTAGGTCACCCAGTGGGTGAGTGATGGCACGATAAGGCGGTTAAGAATGTGGCCTTTACAATCAGAGGTGTCGGGTTTGAACCCCAGCTCTGTGGCTTACTGGCCAGGTGTCTTGGGCAAGTTACTTCATCTCTTCAAGCCCAGTTTCTTCTGTTGTAAAAGGACAAGAGGAACTCCTCACTGGCTTGGATGGAAGGATTTGCTGAGAACATGGGCTAAAGAACCTATCGCAGAGCCTGGCACAAAGTAATAGCCCAGTAAACAATAGGAAGTATTATTTTCAGTCTCATTCGAATTCTGACTCGTATTCTTGAAGTCAGGGTAGAATCTGAATTTAGCACCAAGCAGTGACACGAGGTTCTCCAGTCATTTCAGGACCCAACAGAACCCTGGAGTCCCCATGGCTTTGAAGAGAGAGCAGTTAAGCGTCACAGTCAGTGGAAGACATAAAGGTGGAGAGCTGAGGGGTCCCTAAAGCATCCAGTGACTGGAGTCTTGCATCTGAAACAGGCTGGGGCACGTGTGGCCATAACTCAGCCCTGGTGCAACCAGAATGTGGTATTTCACCGTGTGTGACTGCCCCAGGTTATTTCAGTGGCTCAGAGCTTCATTTCCTACCCAAGCTTCCGAGTGGAGCTGACACACGTTCCCCCTTCATGCCTGACTTGTTATTTCACCAGGCCCCCCTTCTAAATGACAGCGGAAACATCCCCTGGAATATTGGAAAGCAGGAAACTACCTTTCAAAAATAAATGGGTACCTTAAGCCAACCTTCCAGAATTCTACTACACGACCGCCTTCCAAATTCAATGACGGCCTAAAGCGTGTGTGAGCGTGTGCAGGCCCAGGGATATTATTTTTAGAAAGAAAGGCTGGGAGCAGGGGGAGGAGAAAGTGGAAGTCTATCCTAAGCCACAGTTGAGGGGTGACTCTGGAGCAAAAGATTAACACCTGGGACGCAAGCATTTTGGGAAACTGAGAGTCTGGTGACTGGGTGAGCCACCAGCAGCAAATGACAGTGGGAGGGAGGGGCTCAAACAGATGTGAAGCTCAGGCACATGAATGGGGCCGTCGAGGCCCTCTCCCTGCCCCGTGATCTGGGGAAGGGGATGAGGTCCTCTCCCCCAGCCCACAGGGACCCGTTTCTATTTCTTACAATTAAACAAAACAATAGTTTTAAGTGCCAAATTCCAAATCATCGTCCCCAGTGCAGCCAGAGTGAATTTACTAAAACAGAAAGAGATTAAGCCCCTCCCTTGTGTAAGACCCTTCTGAAGCTCCCCTTAATTTTTTTTTTTTTTTTTTCTTGGTGGTACGCGGGCCTCTCACCGCTGCGGCCTCTCCCGCTGCAGAGCACAGGCTCCGGACGCGCAGGCCCAGCGGCCACGGCTCACGGGCCCAGCCACTCCGCGGCATGTGGGATCCTCCCGGACCGGGCCACAAACCTGCATCCCCTGCATTGACAGGCGGACTCTCAACCACTGCGCCACCAGGGAAGCCCAGCTCCCCTTACTTTCAGGAGAAAGACCAGTTCACCTCTTCCAGCTTCTTTCATAGTCTAGCTGCCTCTCTCTGATCTAGCTCTCTCCTTTCCTTGTCACCTGACAAACTCAAATTCACCCTTCCATCTCAGGTTAGACAGCAGTTCCTCCTCTATGAAGTCTTCCCTGAGCCCCTGGTCTAAGTCAGATGACCCTCGCCCTTGCTCCCAAGGCCCCCGACCCACCCACCCCTCCTGGCGCTTCTCACATGTATATGGCTAGTCTTCCCAGTTACACCGCATGTCCATGGGGATAGGGACCCTGTCTCCAGTCCATCGCTGTGCCCTAACACTGTGCCCAAAGCATAGTATATGCCCAAGAAGTATTTGTGGATCCAGTGAGCTGACTTGATATAGGGCCTGGGGTAAGGTCTTATAGAACCCAAATGTATCAGCCTCTGTCTAAGGAGCTGAAGTCATAAATTGACAGACTGTGAAATATAAAAATTGAAATTTAAAGATTTTGGTAGCAATGAATACAAACTTCCTGCCTCCCACGGAACTAAACACAGGGCTGTGGGCAATGGTGGAAGGAGGGAAGCCCCCTACCATCCGACTCAGGTATCAAGAGGCAGGCCCTGGGTTGCTCTCAGTAGCATGCTGATGGCCTCCCAGCCCCCTCTGCCCAGTGCCTCAACGCTGCCCGACAGGAAGGGACTGTGAAACCTCAAGCTCTTGCCTTGAAACTAGAGGCATCTAAACCTGTAGCTTAAGAACTTTTGCCACATGTAATTATTGGCCTGAGACATCAGTCACCTTCAAAAATTCTGCGCTGACAGAGGGCAAAAGAAAAGCATCTAGAATATCAAAAGGTAAAGGGTCCAGATTAAAAAGGGAGAGGCAAGGAGGGCTTTTCCCAAGTCATAGCCTTTAATTGACTCCAGTCTCTGCTGAGCACCTTGGCCTTCTTTGTCAGAATGCTGGGAGGTGGGCTGGGCTCCACTGACACCGGTAACTCGCTGCAGACAGGCCCGGCCAGCAGACACATCTCCCGGAGAAATGTCCCCTCACTGCCATGCTGGGGGCCATGAGCAATCAACATCTAGAAGTGACAGGTCTGTGGCAAGAGCAGTCTTAGAAGCTGGGATGGGTCTGGAGCATAGAGGTAGAGGACGGTCCCGTCCTCCCTCCTACCCCTGGAAGTGACAGACTCCAGAGAAACCACGAGAATATCAAAGGGTGAGATGCCAGGCCTGGCCCTTGACAAACTCTGGGCCAAAGGGAGGCTGACTGGCTGGCATTTTTAATTCAAAGGTCAGTTGAGCAAATTTCACAAGTCGGCTCATTCCTCTGCGTCCTAGTTTACCAATCTGTGAAGTGGTTCTAGAAAATTATCTGTGTCTCTGCCCTTCACTCCCACTTCAGAGCACAGGCATATTTTTAAATAAAACAAGACCTTCTCTTCTCAGAAAGATTGCACGTGTAGTTTCCGTCAGCCTCCAGTTCAGTGCAAATGCAGCTTTTCTTTGCACTATTTCAGATATAAAGAAATCGCAGGCTGCCTTGGAAGGAAATTAAAAAGACAAACCAGAGTAATTCCTCCAGAAAGCCTTAGAAACCAAAGTCCTGCTTATTCTGCGTGGAGAGCACAGGCAATGAGGATACATATTTCAACTTTTTTTTTTAAATGTTACATTACCATTGTACTTTCCTGCAAGGAAGTCCAAAAATGAACCAAAGGGCTTTAGAATCGCGAATGAAGGTGCTGCCTATTAGTCTATCAGAACACTGCAAACCGCGTCCACACACCCCCCCCCCCCCCCCACCTCGCCCCGACTGTGGACAAGCCTACCATCTTCGATTTGTCTCTCTGGTTGGCATGCGGGACGCGGCACAGAGGAGACGCTCTGTAGGATCAGCCTGTCAGATCCTTTGAGTTCATATAGGATGAAAACTGGTATCAAAAGGAATGTCAAGCAAAGAAATCTAAATAATTAAAATCTGTTTAGTGGCTAAAGACATCATCTCTTTCTCTTTGCATTTCTGTCCCTAGCTTTTTCTTTATCTGTGAATTCCCCACCAACCCGTGGGACTTTGCTGGGCAAAACCCAGTTCTCGTCCGGTTGCTGCGCTGTGCTTATTAAATGTGGATGAATGTCAATGTCACCCAGCTCATTAATAATTGATTTCCAGCCCTGTCTCTATTTGCAGAGCAGAAGCCACTTACGGAGTCTATTATTCCAACTCTGTGTGTGGGTCATGGGGCCAAAGAGGTTCCACCAGGGGTAACCTTTGTTGACAACCATCGCCATGGCAACTCCACACATCTCCAGCCTCAACTCAGATGCCCACGAAGGTGTCAAGTCCTGCCCTGCGCTGGGGACGGGGCTGGAGTTTGCCGAGCTAAATGTCTATACGAGCAACACTGCTGGCAAAATGGGATTTTTCCGTTTTAATTCTGGTCTTTGTCGAATAGCATTGCCTTCTTTAACGAACACATTTGGAAACGGTCATGGAAAAGGGCATTTTCAGATTTTAAAAAACAAAACCCTGTTTTTCCTTCTGTCTCCTCAGGCAAAAAATAAAGACAAAGTAAATCTCCCTCTGGCTGCTTTTTAAATTAGGTCATTTTAAATCAATGAAACCTATATGATCCCGGAATAACCGATCGTTTCCTTTCCACCCGACCAAAGGCTGCAAGCTTAGACGGGAAGAATTACTGTTTTGCTTTTAACCAACCTATTAATATTTTGTCCTACTAGCCACGCTTCCTCTATCCCTCTATCCCTTCTTTGAAGATTTCCCCCCACTAAATTAATGTTTGACAATTAAATGAAGCCAACGGAGAGTTTTGAAAGATCCACACAATTACGGATTGGGTGGGCGTGCAGAGCCTTTAATTTAAGTGGGAAATGTTTCCCAAATTATGGCCTGAGACCTCACAGCTAATTACGTAATTTTTGGCGTCTGAAAAAACATAAGCTGAGAAAACGCAAACAGAATCACACTGATAATGAGAGAGAAAAACCTGGAAGTGGGTCCATCTATTATTTTAGAAAATAAAGCTACTAGATATCAAGGAAGACTCCATAGCAGAAAAACAGTGCTCGAACTCCACGTGGTTTGAGAGATCATCTGTCCTATATTTGTCAAGTTGAGGCAGGGTGCTTGATTAAACAAGACCACACATTTGCGAATTAGTGTATATTTCACCCCGCTTGCCAATTTTCTAAGGCACTTTTTTCCATATTGAAGGCTCTGCTAAGTCCTGCAATGAAATAACATATTTAATTTGTAGTCCAAAATTGGCCAAATTTATGTGATTTTATAAAAAGAATACTTATTTAAGTAATGTTTGTTGAAACAAAATCAAAGATATTTTAAAGTACTTATTTTAAATAAATAACACTGATTTAATACATCCTGGGGAGACTTTTATTTTTTTAAGTAAACTTTTTATGCTCCTGTGCAACCTGAATTTCTCCAAATACACTTTAGAAAACGCTGGATGAATTCTATGCCTTATAAACAAAGACACTGAGTCCCAGAAAGAGCATCTAAAGGGGTTCTTGGAGGAAGAGAATGGTGGATCACAATATTCCCAGGCCAATGCCCTCTGGATCAGAGCTCACTGATGCCCTACCTGAGAGATGAGAATATACCACGGAGACAGACTGGATTCGAGGCCATGACTGGGATAAGTCAATGTGCCTTTCTGTGACATCCTCAAAAGAATGCGCTCTTGAAGTGAGAAGATAGAAGGTACTTGGGGGAATTGGGGTGATGCGCACTTGGGAGACTGGGGCGCCAGCTCATCAGGAGAGGTACCTCCTTCTCACGTGGGAGTCATTTCATACTGTGCTCTTCTACTCTGGCTAATGATAACTTGGAGTGGTAGGAATGTTCCAGACTGAGAGCCAGGAGACTAGGCTGGTGCTATTTCAGGCTGATCTTTGCTACAAAATATGCATGTTGAGGTGGCTGGGGGCAGGAGTAGGGGTAAGAGGTAGCCCATCCTCACTTGGGAGAAGAAAAGATAAGATTTAATGAAAGCTCTGCCACTGACTCGTTTTTTGCTTAGGACATGACTTTTAATCTGAGGTCTTAGATTCTCCATCTGTAAAATGAGGGAGGTGAACCCCAGTATCTTGAAGGCCCTTCCCAGCTTTAACATTCTTTATCCTACTCTCCTGGGAGTGACACTCAAAGCCACATTCACACAATGACTATACCATGAATAGCTGCTTTTAAAGTCAAAACCGTCTTCTCTGAGAAAGAATCCTCTTTGTTTCTTTAAAGAGCAAGGTCAGTTCAGACCAGCACCCCACAGACCAAATGCTTATGCAAAGCTTATGCCTTTTCTGGGAGGCACTAGGGCAATCCTGTAAGGGCTGGCTGTTCCTTACTCTGCAGAGACTTTCAGATAACAGCTTCTCTTGTTATAGTCTGGCTCTCACTCCCTGTGAAGAAAAGCAAGAGGTGCAGATGTGCAGAAGCCAACAAATACATATATATATAAAGTTTTCTTTGGAAGAAACTTTCAGAACTCAGAAAAGTTAGGTCCCAAGTCCAAGTTCAGCTCAGGTCTTCCTCCTGATCAAAAGTCTCCATTCCTGAAATGCTATCTGAGAGAAAACAACTTCGTTCAGGACATCAAGCCGTGAAGTCACCAAGTTTTGAAGAATATCAACCTCCCAGACCGCCATCTGTTATGCAAGCTACACGCAACGAATAAGGTTGCTAATTTTTTTTGGCAAGAACTTCAAATTCCATGCTTTTACAAATTAAGATGACAAACAGCTTATTTTACAAACACTTTGGGCCAGCAGAAAACAGTCCGGTTCCCCCAGCAAAACCACAGCTTTGATGAGAGGTCTGAGACTGTCAAGTTGAGCCAGTGGTGCTTGCCGGGATTTGGACCCTGCATCCAGGCTGACAAGACCCCTGGTGGTGGGGCTCCTAGAGGAAAAGTCATTGACTTTGCATTTTAAACAAAAGCTAGGAATGATCATTCCTGTTTTTGTTCTTAACTAGCTTGTGCAACTGATCATCTCTGGTAAGGAAAGTTCACGGGACAGTTTAATGATTCATCAAGAGCAACTTTCATAATCTTTATATTGCCTTCTCCAACGTAAAAATTGGTCCGTTTTCAGCACATACCATTCACAGAATTCAAAAATTGTACAGGAAAATTGAACATTTCTACCCAAAATGGGTTGTTTAGAAAGCCAGACAAGGACGGTCATTTGATTCCAGATAATAATACAAGCAGGAATGTTTTTGCCCTGGTTAGTTTCATAGACCTTGGAAATAGACAAGTCAATGTGCTAACCGCCAAGTCAGTTTTGTTTGAATCGATACAGCCCCAGACATATTGAGTTTTAAATTTTCCCAATACCAAGCTACCTTTTATTGAGCACCTATTATTTTCTAGGCACTGTGAAAAGCAGTAACATGTACCATCTTTAATTCCTCACAGCAATCCGGCATAGTCTATATTTTAAAACTCATTTTATAGTTGGGGAAATTGAGACTCAAAAAGCCTAAACATTTATCCAAGAGCACAAGACTTGTTTTATGAAGCCAAGATTTGAATCCAAGTCTGCAGAGCTGGGTTCTTTCCCCTATATTCTGTAGGAGAAGCCAGTTCTGGTTCCTTTTCCTACAGCTAGAGCAGCGCTCACCATTCCCTTTGCCAGTTTAATGCCAAAATGCTAAGGCCATGGAAGATTGTATCAAAAAGAGAAAACCGCCCAAGATGGTCAATGTGGCTCATTAGAGAGCTAATGACTGCCTGGAGATCTGTATTCACTGTGGTTCAGTGAAAAGAAAGCTGGCCAGTTTGGGGGATACCAGCCATGGGAGAGGAGAGTATTGTTATCCGTATCATTTATTTTCTGACTCTGAGCTACAGGATACTATCAGGACCAAAATTCATCTCCTTCTCTCAATCTTGTTCTTTCGCTCATGCCTTGAAAAAGCAACAATCAGTGACTCCATGACATATTCCACCAAACTTTACTTCCCCCAGGGAATTACTCTAGCAGTAAAATAGTCAAGAACAGGGGAAAAAAAAAAAAAAAAAAAAAGATGGCACAGATCTTCTCTCATAGAAAACTGAAGGGCCCTGAGTGCCCTCCTAATCATTTCCCCCTTTGCCCCTTCTCACTGACAGCTGCTCTGGGTCACCTTTTTCATTCAGGTTTCTGTCTATGTCAAGGTGACTCACAGCTTGCCTACCAGCAGACCAGTTCTCTCTTGCCTGACACCAAAAGGAACGTTCAAAGACTTCTCCGAGTCTTCTAATGGATTCCACTGTGGCCCATACTTGCCTTCCTTCTGCATCCTATTTCCACGCAGAAAGGCGTTTGGTCTTCCTACCCAATCATATAGAGTCACTCTTGTCTTCTGTCCCTTAGGGTAGGGCACCCTCTCTAGAGGTCCCTCCAGGGCTCTGTCTGTTGGGACAGTTTCCTAGTTCCCCTATCTGCTCAAAGCTTCTGAATTGATGGTATTCCTCTGCAAGCCCAAGATGATCCCTTCTCCTGGCCTGCCTTCTCGACCTCCTGTGCCCTTTGTGTTTAATCTGTCCTCTCATCTGTCCCTGAACTCCATCAGACCTCATCTCTGGGGGAAATGCAGGAGCAAGGCTGAAAAAACAACAGGGGCTGCTGGGGAGCTGTTTGGGAGGAGAGCAGCCGCAGAGGGCTGTCCACGCGTAAGCAGTCAGCTATCGGAACTTGGAGGGAGAGCTTTAGGGAGACAGGGTTTATATCCGCCAGCAACATCGAGGGCCGGAGCTTAGACTAATAGGAAGAAATAAAAATGGGAATGTTTCGGCTGGACATCAAGAAAAACATCCTGATGAAAAGGGAAGGCTCCCACGTGGGGGATGTTCTCATAAAGATGAGTGAGTGGCCAGGTCACCGCTGCGCTCAGCTCCAGCGGGTTATAAACAAGGCCGTGCTGCCTCGGGCGAGTTGGAGCCTGGCCTCCCTCCAGTTTCCCTTCCCTTGGAGAAGACCACGGAGGTGGGGCATGCAGATAGATCATGCAGTGCGTGGCCAGCCTTGGTTGTAAGAATCAGGAGGCACTTAAGCTAAACCAAGAAAATGGGAGTTTGGGCAAGCATTCTGCTGGTCTTGGGGAAAGAATGTCATATGTCATATTTGGGACTGAAAGAGGATCTGACAAGTGCCAGGAACTAGGACAGCACGAAACCCCTCTCTCCTGCGGGGGCTGTCCCCGTCTGCCGTTTGATCCTCTCTGTGGACACTTTTTTCCTGGTTCCTCATGCTTTCTGCATCCACAGAGCCTCAGCCTGCATGCAGTGGCTGGCCTGGCCTCTCCCGCCTCGCCAGCCTTGCAGCCTTACCCTCATGGCTAATCAACGCTACCTCCCCTCTATTCAGAGTCCCAAGAACAAGAAGCTGACGGGCCCATATCACTGGCTCCTGGAAGGCCAGCTCACAGGTCAGCAACCAGGTGCCCAGCCCTCATCCAGTTAGTGATGGCTGAGGTGGGGCTGGGCAGTGGGGTCTACACATGGTTGCCTAGGGGATAGGAGCCGTGGATGGGGAATGGGGGGTGAGCGGGGGATTTAGAAAGCGATGTGGGCCTTAGAAACCACCAGACCTGTCTGGGACTACCTCTCCCCTATTTCAAGCACATAACTCAGTCCTCCAAGCTCCAGTTTTCAGTCTCCCCATTAGAGCTAGACCCCCTCCTGAGCTCCAAGGCCCTCCTGCTTGGGTTGGGCGACTGCTCAGCAGATGGAAAAAAGGCGACCTTCCCACTCACACATATGGCCCAGCGACTGGCTATTGGGTTTATTGGGTCTCAACAGCAGCCTTTTATCAGTGACGGATGTGCCATTTGTTCCCCCTCCCCCTCCCCCCAATTCTGCCACACCTACCCTTTGCTCCTGGCTGTGAAGAGGCCAGTCCTTCCCCACCTATGATGTCCCCCACCTCCCCGTGTCAGTGGAGGGGGTAGTGAGGGGCACCCTCTGTGAATGGTCTGCTGGGGGTTGTTTTCCTCTCACTTATCGGAGTCACTTAGGATAAATCTGAATTCCAGAATGTTTGCCAGATAGTGGCTCCTTGCTTGACTCTCCCTGGATTCATTAAAGAATTCAGCTTCAAGTCAAGGAACCACTTCCGAGACCCTTACCAGGGCTGAGGAACAGGGTGGGGGGATGGGGGAGACAACACTCCCCATTATTCACCACCCCAATATACAGGTCGTCACAGTGTGCCAGCCCCATGAGAAAGGACTCATTACTATCTCCATTAAACAGATGAAGAAACAGCTCTCAGAAAGTTCAACTACTTTGTCCAAGGTCTTGTGATCAGTGCCAGACGTGAGATTTGACATCCATATTAGTCTTTACTAAAGGTATATCACTCTTGTAGGTCAAGATTTTTTTTTTTGGGGGGGGGGCGGTATGCGGGCCTCTCACTGCTGTGGCCTCTCCCGTTGCGGAGCACAGGCTCCGGATGCGCAGGCTCAGCGGCCATGGCTCACGGGCCCAGCCGCTCCGCGGCATGTGGGATCTTCCCGGTCCGGGGCACGAACCCGTGTCCCCTGCATCGGCAGGCGGACTCCCAACCACTGCGCCACCAGGGAAGCCCCCAATTTTTATTTTTAGTATAGCATCGTTTACTATTTTATTGTACATTTAATAAAAAGTAGAAACACACACATATCCCCTCCCCCGACATCATTAGGGAGGGCTCTTTACATTTTTCTTAATGCAGATCTGGCCAACTTTTGTGGTTGTCATTGCCATGTGACTGTTACGTAGTATAAAATAGCTCCTGCTTTTCTCCACTGTAGTACTGCACCTTCATTTGTACTGTTATCATTCTGATGGCTGTAAGAGTGCTTTCTCCAAAGGACTTCTCCTCTCCCATCTAATCAGTCACCAAGTCCTCCTGCTTTTATCTTCAGAATGTCTCTGGGATGTGGTCCTATTTCCCATCCTCACCGCCACAGCTGCCACATCTCTCTCCTAGACTCCCTCATGATTCTAACAGGGCTCCCTGCCTCCAGCCACGGCACCCTCCCCAGCCACACTGCAAATTCCAAATGGCAACCAGAGGGCTCCTTGCAAGGGGGGAGATCTGATGATATGACTCCAGAGGGAGGGATGGAAGGATGGAGTGATGAGAAGCAGAGAGCCCTGAGGATGTGCAGTGAACACTGACACTGAATTTCCACAGAGCTGCAGAAGGACAGGGACCACTATGCCTGGGACCAGGTAGATGGGAACAGAGTGCAGCCGGCCTGAGCACCTGAGGAGCAGTTCATCCTCCTCTCGGTGGGACTGCCAAGGACAATCTGCTCCCATTGGCAACTTTCTTCCCCAAGGAGCACTCGGTATCAGTAAATCTCTGCCCTCCAGGAAAGAGCTTCCGTATGTGTCACATGGAGCAAAAACAGTACAAAGATGGGACGAAGAGAAAGTAGTCAAAGGTAGAAGCAAACAGAGGCCAGCAAGCTGTGCTCACACCTACTGTGCCAAGCTGTGGCCCACTGGGCCGAGGTCCTCCCGCCAGCGTTGTCAGAAGCACAGCCCAGAGTTCTGGGTGTGGTGCAGAGCGCGGGGGCACAGCCAGGCGTCCCCGCCCCCGTTCCTGGAGGAATCCAAGGGCAGGGGAGTCAGGTCCATTAGGGGCCCTGAGCCCCCTCACCCTGTTTTCGGTGCCCTCCTTAGGGGCTCTGAGCATTCACTGGCTCAGCACACACAGGGGCCCTCAGTAACTGTTTCTGCAGTGAATAGGTGGAAGGAGGGCAGAGCGGGAAGTGAGGACCCGGTGGCCCGGAGCCAGGCACCATCAGCAGCTATGTAGGTAAGGGGCAGCCTAGGAAAAGCTTCAGATGGGTGTGGGGATCCAGACGCCTGACGAGTATCAGTTTATATAGTGAAAGCAAGAATAACAAAGGCGGCAGCTACCCAGGAGCCAGTGCTGTGCAAGGCGCTTCACTGCCATCTCATTCCAGACGCCCTGGCCTCATGGCTGTTCCTTCATAAACCAAGCTGGCTCCCACCTCAGGGCCTTCGCCTTCCCCGTGCCCTCTGCCAGGAGCACTGTTCCCTCACCTCCGTCAAGTCTTTAAATCACATTCCAATGAGACCCTCCTTGATCACCCCATTAATCCTGTTCCTCCCCCTCCCCCTCCCCCCCCCTCTCTGGGCTGCATTTCTCTCCAAGGCGTTTACATCATCCTCTGACACACGACATCACTTCCTTATTTATCATATTTACTGTCTGTCTCGGCTCTTCCACCAGAATCCAGGCCCCATGAGGGCTGGGATTTTATTTTGCTCATTGCTCTATCTCTAGGGCCAAACACAGTGCCTGGCACATAGAATTTGCTGAGACATTTGCTGAATGAATCTTACTTAACCATCACAATGACACTAATAAAACCAGGTGTTGTATCTCTTCCCGTTTCACAGATGAGAAAACTGAGGCTCAGTGAAGGCAGGGAACTGCCTAAGTGAAAACAGCTAGTAAGTGGTGAGGAAGGAACATGTGTGTGCGCCTAGGTCTCTCTGATACTCGAGAGCAGTCTCCTCCCCACACCCAAAAGAAGAGTTTGGGCTTGGTGACTTCTGAGGCTCCCTCTCCTGACTTGTGAGGGGGAGTCACAAGTGGTTTAAGGAATGAGAGTTTGAGTCCCGTTTTCCCTACTCAGCCCTGGGACCTTGGTACCCTTCTCAGCATCTCTGAGCCTCTGCTCCTCTGCTGCAAAATGGGAATGACAACAGCGCATCTCTACAGGGGAGTCATCAAGAAGCCAAGATGCACATAAAGGGCTCTCACGGTGCCCCGCACAAAGTGCACGTCACGGTCGGTCTGCCGAGGCCTGGGACCCTCTCCCTACTCACCCTCGCCCTGCTTCTTTCTGTCCAGCTCCCCATCACTGAATCTCCTGGGGCAGGGAAGCACCCCGCTCCTGTTATCCTCTGAAGCAGGCAGGTCCTAATGGTTCAGCCTCCGAGAGGCGGGGTAGGGCCCAGTGGGCCATGTTTGCAGCCCGGCAAATGTTCCTAGAGCCTTGTTTTTTGTTCTGTTGCTGGGCCATTTGTTTTTATAGCTTATCGTTTCTGCAGGGGGGCTTTGAAAGGCTGCCATTGCTCCAATGGATGTTTCCGGTTCGCCTCCATCAAGCCACATTTAATGAAAACCAGTTTAAGGTCTTCTTTCTCATAAAATGTCTCAGGGTTGCTCCTGCAGCTCCTCTTGGGAAATAATGAAGATGAGCGCTCCCCGCTTGGGGCAGCAAACCCTCAGCCGCGGGAGATGCTCTGTCCCCAGGAAGTTTCAAAGACTGGAGGAGAAAAAACAATCCAGTGCAGCCTCTACTAGGGGGGAGGAGAGGTGCAGCCTGGGGATCCTGAACGTTGCAGACAAAGGCAGTGGAGCTGGGTTCCTCGTCCCCTCTCAAGGAACTGTCAGACCGAAGAATTTTTGCTCTGGGAAGGGGTAGTCTCTAAGCCCCTCAATAAACACTTGCAGTCCAGGGAAGTGAAAGACCTAAGATCACACAGCACGGTTCGGTTAGTTGGAGCAGAGCTGGGAATAGAGGCCAGTTCTCCCGGGGAGGACTCCATGAGCCAGGGCCAGGGGACCTCCTTCAGGCTGTCAGGCCTAAGCTAGGGTCGGGGATATCTGATGAAGATCTGACAGGTCTGCAATAGGGGCCGGAAGTAGCTGGAA
Organism: Leucopleurus acutus; assembly: GCF_964270905.1. Lineage (NCBI taxonomy): Eukaryota > Metazoa > Chordata > Mammalia > Artiodactyla > Delphinidae > Leucopleurus > Leucopleurus acutus. The sequence goes on along the minus strand of NC_139153.1, from coordinate 34,058,960 downwards.
TACAGTTTCACAGACAGCAGGAGGCCTCCTCTGAATATAAAACACAAGGATTTCAGATGCATGTGCTTGAATGCACTGGGGCCCAGGCACTGGTGGTTACCAGCTGATATAAACACCCATGGGCGAGATCTGGTTCTCCCCAAACATGCCGCGTGGGAAAGGACCGACACAGCACAGCAATGCTCTTCTCCTGGACATACGGCTATTTTTCTCCTTTCAGATTACCTTTGTGGTAATAAATCATTTTGGAACTACTCTACCAATTGATTGTTTTGTCAATTGTTGCAGGAGATAAAAGGGTTCAGTATAGCTGATTGATTTGGGTTCTTTGCAAAAGTGACATGGACTTTTTTCCCTAAATGTGTCTCCACATTTACTTCTAATTTGCCCATTACTCTAGCTGCCACACTTGCTCTCACTGGAGCCCTCTCTTCTGGGCAGGAAAAATAAGAGCAGAAAAGAAATGGCCACGCTGGAGCCTCTCCTGTGGACCTGACAGATGTTATGTCAGCAAAGATGTTGTTGATGTGGGGTGGGGGTGACCTGGGAGTGGAGGCAGCCGGGTTCTCTCTCTGCTCCTATCATAGCACCCCAAAGCTGTGTGTCCTTTGATAGGTCATTTGGCCTCTCTGGAACACTTTTCCCACTTCTGAAAGAGGAGGTTGGTTCAGATTAGGGGGTCACGACTGTACAGTGTTTGCTTGGGCAGTAGGCGGGCAACAGTCCTGTCGTGGGAGTGGGAGGGACTGTGGCAAACTGGGAGCCGTTCCTGCCCTGACGGAAGGGGCGGCCAGCTCTCCGCTCCAGCCCATGTTGTTTTCCACACGTGGAGATTCTTAGGGGCCAGACTACCCATTTCTCAAAAGGAACTAAAAATCTAGATTTTTATGGGAACAACCAAGTTCTAAATCTTGGCAATAAAATCAGATGTTTCAAATACCATGCACACAGGTAAAAAAAAGAAAAAAAATCCAATTGTTGATCTCTCAAGTAACCCTGGGTTTAAAACTCTAGAATCCATACTCATTTATTACCAAAACGCAGAGGGTGTGTAAAACAGAGCTGAATTTGGTTGTACAAGAGAGGAGCTGGAGTCCTGAATTCACCACTTACCCGAAGCACCCATCACCTCCAGTGTCTGAGCTCCTTGTCTATGAAACGGAACAAGATTGCCTGCCCTTTGTTCCTGCAGCGCGGTGGCGGCGTGAGGATTAAATAGGGTCTCTTGTGCGGAAGGACTTTATAAAGGGTAGGGTGCCATGCCCTGGCTATTCTCATTAAAAATTCTTCTCACCACTGGGGACCCTGAGGCCTAAACTTGGAACTAAGCAGTCATCTGCGAGGCGAGGCGGCTCTCCCTAAGCAAAATGCCTGAGACAATATGGAAACCAGATGCGGAGCAAACACCGCCTTACCTTTTTTTTTTTTTTCAGTGCTTTTGTAACGTTTCTAAGTCGTTCCACATTCATGAGCTCTAATATCACTAAACTCACAGCTGCTCTGCAAGGCTGTTAGATCAGGTATTATTACTTTCCAGGTGGGGAAACTGAGGCTCAGAGATAAGAATGACTGGGCCAAGGTCCCAGAGGAAGTAAGTGAAACAAGATAGAGACCCTGTGGCCTAGACAGCTTCTGGCTGGCGATCCTTTCTGGGTGGCTGGATGCTTGCAAAAGACATACTTTTCTAAATACAGGCTTAACACGTACGGTCCTGCCCTCGGCGAGCACTAAGGCAGCTGAAGCATCTTGGTAAATTTCATTCTCAGTGGCAGGAGTGACAATGGTAAAAGGAACAGCTGCTTCCGCCACTATCACTCTTGCAGCCTGTAGCCTGGAGAACTGAAGACACCCACTGGGCGCCCTCTGCAGCTTTACCAACCCACTAACCCTTAGTTCAGGGTCATCTTTCCTAAAGGCAAGACATTTCTCTCTCTCGCTCTCCCTCTCTCACACTCACACTCACACACACACACACACACACACACACACACACACACACACTGTTACTAGAAAACTTTTCCATGGCTTCTTACTGCCCATCACGGTCTGAACCATACTCTTCACATTCTTTGCAGCACAGCTTCTAGCCTGGCCCAGCCTGATGTCCATGCACCTTTGGCCTCTGCAATCTTCCCCTGCCTTATGCTCCTCCCCTCTCCCCCTGGCCTTCCTGCAGTAATACTTACCTTCTTCCCTCTCTCTTCAGGGCCTTTGCAACACCTGTTCCCCCCTCAGCTCAAGCATCACTGCCTCCAGCATGCCCTCCCTGAAGCCCCTATTCTTGGTCATATTCCTTCGCGCAGATCTCTCATAGAATCCTGGTCCTTTACTTCAAAGGCTTTAGCCCAATTTGTGAGTATACGTTCAGGAGTGCGATGATCTCATTTAGTTCCATCTCCTCCACTGAAATCTAAGCTGCTGGAGGGCAGTGGTCTCATCTCTTTGTATTCAGCATCATAACTCCAATGCCAAGGATGGTGTAGAGTAAATATTTGTTGAATCAGTGCATAAATAAATACGTGAATTAGGCTACACTCACTATCTCATTTAATTCTCTCCAAATTCTATGAAGTAGATTCTATGAAATATTCCTTGTTGTAGGTGGGGAGACAGAGTCTAGGAAGGTCAGTGACTTGCCCAAAGTCATACAGATAGTAAGAGATGCAGGTGGGATTCAGCCAGAGGTCTTCCTGATTTCCAAATTTTCAAACATAGACTATTTAACAAAATAGTAGAGTAAACCTCTGTATTAGTCAGGGTGCTCTAGAGAAACAGAACCAACAGGATGTGTGCAGTGTGTGTACGTGACAGAAAGAGAGAGAGAAGGAGACTGACTCTAAGGAATTGGCTCATGCAATTGTGGAGGCTTGCTGGATTTAAAATCTTTTAGGTGAGGCCGGCAGGCTGGAAATTCAGGGGAAAATTGAAGATGGGTCCAAAGGCCATCTGTTGGCAGAATTCCTTCTTGCTTAGTGGAAGTCAGTCTGTGTTTTATTAAGGTCTTCAACTGACTGGATGAAACCCACATTATGTAGGGTAACCAGCCTTACTCAAAGTCCACTGATTTAAATGTTAATCTTATCCAAAAAAAAAAAAAAAAAATCTTCATAGAAACATCCAGAATAATGTTTGAAAATACCTGGGCACTGTGGCTCAGACAAGTTGACATGCAAAATTAAGCATCACAACCTCCATTCACCCATCATTCAGATTCAGCAATGATCAAGAAGTTGCTATATTTGCTTCAGCTAGCCTTTTGTCCTTTCTTTTTCTTTCTTTTCTTTCTTTCCTTCCTTCTTTCTTTCTCTTCTTTTTCTTTCCTTCTTTCTTTCTTTCCTTCCTTCCTTCCTTCCTTCTTTCTTTTCTTTTCTTCCTTCCTTTTTTTTTTTTCTGTTGGTGAGTGTTTTGCAACATGTCGCTGGCCCTCTATCGTTATACCCCAACCTACTTTGTAACTCAAGCCTGCACCCAATGACAATGCCTGCCCACGGTCCCCTGCACCTCCAAGAGCGGGGTCCCGTCCTCAACTTGGAGCAACCTGGTCTCTCAAAATGCAGAGAGGAGGCTTCCCAGGGCTCAGGGCCCAATCTCCACTACCTGGAAGGTGAGGTCTGATTTGTGGGACAATTTCCAGGGTCTCAGTGAGAAGTTTCCTCTACGCTCCAGCAAGTCTGCACGTAAATTGAGCTTGGCAGGGATGGGGTGGGGATGGGGGCGGGTAGCAATGCTTGCACCTTCTACTCCGGAAACTCACTCTCCCTTTTTCCACAGCCGTATATTATTTTCATTTTCAGGTTGCGCCCACCCGCTGCCCGTCGTTTATTGCTGTCTCCTTCCTCCCCCTCCCTCTCTTCCTCTGGCTTTGAGAGGTCTGGACTTCTGCACACTAGAGAAAGGGACCCATTCAATCTACTGTATCTACAAGCTTTGTAAACAAGGTACAGTGAGTGAATCATGGAAAAAATGTACTTTATGTGAAAAACTTCATTATATGGCTTTGTTCTATTAAATTGCCTGGTGTGACTAACCCTACCCCGTGAATTTGGGAAAAAAAAAAAAAAAAGAGAGAGAGAGAGAGAGAGAGAGAAAACAAAGGGACCCCTGGAAATGCCCCACTGGTATCTATGTCCCGAAATTCCACATCAACATTCATATCATTTCTGTTGGTTTAAAAACACATGAATGGACTATTTCTCTAAGCATGAAATACCGGGACTCATTTTATGTTGCCTTCTAATCATCTCTTCCTTAAAAAAATTTTTTTACTTGTCCAAATAGATTTAGGAAGTAGGGTTAAAAACCCACCAACTGAATAAATCCTTTTCTTGAGTGGTTGAATAATTTGTAATCATTCTTCTACTTTAGCATCATTTTTGTAACTTAATAATTTTGTGTTGTTATGATTGTGGGGCTTCCAGATTTTTCTATTTTTCTTATGATGATAACAACAACGAGTTATTAAAATGCACTGGGCACTGTGCTGAACGCCCTACATTGGTAATTTTGTTTTATCCTTACAACAGCCCCATGAGGACACGGAGGCTTTGTGGGGTTAAGTAAGAGGCCCCAGGTCACAGCTAGGAAATGACAGCACTGAGACTCAAAACTTACAGCCACACCTCTGCATCATTTAAAGTCTAATTTTCCAAGTTACAAAAAGAGGGTTGGAGATCAAGACATACTAATGATAATGGAATTGTCTGAAAGAGGTTGGAATACTGGGTGACTTTCAGTTTCTTCTTTAAACTTTATTAAAATTTTTAGAGTTTCTAAAATGAATCATGGAGTAGTGCTTTTATAAGGTTTCGTCGGGGAAACAATGTAATCCTGCCTAGGCTTGTAAAGGGAAGACTGAATGTCTTCTATAAGGTGTCTCAATGCACCTGAGAGGAAATAATACAAAATATGCCTGATTCTTTGTATACTGCGATAAAATGCAGTTTCAGGACACAGAGGACCCAGACTGTGCTGGCTGCCCAACTCCTCACTGTGATTAAATGGATGAGCTCCTCCCCTTCCCTGGGCCTCAGTTGTTTCATGTGTACAAATGGGACTGATAGGTTGAAATACTTTCAAGGCCTTTCTGGATGTAAACTTCTACGACCGAATAACTTAGATGGCTCTGTGTCACCAAATATTCAAAGATAATGCTTTATGGGAGCTCGTGATATCCTTAACAGGTAGAAGGAACTTTTAGGCATTTTCCATCCTTTTGTTAATGTTTTCAAGACAGAGATGCGGAGAGGGCCCCGAGGGATTAATAGCCAGGCTGTAGTTGGCCTCTTAGGGACTGTGACAGGAGACACGGGCCTGTTTTCAGGAGATATTAAATGGATGACATCCTCTCCTGGGGTCTGAAGGGTCTCAGGATGCTGTGATTGGCTCTTTCTTCTCCTGCTTCTGCAGGGACAGCCTTGGACTCTCCATTAGTGACAAAACAAAGCCACTTGCAAATTGCACGGTTGTGAATTTTCACTGTTGCTTCCCAGGAAGCTGGGTTTCCATGCCTGTGCCCCATGCGGCAGGTTGCCCCTGTTTTAAATCGAGAGTGAGGGCTGAGCCCAGGGGCACAGCCAACCTCACCTTGGAGCGCCTGGGTTCTCAAGGCCGGCAAATCCCTTTCCGTCCAAGCCCCAAGAGAGGCTGTAGCTGCTCTGCCCGCTAAGTCTTCAGTTCACCCACCCCTGGAAAGTAAGGAAGGGAGCCTTGGACTGCCTGTGAGTTGGGGCCTGAAGCCGGCCCAGAGCCCTGGCTCTCAGACAGAGACTTCACCAGTGATTCTGCGGATACCATTTCCCATCACCACACCTAGCTGCCTTGAAGAAATCGGCCCTGGATGCCGTGGAAAAAAAATTAAAATGCAGGCACAAATAATAGTAATAATCCTAATAATCTGAGACCTGCCGTCCTTGCTAACAGGACCATAAAGGGCATTTGTTTCTAATTAAACACCAAAACCCTAAACCTTTCAACTCTGCATCCACAACTACTGTAAATGTTTATGAAAAACGGGAAATTCTCGTTTAATTCAAACCATGCCAGAAACGCGTTTTCATTGTCTCGACTGGTGGAGAAACCCTGTCAGCCCCAGCTTGAGCACATCTGAGCTTTAAATTAAGAAGGGCAACCTGCCTGCGAGCAAAGCTGAGTCCTGGGCAAGACCTACGTGAGGAGTTAGGCCAGAGCAAAAGCCAGAGTGCTTTCCAGAAAGAGAAATGGGTACCAGAGGTGCTAACATTTGGGGGGAGGATCACAGACACCTCAGAAATGCATCAGGCTGCCCAGCAAAATGGTTACAAGCACAAGTTCTAAAATCAGATAACTGGGGTCAACTTGTTATCACCTGGGTGATCCAAGACAAAATTGTTAAACTTGGTGGGTCTCAGGTTCTTCAAAGATCATTATGTTAATTGAGATCAAGCCCTAGCCATTGGCAGCGAGCAAAGCTGGCATGGTCCCCGCCCTCAGGAAGCCGATGGGCCAGGCGGAGAAGCGGCATTAGTCAGATACTCGTCCCCAGCTCTGGGGTATCTCCTGGCAGCCCTTCTGAACCCTCATCAGTAAAGACCCCTAGAGTTGCTGAAATTGCCCCCACTCACTGAGGAAGCAGGTCAGAAAGGTGTCAGCAGGTGGGGAGCAGCCCTTTCAACAATTCCAACGTGACTGTGCCCCAGGGCCTGTGGAACCTTGAATGCCTTTCCAGAATTCACAGCACCCAGAATTCATCAGCACGCTGATGTCCGCCCCGGCTGTGGAAGTTCCTAGGACAGGGGGCATCTCTGCCTTCTAAATCAGAGGATGCAAGTCCTGCCTTGGAGACAAACGTTTCATTTTGCCTGAGAAAGAGCAAAGAAGAAGCCTCAAGGGCCCGCTTAGCTGCATTTCCTCACCCTTCATCCACCCTTAAAAATTGAGGGATTTCCTTTGCAAGTCTTTGGGGAGAAGGCTTAGGACCTAAAATCAGGGGCTGAAGCATCCTTTCTCTCACTCTCTGCATATTCCCACTCTAACAATGTCAGCATTGGCCTTTCAAAAGCAGGGAGGTCCACCCTCCCACCTACCCAATAGGGTCGCATTACTGCCCTCTAGGAGGAGTAGAGGGGGCATAGGGTTTTGCCTTTTGACATCCAGTTACCTTACCTCCAGGAAGGTAGCCCAAATTCTCACCTCCTGCAGTTCTGTCCACATGTTCCACCCCCAGCTCTAGCCGTACAGCCTGGGACACAGCTTGACCAACCATAGTATGGTACACTCCCTGGCCTACAATGACTCAATCAGACCTAATGGGGTGAACTGAGAGTTTTACTCGACTATTGGAAGAAAGGTGACTTCTCTTTGCCAACAGACCCGAACCTGGTGGCCATCTTGCTACCAGGTGGAGCTTGAGGGGGTAACCGATGCACAGGAAAGCACAGGCACAGGGTGAAGGGAAATGATCCCGACCACATCATTTGAGGCCCTGGTTCCCACCATGCCCGAGGGTGGGATCTCAATCTTCTAATGTCACAGGCCAATACATTCTCTTATTTGATTATGCGATTTTGAACTGGTTTTTCTTTCATTCACAACTGAAAGAGTTGAAAAAGAGAAGAGCTAGATATGTGATGGACAAGAGGCAAAGCCTATTAACAAAACCTAACAAATATTTACCGAAAGCCTGTTATGCGCCTGGCACGGTGCGAGGTACACTATGGAACACCAGGACCCAAACACACACACAGGCCTAGAGTTCACAGTCTTTTAGGAGAGATGAGATATGAGCTTAAGTGACAGAAATATAAGGAAAAATGTGACAAAGGCTGCAAGAAAGGGGTAAGAAATTCTGCTGACACACGAGGAATGAGACCCTTCCTCTGGCTAAGGGCCAGGAGCAGTATTCACGGAGCCGGCATTTCAGCGCCACTTTGAAGAGAGCTAGAATTTCATGAGCAGAATTTGGAACGGGAAGTGGCAGATAGCACCCCTGGTGGAGGGGACAGTGTGAGCAAAGGTGAGGGACACATGTTCTGAAGCGGCAGATACCACTGTCCCCACTGACAGGCCAGTACCAGGGAAAACGGGGAGCAGACGAGAATTCTGTGGGGACGTGGCCAGGGCTCGCCCTCCCTCTCAGCCCACCTCTAGTGTCTTTGTCTCCATCATGCAACCATTCTGGCTGAAATTCCGCCACCTTGGGCTGCTGAAGGTAAAGGTTCCTACAACAGATCTCAGCCTGCAAAGGACTCTAGCTTTTGCTATCCTGGCCACCTCTGGAGGGAACCCTTTATGTGTAGAGTAGCTGCCACGTGAGCTCTCTTCTCTCTGAAAGTTAAACAGTTCACTTGGCACTCTCCAAAGGCTGCTTCTAACATAAAGCCATGCAATGTGGGCAGGAAATCCACTTGGAAGGAGACCGGGAGGGGCACACTAGTCAAGGCCCTGCATGGGTTGGCCATACTAACCTCTTCTCACTCCACTCGTCTCTTGGCTTTCTGCATTCTGATGCCACCTCCAGCCACAGGGCCTTTGCACATGCTGTTCTCTCTGCCTGGAACTCCATCTCTTTACCTAATCAACTCCAACTTACCCTGCAGATCACGACTCAATTGCCACTTCATCACAAAAGCCCTCCTGGACCTCCAGAACTCAACTCCTCCTGGTGTATGAGTTAAGGGCCAGGATTCTTGTGTCCGAATGCCTGGGTCTGAATTCCAGCTCTAATGCTTACTAGGTGTGTGGCCTTTCTGTGTTTCTGTTTCCTCATCTGTAATATAGGCATAATAATGGAGAAGTTCCATAACAGCAATAGTGTTAGCACATAGAGACACGTGGTAGACAGGAGCCGTCATCGTGTGACTCAAGAGCGCCACTCTTTGCCTCTTCACCGATGTGACTTAATGTTTTCATGTGATCCTTTGATTGACATCTGTCTTTGCCGACTGAGTGACAGCCCCATGACGCAGGGATAATGTCTGCTTTTGCTCACTGTCATATCCCTACCACTTGGTGCATTGCTTGGCATATAGTAGGTGCTTACTAAATACCTCAGGAATGCAGTTATGAATGATAGAATCCAGGTGGAATAAAAGAGAGATCCCAAATATTCTTATCATTTGTAGAATCCCTGATCTCAACATGTCCCTCCAAGGAACTCAAGAGCAAGATCTTGAAGTTGCAAACATCTGTTGTTTAAAAAGATGAAGAAAACAGGTTCCAGAACATGCTCCAGCCACCAAATTCCCCTTTAGCCATTCATTTCCTCTTAAAAAAATAGATACAAGGCTCGGAGTAAAGGTAGCCAGCCAACCAGATGCAACACTCTGAATTCAGCAGAAGTCTGTCCAATGTGCATCAAATGACTACAATTCCTCCTCTAGCATCCCTAACAGTTGCTGAGAGATTTCTGTGTTTGTGGCCTTAGGCCCAGATTTTAAATAATATTATGCTTTGCTCTGTAATGCATCTGAGAGTTTACATGTTTAGGGTACATTTCTCTATGTGCCTCATACCATATAATGGGCCAAACTCTCCTCTGAGATCCACACTGGATCTCCAAAGTATGGAATATGTTATAGATCCATGGGTAAATAGTGGTTTCCATGCCAAACTTTTGATCCATCCTGTTCTGTGGTCCTCCAGAAAGCGTGGCTCAGATGGGAATGACCAAAAGTGAGCATGGTTTGCAGTGGGGGCATCAACATTTCCCCCTGCAAAACTCATCGATTTAGTCCTTACAGCAGGGTCTGGAGAAGCAGATGCCAAGTGAGCACTGACAGAAATGCAGGCAAGAGAGCCCGATGCTAGAGCTGCACCTTTGGACGGACTCTGACGTGCAGCTCCGTCTGGGCACTGGTTTCCCCGGAGCAGGGCTCCTTATTCTGCTTTCCCTTGTCCCAAGTGCCTGAGCCAGCCCAGCCAGGCTCACTTCATGCATCTCTCTGTAGGTCTGAACCACAGAGATGCTGTTTTCCCTCCTGCATTATTCAGCCTTCTGAAAATGTTTCTGCATCTTTCCTCCTTCCTTCCAAAGACATGATTCTCCAACTCTGAGGTTCTGATTCACGCAGCATCCGTGGAGTACGGTTCTGAAGCACAACTCTCCCCTCACAATGGCTTCTTACACAGAAGAAAGTGCTAGAGAGACAATAAGTGCATGCATATACCCCAAACCCACACACCTTCCCTGCGACTGAAGCCATAGCCTCTCAAACCTTACCAACCTGAACTCCCACCTCTCCGGGGTTCCTATTTCGTTACCTTGTTTTAGGTCCCATATCTACCTGTTTAGCAACTAAATTGTTAGAAATCAATGCTAGAAGTCAGATTAGCTGCATCAGACAACACGTGTGTCCCTGAGAGACCCGGCTGGTGAAATGAGGCTGGAAAGGAGGCCCTAGTGGATGGGGCCCGAGCACTGAGGTGGGCTAGGTTTTCAGGGGTGAACCTAGATCCCTGCAAAACTCCACACAGAGGGGCCTCAGAGGACAACGCCTCCCGTGTATCCATCAATGTCCTCCTTGTCTTTGGCTTCTCTCCATTGGAGATGGAGAACAAAGAGAGAACAAGAGAGATTCATTTCTTTCTAATCCTTCCCTTCAAGCAAGGGCCTGACCACTTGGCTTGGCCTGTATCAGCTCTGTCCCGGGCAAGGCCATATTTCACGCCAAATCATCGGTCTCTAGGGGAACAATGTACCACCCCGTGGGGTACGGATGGCTGTCCTATCTCACAAGGGCCCACGGGGGCTGCTCAGACGTGATGTCATTCATCCTCGCCCTCCAGAGCAAGGTGGGGACCAAGAGCTTCATCTTGCCTGCGCTGGGAGGGAGCTTTAGCCCAGAGGCGAGGTGCCTCTCTTGAATCCTGCGGCACCAGGAGTGATGCCCAGGCCAGCCCTCCTTAGCTTCTCAACAGCACGGCTCTTCTTCCCGGCCCAGGCAGCATGGCGGTAACAAACTCATATGTAAATGAGTGGGCGTGGCTGTGTTCCAATAAAACCTTACTTACAAAAGCAGTGTTTGGCTCACGAGACATAGTCTGTTAACCCCGTCTTAGTATAAGGCCTGCCAGAGAGAGAGTTCCTGCTCAAAACATCGTCAGACTGAAGCAGGTTTCTCAGCCTCGGCACTATTGACGTTTGGGGCCCGGTCACTGCGGTGAGGGCTGTTCTGTGCACTGTTTTAACAGCATCCCTGGCCTCTGCCTAAGATGCTGGTAGCACTTCCCCCCTAAGTCATGACAATCAAAAATGTCTGCAGATACTGCCAAATATCCCCTGAGGAGCAAAATCGCCAGAAGTGGAGAACTACTAGGTTGGAGGGAACTTAAAGAGACCCTGATGCTTGAGTCCTTTCAACTGTTGTCCCCGCCCAGGGTAACCCAGGCTCGGCTGGCATACCTGCAGGCAGAGGGATACTGGATACTCTCGCTTAGAACAGTCCACCTGGAATCAGATGATGCAAAGGGTGCCACAGCTCCTACTTACTGAGTACGTCCAACAAGCCGGGCTCTGTGCTGTGGGCTTTGTAGGTATCATCACAGCAACCCTATGAAGTGGGTACTGCTTGATCCCACGTTAGAGTGAAGCTAGGTGGACCCCAGATGACACAGCCAACAAGGGCAGAGGCTGGGCTTCAAACCCCTAGCCCATCTGCTCAGGGACCAGAAGACCACGCCCTCGGCCTCCCAGTCATTCCGATGTTTACTAGTATCTGCCTTCTTCACCCAGACTTTTTCTAACACTGACTGGGACTGGGGCCAGTTGGTTGTATCTGACGTCCCGCCTGCCTGCTCAGAATGGAGACTTGCCCACTCTCTGCCTGTGCCGGGCAGGGTAGATACAAGAGCTAGACTCCTCCAGGTCCACACTTAGCTGTTTGACCCTGAGCCAGTGCCCCATCCTCCTACAGCTTCATATGTCAGTGAAGTGAGAATGATCATCTTGCCCTTGAAAGGCTGCTGGAAGACCAGAAAGATAATGTAGGTTAAAGGCTTGGCAAAACCAAGCTCTGTAGACATATTGGATTCATTACTGTTACTGGGCTGACGATCTCTTTCTCTAGCGTGGCTGCTACTTCTGGACTGGCTCCCTCTCTAGCTTCATTCTAAGTTTGCATTTTTCATTTTGCGTTCTGGGATCCCTAAGCCCTTCTCAGAGGTTCCTTTGGGACTCTTCGAAGAGTGGCAATTAGCCAGATCCCAGGTCCCCTTGTGCCATGCCCTTTACCCAGAGCACCTCTGCTTTTATCTGTTGTACGCACTGAGCCTCAACTTGAGATTCCTTTGGTAAAGTAGGCTCAGCTGCTAAATAGAGCTAAACACCATCGCTCTAGGGCTTTGCTCTCCAAGTGTGGCCCTTGAACCAGCACATCAGCATCTAGCCTCACCTGGGAGATCATCAGATGTGCAGAACGTCAGTCCTTATCTGCATTTTCATGACATACCCCAAGAGAAGCATATGCCAGGGAAGTCTGAGTGGCTGTGCTCTAGGGGTCCTCTGATGCAGGAATGCACATTACTGTACCCTCCTGGGAGCTCCTGCACTGGAAACAGGACACTGCTTTGACTAAGTCAATCCAAAGCTGCAGTTGGGAGAGCCTTTGGCTATGCAGAAATTTCTGTAGACTGTAACTGCATTTTTTCTAACGGGATTAGATCTATAATATATTACTGTGTGGATTAAAGATGGCCATAAAAAGCGGAGTCCATTTTTCCACCCACTGAATCTGCTCTGGCCTGTGACTGCTTTGCCCCATGGAGTATGGTGGAAGTGATGCTATGTCCCAGATTCTATAGGAACTAGTAGCTTCTGCGACATCACTAATTATTAGAGAAATGCAGATCAAAACTACAATGAGGTACCACCTCACATTCGTCAGAATGGCCATCATTAAAAGTCTACAAATAATAAATGCTGGAGAGGGTGTGGAGAAGAGGGAACCCGCCTGCATGGTTGGTGGGAATGTAAAGTGGTGCAGCCACTATGGAAAACAGTATGGAGTTTCCTCAAAAAACTAAAAATAGAGTGGCCATATGATCCAGCTCCTGGGCAGATATGCCCACTCCTGGGCAGATACCTAGACAAAACTGTAATTCGAAAAGATACGTGCACCCCTATGTTCAGAGCAGCACTATTTACAATAGCCAAGACATGGAAACACCTAAATGTCCATCAACAGATGAGTGGATGAAGATGTGGTACATATGTACAATGGAATACTACTCAGCCATCAAAAAGAAGGAAATAATGCCATTTGCAACAACATGTATGGACCTAGATTACCATACTAAGTGAAGTAAGTCAGAAAGAGAAAGCCAAATACCATATGATATCATGTATACGTGGAATCTAAAATGTGATGTAAATCAACATATCTAAGAAACAAAGACAGACTCAAAGATACAGAGACTTGTGGTTGCCAAGGGGGAGGGGTGGTAGGGGAGGGAAGGTATGGGAGTTTGGGATTATCAGAGGCAAACTATTATATATAGAATGGATAAACAACAAGGTCATACTGTACAGCACAGGGAACTATATCTAATATTCTGTGACAAACCACAGTGGAAAAGAGTATGGAAAAGTTACATCTATATATATATAACTGAGTCACTTTGCTATACAGAAGAAATTAACACAACATTGTAAGTCAACTATACTTCAATAAAAGTTAAAAAAAAAAAAAAAAAAGAACAGAACTAGCAGCTTCTGCATTGGTCTCCTGGAGACCTAAACTGCCATGTAAGGAATCAGACTACCCAGATGAAGAGTCCACAGGGAAGGCTCTGAGAGTACATGGAAAAGAGGGCCCCAGCTGAGCCCAGCCTGCAGCCATGCCCACAGGGCACCAGGCATGTGACTGAAGCCTTCTGGGACTCTCCAGCCCAGTCCAGCCACCAACTGCATATCACTGAGGGACCTCAGTCCACACCACATGGAGCTGAACTGCCCAGTGAAGCCCTAATAGAATTCCTGACCCCCAAAATTGTGAGATTTAAGAAAATGGTTGTTTAAGACACTAAGTTTTGGGGTAATTTGTTATGCAATGAGAGATAACTGTTAGAATAATTTCAGAGAAGAATGAGGAAAATCTATCATTTGGTCAAAAGTCTTAGAAACTCAGGTTAGAAATATGATCAAGGAGGAACCAAATGGTCAGAAAGCCACTGTTGGGGCAGAGTATTTAGGTCATTGTCTTGGCAGGCTGTTGGCCTATTAAGCCCCTCACATCCCTTTTCTGAGTACACTGAACCTTGTCTCCCAGCAAGACTCAGGGCACCAAGTGAGGGAGGGAGGGCACTCCAGACTTTCCCCCCACCGTGGCTTGGGATGCAAACTTGAAAGACTGGCTTATCAATGGATCAATGGCTAAAGGCAAATATGATTTCATCAGTTCAGGCAGAAGGTTTAGATGATGTTGGAATGTTCCCACCAAGCTATTGCTTCTTCACTTAAAAAAAAAAAAAAGAGAGAAGAGAAAAACTTAGGCTAGAAATCATACATTCTGGGATTTAGAACAAGCTCTGTCACCTTGGATAGTGACAAGCTTTGTGACCTTGGGAAAATTTCTTGACATCCCTGGTTTTTAATTTTTCCATATGTCCACTATGGGTTTGTACAAGCTCACAGGTTTTCATATATAGTTCTTGGGAGTTCATGGAAGATCCTCAGAGACTGTGTATGTTTATGTGGGTTAGAAGCAGGCAAGAGGGAAAACTCAGCAAACTGTACTCTGGGTCCTCCAGCTTCATTTCAATCAAAGGCATTTACTAGCATTCAGTGGAATATTTAATTCGAAAATGAAAGCTAAAAACATTCCTGAATATCACCAGTCTGTGTGATTTGTAAGGGTCCTTCTAGAATCCTCATCCCTAAATTCTCCGTTCTTAATTTTGAGGGGGAGTGGGTATGGCAGTCGTGCACGTATTTCACCCACTGGAGTTTTCAGAAAGGTAGGCATGTGGGCCACTCTTTTTTTTTTCCTGCACAGTATCCAGTCGCTTCTGCCCAAATTTCCTTTGGGAAACCACCCCTCCTGTACTCTCAGCCTAAGTAGGGTATGACCATACATGGTCAGTCACAATGCAGCATCCTCTTGGCCATGACATATTTTTCAGCAATGGATAGGCACGGGTCCCAAACCCGTCCAATGTGCGTCTGCCCTGAACTTTTACTAGAACTGTTAGAAAAGTGACCATCTCTTCATGGGGCTGTAGGACGCCAGCCTGGAGCTGATAGCAGCCATCTTGCCTCCTCAGTGTGAAAGCCAGCCTAAGAATGAATCCAACCCAGAGGAGAGGAGAGCCAAGAGATGGAGAGAGACAGTATCTTGATGGCATCATGAGGTTCTGGACCCAGCTACATGTGAAGTCAATAGACCCTTGGACCTTCTAGTTACTTAAGCTGAAAAATCCTGCTCTCCCCCTTCTTTTTCAATTAAGCCATTTTGAGTTGGGTATTTGTCACTTGAAACCAAGCATCTCAACTAACAGAGTAAGTACTTACAGCTTAATTGAATCTGGGGATGTCATATGAGAAAAGTCCAAGTGTTTTGCATACCTTGCCTGCAGAGAAAGCAACCGCCAAGGTTGGTGGCCTGAGAGTTTGTGCAACACCAAAGAACACCAAGCTCACCCAGCCCAGTTGCCCTCACATCCTTTTTTTCCCCATTTCTTTCCAGCTGTACCTTCTTTTATAGAGCTCATCTTTCTCCAGCCAAGACATCCAAAATGACATGCTATTGGAAGACATTTCTGTCCATGCTACTACCTGCATTTAAATTTCTTTGTTGTGTTTAAAAAAATGATCGTGATGTGATAGCAAATGAATGTTGGCAAATTACCAACTGACAGGCGTAAAATTTTATGAACATGCACATTCCAAAGGAATGTGGAAATAAGCCATCCACTGTAGTCCAGTTTGGCAGAAATGTTACAAAAATATAAGTTTGGCATATACTGTAATTCATTTAAAGATGCTTAAAAACCCATCCATCAACCTTGGACGGAAGGTCAAAGAAACATATGAATCCCAAATAAACAGTAACTGATGTACAAGGAAAAGGCCTGAATGTCAGCCCTGGATACCAGAGAGAACACACACATGTGAAGAAGATGGTGGTGAGGTTTGTTTGGAAGGCTGAGCTTCTAAACCTTCATCAGTGTTTAAAAAGGAATAATAACCACTTCTTAGCAATAAGTGGGGTGGACTCCTGCTTGCTGAATGGCCGTCTGAATTCTGCTCCTCGGAGAGAATTTTGCTAATGGACCGATGAGTACGCATCCTTACAGTCTACATTTTTTTACTTCAAGGACCATGTCTGTAAAAGGAGCAAAAAGAGTCCAATAGATTGCCCTTGCATATCTGGCATGCAGACCCTCTCCACCTCAACATGAATTGGAGGTGCTGACTCACTCCTTCAGTCCCAAAAGGGCTCCTGACTGGGACCTGACCAGTCAGATTGTCTGATTATTAATAATCAGATTATTCAAACCCTAGTCACTGTGACTGGTTCAAGGGTGGTGAGTGTTCCATCTGAGCCTTCCATATAATCTGATAAGTGAATACTGAAGAGGGGGCAGGGAGGGAGACCAATCCTTTTCTTCGAGGATCCTCAGCAGAAAAGACCATGGGCTGTGGAGAAATTGCTACCTTTTCCTTAGCCTTTTGTAGAAAAAGGGAATGAGGTCGACATGCTGAGAGAAGTAAGACAGATGCAACAAGGGTGGGAGAGAGAGAGATGGAGATAGAGACAGAGAGAGAGAAAGAGACAGAGGTAGAAAGATCTGAGGTCCAGCTGTGCCTGCAAACAGAACCACCCCTGCCTGGACTTCTCAGTAACGCTAGCCAATAAATATTCTCTTCAGCTTCAGCTAGTTTGAGCTGGGTTTCTGCCATCTGGAACTGAACTAATTTTGACTGATACAGTTACCCACAATATTTGCAGCATGATCAAGACCATAAAAGAAGTTGGACAAAGAAGAAGGATGACACGGTGCTTACTTCAAAGAAACAATCGAATCGTGCTCAGTTTGGTAATGGCTGGCTAAGCGTCTGTTCTGTTCCAAGGCCTGTGCGAGGTGCCGGGTGATCCTAAGATGAAGATGACACAGGTCTCATCCTAAAGGATCTCTCTCTCAAGCCAAGAGGTGGCTTTCTTCTTGGCGTTTTGAAGGTAAGGAGATTTGTGACTATTTGGAACCAGGAAAGCGCCATTCTGCTCTGGAAGAAGGTGAGCAAAGTACAGGGGAAGAAGGAGAGCTTGGGGGAATGTATAGGGGACTCGGAAGTTCAGTTGTAGTGTTTTAGTACAGTGGCAAATCATTAAAGAAAGACTGGAAAATTATTAAAGAGAGATGCTCCCTCGATGTCTTCTAATCCCCTAATTCTAAGTGGCCTTGTTCTTTTTCACATTTTAATCATTTGTGAAACTGCAGTGTAGCTTCTAAGTCGCTTGAGTGCTTGAGATTCAGCTTCCCCAACTGCAGTGTGGGATAACAATATTCATGTTGTAGGATTCTTGGGACAGGAACACTGCTAGTTGCCCACCCTACTTTTTGTTCACCATTCTTCTTAGTTACAGGATCTCTGACTTTTAGATAGACGCAGGGCTACTAGAATAATGACCATATTTTCCAGCCTCTCCTGCAGCTGTGTGTGACCATTTGTTTAAATTCTGACCCGTGAAATGCAAGCAGACTGGTCCTATGCAATTTCTAGGACATGTCCACAGAGGGAGAAGGAGGCCGTATTCCTGTTGCTTAGAATACAGCCCTGATGGCTGGAGCTTGAGCAGCCATTTTGAATCAGAAGGCAGAAACGACGTCCTATCCTAGGACAGGGATCAGCAAATGTATTCCTTTCAGGGTCAGATAGTAAGTACTTTTGGCTTTGTGGGCAATACGTTCTCTGTGGCAGCTACTCAACTCTGTTGTAGTGCAAAAGCAGGCCTAGACAATACGTAAACGAATAAGCATGGCTGTGTTGCAATAAAACTATATTTACAGCAACAGGTAGTGGGCTGCAGGCCTCAGTCTGCTAAGATGGAAGGGCAGCAAGTTAAAGGGACCAGGGTCCCTGATGACATCATGACACCCCTTACCTGCACATGAACTGCCTCCCACAAGACTTATTTTATATGAGAAAAAAAATAATAAATTTCATGATTGCTTTAGAATTTCTGCCATTATAAGCCAAACCTAATTCTAACTAAAATAATTGTTTAAGGAATGAGTAAATGATACATGTAAAACATCCAGAAAAAACATTAAAGTGAATATTGAATAAAGTGGGTATTTCATAATACTAAGCAGATAGCTATATTTAAAAAAACCTTTAACCTCCCTCCAAGTTGAGGACCTAGTGACCAACAGGCCTCAAGTCTTCCTGGAAGAGAGGGAAAGAGTCTGGGCCACAGACAGAGTGTACAGATTAACCCTTCTGCCGTTGCATGCACCTCTTGCTCTGCACGGGGTCAGGGAATCTGCTCTCCTCTATTTTATCGGGCTGGTATTCCTTCCCAGCCTGCTGAGATGCTGCCATCAGGACAACAATAAACCACTCAGAAAAGAAAAAGTGCTGAACTTTATTAAACGTCATAGAAAAGAAGTGACTGCCTAGGCCCACGTAAGCTCACTTGGGTTAGAGCACCCAGGCTTGGCCGTAAGTCACCCTCTGGCAACCGAAACCACATGAAGCACAGTGTTGAAAACTTGCTAAATCATTTGTCACTCAAAGACTTTTAAAATAAAATATTTTCAGAGTAATCATTTGATTTCAGGCTCTAAACTGTGGGCTTCACTGAGCTGAATGTAAATACTCTGTCTTCACAGGCACATTCAATAGCAACTGAAATCAGGGCTAGTCAAAAGACTTTTGCTGTCAAGTTTCAAATCCAAAAATACACTTCTCTCAAATTCCACATTTCTTCTTCCTTATGCCTCAAATGAAATAGTTGCATCTGGGTGGAGGCGGAGGTCCCTAAACCTAGGGGAAAATGTCCTGGCTATTGAGTTTGCTGGCTCTGGATTTAAGTATACTTGACGTTCATTCTATTTATGTTATTCCTTCACTGAACTTCCTATGTGTCAAGAGCATCTGCTCTATTCTGACTATGTGAGTTCAACTCCTGGCTTCACCACTTACCAAATGTGGGACTGCGGGCAAATATGTAACCTCTCAACTGCAAAATTGGTTACATGAAGAATGAATTCATTCATACATCATGAAAAACATTTTTTTGAGCACCTACTATGCACCAGGTACTATTCACTGTGCAGGGAATAAAGTAGACAAATACCATGCATGTATTATGCCTGGTGCAAAATAATTACTCAATTAAAGCTTGCTGTTATTATGCTGATCATATATTGTGTGTGTGTGTATATATACACACACGCACATACATATTAGACCACATTTTAGGTGTGAGAAATCTAGAGGGAAACACCAGGAGTCCTTCTTCCCATATCACTTGCATATGAGTGGAGAAGGCAGGCAATATATAAATATAAAACCAAGATCCTTTCCTATGGTTATAAATGCCATGAAAACAACTAGCTGGTGTTATATGACAAAGTGATAATACGGGTCAGGGTGGTCAGGGGAAGATTGCTTGAAGTACCATGGGCAGATCTGGGACAGAGCACTCCAGGCAGTGGGATGGGCCTGTGCAAAGACCCTGAGGCCAGGAAGGCCTTGATGTTAGAGGAACAGACAGAAGGTCAATGAAGCAAAGGGAAGAGTGGCATAAAGTACAGTTGGAGAGGTGGGCAAGTAAGTCCCTCATCATATGGAATTTAGAAGCCCTGGTAAATCTTTTGGATTTTATCCAAATGAAATGAGATCTCACTGGAAGGTTTTCAGGAAGAGCTTAATCTGATTTTCAGTTTAAAACCTGATCCTTATGAATGTATAGACACTAGGGTGAAAGCAGGATGACCAGCTAGGAGGCTGCTGCGGTCCAGCTGGGAGACGGACTGGGTGGTAAACGGTAAGATGATAAGAAATGGACAGTGGTGGGGTGAACATATTGGGTGGAGGAGGTGAAAGAGAAGGAAGAGGAGACAATGATTTCAAGGCTTTTCAGGAGGAGGACCAGATCTGGAAAGACAGTGAGAAGACACTGAGAAGATGATTTCCCAGTGGGGATAGAAACAGGGGTCTGGAGCCCTGCTTCAGGCTTTAGAGTCATCACCCATGGATGGAAGATGAAGCCAGGGGAATGGATGAGGTCACTCTGGTGATTAGTGGAACAACATACAGCAGCTGGGAGAATTTCCTTCCGGCCTTTTCCCTCACAGCGGTTCTATCACTATCCGGTGAGTTTCACTCCTGGTGATGGTTTCCCTCTCTGGACCCTTCTAATCTGTTTCCTTTTAGAAGGTGGCTGTTTTCAGTGGATTTTCATTTCTTTCTCATTTCTTTCTTTTATTGCTCATAGCCTTCTCTTTAGCTGCCTTGGCAGGGAGATGCTATATATTAAAATAATTATAATTCTATTTTATAGCTCATCGAATCTATATCCAGCTCATTACAAGTGTATGGGCCCCACTAGCCAAGTACACTTCATAACAGTGAGCTCCTATTGAGAGAGAAATCTCATGTTCTCTTCGTATCTCCCATAGGCTGCTCCCTGAATTGTGATGAATCACATGTGGGCACAAGAGGCCCACAGTTTGGGTCAGCACTAGTTAAAGCATTGTCCCGGTTCAACTTGGCAATGCTTATAAAGCTGGGACCCATGAGGTCTAAGCTCAGAGTGGCAAGGTAACAAGAGGAGAATCACCCAGCGACCCGTGGTTAGTAGGTATCTCAAAACTAACATGTCCCAAACCGAGCTCCTGATCATTACCAACTCATTCTGTTCTGTCATCTTCTCTATTCCAGGTGGTGGCAACTCTGCTCCTCCAGCTGCTCAGGCCAAAAATTTGGAGACATCTTTGACTTCTCTCTTTCACACTCCACATCCAATCTTTCAGCAAATGCTGTCATTTCTCCCTTCAAAACCCACCAAAAAGCCACTGTTACCTTCGCCTCCCTTCCCCTCCACTGT
Organism: Leucopleurus acutus; assembly: GCF_964270905.1. Taxonomy (NCBI): domain Eukaryota; kingdom Metazoa; phylum Chordata; class Mammalia; order Artiodactyla; family Delphinidae; genus Leucopleurus; species Leucopleurus acutus. The sequence goes on along the minus strand of NC_139153.1, from coordinate 34,037,931 downwards.
TACCACCTTGGTTCAAATCCCTCAAGGTCTCTTTCCTGGGTTGTTTTAACAGCCTTCCTGCCCTTGTCCACATTCTGTCTATTCTCAAGTCAGCCAGAGAATTCCCATGAAAATGAAGTCAGACCATGACCTGCCCAAAACCTTCCAATAACTTTCCTTTTCACGAACAGTAAAAGTCAAAGTCCTTCTGTGGCTTCTGAGGCCCTACATGGTCTGGCCTTGTTTCCTCTCAACTTATCCCCTGCTGCCCTCCCAATGCTCGCCATACTCATGTTGAATGTCACGAACACATGAGACACATTCCCATCTCAGGGGCTTTGCAGGTACCCTTTCCACCACCAGGAATGTTCTTCCCCCAGATATAAGCAAGGCTCACTCTCTCACCTCCTTCAGGTCTCAAATATGACATACGACATTCTCACCAAGGCCTTCCCAGGCATCCCGATTTAAAAACTGCAGCTGTCCCACACCTCTCATCACCTCTTCTTTTCTGAATCTGTTCTTCTTCTTGACAAGAGGAAGCAGAACCATCAGCAAGTATTTCACCTCTTTATCTTTCTCAAATCGCCTATCTCCCTGAACTGAGGGCAGGGAGTTCTGTTTTGTTCATTGCTGTATCTCCAGCGCTTCATCCAGCACCTGGCACAGAGTAGGTGCTCAATAAACATTTGTTAAATGAATGAACGAGTGAATAAAAAGACAGTCTTTAAAAATTCAAGTTTTTTTTTTAAATTACATTGACCTTACCACTAGGAAGGGCTTTGCTCACATATAAGTCAGGATGTGCCAAGTTGTGCTGCAGTAACAAACTGAAATCTCAGTGGTTTTTACACAGCACAGTTTATTCCTTGTTCACGCTCTGTGTCTACAATGGGTTATCAGGGGGTTCTGCTTGTCATAGTTACTTGGAATCCACCCCAGCAAAAGCTCCACAGTCAGAGAGGTAAGGAGGAGAGAGCAAGGTGAACTACACATGGCTCTAAAAGCTTCTGCACAGAAGTGCCACACATTGCCTCTGTTCACAGTTCATTAGTCAGAGCGAGACACCAGCTCAAGTCTGACCTCAGGAGGAAGGGAGGTGAAATCCCCCCTTGTACCCAGAGTGATGTTGGTCAAGGGCCCAAATAACTACCCCAGTCTAGCAGAACACAGTAAAATTCTCTTCATCTGTGTCCCCGCAGCATTCCCTGCAGTCTCTCCAGTTCCTCCCACCCTCTGTCCCCTCATCCCCCAAAGCTCCTCCAAGACAATTCTCCTTCTTTCTTCAAGGCATGCCCCTCTCCAGCTCTAACTCTTCCCCTGGACATACACACATATCATTCCGCAGATTCTGCATCAAAGAAGCCAAGGACCTGGTTCTGCAGGGACGGCCCCCGCAGGGGTGAGGTTGGTGGGGGTAACCTTTTCTCAGCTGGAAAAGCCAGAACCTTTTCAGCCGGCTGGCTGAAGGGCAAGGCTGGTAAAACTCACAAGTTATAAAGCTTTGTCCAGTAGCACGGGCACACGGCATCCTGCCCACTAGCCAGAACATAGCACTGGCGCTGACTTCCACATCCCTGACACCAAGATCTTAAAGTGATCAAGGGAAGATCCAGCCCTTTGGCATCCTGTGCCTTCAAGAAAAACCCAAAAAATCTATTTAGATTATCCTTGTAAATGTATGGAATCTGTGATGTCTAACCAAACTATTACCTTGGCAGAATCATACCCATTTCCCTCGCTATTCCTTTTAATAGAGGTGTTACTATGTCAATCATTTTGTGAGTCCTTAAATCTCCATTCATCATTTCAACAAATTTTTACCGAGTATCTACTACGCGTCAGGTACAGAGTGAACAAGATGAAGCTCCTTGCCCTCCAGGAGATTAAATTCTTACCAGGGGTGACAGACATTGAAACAGATAAAATGCTATCATGTTGGAAGATGCCAAGCGATACGGTGAAAATAGACATGGAGCAGAGGAAGGGAGCTTTGGAATGTGGCTGGAGGTGGAACTTTTGTTCCAGGCCATGGCGAATACAATCACTGTGCAGGAAGGTGATGCAGAAGATTACGGTAAGCTGTCGTGTCACCTGTGGCCCAGGTAAGCCAAATAGAAAGCTAGTGTCGCAGGGATGCTGTGGGTGGCTCTCATCACCCCATCAGCCAGGGACCACTGCTTCTTTTTATCCTCTTCATTTCAGAGTGATGAAAATGGAATGGGTTCTCCATTTTCCTCACCTTTCATTCATCTCTCATTGGGATCATTCCAGGAACTTCTGGGTAATATGATTGAGGGAGAGGGGCTAAAAGTTGCCTCTGGACCCACTTCAAGGAAATGCCACTGAAACCCCAGAATTCATCACACTTCAGTGAGCAGGTACCCTTGTCTCCAAGGAGCTGAGGAGGCAGCAACTTTCCAACCTATCTGATTAAACAAATAGATGAAAAGACCACATTTGGCGGCAACAAAGGATCAAAAATCCCTCCATGATTATCTTGGGCTGAATCTGAAGAAAGAATCTGCACTCATTCCAATAACGCAGTAAAGTTCAGTGGCTGAAAAATCTGCAGAACAAGTTGGGTCCCAGTGTGGAAAGGGCAAGGAAGGAGCATGCACTCACTCTGCCAATGGGGAGGAAAAAATTTTAACGAGGGCAAGATAAGAGCCAGACGTGTAGAAATATTTCTCTTTGAGGATATTCTTTGTACCAATTACTCTTCAAAGATATCATGTTAGCGTTTTTGGCACAACTTGACAATTAAATTAGACGAATGGTTTTCAATGTTTTTGCATCTGATGTGCCTGAAACTCTTATTATGCTAACATTTCCAGCCCGTCACACACATTTTTAAAACTTTGGCAAGTCATATAAACACTGATTTCAATTAAGTCAAGAATTTAAAAACATTTCACTATTCATCTTTTTTAATGACATGGCAAGTAATTAATTGGGCTTGATTATCATTTTGCAGTGCCCAAAGTCTGAGGATAGAAGGAAACACAGCCACTAAATTTCTACTTTTAGATGATGCCTTTCAAGATGGCTTCATTTCTTATATTCATTGACTCTCGTCTCCTCCCAAGAATTAATGGTGCCTTGAATCAACCCCCCCCCCCCTTTCAATTTCATGCTCCAAAATGGTTCTTGTCCTGGTGCTACTGGTCCCATCTCCATCACAGAAAGGAGAAGAATGCTGTACTGGACATTGGAAAGGAGCATAATAACCGTGTGGTTTGCATATGAACCTCAGCCAGAGGAGAAGCAAATCTCAGGTCTTATCTCTAGGGTCATAGTTTCCCACTTGCTGATGTGACAATGTAACTTGATGAGATAATGATTTCCAGGTTGGTTCCAAATGGTCTGGGATTGGAAGGTGAGTGTAGATGGAAGGCCAGCAGGAGTTGCAGCAAGCAGATGACACACGGATTGGAAGACGTGGCTATTCTGCAGGACATCTTTCCCAGGAGTTCAAAGAGTTCTGACAATATTCTCTAACACACTGCCGATAGTGATAGAACAGATGGTCTATCTTCAGATAAGCCATAAAGACTGGTACGTGATAAGGAAGTTCAAGGAACCTCTAAACCTTGGAGCTTCCCTTTTCTTCTCTGCCCTTCCCTCACTTCCTGCCTTTCCCCTGCACAAGTCTCTTTGTTTTCTTCTCGCTTTCGACACGTGCCAGTTCTTAATCAGGCTGGCCAATTTTGACCAACATCAATAAAGAGAAGTGATGTTCCTTTCTCCATACCCATTCTCTGTGCAGAGGGTTCTTTCAGGTCATCAGGGATATTTACTTATGAAAAATGCCACAGAAGTCTGTCCTTTCTCTATTTCATCTGTCAGTACATTTTAGAATGATCGGTGATCTGATGTCTTCATCCCTGCTGGGTGGAAAACTCCATGGGGACAGGGCTCAGGTCTGTTTTGTGTACCACGTACGCCCCAGAGCCTAGATGCATTAAACATTTTTTTGTTTTTATTCTCATATTTGGACATCTAGGGCCTTACTGACCCTAGAAAGACTGCTCATCCCAGGACCAGCTGATTGCTAGAGGCAGGAAATGACTTGCCTCTCAGTGTACCTTTCATAAGCAAAGCGCCCAGCGGAAGCCAATTCCCCCAACCACCTCCTTTCCTGGGCACTCACAGGGTTCACATACTTGCTCTAGGCTAATACTGCCCTGCCCTAATCACCCCAGGGCCAGGTACCAGACAACTCAGGACAGCCTGTACGTGACAGAGACCAATGAAGTTACTCAAAGCAACCAATCCTGAGCCTGTTTGCCCTGCCTTTCCTGTGGAAACCACAATACAGGCGCTTGCCCACTTCTTCGTCTTGCACCTCCTGCCTCCCGACTGACTCTGGTGCTTCCCCACGTGGTCCTGCATGGCATGCCTCCTACCCTTGGGAACTGTGGGTTAACAAACTAACTTTTCAATGGCAATCGTCTCCTTATCTGTTGGCCTCACCATCCCTGAATAATAACAAAACCTACATTTTGAAACAGTGGCATGGTGCCTGGCATAGCGTAGGTGCTCAATAACTAAGTGGATGGCTCTTCCAGCCCTTCCTCCAAACTTAAAAGTCCCCCCAGATTCCCTGCCTATTGTTTCTTCGGGCTTCTTCCTCCCTTACAAGATAATGTCAACACCAGGCCACCCACCTTGGCCAAAATTCAGGTGGTCCCTCTCCACCCAGGGAGTGCTGTTTTTCCTCCCCTGGCAGGATTTGCGTGGCCCAAGAAGGCAAGGCTGATGGTGTTGCTGAGGGGAGATGGCGTTGGGACACTGAAAGGGCTTTTCCTGGCCGCCTGTCATTGTGAGACATTCCAGCTAGCAAGGAGAACAAAGACAACAGCCAGGGAACCTCGCCTTTTACGGTTCTGTCCTGGCAGCACTTCAGGAACAGCCCAGCATGTAGGTGGGGGGCCAGGCAGGCTTTGTTACCCACTTATGTGCTCCTAGGCCACCGGTTCTCCAGCCAGAGAAACACTCATCACTGCAAGAGGTGCAGGGATCTGAAAGTGAGAATGCAATTGCTGAGGGGGACACCATTCCTGGAAATTAGCTTTCCTCATGCCCATCCCCAATCATTTCCCATACACACCTGCGTGGGCATCAGAAAGAAAGGACTGAAGGAATTCCATACTTAAATAACACCAGTGACTTTTTTTTTGACCCCTTGGGGATATTTGGAATCTTCTACAACATGATAGGTAATATTTATTGAGCAGTTCCTCCATGCCAGCACCATTCTGAGCACTTTGTTTGTGTGATAGCCAAGCCTTACAATAACCCTGCCAAGGGGTATCGCCAGCTCCATTTTCAGATAGAAACGTGGAGATTGGGTAAAGGGACTTGCCCAAGGTCACAAAGTCGGGGGGGTGGCAGGTTTAAACTCTCAGTATGTAGCTTTCAAACAGCCAAATTCTAAGCATTCAAAAGCCTTATCTGGGTGGCCTCTCAGGGCCTCAGTTTCCCTCTTTACTTTGAAGCAGTCGCCCCAGACGCTGCCACTCAGGGGCTTTTTGTGCTCTATTATTTTCACTCAACAAATGACATTCCAAGCATCACAGATTTTCCTTTGTTGCTGAGAAAACTGCAGGGTGTCTGAAGCCCCTTCATAGGCTGTGACCTCGAACAAGTTGCTTAACTTCTCTGAGATACAGGAAAGGAAACAAAATAGTCCCCAAGCAGGTTTGACCCCCAAACCCCAAGTTCTTTCCAAGTATTCTCCACCTGTACCACTTCTTTCCTCACCAGTATTCCTTTGTCAAGGCACATATTTCTGGAATCGTATGGAATTACAGGACATGACGCAAAGAGGAATGGGAAAGGGATAGGCCTTAATGTTGCTGAACCTTATCTCTACTACTTCCTAGGAAATATTTAGCTTCCTCTGTGCCTCAATTCTCTCATCTGTAAAATGGGCACTGACAGTAGTCATTGTTCCACAGAGTTACGTGAGAATTGCCTGAGATGATGCATTTTGCATGAAGCTGGCCGACAGCAAGTACTCAATAAATGTCAGCCATTAATATGATCGTTGAACTTTATGATTTACTCTATTCTCTGCATGCCTCCTACATCTGGAATGATGATGTGAAGAGCAACAGATGTGAGGGCAGTCAGGATGGCGGGGACCACAGCGGCCATCTGGTAGTGAGCAGAAATTCAGCACCAAGAGGCAATGTCACAGCTAGTTGGAGACAGGCTATAAAAGGGAAGACTGGGTTAGCTGGACGACCCATTGGGCTACTCTCAGGTAGTCCCTCACAATTGTCATTACTTCTTCCTCTATTTGCACAGCCAAGGTCTGTCCGTCCCTCAGTCCTCTGCTTGCCCGAGTCAACTGCCTGGACCTTCCTGAGCCCAGGCGTCCCTGCCTCGTCTCCACCCTGCACGCACACAGTTCAGGCATCCACGAAGCCTGCCACAGGCAAGAAGCCTATGTAGAAACGATTCTGTCTACAAACTTTTTCGGAGTGAGGAGGAACCATGAATTTCCATAGTCCTAAAATGCGTTATTTTCCTACCTTTAAGCTTTTTAGAAATTAGAATAGAGTTCACATTTGATGAGTGCACTTGACGTGATGTTTCTTATCACCCAAGAACTGTCAATAAATGGGACGGGCATTTTAGAGGTGAGGGAATACACTCACTTATCCCTGCATTTTGTGCAGAAATTAAATACTATCCTGCTAGGGTTGGTAGGAGTAGTAATAACAACAACAACGACAACTGTTATTATTATTGTTGTTCTTGGTGTTACTGTTATTATTAGCAGCCACTTTGTGTTGAGTTCTTAAAAAATGCCCAAGACTTTCCATGTAATATTTTTAATCCCTTATAAACAGAGCTCTGAAGAGTGGGTTCTGTTAATCTTGTTTGATCAATGAGGAAACTGTGGTTCATAGAGGTGAAGTGACTCACCCAAAACTGCACAGCTGTACAGCCAAAGGGTTTGGATATCCATAACTTCTCTCCAGAGAATGAGAGCCTAGATCAGCTATCACCCGTCCCCGCAGGTCAGAACGGGTCCCCTCTGTCCCTGTGGCCAGTAAGTACTAAGGCGTTAGCTGGTCACCACTGCTACATGAGCACCCACTTGTCCATGACAGAGAACCACACACCAAAGGAGGGGTGGCTTTGGGGTCCCTCTTCTGAACTACTGGCTCACAGAAGGTCTATTTCCCTACCCCTCTCCTGGTCTGGCCAACCCAGGGTTCTTCTGACCGACAGAGTACAGTGGATACGTTGTGGTTCTGTAGTCAGGCTGCCTGGGTCCAAATCTGCGCTGTCTCATTCTGACTAGCCCACGTGACCTCTTGAAAATTATGTCACCTCTCAGTTATCTGCAAAAGGGGGATAATGGAAACAAAACCACCCTGCAGGGCTGTTCTAAGAATTCTTTGGGGAGGATGGGCACAGAAGTCAACTATCATTATTCTGAACTCGCCCAACAGGATGCCAGGCCTGATTCCTGGCCCCAGCGCCCTCCCCCACCAGCCAGCCATGAGCCTCCCAGGCTGCTTCAGCTCAAGAGCTTCTGCAGTCCCACTAGGGGCTCAGTGCAAGGCAAGGAGAAAGAGCATGGGCGCCATCAGGACGTCACCAGACTAAATTCCACCAGCCTAAGGCCTTCTGACTGAAAAGAGCGTGCCTTTGGAGGAAACCCAGGACAGCAAGAGCGGCCAGACGCTGCTGGAACTGTGTGCCAAGCCCTGGGCTGTGCATGAGACATACCTGACTGCACCGAACCCTTTCCATAAACGATCACACAGGTACTTTCACTATGCCCGTTGGACAGAAGAACAAGCGGAGATTCAGAAAGCCTGCGAAGTGATCTGCTTCAGGTCACACAGCGACTTAACAATCAAGCTGGAATTCCAACCCAGGTCTGTGGGAATCTAAAGGCCCATTTCTATACATCCTGCTCCAAAATAAAAACATCTATGAAGTTCCTATCACGCACCAGGAGCTCCTGCTGGTGTGTTAGCGTATTTAATGTCCCAAATGAGTGCACTTGATGTAGTGTTTCCTCATCACCAAAGAGCTGTTAATAAGAGGAAGGGGCATTTTAGATTTGAGGGAATTCACTCACTTATTCCTCAAAAATTAGTATACGTCATACCCTTCAAAGAATATACATATATATACATATAATTCTATCGATGAGTAAACTGAGGCTCAGAAGGTGAAGGGACATGCCCAAGGGCAGCAGGGGAGCAGCTCTGGAATCCAGGTCTGCTAGGCTCCAGGCACCAGCCCTTAGGCATTTTCCGTGTCATTACCCTGGGGCTCCTCCCAGGCTCCAGAGCGGAAGCAGCTGCCGGGCATGCCCTCTCCAGCTCTGAGCCAAAACAAGAAGTAGAGGACCAGCCTCCAAGTAAGTCTACTGCCCTGCGGGCCTTTCCACTGGCTAAGAGCCCTCTGGGTCTCCTTATAGCCTTGGCCGACAGCGTCCTCTTAGTTCTCGGCCCTCAGCTTCTGACCCACCGCACCATATGGGAAAACTGAGGCTCCAAAGTGGTGGCAAACGTTAGTCACGCAGCATCACCAGAGACTCAGGGGAGAATCTTCTTGTGCGAGATGATGTCACACCCTCAGGGCCCCATGGCCTTTCCTGAACTGGGCTCTGGTCTCTCTCTTCAGGGGCGAGACCTGCCACACTTGGTTCCTAGACAGGTCAGGTGATAAAAGATCAAAAGACAAGCCGAGGCTGCTGGCTTACCGACAGGCTATTGTCTGCCCTGTCCCCAGAGCCACTCTCCAGGCCTCGGAGGCCTGCGAGCAGTCCCTCTCCACCCGACCACCTTCTCTTTCACAACTGATTTAAAACAAACCCTCCTCCTCCTCTTAATTGCATGCTGTGTGTTCAGATTTCCTGAAGTTCATGAACTGCTGTGAAATTTAAGACAAGCCTGCATTCCTGCTGCATTGCTACTTTTTAATTCTAAATTCCACCCACCCTTCCTAGGGAAAAAAGGAAAAAAAAAAAAAGCCAAGCTGAGTCAAAGAAAATTTATGCCAGTCGAAAGGAGAAGGCCAGCCCCAAATAATTCTACTAATAAAAGGGCAGCGAGAGACAGGGTAAAAATAATAACGCGATCTCCTCATAAAGTTCGTTTATTTGTGATTCCCAAGGCACTTGGGGAACGTTAGCTCATCAGGGCAGGGTCCCAGATGCAGCATCTGCTCCCAGTGGCCGCCTCCATCACTCCGGGTGCTCCATAAACGCTGGATCCGAGCGGTCTAGGGCCTTCAACGTGGGTTGGTGGGAAGCGTGAACCAGAGGAATTTTATAGCAGGAGAAAGAGGCGCCAAAAAGCCTAAAGACTTCCCCATGGTCACCTGATGAGTCAGGCTGAACCCCAAACAGAGCCCAGGCACGCACTCCAGACTTTGGAGAGGAACCCACTGGGCGGTGGCCACAGGCCATTAAGAGATGCTTTGTAATAACAAAGACCACGTCCTGGAGCGGTTCATGGGGCCTCCACAGTCCTGTGAAAGAGGAAGAGCACCCCTCCCAGGCCACTGGAGAGAAAGGAAAGGGAAGAGATTGGATAGGACTTCACCGCACCAGTCAGAGATCATAAATTCAGAGAAGAACTTTCCTAAGGCAAGCCTTTCCTAAGGCCCTACTGTGTGCGTGGCCCCGGAGGTGGGGAGACAAAGGAGACAGGCGCCCCGCTCAGGGAGCCCACCGTCCCCTGGTGGCAGCACTGCCGGGTGAACAGCAGGCTCTGAACAAGGAAGAATGGGGCGCGTGCTATGGCAGGCGCAGAGCGGGCCTGCTCTCTCAGGGCCATCCTCGTCTGAGTCACCAGCGACACTCATCTGCCCTCTGCCGCGGTCTGTCAACTGCTTTCTTGAGGCCACCACACAAGAGCCAGACGGTGAAAAATACACAGTGTCACTCCCCCGTGTCAATGTCCTCCATGGCTTCTCCCAGCACTCGTACCACAGTCTGGCTCCTGTCTCTCTCGCAGACCTCTGTTCCCACTATTCCCTTTCTACTTCGTCATTCCCCCAACCCTGTCTTGGGACCTTCACACGTGCTTCTCTTTGCTCCAGGAAAACTCTTGCCTCAACCCTACCCACAGTCAGCATCCTCTAATCATTCAGATCTTGGCCCACCTGTCCCCTCCTCAGAAAGGCCTTCACTTAGCTTCTCATATAAAGTAGACTGTGCAAATCCCTCTCCATCGTGTGACCCTGTCTTATTTCCTTCATGGCAGTTGTCCCTATCTGATCTGCTTACTCTCCCTTATGTATTTGTTTACTTACATATAGCCAGTCTTCCCGTATTAGTTAGCTATTGCTGTATAACAAACCACCCTGAAACTCAGTGGCTTAAAATAGCAATGACTGATTGTGGTCCATGAGTCTATAGGTCAACTGGATGATTCATCTGGTCTCGGCTGGGCTCACTCATGTGTCTACAGGGATTAGTCAGGTGGCTCTGCTGATCTCAGCTAGGTACTCTCACGTGTTTGGGAGTTGACTGGCTGTGATCTGGTCTAGGACGGTCCTTGTTGGAGCAACTAGGGTCTCCTGCACATGGCCTCTTATCTACCAGAAGGCTAGTGTGGGCTTGTTTTAGTATGATTAGCAGAGTTCTCTGTGTGTGTGTGTGTGTGTGTGTGTCTGTGTGTGTGTCTGTGTGTGTCTGTGTGTGTGTGAGAGAGAGACAGAGACAGAGACAGAGACAGAGACAGAGAGAGACAACAAGAAAAAGAGAGCAGGAGTTCACAAGGCATCTGAAGGTTTAGGCTTCAAACTGGCACGCTGTCATTTCCGCCACATTTTGCTAGCCAAAGGAAGTCTCAAGACTAGACCAGATTCAAGAGGAGGTGAGACAGAATTCTACCTTTTTATGGGAGAATCTGCAGCACTACATTGCAGAGCATGTGGATAAATGGATCCTGAAAAACTGGGGACATTTTTGCAGTCAATCTAGCACATTCTCCATGTAACTTCCATGACAGGAAGGACCTCGGTGAGCACTTGCCACGCACCATACACAGCTTTAACCATTCACATAGCATACATAATTCACGATCTGTGTTTGGTGTGTGTGTCAATTTTTTAAAAGTGGCGCAAACCCCTTTGTAACACTGGATTCTGGGACAAGGTTGTGATCTGGGTTAGACAAGTTACAACAGGCATCTACCGTATGGAGCTGTTCTGTGCTGGGAGACGTATTTGCCCCCTGAGATATCAAAATCCACGTAATAACAGGTCATGTTATAACGAGGTTTTGCTGCACATGCTTGCTCTCAATTTAGACAGCAGGCCCTGCCAGGTCTTCCTCCAGCTGCTGGCTTCAGACCTCTCTTTCCAGAAGGATAAGAACTACCTGTCAAAATGCAAAGCTCTAACAATGAAATATACAGCGCATGCTGTGGGAAAGCCCTCGGTTTACTTCCACGGGCTGCAGCTGGCGTGCACGGCTGAAATGATTCATTCCTCCACCCAGCAAAACAAGTCCGTTTGCAGGGCCTCCTAAACAGAACACATCCTCAGCCTTTCACATGCTCTGCGTTCGGCTGGTGATTTAACCTCCTTTGCGCTGAAGAGCAGCAGACTCGGGGCTGGAAAAGGCGGCTCCTTCCTGCATCGCTCTCTGCTCCAAGGCAATGTACTGTTACATTTCTAGGAAATCAGAATGTCTTTTGAATCCTGCTTCAAGTATCTACACATTCCATGCTAAGCTGCAATGCTTAATTTAATATCTCCACAGCAGTGGTAAGAGTTTCAGACAATAGAGCTCGCAGCCTCAGGGACACAGGAGGAGAACTCAAAAAATGAAATAATAGTCTGGGGATGACTGCACATTTGAGATGAGGCAAAAAAGACCAAAAAGCAAGCACAGTTTTGGCCACAGTTGTCAAAAGTGAATGTAAATGCCGCTTGATAGCAACATCAAGGACATCTTTTCTCTTGGGAAGCATGAACTTTACAGGGTTCCATTTTGGGAGGGGGTAGAGGCTAGAGGCTAAAGGCTATCCCTTGGCTTGGAAACCTGAGGGCAAGAAACCTATTTCAGCCATCAAAAGAGCCACGGCTTTCCAACGTCAGGGGAATCTGAGGATGGAAACCGAGAGAGGCCGGATTCACTGCCTTTGGAAATCACTGTCTGGATCAGGCGTCCTCAGATTGTTACCTACTCCCACGAGAGCCTTGAAATCATTTCTCCAAATCAAAGGCGCTCATTGCTTTCTTAAGGGTGCTGGCTAGAGTGGAACCCAAGAGCATGGCAAGTGCGATGTTCTCATTTCTCTGGGCCTGAATGATGCTGGAGGTTTGGAATGTAAACCTGTAGATTGACTGCGTATACATTCTGACCCCTGAGATGCCTGTCTTCCTCAAACCCACACAGGCATGTTATTTGTCCATTAATTCATTAGATATACATGGAATACCCCTAGTATGAGCCGTGGACTGTTCTAAGAACAGTGAGCTTACATGCTTGCCTGCATGAAGCTTAAAAACAAAATCAATAATGGAATACTAAATACTAAAAATAAATAGTATTTACATAATGATAAGTGCCAGATACACCACGGACGGGGGTGGGGTTTATTTTTAAATATGGTGGTTAGATGAGCCCTCACTGAGTAGGTGACATTTCAACAAGAGTTTGAATGTGGTGAGTAAGTCCTGTGGTTATCTGGGGGAAGTGAATTATAGGCAGAGAGAACAGGCAGTGCAAAGACCCTGTGGCAGTAAGTGCCTAGCTTGTTTGAGGAGCCTCCAGGAGGCCAGTGGTGGAGGAGAGTGATGGGAGTGGGATAAAGGGGACACACTGTATTGGGACCCGTGTGACACCGATTTTAAGGATGTGTTCCTCTAAGGCAGTGCTCAGTGATTTCCATCAGCCCTCCAAGGAGTCAATTTTAGGATGAGCAATTCAGAAGGGAAACAGAGGTACTGTCAATCTTTTCCTTTTCAAATACTTAAGCCCTGATGCTCCTACTGCCACTTCCTTTAAAGAGGAAAGTAAGTGAGAAAGGAAACAGCATGTCTAAAAATAGGCATGCAGTAATATTATTTAGTCCAGCCATGGGGAGAAAAGGTGAAATGTCCAGGGTCATCCGTCAAGGAGAGTTTACAGACTGTAACTTCTTTAAGACAGTAATTACACTGATGGCTGATAAACCCAGGGAACTTACCCAGAGGTAGGGACTTTAGATGTGTAAGGAGAAGTCCACATGGGCAGGAAAGCGTGGCCAGCACTGTTTCTAAGTGGGAGTCAAGGTGAGAGTGAACAGAGCAGGGTTCCTGACCAGTGGTCCTTTCAGCCCCACTTCATGGGTGGGCTTCAGAAGGTACCTGTGAACCTCCTAAAATGATATACAACATCTCATAGGCGCTGTGTGCTTTTTCCTGGGAAAAGGGTCCAGAGCCTCTCAGAAATTTTCATGACCTCCTCCAAGACAAAGAACCATTGACTTCCCATAATCTAATTGGTCTGAGCACTGTCAAGTCCTCCAATTGTACACAGGCTCTCATTTACTTCCTGGACTCCACACATGCTGTTCCCTCTGTTTAGAACACTCTTCCCTGTTTTTCACACAGCTAACGCTCACATGTCATTCAGGTCTCAGTAAAACGACATCTATAGGAGGCGATTCCTGGTGGGTAGACTAGGCTATGAACACCTATGGCATCCTGCGTGTTTCCTATCTCATCCCATCAGAGTTTATTGTGAGTTCTGGCTTCATAGAAGCTTTCCCCGCTAGGGTGTAAGCCCTGGGAGGGCAGGAACTGGGGCTCTCTCCCTTGCCACAGGGCCCCAGATCTAGTAGGTACCCAATAGGTACTTCCAGATGGATGGACAGATGGGTGTACTGATCAATTACTCTTAGCAGAGAGGTAAGTTGTTTTGGACAACAACCTGCTCTACTCCCCAACCGGTGGCCAGGAGCCATGAAATGGGCTCCTACGACCTACAACTTCTGATTCTCATGGATTGAGTAGTTACGCCCAGAAGCTGGCTATCAAACTTTTGTGGGAGAATCTTCTTTTTAAAAATTTTTTGCTCTACCTCAAGGACTGAATTTTGCACAGTGGATTGACTCCCACTTTGAGTGAGTTTTTAAGCAAGCCCAAACTACCTTCTGCCTCTGTACCACTTCACACTTCACAGACTTCTTCAGGGCTTCCTGCTGAGCCTTCCCTTGCATGAAGGAGTAAATGTTGAGCCTGACCTTGACAGCCTTTGTCAAAACAGACAGGATGACATAGGTAGCCTGAGTTCAAATTTAGACTTTATTATAAACAGCTGAGGGACCTTGGTGAGCCACCTAGTGTCTCTGAGCCTCAGTTTCCCTGCACGTGATCAACTCGTGGTGGTTAAGAGTATGGGACTTCAAAGGCAAAGCTCTGAGTTTGAATGATGACTCAACATTTGCCAACTGTGTGGCAACATGAGGGTTACTTAAACTATGTGGGCTTCAGTTTTCTCATCTGACGAAATGAGGCTAAAAGAGGTTTACTGCAAAACTATCGACTGCTTAGCACAGAGACTGAACTTGGTAAGTACTAATTATTGTGCTAGTATTGAAATTATATTATCTTCATAGTTATTGATATGCTATGTAGACCAGAATAATAAGACAGCTATTCCTACAGCTAAGTCAAGGAGAGAGGACTTGGGTTGTTTGCTCAACACTACCCAGAGTCCAAAGCAAACTGTCAGATTTTTACCCCCCAAAAGATGGCCTGTAGTCTCTTTGTATTAGCGAGTAAGAATCTAGAAAAATCACATGTGAAGTCAGGCATCTGTTAGCTATTGGCTACTTTCCAATGCAAAAGCACTCATTCCATTCACCCATTCATTCAGGAAAGAAAGCAAGGGTGCACTGGGCGATTATTAGCTTCCCTAATAATTTACTGAGTACAATTCTATGTCAGCAACTATGCTCAGAGCAACAGTGGTACCAGACAGTATGGGCTAGTGGAAGCTGGGGGACCTGCTCAGCACAGGTGATGGAACCAGCCAAGTAGATGACGGAAAAGTCCCAGCTCTTCTAAGTAATCCAAGGGTTCACTGAGTTGCTCCTGCCATTGTGGCCTTCAAAGGGCAGCAGGGGCCTAGGAGGAGTCCTTGCCAGCAAGTCCAACTACACCCCGACCGTCTTGCTCCCCATCCTAACAGTCCAAATTCTCGAGATTTCCTGGGCTGGAATCTTGACCCCTCCACATATTAGTTACATGACTCTGAGTAAGTCACTCAACCTCCCAAGTCTTAGTTTTCTTATGTATAAAAGAGTAATAAGCAACATCCGAGTCTGACTGCAAGGAACAAAGGCGATAAGGCAGGCAAAGTGCTTCCTTAATAGTGCTTGGCACAGGGAAAGCGCTCAGTAGACAGCTATTATTATTATTATTAGCAGTAATAACAGTGTACTCTCAGAGACCCTACAGCGTAGCCTACTGGTTAAGAGCTCACTCTGGAGCCAGATGACCTGGGTTTCGAGACGGGGCCTGCCACTTCCTAGTTGTACACCACCTGGGGTAAGGTGCTTCATCTCTTGCAGACTCAGCTTCCCCATCTGCAAAATGGGATCAAGAATAGCACCCAAGGGCTTCCCTGGTGGCTCCGTGGTTGAGAGTCCGCCTGCCGATGCAGGGGACACGGGTTCGTGCCCCGGTCTGGGAAGATACCACATGCCGCGGAGCGGCTGGGCCCGTGAACCATGGCCGCTGGGCCTGCGCGTCCAGAGCCTGTGCTCCGCAGCGGGAGAGGCCACAACAGTGAGAGGCCCGCGTACCGCAAAAAAAAAAAAAAAAAAAAAAAAAAAAAAGAATAGCACCCACTTCCTGGAACTTTGATGAGGACTCAATGAATCAACAGGCACGAAGCCCTCAGAGTCATCATGCCTGCTTTACATCAATGTGCACTAAAGATGGCTGCTGTTACCGTTCACTATTCATGCCAGGTGTTCTGGGCTCAATTCCTGACTCTGCCCCTGTCTTGCTGAGACTCAGAGGAAAGGCCATTCCCCTCAGTTAGACGAGGTTTTAAAACCTCATGTTTTCTTACCTTCTCACTCACTCTATTATAATGCGGAGACCCTGAGGCATGGGGTGGACTTTGTAGAGGCTAAAAACTCTCACTTGATATGTCCTGTGAATGGGCTATTTACAACTTTCCTCTTTACTGCTGCGCCATCCTGCTCTGGTGAGTGGAAGCAGCCACGGTCCACATCTTCCTGCTAAGGCCATCTTTTTACACAAGACCCCCCCCCCCCAGATGGGGTGGGGATAGAAGGATGTGTGTGGGAAGGATAACATAAGACAGACAGCAGCAATTCCTCACTGAGTTGGGAAGATTGACAGGGGAACCCCACCAGCAAATTGGAATCACACATGTAGCACTCGGGCATTCCTGTCCAAAGAGGGAGGTGTCCAAACGAATGGCTTGTCTCAAGCTGAGCAGAGGCCCTGATTTTATCACGGAGTCAATGGACAACAAGAACCAGACTTGCCTGCAAATGCCCGGGGAGTTACAAATCCAAATACGGTCTTGTCTTTGCTGTTTCAGGAGCCTGATGTATGTCTGTCCATTTGGTGGGGAGGAGCTCAGGCAGAAACCGGGTTCTTTCGAGCTGGCTTCTGCCGCCACTGTGGTCCCTGAGATTCGGTTCTTTGAGTTCCTCTGTTTCCCGTAAAACTCAAGTGGTACCATCTATTAAGTCCAGATTCCCCAGCTTGTTCTGAGATAAATAGCACCCAGAATGGTCTCCATAGCTGACTGTGCTGTCAACTGGGCAGCTCTCAGCAGGGTGGGTTAACAGCCTTAGGACTAAATTTCTAAAAGGTGCCTCCTTCCAGTTTCTCATTTCTCCTGTGTCAGGGCTCAGGGTTTTTACACTGTTAACTGTCCTTGGGCATCAATGGCCCGCTAAATGGCTAGGCTGACCACCACTGACCCGGGGCTCCATTCAGCCGGATGTTCCTCCAGTAACCAGCTTGACAGTCGTGACCTCAGGTAGCTGCCGAGCCCACAATAATGCAACTCAGAGTTACTAGGATATGAAGAAAGTTCCCTACATACCCCCTTCCTCTTTCTGCAGCTGCTACGGTTCTAGGTTTTTAAAAATGTGATCTTTGTCACAGGGTGCTGCTGAAAAATGATAAGCAAGAGCTCTGCTTGAATTTGCTTGTCAGAGAGAGCTCTCTGGGGGACTTCTCCCTGGAAGAGAATAAAACTCCAAACTGTATAAGGATGTTTAATTGTTACTCCCAGTCATATAGGCCAACGGTATGGCTACTGAGGGATGTCTGTGGGTTTGAGGTTTGTTGACCCCAGTCCTTCCTTTGTGGCCACGTGAATCACCTTCTTGATTATTAAGAACACAAAGTGACCTAGAAAAGTCTGCAGGTTTCATGGAAATGAAAGACCCACAAACAAACACAGCTGGCTTCAGCTTTGATGCCGATAAGCTATGCGAGGCAGAGCAGAACCGCAGAACGAAAATCAAAAACCAGCCTGAAAACAAGAAAAGAAAACCTTTTTCCTCTCAGCCTGTAGATGTGGGAGGGAGGCTAGAGGGAGCTTTGCAAAGGGCAGTGTTTGAGAGCAGGGCTTCCAGGAAGGGAGTCTGGGAGCCCTGAGCTGTGTCCTGGGTCACATAGAGGCCCTGGCTGCAGGCCTGTTGTCCAGAGCACTGGCACACCCAAATGGACCCCAGGCCGGAGGAGGAACAGTAATTATGGGGGGGTAGGGGAAGGACCAGGATGAAACCAAGTGCGAGGTTGATATTTCCCAAAAGAGAGTGGGTTGGGTGGATGGGACCATATTCCGAAAGAGAATAACCTGCTTGTAGGAGGGTAAAGCAGATGTCCACAAGCCCTCTTCAGATGCAAGAGGAGGACCCTGGCACTTAACTGCCCAAAGAAGCTCTGGGAAGACATGTGGAGCGGCCCTTGGGCTGTGGGTCTTTTTTTGCATTTCCAAGGTTAATTCCAAACCCTCCTTGCCCAGCACAAAGGTGGATTCTGGTCATGATGCTTAGAGATATGCTATTCATAGATCCCATGCTACTTGGGGAAAAGATTTTATGATGAAAGTGTAACTTTATATTACTGCATTTGACCATCGCAGCAAAAAACACAACTAGTACTAAAAACATCTTACTGGGGGATTTCCCCACTCTGCATTTACAAACACAGAAACACAGTCTGAGTTGGTGACCTAGCTGGTGACCCATTTAGCCATAATTAATTTAAAGAAAACTGCATTTAAAACAACTGTAGTCTCTAATTGTCCTTAAAAAAAGAGTGCATATTTTTTAGCCAAATTTTCAAACTCTTTTTAAATCTCTTACTGCTCTAACCTTTTCCACATTTTGTGACATAACACGAAATTCCTTAACCCCCCCGGCTTGCACTATAGGAAAAAGAGATACAAACTCTTTGAAAGGAGTATTTTTATCCTTTTATTCCTTTTTCTGCGGGAAACTTAATTTTATTTATTAAAAATTCTATTGTGGGGCTTCCCTGGTGGCGCAGTGGTTGAGAGTCTGCCTGCCGATGCAGGGGACACGGGTTCGTGCCCCGGTCCGGGAAGATCCCACATGCCGCGGAGCGGCTGCGCCCGTGAGCCATGGCCACTGAGCCTGCGCGTCCGGAGCCTATGCTCTGCAACGGGAGAGGCCGCGACAGTGAGAGGCCCGCGTACCGCAAAAAAAAAAAAAAAAAAAAAAAAAAAATTCTATTGTGAAATAGTTCAAACATGCAGAATAAAATTGAAAATCATGTTTTAAGCACTTATATACCCACTTTTATTTATATCCGGTGGAATAAATAAACCTTAACATTGTGCCATACTCCCTTCAAATCTTTTTTTCTAGGAACAAAATATACAGATATAATTTAAATCCCCCATTCTTGATTTTCTTCCCCTCCCTTCCCTAATTCCAAAGTAAACACTAAACTGAAGTTGGTGAGTAGTATTTCTATGCACGTTTGTTATGCTTTTAATACTGTTGTGCTCTATGTATTCATTAACAAATGTAGTATAAATCTGTAAGTTAAAAATTTTTAAACAAATATTTTCATACTGCATTTATCACTATTAAACTTGCTTCTTTCATTTAATATGATGTTTTTGCAATTTACCCATTTTAATGTAGTTGGCTCAAGTGCATTTTAATGCTGTGATGTATCCTTTTGCATAAATATACCAGAACTTCTATTGATAAATATTTGTATTGCATCCAATTTTTTGCTATTACAAAGCTTCAGTGATGCTAATTACACCTGTCCTCATGTACATAGAGTCAAGCATTTCCCTAGGGTATATACCTAGAGGTTGAATTGCTATGTCGAATTGTTAGTGACTGTCTAACTTAAACTTGACTAGATGTTGCTGAGTTGCACTCCAAAGTGGTTATAAAATCCGTACCAGCAGAGTCAGGGCAATCCACTTTTGCTGTAAAGTATTATTTTCCTTGTCTGCTAGGCTGGCAATAATATTATTCAGTGGTTTCTACGTGCCGGGCCTTGTGCTATGCTTTTCAAACATATTATCCCATGTAATCCTAACAACGACCTTGTAAAACAGGTTTTATCAATCCCATTTCACAGACAGGAATCAGAGGCCTGGACAAGCCACTTACACATGGTCAAGCTAACAGTGAGTAGTGTGTTGGTCATAGCAACCAGCTGTGTCTGGCTCCAGAGCTCTTAAAAAGTTAAGTACCATGGCCTTCAAAACTGCAAAAACATCCCTTTTCATTGACCAGACCCATGATTTTAAACCACAGAGACAATAAAGTTAGCCAAGTGACTAAAAAATTGCTATGCATCTCTAGGCCGAACCCAGTCTCCTGACTCCTTACTCCCAATTTGAGGCTGGTGCAAATGTCAAGGTTGCTTCCTTAACAGTTTTCCCCAAGGGACCACAGAAGGCTCCAAGCTGGGTGGCATCAAGGGCAAACATCTCTGCTTCCCAAGCCTAGCTGTAATAGCGTTCACAGACCCCAGCCTCTCCTTCCAGGAACAGTCCTCCAGCCACGGCCTCCCCACCATCAATCAGGGCGCCGTGGAACGCATCAGTCATGCAAACCATTTGGAGCATTTTTCCAGGAAAGGGAACAACATCATAAAGTCTCAGCAACTGAATCAGAACAAATGGATCTTAAAGACAACTTTCAAATTAGGCCCCAGTAGGTTGATGAAATGTTAAAAAGACACATGAACCTCAGAAGTGAAAGCAGAGAGCGAGAGGGAAATCCCCTCGGCCTGATGACTCAATTCCAGAAAAACCCTTTCACCTGGTCCCCATCCATCAGCACCAGAGTCAGAAGATGCGAAATGTTGGCTCTCACTCTTAGCACCTCTGCATTAATGTTACCCACACTCTGAGTGTGGTCAAAGGAAACTGATTCTGGGACAGAGACCAGGAAATCCTGACTTGGGAAGAGTGTACCTCGAAAAAGTGGTTCCTCCTTCCCAAGTGAGATCCAGAGATGCTGTTCTCCCGACGAGATCGCTGTGGGCAGGAACTGTGCTCTAACGCTTTGGTTTTGTTCACAGAAAGGTTCTGTTGGGTCATGAGGGTCCCTTGGGTTGCTTCAAGTTCATGGTTTCAGTACGGCCCGCTGGCCACCTAGCCCTTCCAGAGTGGTGGACAGGCCGACTGAACCCAGTGCTTGTGCCATAACCATGGCTTGGGGTATTGTGGAAGACTCTGAGGATAACCAGATCCCAATACAGAGGCAGAGCAGGGCAAGAGTTAAGCACAGACTCTGTGGTCAGCTGGACCTGGGTCTGAATTCACTTACTAGCTGTGTGACTTGAGCAAGCAACTTAACCTCTCTGAGACTCAGTTTCCTCAGCTGTAGAGAGGGAAGTGATATCACCAACCTCAGAAGGCTACTGGAATGATAAAAAAAAATGAAGTGTTTAGAGCACACAGAGCAGTGCCTGGCACATGGTTAACTCTGCTTCTCTCAGTTGTGGTGGTTCTGTCTGAATTAGAAAAAACACCCCCTTCTTCAAGACACTTGATGGCCATCTGGCAGAAATAATCCTGCAAATCTACAATTACTGTGTGATGAATGGTGCCCCTGGAGTTGTGCAGTGGACAACTTGCACAACCATAAGCACTGGCCTTGCAAATGGTAAGTGCTCAATAAACTAATACTAATAAACTAATACTTCATCAGTAAGAATAAAAATTACCATCACCTAAGAGATCTATGAGGAGTCTTTCAGCTGGCACTGCATCCTTGAAGGAAGTTGTAAATGAGTTCCCAGGACTCCAGAAAGCGTACAGAACTCATGGTTGAGGGGTTTGGGAAGGGTGATGTGGGGAGGGCAATGAAAGGTTTTCAGGCAACAGTCCCAGCAGGAGACAGGCAAGCAGAGGATTCAGAATCCTCAGGTCAAGCCCAAGAGGCAAGCCTCATCAGTCACGGGCAAGTTGAAGGTCTGACAACCAGGAGGTCATCCAGAGCTCAGCCTACCTCCCAGGACTGCACCGAGGAGCACATAGGGGCAATAATACACACGAAAGAAAATGCCGTGAACTGCACGACTTGCCGAAGGATTACTACCTTTTGCTCACGCATCTCCAGTCCGTGAAATCCTTGCCTCCCAACAGCTTTGGGAGGTCCTGCGTTTTCACCGTACCTTTAAAAAAAATCACTTTATTGGGGTTTGTTTGTTACTAATTATAAAATTAGGACAATTTTTTTTTTAAAGACAATAATTTCACTCAAAAAATGGGCCACAGATACAAATGGGAAATTCTTAGGACAAAAAAATGGCTACTGAACAAATGAAAATAAGCTACATATAAGAGAAATAAAACTTAAAACAGTGAGTGAAAATTAAGACAATTTTCCACTCACCAGACTGGGGAAAAAAAAATTGACTGATGTTGTCCAAAGCTATTAAGATTATGGGGAAACGGGCACCCTCTCATCCTACTGGTGGGTGTATAAGGTGCTTTCAAACTTTGTGGAAACCAGTTTGGAAGACTTTATTAAAATTGAAAGAGAGCATCCTCTGACTCAGAAGTTATACTTCTAGGAGTTGATTCCACAGAAATAAAAGCACCAGAATACAGAGCAAAACGTAAAGATGTGTTTGCTGCAGTCTTCTTGATACCACCAAAAAAACCAAACAAAAACAAAAAAACAACTGGAAGCAACCTATTGCCCGTCAGAAGGGTATAACTGAATAAGTATGTTTTTTTCCTATGGTCTGGAACAGTATGCTGCGTTAAACTTAGGAGGTACGTCTATATATACAGATCTGAAGGAATGAAATTGATATGGTATCCAGTGAACCACAATGGCCCAAAAATGCAAATTGCAGGCCACAATTCCATAAAAATGACATATGTATGTATGCATACATGCAAATAGGGATATGTGTTATAAACTCAGGGAAAAACTGCGAAGGACAAGCACCAAACTGTCAACTGAGGTGGCACCTGGGCGTGTGATCCAACTGCCAAAAGGAGGGGTGCAAAACACTGACTTCCCACTTTATATCTCTGTTTAAGAATTGTGGGTGATCTTCACTTGTGACTTTAGCAAATTTTTGTTCGCACAAGAATTTAAAAGCACATGCTCTATATTATTGAGCGGTTAGGAAATACTGAGAAGTATTTTTTCATTTTCGTATCCGTCTCTTCTCTTACTTAGGACTGCATCATGCCATGTACGACCTCACAGTTCTACCCCGGTGGGACCCGGCACTGTGACAGGGAGGGGAGGTCTCTGGTGCAGAAAGTCTAGTGGAGAGTCCTCAGACCTGAACCTCAACGTTGGTTCACATGAATCAATATCGCCTTTGCACCCTTTGTTTTCCAGATGCAGACACTGGGCCTGGAACATGCTGTTACTCATGCAGGCCGGGAACTATTTACAAAGAGGATGAGAACTCAAAACATAAGCATGTGTGGTTCTGATGGAAGAGGCGGCTGACTGAAGCCCAAACCAAACATCCACAACGAGGATAAACAAGCACAGGTTTGAGTGGGTGCTGGGGGGGGTCTCTCCTGCCAGGTTCACTGCCCTCCTTCTCTTTGCCAGACCCTCTGTCAAGCACCTGATCTCCGTTATCCTCATCCTTACCATGGCCTCCGAGGCAGGTTGGATGTATCCCATTTACTAACGAGGAAACTGAGGCTCAGAAAAAGTAACCTGGTTGCATAAGGTCACACAGTGTACAAAGGACCGAGGCAGAGTTTAAATCCAGTTATGTCTGTCTAATGCCCTAACACACACAGCTAAAGAAAACATGACTTCCCTGTCTCAAGGCTTTCTTGGAAGAAGCATTTGTGAAAAAGAGTGGTGCCCAAAAAGGTGCCAGCCAAAAGCGGGCTTTGGGAGGGACAGCTCTCCAATCACGCCAGGCTGTCCGCCAAAGAATAGCTGGTGAGGCTTCCTTGGGCTGTTCCAACGTGTGGGCAAGGCAGGAAGTTGGGATTCTAAGTGACCCAGCAAAACGGGAAGGGCGGCCAGGCCAGACGCAGGCTTCCTGGAGCTTATGGTAGCTCACTGATGAGTTCTGCTTACTCAAAGGCTGCCATCAGAGCCAGGAGAACAAAAGCCACTCGTGCTGACTCAGGAGCTTGGGCCACTGTGGGCATGTCCCTAAGCCCAGGCACAAGCTCTGCTCAATCCATTTTTGTCATCTGTTAAAAAGCACCTGATTGGTAAGCTTTTGTTTTGAAAATAAACACTCTCGGATTCCACACGCTCTAGGCCAATCTTTTCAGCCTTTATTGATGCTCCTATCTCTCCCCTCTGCCCTCTCCTTCTGAAGAGATATTTTTCTTTTATTCTTTTGGGATTTGCCTGACAATCCTTTTCTCCATGCTGGTGGAGCCATAGGGAAAGGTAGAGAAAGATCTATTTTAGGAGGGGGTGTGGGGAGAGGATAGAAAGCGTGAGTGAGAAGGGGACTCTGCTTCTTTATCTGAAACCCATTTTCATCTCTCTCTGCCTTCTTGGGACCCCAGCTTCCTGTCTATAACGACAAAGTGTATATACATACACATTAATAGCGAGAATGAAAAATGCCTAAACCACCTTGGATCAGATCACCGAAGAGATAGGAGCTAAATTATCAATAAGCCAAACCAACAGATGTAGACGTCCAGGTAGTTGAATCTGAGCGATTCTGGACAGCCCCCACCCAGCTCTGCCGAAAGTACTTCCTTTCACCTGCCCACCAGTGGTAGCTGACACTCTACTATTAGAGAGTCATTCTTTGGACTGATAACAGTGCTTGTTAAAATGCACATCAGAATAACAATCTCTCATATTTGCGAAGGATGAGGTGTTTGAAGACCTCTCATATTCTTGCATTAACCTAGTCAAATAAATTCTATGAGTCCCTACTGTACGCTAGGGGCTATCAAGCCCCTAATTGATAACGTGCTGGTACTGCAATGGCAAGTTAGAAAGACATGATACCTTGTGCTCCAGGAGGACACGATAACGGGTTAACCATCTAGACCTGGGGCCACACTCCATGCCCTTGACTCCTGATGCTGTGCTCCTCTATCTGACTACCTGTCACACTAACGCTTGGGTGGTATGAGGCACCACACCTTTGCAACCTTCCTCACCTTGGCGCAAATCAGTCCACTGGTTCATTTCCGTGTAACAGCCATCTAAGAACAGGGCTGGGCGTGGGGAGATGGAAAGGAAGGGCCCCATGGTGGGGGGAGTGGGAGGGCCATCCATGGGATTCCACATGGTTGCTTAGGGTGCACAGAATACCCCAGGGATAGAAACCAGGGTGAGGATAGTATGGGAAGATCCAGAAACACACACCTCCTGCCCGTCACAATGCTCCTTGGCAAGTCTTTTGATCACTGGCTAACTTCCTCTCCCATTTCAGACAATGGTTTTTGTCCAAATTTCTCCTTATGCCTCCAAACATCTCTCATGCTCATCAGAGATCTCACGTGCTTTTAAGAGACAGTCAAGGTCATTCAACATGAGCCTCCCAGATTATACTTTTCCTCACCTGGTGATATTCCCTGTCTGCTCACTGGGGATGTGGCAGGTGCTTTTACAAGCTAATGAACTCATCCTGCTACCTCTCCCATTTCCTCCGGGACCAAATATCTGAAATCTTCCTACTCAGCTTCCTCTGGCTCCCTCCTCTTGGTCTACAAATAGGCCTGATTCTCTCCTATCTAAAAAAAAAAAAATCTTTCCACACTACAACCTCCTCTCTCTCTCTCTTCAATGTCTGCGGCCTCCACCTCCTCATCTAGACATTCCTCAACTCTTCTTTTTTCACCATCTCAGTGATTTTGTGTCAGATGCCAACATTGAATCTTCAGTGCCAAAAGTCGTGGTCTTGCCCAGGCTTCCTTATCCTCATCATGTATCCTGTAATAGGAAACACTGTCCTTCCTCCTCTACCTGGAATTGTCCCCCTTCTCTGCTTCTGTGACACTACACTCAGATTCTGTCCCAGCCTTGCTGATGGCTCTTTTTCTCTCCTGCATTGTCATCCCTGAGTTCCACACTCATGTATCCAAATGACCACAGAAAGAAAAGGTGGCAAAAAGATGATGGAGAAGTGTTCAAGGAGACAGAAGAAGAACTCCAAAATGTCCAAAGTCACAGAAGCCAAGAAATGAGCAAGTTTTAGGAAGGAGACAGATGTTGACAAAATCAAATGACTCAGAGTAACACTGCTAGCTCTTCCTAAGACAAATCCAGGCCTGAAGACACAGTTGCATGAATGAACTAGGCTCTTGTGGTTTGTGGTCTACAATAGAATTTTATTAAGAAAGGCCCTCCTAGTTACTCAAAGTGCCCAAATGAAAAGTGGAGGACTCTAGGTCAGGTAGTAGTAGAAAATTCGGCCTCTTCTCCAGTTCTTTGATTATGTAATATCCTTTCTCAGACTTGAAAGAACTCCTAACATATGGTTATCACCACCACCGATATCATCATCTTCATCACCGTTATTACCACCAACATCAGTATTCTCACCACCAGCACCACCACTACCACCATCAGCACATTTATTACCATTCTCTCTACCACAACCACTTTCATTATCATCATAATCATCAAATTTCATTGAACAATCTCCGAGTATGTACCATGTTTTGTGCTGAGCACTTCATGTGTATTATCTCACTTAATGTTTATATCAGCTCTAAAAAGTCAGTTTATTATTTCAATGTTACAGATGATAAAACCAAACTCAGAAAAGTTCATTAACTCACTTATGATTACATAGTTAGTATGTCCTAGAATCAGAATTCAAGGGCTGATCTGCCTGAGAGATTTTGCTTCCCTATGGCAGGCTGCCTCTCTTGAAACGTGAAAGTAGACAAACCTGCCAATGACATATTCAACAAGCTAATACGGAAGAGGAAGTTCTTTCAAAAAATAAGCAAGAAATCTCGCCATAAATTGCAAACATGTTGATTCCAGAAAAGGTAACATTCCCAGCCTTGGTCACATTAAGACAAGCCTGTCTTTCAGCACACACATCTCCCAGCTTGTTAAACTGGGATGACTCTACATTTGTTCATGAAGAGTTTGGCATCTTCTGCTAAAAATCTACTGCAATGATCAGAAGATAAAAGACCTCTCTTTTCTTATTTGCTTAGAAGGACCCACCAGTTTAAAATGTTTTCTCTACTAATATACACAAAAGAGTTTATTAATCCAAAATCAAGATATCTGTTTAAATGTAGACCAAAGGATTGAGGTCAAAAAGACATAGATATGACTTGCTTATCTTTAACAGGATACATTGAAACTAAATAGTGGTTTAATAGCATCATTCCAACATTTTGTCTCCTAATGGACTTTGCAGGATTATTTTACATTAAAAATTTTCCTGTCCAATACTAAGGTTCTTCAAAGACTTTATCATCATCCCTTACCCTTTTGGGAGGTGGCGGCAGGGAAGAGAGGGGGAGGTGAAAAAGCCCTCTTGCAAATCCTTTTGCAAAGATCTTTGGCTGAACAAAGTCCTTCCCATTTAAGAGCAGGTGACAGTAAGCTCTCTCCCATAGGCAGCACATTAAGACTCTCTGCAGCAGTAAACAAATCCGTTATGATGAAAGCCGGACATTCCTCAGGGCCAGGATCTAATGAAAATGTCAGTGTTTTATGCAGTTTAAAAACTGACAATTCAACGGTTTTACAGGAGCTATTTAACATTTATCATCACTTACAAGAGCTCAAATGTAGACAAGCAGAAGGGCAACAGAAGAAACCAAGTGACTCCTTGCTTAGAAGCTGCTATGTTACCCACAATCCAAGAGCATTTTACAATCTGTCAATTACCGGAACTCTTAGGCAACACAGCACAGGTCTCCGCAAAGGCAAGTTGGGAGTCTGCACTCCAAGATATAACCATCACAGTGACCATGATCTGCACTTATATTTATACCTCACCCCATTAAAGACCCAACCACTCAGGAGCCAGGATCCTAGAGAAAGCTGTTAAACCAACTGAAGGCAATGCATTAAAGGCCTCTGAGTGTCTGCCAAATTATGCTTTAGATACTATCCAAACCACTGTGAGAAGAGAAATAGAATATGTAACTTCCAAATCAGTAGAGGAGAAAATAAAAAGAAATAAAGGAAGCATAGTCAATTCAAACAAAGCAGTAAAGAAGAGAAAAGGAAGAAAAAAATGCCCATGGAACATGCAAAATAAGAAGGCAAAGTTAAGTCCGAATAGATTAGTTACAGTAAATATAATTAGCTTAAATTCCCCCAACAAAAGACAGAGACACCCAATTAAAAACAAAAAACAAACAAAAACTCCAGCTTTATGTTGCTTATGAAATGGACCAGGAACCCACAAAGGCTGAAAATGAAAGGATGGAAAAAGCAAACACCACATTAACCGAAAGGATGTTGTTATAGCAATATTATCAGACAAAATAAAATTCATAGGTAAAAGCATTAGTAGGATAAAGGGAGAGATTAATTAATAACAAGAATAACCCACTAGGAGCTGTAACATTAGATAATGAAATGTAATACAGTTAAGATCATAGGCTGGAAATATATAAAACAAAAATTGATAGAATTACTGAGAAATGAGCAAACGCACAACCATGAATATGTGAATGCTTATCTCTAAGCAACTGAGAAGTTAAACAGCTAAAACATTAATAGAGATATAGAAGATTTCAGTTACATAATTCATAAGCTGCATCTAAAAAACAAAGAAGAGGCACTTGAAGGAAAAATACACATGCTGTTCAAGTACACATGGAATGTTTACAAAAAATTGAACATGGGCTTGACCTTTCAAAAAACTCAACAAATCCCAAGAAGTGATATCACGTGCTTGACATCTGAACTTCTCTGTTGAAAGAATAATGAAATTGTAGAACCGTATACATCAAGGCTATTCCACCCAATTCTTTGCCTAGAGAGTTCTTCTCATTTTCCAAGTCTTTTCTTAGTGTCTCCTCCTCAAAGCAGCCTTCTCTGATCACCTTAGGCAGAGTAGGTCCTTCCAAGCTCAGTCACTGTTATATTGCTCTACTATATCTTCTTCATGCATTTAACTGGTTTCTGAAGTCACCTTATTTGTTTATTTACTGGTTTATGGTCTCTCCCCGTGGCCTCCAACCCTAAATATAATGGAATGCATTTTTAATCTCTTGCTCTTAGAATGGAACCTGGCCATAGTAGGCACTCAATGAACATTTGCTGATGTCAGCCTGACTTGGCAGCCTGCAGTGCTCTAGCCCCTCACAGAGGTACAGAGCTGTCCCCTAGAATAGATCCCATTACATCAGGTTATTTGTGTGACAGTCTCAGTAAGAGAGAGTGAGCTTGTCATCATATCTGCATATGTAATAGATACCAAATAAATGGCTGTTGAATAAACTATGATCACCCTGCGTACCAGAAGTCTGAAACCTCGAGGAGCCACATGACCTGCTTCAAGCCACATCTTGTTAATGAAAGTGCCTGATTCCTCACCGTGAGCGTCACACTGGTCCCCTCCAAGCAACCTCTGAAGCACATCCTATCATGTGTGGAGGCTGCAAATGAGGACAGAGAAGACAACTTGGAAATATCTTTTTCACCAAACTCAGTGTTTCTGTTACTGTTATACAGATACCAGCCTTTGCCGAGTCTATTAAAATTGACTCAAATGATCACTTCTTAGAGTAACTGCATGTCCATCTGTACAACGACTGCATTTTCCAAGTAAGGAAATGAGGAAGGGATAAAACTTAAAATAATAGCTTGTTGACTTAAAATCAGCAATCTGGCCATGTTGTAAGCCCAGTGGTTAAAGTAGGAGGAATCACTACGTGACTTTGGACAAGTCAACTAGTAGGCCTAAGCCTCAGTTTCCCTATCTATGAAATGGTCATAATATTAGTGCTGACTTCATAGACTGCTATGAAGGCTAATTAGATTAATCCATCAAAGCACTGAATATAGTATGTGTCCCAGTGAACTCGACAAATGTCACTAAGATTTCAGACCCTTGCATGGTCAACTCGATTACTTTGGCATTAGTTGTTTGCAAGCTTTGCTCAAGAAGCTGGTGTTTGGTGATCTGTCTTCTGGAGCTCTTCCGGAGAGGTAAAACAGTTATAGAATGGGCCTTAAGGTCTCCTTGAATCTGATTAAATCAAGTCCCTGTTGTTAGAGCTGAGCTAGAAAAATCCTGGCCAATGCTACATGTATTTGTTGAATGGCCTTTTTACCGAAGATTTCAGGAAGATGAGGCTGCTAGAGGGGCAGCCAAGATGACAGCACTGATTAACAAAGGGGCATATTGTCTGGCACATTCTTCTCTGACCTAACCCACCTCCTGCCTCAGAAGGAACTATTCTGGAATGGAAAGTTTCACCATAAACATCTGCTTGCCAGATCTGTCCCAACACGGCAGCCACTGGTGACAGCCATCAGGCACTAAGAATTTTTCCTTGCATTGGGAGCTGCTTGAAGAAGGGCATAACCAAACTTCATGTTTATCATGGCAGAAGACAGGAGCAGCACAATTTCCATAGGGACTCCTTTTAAAGATCAAAAAAAGTTTGCATACCCCTTCACCTAAGTAATTTTATTTCTCTTATCTTTTGATTCAGAAAAACACCTGATGACAAAAAGCTACTGGGAATTCAGCAGTGGTTTGAAATGAAACCTCACTGCTCCAAGTGACTATCTTTCTTAATTCATTAATTTTTTAAAAAGCCACTCAGACCTCCCTGAAGTTTAACCACTCCCTGTCATTTTGTGTTCACTCAGGCTTTGTGCAGACGGCCAGTGAGCTGTCCTTCGGCACTCTAAAACGTCAGAGCTCATGCCATGAGTTCCCTCCTATGGCCAAATGCTGCCACTCTGAAGAGAAGCAGACGCTCTCAGAGCTTGGGACCCTGGACCGTCACTCCTAAATGACAGGAGAAGGATGAACAGCTGGGGCTTCCGTAAAACTCAGTGGGATAAGAGCACAAAGGGATTCAGAAGCCAGAGTTAGTTCTGCATTTCCCCTATAATAACCAGCATCGATTATAAACATACCACATGCCAGACACTGTGTTTCAGCTGCACAATTAAACAGGAAGTCCTCAATAACTGCTTCTGGATGGGTGGATGGAGAAATAAATGAATTAGATATCAATTTTACTCCACCCTCCTGAAATCGAGCCTCAGCATTGCAAGGGCATTAGGATTTGCACAATCTCTTCTTTCATTTGTCAACTATTTGAGTGCCAGATCTGTGCAAAATTAGCTCGCCAGGCATCAAACAAAACCGGACAGAGAATCGGCCCTCCAAGTGTGTCCTGGCTGGGAAAGATGGAACCAGTAGTAATGACTCTGGGTCAAAGAAGGCAGTGGGTGAAGACAGTTCCTTACTCCTAGGAGCTTCTGGCCACATCCAGTAAGATGCTCTGAAGATGCTTAAAATGCCTCCCTAAAAGTCACGTAAGAATCTTCGAAGGTATGGTAAATGTTCCCTACAGGCAGCTTTGCTCTCAAGGAGGAGACCAGCAGAGGCTGATCCCCAAAGGAATGATCTCAGAGAGAGGCAGTGAAAGAGTCAGAGGAAGCAACAAAAGGAAGAGAAATAAATGCCAAGGTGCTGGCCTCACACTTGGGCACAGTGGTACTGGTGCTGTTAGTGGACACTGGGAAAACTCAGTGTCTCCTGGGGGAAGAGACCCTCCCCTGGGTTCACTCTGCAGTGAGTCTTTGGGTGTTTTCACCCATGTGGTTGCTCAGAAGGTTCTCTGCTGTGGCAGCCTCTACAGGCAGAGTCCCAGCTAGCATGGGAGGTGGTACCAGCTCCCCAGGGACACTCTTCCTCACCCCCCACCGTGCCACCAACCTCGACACACGACCAAAATAACAACTGCAATTCTCAGCTTCAATCGCCTGTCCAAAGAGAACTGGGAGCCTGCTTCTCTGTTCTCTGCTCTCGTAGCTCTCTCATCCTTCAGAACGCCTTTCAAAGTGCGAAAATGCACCTTTTTTCATGTAGATATTTGCTGAAGTCTCCAGGCCTCTGGGCTGTGGGCTTCCTGAGGGCAGGGGCAGGGCATTCACTGTGCATCTCCAGGCACATGAGGCTGACTAGCTTCATCTTCCAATAGGACGGGCTTCCTGGCCAGTCAGGGAGCTTTGTCACACAGTAGGAGACCTGCCTCCGTTTCCTGGGAGAACTTTAAACTTTACAAGGCAAGGTGAAGCTGAAAGGTTACCAGGACCGAGCACACCTCCACCACCCACTCTCCTTGATGGTTCCTCCAACCCACCTTTCCCTCCTCTACTGAAGATCTCAAATGAGAGTCTCCCCAAAAAGCAAATAACGCGCCAAACCAGAGATGCTACACTTATAAAATGACACAGTCCGTTACTGTGAAAGAGCTGTGGCGAGTGAAAACCAAGTCAAGACAAAAAAAACAAAAAACAAACAACCACTGCCCCTGTTCCAAAATCCTTAAGAAACCCTTTGCCTCACGTTTAAGTTTTGGGTTTTTTTTTTTTTTTTCTCAACAAATCATATTTAAAATATGTGTTTCCCCTTGGGGATATTGGTTTAGAAATATTACACCGAATTAAAAAATGCTTTCTACTTTTTAACCTCAGCAATTTTCGCTCTTCCTTCCCCTTCCTCGGTATCCCTGCTGACACCACACTCAGGGGGCATGTCTGAGGACCCGAAAGAAGGCCAGTGTGGTGTGGCAGAGCACAGGTTAGGGGTGGGGGGGTGGACAGCATCAGATGAGCCAGGCAGGTAGGCAGGGGAGGGAGCATGCCAGGCCTTGTAGGTCTCAGCAAGCCTTTACATTTATTTCCAGTACAAAGGGAACTGCCTGGAGGGACTTAGGAAGTGAGTGTATGATGTAATTTACATTTTATAAACATCATGCTGCCTAACTGTCTGATGAATTTATGCTTTGTGCCCATGATTGGATTTCAAGCTCCTGGATGACAGGGTTAGAGGTAAACTCCTATTAATGCCCTCACCTCATGCATTCACAGGAGTTTTAAACCAATAGTTCTCAAGCTTTTGTGTGCAGCAGAATCATCAGGAAGTTCATTCAAACCCAGTGTCCTGGACCCCACCTACAGAGTTTCTAATTCAGTACGTCTGGGTGGGGCCTGAGACTCTGGATTTCTAACAAGTTCCCAGGTGATGCTGGGAAGGAGGTTGCTGGTGCAGGCAGGGCACTTAGAAAGCCAGTGTTTAAATCTGTTTGCAGAATAAATCAGTCAATGAAGGGACGTAAAAATGTTTTTTAAAAAACACAAATAGGAACAATCAGTGGTGTGACTTTGACCTAAAACGGCAATCATTTATTCTAATTTTTCTTTTTCTTAAATTATTCCCATCCCCATATTATGTGATGATAACAAGAGGACTAACCCCTCCATGCAGAAGTACTCTGAAAGGAAATAGATCATTGTGATTAGACAAGATGAGACACTTCAGGGACTGCATCGCCAAGTTTAATTATAAATCAAATGTCATTCAAAGATTTTTTTTTTTTTTGGCAAAAGTATGTGATTTATTTGTGTAGGCAGTAATTACCTGCCTCAATCCAGAAAGGATATGAGGTGGTGAGGCGTCTGTTGGTGCTGTTCCAAAACTGAAAATTAAACTAAACTTTCCCTGGATGCAGAAATACAGCTCACCATGGCCCATCCCTGTTTGGTTCAAAGCACACAGCACTGGTGAACACACATACTATGAGATGAGGTCGTTTAAACTCTCCTTCTTGAAGGAACCCCCAAAGTTCCTAATTTACGTGCTTATTATGTCAAAGCAGATGTGCAGCTGAAGAATGCAAAGTAGTAGAGACTCAGAACCAACAGAGGCAGCAAATATTCGCAAACAACGAGACCTGCAAGGGATTAATTTCCAAAATATACAAACAGCTCATGCAGCTCAATGTCAAAAAATCAAACAACCCTATCAAAAAATGGGTGGAAGATCTAAATAGACATTTCTCCAAAGAAGACATACAGATGGCTAATAGTCACATGAAAAGATGCTCAACGTCGCTAATTATTAGAGAAATGCAAATCAAAACTACAGTGAGGTACCACCTCACACCAGTTAGAATGGCCATGATCATAAAGTCTACAAACAATAAATGCTGGAGAGGATGAGGACAAAAGGGAACCCTCCTACACTGTCCGGGGGAATGTAAATTGGTATAACCATTATGGAGAACAGTATGGAGGTTCCATAAAAAACTAAATACAGAAACACCATAGGATCCAGGGACTTCCCTGGTGGCACAGTGGTTAAGAATCCGCCTGCCAATGCAGGGGACACAGGTTCGAGCCCTGGTCCGGGAAGATCCCACATGCTGCAGAGCAACTAAGCCCGTGCGCCACAACTACTGAGCCTGTGCTCTAGAGCCCACGAGCCACAACTACTGAGCCCGTGTGCCTAGAGTCCGTGCCCTGCAACAAGAGAAGCCACTGCAATGAGAAGCACGCGCACTGCAACGAAGAATAGTCCCCCCTCGCCACAACAACAGAAAGCCTGCGTGCAGCAACGAAGACCCAACGTAGCCATAAATAAAAAAATTAACTTATTTATTTAAAAAAAAAAAAAAAAGGAAATACCATGTGATCCAGCAATCCCACTCCTGGGCATATACCCAGAGGAAACCATAATGTGAAAAGATAGAGGCACCCCGATGTTCACTGCAACACTATTTACAATAGCCAAGACATGCAAGCAACCGAAATGCCCATCAACACAGGAATGGATAAAGCAGATATGATACATATATACAATGAAATATTATTCAGCCACAAAAAGAACAAAATAATGCCATTTTCAGCAACATGGATGGACCTCGACACTGTCATACTGAGTAAAGTAAGTCACACAGAGAAAGACAAACATCACACGATATCGCTTATATGTGGAAACAAAAAAAACGGTACAAATGAACTTATTAACAAAACAGATATAGAGTCACAGATGTAGAAAACAAACTATGGTTACCAGGGGGGTAAGGTGAGGGGGAAGGATAAATTGGGAGATTGGGATTGACATATACACACTACTGTAGAGATAACTAATAAAGACCTACTGTATAGCACAGGGAACTCTACTCAGTACTCTGTAATGACTTATATGGGAAAAGAATCTAAAAAAGAGTGGATATGTGTAAATGTATAACTGATTCACTTTGCTGTACACCTGAAACTAACACAACACTGTAAATCAACTATATTCCAATAGAAATTAAAAAAAAAAAAAAGAACAAACAGAGGGACAATATACTTCAGACCTAGGATAGTTGGCACAGACCGCTACGCAGGAAGCACCCAGGGTCTCTGAGGGTTTACCTTGCCTCTCCACACGTGAGTCTGCAGTTTCCATGTGTACACATCCATCCATCCAGAAACTGTTATCATAGCCCAACCAACAACAGGCAGTACAAACTTAGGGACGGCTGGGGGCTTGAGGGGTTCAACAGGAAGCCCTTTTGCCTAAGGTCTACAGGGTCACAAATTCACATTCTGCTTAGGGAAAAAGCTGGTTAGACATACCCCAGGACTGTTTGGGACTAGACCACCACAGATGGGTGGTCCTAAATGAAATCTCATCTATTCAGTAGTTATTCGGGAACTCATGGTCTAAGAGGTTGTCCAAGGAGGGAGGAATTCAAAACATCAAAAGCCGGAGTTTCAAAACAAGAAAGTCTGTTGAAAATCATAGGCCTTGAAAAGCAAATGATAAATAGTCATGAAATAGGAACCAATGAATGAACCGTACTCTCTATCCACATAGCAAGACACAAACAACTGGAAGCCAATGGACAATTTACTTCATGTCGATGATGAACCTGGATCTTTGTTCTATGCTGGTGGGAATTCATGGAACAGTCTGGCTATGATTTAACCACAAAAATAGCAACCCCTACACTCTAGCAAAACATAAAGTACATATGAGCCCCCAAATCCAAGATCAATTTTCAGAGTCCCTAAAACCCAACTCCCCATGGCATTTGCAGTTACCCACCTCCGAAAGGGTAAAAGTCAACATGGGACCTGCTCTGGTGTTAAACTGCCACCGGATCCTCCCCGCTGTCTCCCTCCTCCTCTTCTTCTTTACAGACACGTAAAGTTGGATCTCTTGAAGGAACTGGGGGCTCCCACTCTAGGCAAAGGTTGGACAGGTGATCAATGTACAGCATGAGATTTGACTGTGCCTCCGTGCCTCCGACAGAGCTGGATCATCTGGGGCAATGAAAATTATAAGCAACAAGAAAGCGGTATTAACAGCAAGGGTAGGGAAGCCCAGGCAGCACACACCATGATTCCCTAGGACACCCAGCAACCATTCCTTTCCCCATTCAGTCATTCCGAACACTCATCAAGCACTGTGCCAGGCTCTGGGGAGACAGTAGTGACAAATATAAACACAAGCCCTGCCCTCACGGAGTTTATGGGCTATTCTGGACAGTGAGACAAGCAATTAAAGGACAGTGTGTAAAGGAACCTAGAGGGTGCGGTGGAGCACAAAGCAAAGGCAGTCAACCCAGACTGGAGGTGGGTGGCCAAGGAAGGATTCCCAGGGGAAGTGGCATTTAACGCTGAGCCTAGAGCACCCGTGGAGTTAGCCAGACAAGACTGGGATATGTCGGCATGTGTCCGAATCTGAGATGACAAATCATGGTCGGTCTGCGGGGCTGAATGTCCCTTGTTCTCGGCCACTGTCCAGGCCATAATCCTATCCTCAACAAAGGCACCAGATCTGGAGTCGGCAGCTTTCATCACAAGGTGCTCCTCCAATCCCCACAATCCAGCTGTGTTTCACACTCTTCCAAGTGGGATCCCAGGAAAGGAAAGAACATAGAAAACAGTTTGTTCTATAAGAAGATAGGAAAGAAAGTGAAACAATAATGTGGACTTGAACTGCTACAGAACACACCCAATTGCAGCCATCTGCTTTCCGCACACCAGCGTTACAGGTAAACTGAGATATCAAGCTCACTCAGGACAGCTGAAAAGACACGAGGCCCAACTGCAACTTGGCGTCCCCAAAGTGGGAGCCCCAAGGCTTCTTCCCTTTGGCTCTCTCGCTTTGCCCTCCCCTTTCCTCCAAGTCCCCAGAAAATCACAGAGGGGGCTCTTCGCTTTGTTGCTCTTATCCTTGGTGTTTCTGATGTCTAAAAGGCTACCACAGACATGATACCTCCCACTTGCCTTATGCAGCTGAGGAAAACCAGAGAGTTTAAGAAGCCAATCTTGCAGGGGCCCCCACGCAGGAAAACAAAACAAACAACAACAGCAAAAACTTGTGAAAGTCCCAGTAGCTTGAGTGTTGCCCAAGGTTCTAGCTGCCTGTGCATTATGAAAGAGACCATTGTAGGGGATGGTTTAAGACACGGCAATAAGCACGTTTTTACCAAAATGCACAGTCCGAAGTAGCTTTCCTTTACATTTTCATATTATCATATAATTCAAGGCCTGCAAACAAAATCCCTGATTGAAGACAGAACGAAACGAGCAGGCAGCTATTTTAGAGACAAAGAAAGGATGTCTTTTTAACCTATGACAACACAAATTTGTTTAGGTTTTCGCTCCACTAAGTAAGTAAGCAATTAGGTTTTGTCCAATAAAAATATCCCTGTGCGTGTGCAAACACCCGAGGCAATCATATAATTACCCTGCCCAATCAGATTCAATTGCTGACAGTTGAGTTCCCACTGCTCATTAACTTCAGATCACAATGAGGGCTTTACGGAAGCCCTTTCCCGTCTCTTTACAAAGGTTCCTATGATGCCATGAGCAGCCCCAGCGCTACCTCATTCAAGATAATCGTCCAAAATGGCCAGGGCCAAGGCCAGCCTACTCTGACTTCCCTCTGAAAAAATAAAAAGAGAAATTCGAAGAAACACTGGCTTACACGCCCTTGCTTCATTTGGGGATCTCACTTCTAAATATAATAGTAACCTTTCACCCCCACACTTTAAGTGCCATAATTATATAATTAAAACCAATTATGTCATTTAACAGAGACTTTTTCAAGATCCACAGCAAGTGGATCAATTACCTCAATCATTGACCTCAGAAGATTTCAAACTGACCTGCAACAATGACAACTGGATAAATTTAGACACTGGCTTCCAAGGCCTGCATGGACCAGCTGTGTGGATTGTAGCTGGTCTAGATTCTTCTAGACTCTAGAAGCTGAACTAAATTCACTAACTAAATGCATCTAACACTACCGCCACCACTTGTTTGCACAACACTTCCAATATCCCAAGATACTTGCTTGATTTTTTATAGCCACCCTAATAGTGTCATTACTTCCATGTTTCAGAGGAGAAAAAAGGAGGCTGGGAGAGTTTGACATTATCTCGTTATGCAGCTAGGTAACGGGCTAGCTGCATAACTCCCACCACAGAATCCAAAGCCTGTTAATAGCAAGTAGTGTGTGTGTGTGTGTGTGTGTGTGTGTGTGCACGCATGTGTGTGCACATACGTGCGCGCACACATGTCTTTATTCTCCTGGGCATCCATTCCTCCTATTTTCATTATCTTACCCCAATTTCCCTTTGAGGAAACACATCCACCCCACTTGCAGCTCATGTGCATGACACAGGGCTCCACTCCAGCTCCAGGGTATGCAGTAACCTAGGCCTCAGCCAATCAGCTCCTAGCATTCTCCTAGCCACAGCATTTGTTCAGGAGTGAGCACATGACCCAACCAAAGCCAGTGAGACACACTGAGAATCTTGGGAAAGAGCCTTACTCTTGGGCTTTCATGTGAGAGGAGGTACCATCCGGCAGTTGAGCAGCTATCTTGCTGCCACCAAAGGAGTGAGGGATAATGGAGCCAAGAGATACAGAGAGATACACTGGCTCCAGGAAACTCCTTGAATCCCTTCGTGTTGACAGTAGGGGCATTTAGAACATGGAGTGAGTCACCAGGACACTGGAACATATGAAGAGTGCTACCACCTACCGCTTGGACAGGCTTGATGACAAGGATGGAAGTAACTGACTGCGGCTCTGAGCAGCAGCCCTGTCTCCGGCTCACAGCACAGTGAAGTGCCTCCTATTTTTGAGTTATTTAAAAACATACCATTTTACGGGCAGAAGGAAGCACTTTAACCCGCAAAATGATTTTTATCACATACTAAACATCCTTATAACTTTGTGGTCCTCTGCTCTGGTCAAAGTTGTCTCTCCTTGGAGTTGAGACA
The DNA here is from genome assembly GCF_964270905.1 of Leucopleurus acutus. NCBI lineage: Eukaryota > Metazoa > Chordata > Mammalia > Artiodactyla > Delphinidae > Leucopleurus > Leucopleurus acutus. The sequence goes on along the minus strand of NC_139153.1, from coordinate 33,999,254 downwards.
GCTGTTGGAGCCAAGAAGACCTGCCTTGACCTTGCACTCTGCCCTGCTCAGTGGTATCCTTGTGCTCTCCAATTCCTGGATCCGCGTGGGATGTAAGAACTGAGGACATACACACTTATCAAAATGGAGCATTTCCTTTCTTTTTTCTCTTATCCCAGGCCTTGAGGGAAAAGAAAAAAGAGCAAGAATTCTTCTATCACAGGATTTTTAACCTTGGCACTCTTCAAGTTTGGGGCCAGATGATTCTTTGTTGTTGGAACTGCCTATGCACTAAAGGATGTGTAGCAGAGTCCTCTGGCCTCTACCTACTAGATGTCAGCCGCATCCCTGTTCCACACTGGACATCCAGAAATGTCTCTAGGGGACACTGCCAAAGGTCCAGGGGTCAGGGCTAATATCAGCTCTGGTTGAGAACCACTGCTTTAATAGAACATCTGAGGTATTTATTGGATTTTCCTTGCAGCACCTTTGAGTATTATGATGTCTTCTCCTTAAAGTGGGAGGAGGGAAGGAACCACCATGCTCCTTAGAACTGGCTAAACAAAAAGACCCAGGATCTCAATACTGCCTTCTCTCAGGGCCAGGAAGTCACATAAGACTAACTGACCCACTAAGGACCAAAGTGGGGAAAAGGCATATCAAACAGAAATAATTTTACCTAAAGATCAGAGAGAGGAAAAGGATGTGGAGGAGAAAATTACAAGTCAAGAACGAGTGTCTATACAGTGAGTTCCAAAGTGGGCATGTGGCTTCTCATTTCCACGGGAAAGAAAATGAAACCTTAAGACTGTTGCTGGGTTTCTTGAATTCAGGTTCAGCCCAAAAGGTGGAATAGTCTGGTTTCAAACAGAAATGAAACTCACCCTGTAGAGAAAAAGCCAAAAATGGTAGTCTCACTTATTTGGACAAATGTGGGCAAAGACACTTGAAACAGGCAAGACTGATGGATTAATAGAATATTTTTTAAAGAAAGGCATTTACTCTCTTCCACATGTCAGCAGTAAAATAAGAGTGGGTTGGCAGAGGTCCCTCCTTCAGGCTTGCTTGAATGAGAAGACAGAATTCATTATATAAGCAATATGCATTGTGAAGCCTTGAAGAAAGGGGTTGAATTGGTTTGCCCTCTCCATGAGTTAATTAGTCACATTCCCTCAGTAGTCTGGGGAACTGGTTTCAGGACATCTAGTGGATATCAGAATCCATGGATGCCCAAGTCCCTTACATAAAGTGGCAGAGTATTTGCATATAACCTGTGCACATCTTCCAGTATACTTTAAATCATCTCTACCCCTAATACAACGTAAATGCTATTTAAATAGTTGTACAGAACATATTGATAAATGCTCTGTAAATAGTTGCTGGAGCATGGCAAATTCAAGGTTTGCTTTTGGAACTTTCTGGACTTTTTTTTCAAATATTTTTGATCTGCAGTTCGTTGAATCTGCAGATGTGGAACCCACGGATATGGAGGGCTGACTGTGTATCTTCACACTAGCAGGTAGCTGAGACCAGCCTAGGAATTCCACAGTAGTGGGATTTCAGTGAGGCTTTAACGCACAAACTTCTGCACACCTCACAGTACTGACTGCTTTTTCATTAATTAATTAATTAATTAATTTATTTATTTATTTTTGGCTGTGTTGGGTCTTTGTTGCTTTGCATGGGATTTCTCTAGTTGTGGTGAGTGGGGGCTACTCTTCATTGCGGTATGCGGGTTTCTAATTGAGGTGGCTTCTCTTGTTGCAGAGCACGGGCTCTAGGCACGCTTCAGTAGTTGTGGCTCACAGGCTCAGTAGTTGTGGCTCACGGACTCTAGAGCGCAGGCTCAGTAGTTGTGGTGCACGGGCTTAGGTGCTCTGTGGCATGTGGGATCTTCCTGGACCAGGGCTTGAACTCGTGTCCCCTGCACTGGCAGGTGGATTCTCAACCACTGCACCACCAGGGAAGCCCCAAAGTACTGACTTCTGATCAAGTCTGTCAAAAGAACCAGGTTGGTTTGCATGTAAAGCCTGGCTTTTGTTGGGGTGTAACTGGATGAAAATGTTTGGATTCTAGCAGTTTCTCTCACTAGAAGTCCTAATGCCTCAGAGCATGGAGAGGTGTATTAGGGGAGTTCAGATGATCAGAGCTGAGGCCCCACTGCTTCCTCAGTTCCCAGGCAGCCTTCCCCTCTAGCTATCACCACGATCCAGCTGTCCCATCTTATTGCCCCTAACTTCTCTCCTGCAAGCAGTGAGATCTGACTGCTAGGGTGTGACAGTGTCTCAAATGGAGAAAGAGTAAAAATAAAGGCATCTCTGAAGGGCCCTGGCCCTCCTCCCATTGTTCTTTTAGGCTTACGGTTTTTTGTTTGGTAGAGGTAACATTTAGAATAAACAATTACAGAAAAATAGAAGTAGTTGTCTGGAGGGTCTAGCAGAGGTCCACAGGGACTTTTATGAGCTGTATAAAGAACTGTCTTTTGACTCAAATCAACAGAATTAGAACGGAAAAAGGAGAAGTAACAGCTGACACTGCAGAAATACAAAGGATCATGAGAGATTACTACAAGCAACTATATGCCAATAAAACGGACAACCTGGAAGAAATGGACAAATTCTTAGAAAGGCACAACCTTCTGAGACTGAACCAGGAAGAAATAGAAAATATAAACAGACCAATCACAAGCACTGAAATTGAAACTGTGATTAAAAATCTTCCAACAAACAAAAGCCCAGGATCAGATGGCTTCACAGGCAAGCTCTATCAAACATTTAGAGAAGAGCTAACACCTATCCTTCTCAAACTCTTCCAAAATACAGCAGAGGGAGGAACACTCCCAAACTCATTCTACGAGGCTGCCATCACCCTGATACCAAAACCAAACAAAGATGTCACAAAGAAAGAAAACTACAGGTCAATATCTCTGGTGAACATAGATGCAAAAATCCTCAACAAAATACTAGCATACAGAATCCAACAGCACATTAAAAGGATCAAACACCATGATCAAGTGGGGTTTATCCCAGGAATGCAAGGGTTCTTCAATATATGCAAATCAATCAATGTGATAAACCATATTAACAAATTGAAGGAGAAACACCATATGATCATCTCAATAGATGCAGAAAAAGCTTTCAACAAAATTCAACACCCATTTATGATAAAAACCCTCCAGAAAGTAGGCATAGAGGGAACTTACCTCAACATAATAAAGGCCATATACAACAAACCCACAGCCAACATCATTCTCAGTGGTGAAAAACTGAAAGCATTTCCACTAAGATCAGGAACAAGACAAGGTTGCCCACTCTCACCACTATTATTCAACAGTTTTGGAAGTTTTAGCCACAGCAATCAGAGAAGAAAAAGAAATAAAAGGAATGCAAATCGGAAAAGAAGAAGTAAAAGTGTCACTGTTTGCAGATGACATGATACTATACACAGAGAATCCTAAAGATGCTACCAGAAAGCTACTAGAGCTAATCAATGAATTTGGTAAAGTAGCAGGATACAAAATTACTGCACAGAAATCTCTTGCATTCCTATGCACTAATGATGAAAAATCTGAAAGAGAAATTAAGGAAACATTCCCATTTACCATTGCAACAAAAAGAATAAAAATACCTAGGAATAAACCTACCTAAGGAGACAAAAGGCCTGTATGTGGAAAACTATAAGACACTGATGAAAGAAATGAAAGATGATACAAGCAGATGGAGAGATATACCATGTTCTTGGATTGGAAGAATGAACATTGTGAAAATGACTATACTACCCAAAGCAATCTACAGATTCAATGCAATCCATATCAAATTACCAATGGCATTTTCCACAGAACTAGAACAAAAAATTTCACAATTTGTATGGAAGCACGAAAGACCCTGAATAGCCAAAGCAATCTTGAGAAAGAAAAACGGAGCTGGAGGAATCAGGCTCCCTGACTTCAGACTACACTACAAATCTACAGTCATCAAGACAGTATAGTACTGGCACAAAAACAGAAATATAGATCAAAGGAACAGGATAGAAAGCCCGGAGATAAACCCACTCACATATGATCACCTTCTCTTTGATAAAGGAGGCAAGAATATACAATGGAGAAAAGACAGCCTCTTCAATAAGTGGTGTTGGGAAAACTGGACAGCTACATGTAAAAGAATGAAATTAGAACACTCCCTAACACCATACATAAAAATAAACTCAAAATGGATTAAAGACCTAAATGTAAGGCCAGACACTATAAAACTCTTAGAGGAAAACATAGGCAGAATACTCTATGACATAAATCACAGCAAGGTCCTTTTTGACCCACCTCCTAGAGAAATGGAAATAAAAAGAAAAATAAACAAGTGGGACCTAATGAAACTTAAAAAACTTTTGCACAGCAAAGGAAACCATAAACAAGATGAAAAGACAACCCTCAGAATGGGAGAAAATATTTGCAAATGAAGCAACTGACAAAGGATTAATCTCCAAAATTCAGAAGCAGCTTATGCAGCTCAATATCAAAAAAACAAACAACCCAATCCAAAAATGGGCAGAAGACCTAAATAGACATTTCTCCAAAGAAGATATACAGATTGCCAACAAACACACGAAAGGATGCTCAACATGACTAATCATTAGAGAAATGGAAATCAAAACTACAATGAGATATCATCTCACACCAGTCAGAATAGCCATCATCAAAAAGTCTACAGACAATGAATGCTGGAGAGGGTGTGGAGAAAAGGGAACCCTCTTGCACTGTTGGTGGGAATGTAAATTGATACAGCCACCATGGAGAACAGTATGGAGGTTCCTTAAAAAACTAAAAATAGAACTACCATACAACCCAGCAATCCCACTACTGGGCATCTACCCTGAGAAAACCATAATTCAAAAAGAGTCATGTACCAAAATGTTCATTGCAGCTCTATTTACAATAGCCTGGACATGGAAGCAACCTAAGTGTCCATCCACAGATGAATGGATAAAGAAGATGTGGCACACGTACAATGGAATATTACTGAACCATAAAAAGAAATGAAATTGAGTTATTTGTAGTGAGGTGTATGGACCTAGAGACTGTCATACAGAGTGAAGTCAGAAAGAGGAAAACAAATACCATATGCTAACACATATATATGGAATCTAAAAAAAAAATGGTCACGAAGAACCCAGGGGCAGGATGGGAATAAACACAAGGACCTACTAGAGAATGGACTTGGGATGCGGGGAGGGGGAAGGGTAAGCTGGGACAAAGTGAGAGAGCGGCACGGACATATATACACTACCAAATGTAAAACTGATAGCTAGTGGGAAGGAGCCGCATAGCAGAGGGAGATCAGCTGGATGCTTTGTGACCACCTAGAGGGGTGGGATATGTAGGGTGGGAGGGAGGGAGACGCAAGAGGGAAGAGATATGGGGATACATGTATACATATAGCTGATTCACTTTGTTATACAGCAGAAACTAACACACCATTGTAAAGCAATTATACTCAATAAAGATGTTTAAAAAAAAAAGGAATATGCTGGGGAATGGGCAAAATAGTTTCCTCTATATCCTTTTATTTTATAAATCATATCTATATGTTAATAATTTTAGATTTGGCTCTGAGTTCTCCATTAAAATAATAATTATATAATCAAAAAAAAAGAACTGTCCTTTGTAAAATTTAGTAATTAAATCTGGAGGAGCGGGTCTTTTACTCTTGATACATAAAGAATGAATCTCAGGGCACACTTTTCCTGTGGATGAGCATCCCCCCACCCCACCCCCTTTCCACTGAAATCATTCACCCTGGCCTGCCTATGTTCCTCAGAATACCTGGCTACATCAACAGAGATAAAAGAGAAGAGTAGCCCACTTCCCAGTTTCAGCTGGTGTTAAAATCATACGATGAATTTTCTGTGTTTCGATGGAAGTGCCTCCTGAGTGAGTCCACACACTGGCACATGAAAATTTTGTTTGCACCGAAGAAGTGAGTCACGGTGAGAACATGGGTCTGCTTGAGCAGACATGTGCCGCTGTTAAAAGCACAAAATCCAGGGCTCTACACACACCCTAAGACGAGTACTGCCCTCCCCGTGTCCTTCTCAGCATGAAGTAGGGGAGAGACAGCTTCACTGGGGTGGCAGGTGTCACAGGTCACCCTCACAGTCATTACTGAACAGAACTTGTAAGAGCAGCAAGTCCTTGCGCTTGCCACCGAGAAGCCTTACTGCCAAGTTCCAGAAAAGGATGTTAACGGTGTGTGGAATTCGGGTTAAGGCAGGAGTTGGCTTCTAGAGATGAGCTTCAGCAGATCTAGAAACTGTGCGAAATTCGGCGTAAGCACTTTCATGCTTTATTCTGAGGAGTGGATTTGTGGTTTTCATCATCTTCTCAAATTAGTATGAAACTCTGAATACAAAATTAAACAACAGTTTTTATAAAGCTATTCTGCAATTTTTTTCAACAGTTTTCTGAGCTGTAATTTACATGCTGTCAAGTTCATTCCTCTTCAGTGTAAAGTTCAAGGATCTCGAATAACTTTATTTGTAGTGCAGACATCACCATAAACCAGTGTTAGACCATTTCCACCACCTCCAAAAAGATCCTGTGCTCATTTATAATAAGCTTCCTTTAATTTTTGCAACACAAGTTCTAGGGTTGAAAGAAGGCTCTTTGCATATCGGCAGAGCCGATCCATTTTTCCTCCCCTTCTCAAGAGCTCTGCTAAAAAATTATTTATTGTTTATCTTAAATTCAAATATAACTAGGTATACTGTATTTTTATTTGTGAAATCTGACAACCTTAATCCAGGGTCAAAGCAGAACTAAGCAAGTGAATCAAAGTTCAGGTCTAGAAATCAGTGTACTTTTTTGAAGCATTGAAAAAAGACATACATTACATTAGCAAATTTGAAGCATCTAGGTTCAAAGATGGTTAGAAACCAGTTCCATCTAGGATTCATGCTGAAAACTAAAGCTGCACAAACAACCAGACGAGCTCGGGACCCAACTGCTGTTTTACAAGCAAGCCTGGCACTCAAAGGCTTATATGCCACATTTGCTTTGAAAGGTTAAGAAATTGGACGTAATTGTTAACCTTGCAACTCACAATCACAACTAGAATTGTGACTTTTACAGGCACAAATTATAAGGAAATTGTTCTTAACCCTTCTGAGGTCATAAACCCCTTTGAGAGAATCTGATAAAAGCTATAGACCTTCTTCACAGAAAAATTTATGGATACATACAATATTTTGCATAGAATTTCTAGGGGGAAGGGAGGTTCATAGATTCTATAACAATGATCGTGGACCTCTCAAGGGTCCAAGGATGCGGGAAGAGCCTAGGCAAGTTGACGAAAGCTATCCTGAAATCTTACGCTCCTTGCTTTTCTCTTCCTCCTGTTGCTGCAGGAAGGGAAGTCAGAGTAATGGCACAGGAACTGGGTAAGGCAGGAAGACATGGCCAGGCTGCTCTGAGCCAGCAGTGGTGAGAACTGGAGCAACTCGCCTGAACTCCACGGACTCGAGGGTCACTGTCCGTAAAATGAACAGATTGGCCCAACACTGTTTCCACAGCTTATGTGCCAGGGATCTAGCTGAAAGGTATCTGAGAAGGGTCATTTTAGACCCTGGAGCACTGCACAAGATTTAGTGTTTAAAAAAAACAATAACAACTTTCAAAACTACTGGAATATAAGTCACCAAAGTCATCAAGGTTCTGAGTCACCTGGTTATCTGATTCTGACTCTATAGAGCAGAGGTCAGGAGACAGTGGGGAAGATCTAGGCGTTCTGGGAAAAAAGGCATTTGGCAGGGAGAGGAGAGAAAGACACCCTGGCCCTCACCACTCTTTAGTTCTGCAACACGTTCTTCCTCCTTTGTGCTGCTCTCCCTTTCTTCATATGGAACATCCAAACACTGCCCAGTTTTCCTTTGGTAAAATAAATACTTTTCCCAAGTACATGAACTTAATCAAATTTCCTTTGGTTAACAAGGATACCCCATGATCTATTATATCATTAGGTAATGTTATACTAAGTATAACAGAAGCCCACATGGATAAAGGACATGTGTGCCCAGCTCTGTGCATTAGAGATAGTATCTCTTTTATGCCTTCAAGCCTCCTAAAGTACTTCTCAGTATTATCAGTCTTATTTTTCAGAAGAGAAAACTGAGGGAAAAAAAAATTAAGTGATTTATACAAAGTCACCCAGCTAGTCAATGACAAAAAGAGATTTCAAGTTCCAGAGCCTACACCCATAGCCACTCTACTATATTGAAGAGATTAACTATGCAATTTGTGACTCAAAAAAAAAAAAAAAAAATACAGGTTTTACTCATTTATCTTCTCTTGAAAACAAAGAATCTATCACTTTAAGGAAGTTTATTATCATGCCCAATGATATGAACCATAAAACTATTTTTGAACCTTATTTAACACTTATTGACATCTACTAAGCAGATCTACCATGTTCACATTTATCATCTCAAAGTAAAATAAATGATTTAGTTTTGGGCTTTATCTCATCCATCCTTGGTCCTTGAAACAGCACGAAAGATACACTCTCTTCTTACTTGTTGTCACAAGATACTAGAGGCAAGCTGAGGAGAACATGCTGGGAAGTAATGCTCCACACTTTGTGTTAAGACTTTTCTTCTTTAAATAGAGCTTGTGTAAATCACAGACGAAGTTGACAAATTTCACGGCTTAGTCATGGTTAACGTATCGGATTTCATGGTTTGACAGGAGATTAACAAGAATATCACATTTGAGTTACAACTATTAGTAGATTCTTAGATATTTGGTAAAGAAACTCCGAGCTCTCCAAACCCCATTGCTCACTGCATACCACTTTTCGTCCTTCCCTCCATGGATGCAGAACCTCTGTGAATCCAGGGAGAGCAAACCGAGATCCTCCAGAGCTCCTCAGTCACCCCCTGGCTATCACAGGGGTGAGCTGCTGCCTAATGGGCTCTAGGGAAAGGTCTAGCATCATCGTGGAATAGAGCAAGCGTTAGCATTTATGACCCAATTCATAAAAGCGTAGACAGGAAGAAAAACATACTATGTTTGTACATAACACAGGCATTTCACCCTAACATCACATGCACTAAAGAGAGGAATGAATTATTATAGGTGTTGAAACTCAGATATTTTAGGGGAAAATTAAGTTTTCACATCTCAGATATTTTGGGTAAAATTTAAGATTTCACATGTTTATGAGGAGGCAGTTCAGCAGAGGTCTTGTTAAAAGCAGTGGCATCCAAGTAGAGACTTCAAAAAGCCTGCTGACTGCTGAGCCATTTGGCCTGAGGGCTCTGCATATCCTCTTTCGGTAAGAGCCCAGCTTGCCTGTCATTTTTGCGTAAAAGACAACCAATTTGTCAGCCATTTGCTTTAATTCTTTTTCTGAGTCTTCCCAACAATAAACTCCATCTACCTTCTGGTCTTCAATATCATATATCTGACTGGAGGATGGAAATTCACTTGCACCTCAGACCAGTCTCCTTCCCAGGCGATCCTCCTGGGCCTTATAGGATGTCCTTAATCAGAACCACATTACTCAGCAAGAGGAAGTCCTTGCACAGAGGCTGGCAAGACACTATGGCAAATTAGTTTCAGAACATGGAAGGTCAGATTGGGAATAAAACCTACAGTTATCTATTGTGTTTTCTTTAGCTGAGAAAATTAAGGCAGGGTGCCTGACTCTTAAATAACCAAGATTTGGATACGGAGCAGCCGTTTAGGAAAGGAGTTCCAATGACTGCTGTGCACAAGAGTCAGTTGTGGAAACTGAAGTCTTCACATTCCAGGTATTCTGGATGTGAGCAAGGATTTTCTCATTTTATCCACATAGGTTTTTATATTTCAGTAGCACCCTAGATGGGTAAAATAAAAATAGCTAAGGTATTACAGGTTTTGTCCAAAAATATAATTGTCATTTAACTTAGTGTGTCTGTGTGTACATAATACATATATCTATATACATATTACACACGTATATGTGTGCTAAGTAAACAAAGCATATTTTAATAATGATAACAGCTACTATTTATTACACTCTTATGTGACAGGCACTATACTAACCACTTTTCATATGTTATTTTATTTACTCTTTCAACAAACTCTCATGGTAGAGATTCTCTTTGTTTTTCTTTTACGGATGAAAAAAAAAACCCCTGAGATTAAAGGGGATTTGAGCCACAAAATTAGTCATCGAGCCATAAGTTGAACTCGGGGTGCCTGACTCCTGAACCTGTGTTTTTAAGCACTGTGGGATACTGAGCCCTGGAAATTCTCATCAGTTCCATTGAGATGGGTGCCCAGCTCACTCTCAAAAAAATACAAATTTCCTGACGGTGGGAATGAGGAGTCTATTACTTCACTAACACGCGACTGTGAAAGGCTTCGGGCAGATGGAGGGGAGGGTGTGAGAAAAGGGAGAAATTGTTGCAGAAACCCAAGACCTACCTCCTTCACAATTTTGCACAGGATTAGCCTGCCTGGGGAGACTCAGAGAACCAGAAGGACCAGGGGCCTTAGTGGGAACCTGTCCCCCACCCAACTTCAAACTGGCAGCCTTCCCTTCTCATGAATGAGCTGGCCCGAGAAATTTGGAGTAAGAAATATTTCCAGTGTGTCTCTACCTTAACTAACACCATGGGGGCAGCTAACAATTACAAAAGGAATGAACTTTTTCATCAAACGCCCTTCCATAAAACCATTTCCCAGGAAATGTAACACAGCATGGAGCTAGCCGACTGCAATTTTCCACCAACAATGAGCATCCTGGGGCACAGGTACTATATTTAAACGATTTTCCTCCAGCTTTTTGGCAAGGCTCTCTCTCAGGGAGACTCAGAGTTGAGCTGAGGTCTCATTCCCCTCCGGCCAGCAGGATAGGAATGTTTAAAGCGGCCCTGTCTCTTCAACACCCATGTGTAAAACGCCAATAAACAAGCCAGCAAAGACCTGCAGGCCTAATTGCCTTTTAACTCCGCCAAGATGATAAACTCCCTGAGTAAGGAAGGAAAGACTCCCAGGGATTTAACAAGTTTATCTGCCTGCCACTTGAACATTTTCTGTCTGCCTACACTTCAGTGAATTCACCAATAAAAGGATAAAAGGGCCCCGAACCTCAGACCCCTCAATGGCCGAGAAGCCACAGATTCAAAACGTATGCCCAGCAAAAATCAGCCCGTTAACCGAACTTTGTTTCACGTGCTTGTGAGGTCGAGGGCGAGGAAAGTGGGGCCGCTTGCCTGTTTCTAGCATCAGCCATTTCCCTGTTTTTGACTAAGGCCTACAGATCTTTACCTACAATAAAGAAAACTGTTCTCACAAAGAAACGGGAAAGGCAACTCATCCAGAAACCTCTAAAATTCAACTCAGGGGACTGTAATGACAGGAGAGAAGCCACATGGGCCCTGGTGGTGGAGGAATGGAGTGTGCTCATCAACATACTGGTCAGTTCTGCAAGGACATTTTTTATCTCTCCCTCCCTGAACTGACTTTGGAGTTTAGCATTTTAGTAGTTTTTGTGCATTTGTACCCTACCACCCAGAAGAAGAATTCTGAGAACTCTGTACAAATTGGAATTAAATTGGAAAAGCAAAGTAAAACAAAACCAAAAGACTTGGAGGCAGTACAGGGAGGTAGTGCCATTCAAGACATAAAAGAAAGGTGAATGGGCATAACCTCTCTGGGAGGTCACTTCACGATATTTATCAATATGAACGTGCAACTTTCCTTTTAGGAATTCATTCTAAAGAAATTATTGGACAAGTGCATAAAGGTGAAGCACAAGGAGCTATAGCATTCCAATAGGAAATATTTAAAAAGAACTACATTCTCATCATTAAGGACTGGTTAAATAATGCAAAAATTCTATACTCTGCAGCTAGAAAAAGGATGCTGTGTGTGTGTGTGTGTGTGTGTGTGTGTATATATATATATATGTATATAGGTATACATCTGTTAGTGTGAAAAGGTGTCCAACCTACAACATTAAGTTCAAAAAGCAAGTTATAAAAACATGTACAGTATGATTTCATTCTTTTTTTTTCCCCCAGAGGCTTGACATAGAAAAAGAACTCGGGGGCTTCCCTGGTGGCGCAGTGGTTGAGAGTCCGCCTGCCGATGCAGGGGACACGGGTTCGTGTCCCGGTCCGGGAAGATCCCACATGCCGCAGAGCGGCTAGGCCCCGTGAGCCATGGACACTGAGCCTCCGCGCCCGGAGCCTGTGCTCCGCAACGGGGGAGGCCACAACAGTGAGAGGCCCGCGTACCGCAAAAAAAAAAAAAAAAGAAAAAGAAAAAGAAAAAGAACTAGGAAGACACATAGTTCATCAAAATGTTAGTATTTCTGGACGGTGGAATTCTTTTGCAAAGACTTTTGAATTATTTGAAATTTTTAAATAATGAAAATGCATTGCCTTTAAAATCAGTTAAAGCACTAAAGCTAAAAAATAAAACATTCTGCCACCACCACTACTCTCCTGATCACCAGGAAGAGAACCCTATCTGAAAGAACTTTATGGAAAGATACAGTTTTCCTTTCTCAAGGAGACACAAGTGAAGAACGTTAAAGGATTTGGTCCTGACTTATCATCACATATAGTTGTTATTCCAGTATATTTTCCAATGAGATGAGAATGAACAGTGAAACTACAAGTGGGCTCAAAATCCCAGGGGGGTGTATTTCCTAGGTGGCCCGTGCTCCCCTCTACCCTTAAATCAGGGTAAAACGCTGAGAGCTCCTCTATTAAGCTGACCTGTTCCACTTAATAAAACAAGAGCAGCCCTAGAATAGGGTGCTTGCCAAATGAAAAATCTGAAACACTATTTTTCTATTAAAATCTCAACCATGTTTTTCCTATTGGAACCTGGAAACTGGACAAATTCTGAAGGAATCTAAAGGAATTTCTTTAGAAAAGAATTCTGTTAACACCAAAAGCTCCCCAAGCACTACACAAAGCAAATGCTAGAATGCATTACGCTGAAACGTGAAAACAGAAGTTCAAACCCACAGTGATGTGTCCTTCGCACCAGGCTTTGTGTTTATCAGGGCTTATTCGTTTGTACACTTATCCCTGTACATTTTCTTCATCTCCCTGCTTCATAATTTCATAATCAGTTCCAGATTTCCTATTTCTTTCACATTGGAAGGCATGGAATCCTGGATTTGGGATATGCAAGATTTAAGGGTAAGGAAGAGTGGAAAGTATGATAAAAATAAAATCAAAATGGAAGTTTTGTTTCATACCCACTGAGAAGTAACAAATTGAGAGCATGCCTCAGTACCCATTTGACCCTCAGAAACTGTTAGAACATGGACACGTGTATAAGAATTTCACGTGCAAAAGATCCTTTGGTTGGGAAATCTCCTTACCAGTGGATGGGGCTATGGGAAACTAAAAGGGTTCCCACATCAATGATGGGTACGTCTGCCAAAGCACTGTCGCGCTACTCTCAGAATTCAGAACTCTGTCCCTAGATTATAAAACAGTAAACTGAAATGTCAGCCTAATCTAGGATAAACTTCATCTCTCGAGTTAAAGACACTAGCCTCTCAACGGGTTTCAACTGGAGGTTTCTTTGAAGGAATGTTCTCAAATTCATTAAAGAAATTTCACTGACTTCACAGACTCTGGCCTCAAATAGGCGACCTGAGCTCTTCATTGCCCTGCAAAATGACCGTTCACCTTGAAGCTCTGCAAATTGGGATTAAGTTGGCCGTTTGCTTTTTACCGTGAAGATGACTCCCCGCCACTGATCACTGAGTCCCGGGGCAATCACCTGGTTGATCAATGATATCAAATTTAACTCTACAATGTGTCTCTTTTAAAATGCACATCCTTTCACGGGTTGGCTTTTTTAGGGATTTTGCTTTAGATGTAGTAGTGCTGCTTGACATTAGTGATTCCCCTCAATACAAACAAAAACAAACAAAACAAAAACAAAAAAACCCTTTTAGGACATATAACATGTTTTAAAAACCCAAGTTTAACTTTTCAACTGACTTGAAAGATCGGTGGTGTTTTCAGACGCATAAACTCATTTTTAAATTCTGCCTTGAATTCCACCTACTGAAATGCCGAAAGGCTGAGGCATCTCATCCGACTCTGATGTGCTCTTCGGAGCAACATTTACTTGCTTTTCACAGTGACTCTGCACATTCCAAAGACAGCGCAGCATAAACACATACACCAGCCTTTAGCTTTCACCCTCTAACCCCACCGTCTGCTTCCTGTGCACCCCATAATCTAAAACATCTCCTCTTCACAGGTATATGGTCTTGGATTTGTCATGGTGAACGCGAGACTTTACAAGGTCAATAAAATGACAGCTGCACAGAGGGGACGGGGTGGCTTTTACGGACTCTGACTCTAAAACACCACTGCCTTCGACTCCCAGGGATCAGGAACTTGAAAGCACTCCGATTCACTTAGCTCTGTGTTTGCCATAAAGTTAAGGCTAATCAGATTTCCCCCAACTTGCAGCCCTATCTTAAATCCCCAAGCTTCTCCTATGCAAACTTAACTGATGGAAGATGTGATTATGCCTTCTCAGGTCATAAATTCTAGATATTTATAACATAACTGTTGTCATTTAGGTCAATTAAGATGCTTTTACTGGCTCAGAACAACTACCTATGGGGCTTGTCCAATACTCTGGCGGTGGTTTATGACCCTGAGGGTGATTTTACCTTATAGAGGATATGAAAGATGACTGCACGCGAAAACGGTCAGGAGGCTCTCGAAGCGTTTTCCCCGCATTCTGATTACCTGCACCCATTTCCACTCTGTCTCTGGAAGTTCAGGCCCCTTCCTTACCCATTAAAACCACTGTTGGACTCGATAATTTCCCCCAGAATTGGTTTCTTTAATCCCCTTATTTTCCTCCAAAGACCTGAGAGGGAGGTAACACCTGAGACACTCTGATAAAACTCCCAAGTGGTGGGTTGGCTAAACAGCCAGCTGGGAAATGCCAGGCTTTTTCAAATGTGTAACGTGTACCTGTGGACAAGTGGGTTTTACTTTTCACATGGGGCAAACTGCTCTGTCAGGAAAAGTAGAATAGGGTGACAATAAAGAAAGAATGGAATATATTCGAGGATTTCATGCAGACAGGTTACAGCTTCTCCTTTTCCCTTGTGAAGTATCACTTATCCACCACTGTCTCCCTCCTGCTGTTTTTCCTTTCAACAAGAACCCTAAGCACCCACTATATTCCAGGCACTGTGCTGGGGGGTAGGGAGTACAGAGATCCAGAAACTCCTAGGTTGGCTGGAGACAGAGGCACATTAATAATGATAATACAAAGTGTTAATAGGCAACAAGAGGGTCCTGCACAGCAAATTCTGGAAGCCCTGAGAAGTGGCATTTCCACTTTTGGAGGGGAGGGAGTTCTTTAGGGAAGGCTCCTTGGAAAAAAAGAATTCCTAGTCTGAGGCTCAGGAAATGCAAGGAGACAGCTGGGCCAACTGGGGGAGAACAGCACTACCAGCAGGGAGAACACGAGCAAGGCTCATGGGGAAGGCGGAGGACCCGTGGGGAATGCAGAGGAGGTCGGTGTCCTGGAGCATCGCACACCTGACAGGCAGTGGTGAGAGCTGAGGTTGCAAAGGAAAGCCAGGACAAGATCCTGGAGGGCTTTGTATTCATGTAACATAAGCTATTACTTTTCTTGTTCAAAGGAGACCTGGTATAATGGCACCCTTTTCGCAAAACCAACCGGATGGAGCTGAAAGAACTATTTTCTTTTTCTCTCCCAAATCTATTTTGCTCCATGCTTCAATCAACAGCTGGCATTGTAAATCCTCCAGCCACACATGCCAAACAGAACTGTCTGAAACTTCGGTCACACCTCCCTCGGTAGAGAACACTTTGCTCTTGATTAGCAAACCTACAGTATTTGTAGAAGCCAGGTAAAACATCCAAAATTCGACTTGGTAAACATATACCAAACGCTGACCCCATACGGGGCACTGTCCTGGGGATGAGTCAGAAATGTGGCGGAGGAGGTGTGACCTCGGTGTGCAGTGTGATTTTGATGTACACAGTGACACACCCTGGGTTTTAGAATTTAAAGGCCTTTTATCATTTGATTTTTTCTTGCAGTTCTGATGATAATTTGCTTGAGTTTGGCCACAAAACAAAACAAAACAGAAAAACCAACACAACAACTACTAGGTGAAAGGAGGGCACTCGTGTGGAAAACACGCTACAGCAATGGCATTTGAAAGTGTGCAGTACGGGAGAATGCAAGCTACTGGCAATTTCCCTCAAATTAACTGCTTAAAGGTACTACAGAGATCCAGGCTCAGAAAGTGACAGTGATGATCCAGGCAGTCACAAGTTTCTCAAAATGATCAAACTGTAGTTCATTTTCAAGAGTCTCATGGAAGTTTTTGCCTGCTATTAAAATTTTAAAATACTTGACTTTGTTTATAGCCTACCTGGTTCCAAAAAGGATTAAAGCACCTAAGACCAAATAGAAGAGGCTCATATTACTGGAGAAGGGAGGAGTGGGGCTTGAGTTACATCTGCCATGCAAAGGTCAAGTTGGTTCCAACTGGGACTGGGACCGTGCTGATGAAACTCAAAGCTTTTCTAAAACAGACTATTCCGATTGAATACACAATTCTACAGCTGCTGGGTGACAGGCAGGAGCTACGAACCCATTTCTAGAGGAAGTCTGGGAACCAAGAGCTTCATCAGCTGCATGGAAATCCCACATAAAGAATTCACTTTCTTTCACTGGTCTCTATGCCCAAATGTGTATTTACACATTTACACATATTCGACCCCTAGGACAGTGCAGGGTGGGGGCACCGCCTCCACTGCCTGGTTTGCATTTCAGTTTCACCACTGGAGCAAGTAAGTCACCTAACCTTTCACTTCTTCAGTTTCTTCATCTGGAAATGTAGCTAATAGTAGTCTTCATCTCAGAGGATTATTGCGAAGATTGTAAGAATTAATACATGTAAACAGTGCCTGGCACTTATTAAGTGCTCAATAAATGTTAGCTATAATTATTATTTTCTAGTCTTCTGTTAAGCACAGAGAGAACAGCAGAAATAGACCATTGCTTTGTCATAAGGGTCTTGTTGTCTAGCTGGAGACAAGATCACCATAGGGGAAACCACGGTGATCAGGAAAAGGGAATTCAGGGGAAAAGTGAGTTAGAATTCTTAAGAGGCTCAGGAGTTCAGGAGAGGAGGAGATAATGCCACTTCCAAAATTTAAGAGGAGGCTTCCTAAAGGAACGTATCTAGGCTGGATCCAATAGGTAGGATTTAGACAGAAAATAGGGCATTTCATATAATGGCAAATAATACAAAGACACGGAAAGAAGAATGAACACTATATATTTTTAGAAGAGGAAAAAGTATGTCATTATCTTGGAGTGGTGGAAAATGTAGAAAAACTGCCTGGGGGACCCATTTGGGAGGAATATGAGGATAAGGCAGAGGTAATTGAAGCTAATGTGGTTGGAAACAGGAGGAACTGGCAATCTGTCGTCAGGGGAGGGACGCAGAGAAAGTGGCATTTCAGGAAGGTGAGCCTGGCTGAGACACGCAGGTTGGATGGGCTGAGAAAGTTCTGAGTCAGGGAAACCACCAAGATGCCGCCACAGGGGTGAGGTGATGTGGCCCACGACGGACTTGTACTGAGAGGACAGAAAGGAAGTGGTGGATGGGAAAGTTGCTCTGTGGGTAGAACTGGCTCGCCTTGGTCAGTGACTAGACATCTAGACATGAGGTTGAAATGCACAGAATCTAGAGTCCCATATTTTGGGTTTCAGGCCCAGCTCTGCCACTCAGCAGCCTTGGATCCAGGGCTCTGACTCAGTGTAAGCTCAGTTTCTTCCTTAACAAAATGGAAGCAAGAGTGCCTACTTTATACCGATGAAAAGGACTTAGCACAACACCTGGCTCACAGCAAAGTGGTCAAAAAAGGTTAAC
Source organism: Leucopleurus acutus (assembly GCF_964270905.1). NCBI lineage: Eukaryota > Metazoa > Chordata > Mammalia > Artiodactyla > Delphinidae > Leucopleurus > Leucopleurus acutus. Next base: position 33,981,321 of record NC_139153.1, on the reverse strand, counting down.
CATTTGTTTGGTGTTGTTATGATAAAGAAGAAAGAAAAAATGAGGGCAAGAAAATAGAGTCTCTATATTTGGTCCCTAAGTCACTGAGAGAGACACAGTCCTAACCGCTCCCTAGTTCCCTCCTCAGGAGACCTCATTAACATTTAACACGAGCCATTTAATGTCCTGAAGACAAATAGAGATGTCAGTATGAATAGACACTCATTTGTTGTATCCCCTTTATTACATACCTAATATACTTCTATCTCACCAAGGAAACCAACTCTTTCCAAAAATATCAGACCAAAGGAAAATGGTGATAACTTTGCTTCATTTAAAAGAAATAGCTAAAGATAAAGAGGTAAGAACTTTGTACTTTATTTCATAAGAAGAGGGAGGAAAAAAGATGACACACTGTACCAGTGATTACCTGCCCATTTTAAGCCCTGTCAGCAACACAAAGACTTAAACTGAAGCTAAATCCAGGGCACATTATCCCTTTAAGCCCCTCTGTTAACTTAAGGGGACTGAAAGGCATTTCTGCATTTCTACAGGAGGTTCGTGGTAGGTTCAGAAAACTTTTAAAGAGGTGCCTTATTATCTCAGGTAGGTGTGTTCCAAAGAATCTAAACTGAATGTACTTTTGTTTTAGTTCCTGAAAATGTTTCTCATCTACCTGTTTCCCAGAGTCCATCTTGCACAATGCAAATTACAGAGTCAGGTCATGCTGACCTAGTAAGTCTGGAATGAAAAGCTAAGGAAGTGGGGCAACACGGGGAAACTCTTCAACAGCATTCCTTTTTGACCCTTGCAGAACTGTCCTTGATGGCTCTGAGTGTGTGAGCCTTTGCGTCACTGTTAAGCTGCAAGGTACTTGGAAACAAAGTTTTGAGAAAAGCCACAAAAATCAAAGGAGAAAAGGCAAAATGACCTGCTGCTGATTAGTGCTAATAATCAGCTCTGGTGGTCACCAACGTTAGGACTTCCAACCCTTCAAGAAACTAGCAGGAGAGAAATGATGGAGTAACTCCCCCACGTCTGCTAATGCATATCTGCTAAGGAACGGATGCTCCAGTCCACAGACCATCCTAGACCATGGATGACCAATGATCACTTTTTCTAGCCTTTATACATGCAACTGGCTAATATACACAATTAATGAGCTTTTACTAGCCAGCCCTGCTTCCATACTGAATATAGCCCAAGCCAGTGATTGCTTTCATTACAGAAGGAAATAAATGGCTTCTCAAGGTTCTTCATTAAAGATGGCATTGGAAAAGTAACCCCTAACAGATGCACGGCACAGAAGAACTGCTACTGCTCACCAAAGACATAAAACCTAAATAAAAATACCTTTAGCTACCACAGAAGCTCCACAAGCACCTTAAACTTGGCATCTGTGCATAAGAACACAGGTTGTAGGGTCTCTCAGACCTGAAGTTCTGTTCAACACGTAAGAGCCATGTATCCTTGGCCAAGCAACATCTCTGAGTACCAGCTCCTAGCCTTTAAAATGGAGCCAATATCTACCTACCTCTTTGGACATCATACAGGTCAAATGGATTAACACATATAAAGCATTTAGATTATGCCTGGCATGTGAGAATTATGCTATAAATATTAGCTACTGCTATTAATGTAAAATCAAGAAAGGAACCACCTCTACCCCACTACACAGTGTTGTCATCCAGGCTATGAGTAAATTCTGATCAGTGGAAAAATCCTCCCTGAATGAGACAGAAACACAGAAAAATTTGGCTTCAGCTTCATAATACTGTTGAGTCAACTGTTTCTCTAGAAATTTCCCTTTTCTCTGGGTCCATTTTAAAAATCATCTTTAGCACAACAAATCAGATCAGTCATGTGGGTGATCCAGTGTTGTCACTTTAATACTTGGAAGCCGTAAGTGTATAGACAAGATTAGCGGGAGGACAAGTAACTTAAAGTCATGGAACCATGGGACCATGGAGCTGCCTAGGACTTTGAAAACCTTTTAGTTTAACTGTTTCGTGATATAGATACCAAGAGGGAACGTATCTTACCTCCACAAGGCCACAAGGGACAGAGGAAGGACTAAAATCCTCAGTCCGGGACATTTTGGCCACTACCACTTTTAACTGAAGAGATTAGCTGTTCTTTGGAGTTTCAGTAAAACGTGACTGTGAAATCATCTTGACTTGGTACCATTTTTTGATGGGGAGGAAGGGGCTGAGGTCATATTTTAGCTACTGATTCAGTTCTTTCAATGGTTACGGATACATTTAGGCTTGCTTTCTATTTTATTTTGGGTCAGCTTTGGAAATGTTTATTTTTTCAGGAAACTGTTCGTTGTATCTGGTTTTAAAAATATATTGGCACAAAGTTAGTCATAACACCTTGCGTAATAAAAACAAGTCCCTGTTGTATCTGTAGTTATGTCTCTATCTTACTTCCTAATGAAGCATGTTGTAGCTTCTCTACTTTCTTTCTCCTGTCTGGCCTGGACAAAGGTTAGACTATAGAGGAGTTGTCCAACAGAACTTTCTACCACCACGGAAGTCTTCCACTATGTGCTTGTACAATGTGGATAGACCTGCACTGTCCAACACTGCAGCAGTACCCACTAGCTCAATGTGGTTACTGAGCCCTTGAAATATGACTGAGGAACTGAATTAAAATTTTTATTTAATTTATTTAAATTTAAATAGTCACATTTGGCTAGTGGTTATCACATTGGACAACACAGGTAGATATAAAACCTTTTCAAAGATTTAGCTTTTCCTGGATCATTTCTTGTTACCGTTGATGTTCTCTATTTTACATATTTATGCCTTTGACCTAAAAAGAGTTTCCTTCATTTTACTTCTTTACATTTACTCTGTTTTTATGAAGACTAGTCATCAGCCGGGACACAGACCTATGCAGCACTCTATTGAGACCTGAATTCCTGCTTCCTTGGATTCAAGTCCCAAAGGCTTAGCAGAAAAAGTCTGTGAAAAAGGTTACTGAAGAGAAAAGATGAAAAGCTGAAGGCTTCCCAGATGAAAGCCAAGCCAGAAACCTGGCTGTTAAGAATATTTTCTCTCCTCTGAAAAATGAATTAGTTGAATCCAATGTGACACTGAAAGGAAAATCAAAATGCTTGAAGAGCAGGCTGTGGACTTGAACACCCATGTAACTGGATTCCTCCTTGGGACTGAAGGCTCTGACACATGATACTTGGTAGAGAGGGTCCTGCTAGCCTTGCTGAAATCTGGACACCATGGGCCTTTTTTATATGGGGAATTTTTAATATAAATAGACTTGAGAACCAGGAGCTTAGCTACCCAGGGGTTTCTGCCATTTGGGACTAAGTAAGGATGGAAGCCACAGGAAAAAGAAACAGATGAACCACTGTAAAGGGATGAGAAGAAATCTCCTTCTGACTAGAGGGAGTCAGTGTCCAGGCTTGAAGGTGAGAGCCACCCTCCATAAAATAAGAATTCATTACACTTCCATTCCACGGTCCTCCAGGTCTTGCTGCACTTTGTGCCACCGTACAATATACACTGTGAAACTCAATATCAGAAGGGATGCCCAGCAGGGTGACGGGGAGGCCGCAGCTCCCAGAGACAATCAGAAGCCACTGAGCGAGGAATTCTGGAGGCTCAGGCTTTTTCTGCTTTGATGGCTGGGGTTAGGGGCAAGGGGCAAGGCTTACCCCAAAGGGACTCGAAGACACCAGAAATAAAGAGAATGAACCTAAAACACAACGAAACTTATGGTGATTTGGAAAGCACTGCAGGTGAAGTTAGCCTATGATTTCAAATTTTCCTGCTGATTTTACTACAGTACATCAAGGTGTCTTATAAGATCCTCGTCTCTTGCTACTTCTGAATTGTACTCTAAATGGCCGGAGAATCCTAACCACTTACATTATGTAGTTATACCCAGAAAGTTACAGACACGCGTATTAGCTGTTCCCTGATAATTTGTCTCATTAAACAACTAATTACAGTGCCAGGCACTGTGCCAGGGGCAGGGCTCACAATGGTAAATCATACAGATAAAGGTACTTCTCGTGGATGGATGTTCCACTGAAGACAGACAGACATGTTCTCAAATAAACAACATGACATGGTGACAAGTGCTATCATGAGTACAAAACAGGTGAATGTGATGGGGAGGGCCTGGAGGACAGGGGAGGCACTTTGGATGGTGTGGTTAGGGAGGGCCACGTCAGCAGTAACAGGCTGAGAACTACACGACAAGAAGTCTTGCAAAGATGGAGGGGAATGGGTTCCAGGCCCAGGAGACAGCAGGCTCAGAGGTTCTGAGGTAGGAATGAGCTTGGCATGTTGGAGGGGCAGAAGAAAGCCAGGGTTCCAGGGCTGCAGTGAACCATGGTATGGTGGTAGGAGAGAAGGTGGGCGAGGGATACAGGGGCCAGACCGGAGGGGCTCTTTTGAGTGAGAGTAAGGACTTTGGATTATAGGTTCATGAAATACTTGAGGTCTCTCTCCTAAAGCACAGTGTCAGCTAAGACAGGTTTTATACTTCCTTACTGACCCTCAAAGCATAGTAGACCCTGATCTGGGTGAGTTTTCCTCAAAGAAAGGGCAGATTACATTGGTGCTTTTTGCCCAATGAGCTGGGCAAGAAACCAAGTTCTTCCAAGAACTCCCCATGTGTCTCTGACCATCAAAGACCCTACTGTGGGGGGCTTCACCGAGCTCCAGGGCCTCCCTGGTGGGCACACAGTCGACTCGGGGAGGCCCAAACCCCTTGGCAATCATCCTGCTTCGGCCTCTGGATTTCACACAAAGATTTTTTTCCCTCTGCCACTGGGAAAAGTACATAAAATAAGTGTGCGCTTGAAAATCAGACAGAGAGTAAATATCCAGGGCAGCTGGGCTGTGATCTAGATAACACGGGAGAAACTAAGAGTGGGGAGTCACGTAACATAAAAATAAGAAAGAAAGAAAGAAAGAAAGAAAGAGAGAGAGAGAGAGAGAGAGAGAGAGGAAGGAAGGAAGGAAGGAAGGAAGAGAGAGAGAGAGAGAGAAAGAGAGAAAGAGAGAAAGAAAGAGAAAGAAAGAAAGAGAAAGAAAGAAAGAAAGAAAGAAAGAAAGAAAGAAAGGAAGGAAGGAAGGAAGGAAGGAAGGAAGGAAGGAAGAAAGAAAGAATCATGGCAGTAATGATTGGTTTGGAAAAAAAAAAAATAGATGGAAAGAATTTGGAAGGTAACAACTTCCAGATGGTCCGGGTGGTGAAGATAGCTATATATAGAGAAAGAGGGGCTAATTAGTTCCTGGGCCGAGGCCCCAGTTTCTGTTAAGTGAGTGATTGTCTCACGGTGGTTTAGTCCAATACTAAGGGACATACACCACTTCGCAAGTAAATTAAGTATTTGGGTTTTTTCCCAAGCAATGGGAATTGCCCAACCTTAATACAATTAATTAAGACTCAATGAATGTTTAATTTAGTTCTGGTGCTTGTACCAGGGACACAGTGGGCTCTTTGTTTTGGCCAGGGCTCCTAAATATTGGAAAAAGGGAAGCAGGCTGAAAGAGAGCAAGGGTTAGTCAATAGCTTTCCCCCAAATGCTCAGATGCACAAGTTGGTTTCCAAACGTAACAGCCAATTCAGTGAAACCCAAGAGATTGCCCTAGGAGGAGGCTGTGGACCTTCCAGGAGGAAAGGAAAATTATTGCCTCACGCCTCTGGGTTGGCACACCCCAAGTTATAAGCTAGTCTTTCAAACGCCCTCTCCAAAACTCTAGCTCTGCCAACTAAATGGACCATCTTTACAGTGCATGCTCAACTAAACTCTCATTTGATTTCTTCCTAATTTTGAGTCAGAAATTCCCAGCAGTGAAAAGGTCTGAGAAAGTTTAGGAGGTAGGAAGAGTGGTTGGAATGCTGCTTCCAGAATACTGTGACCAAATGGACTGCGTTTGGCTGGCCACTAACCATCACCTGACAGGCGCTGGACAAACACGTGGGGATTTTTATCACTATAGAATCCACACTACTGGCTCCTGAGAAAAGCCCACAAAGAACAACAACAACAAAAAGTGCTTCCGTTTACTGTGTATCTACTGTGTGTCAGCTGTGTGTGGTGTTTCTCATAGATTATCTCATTCAACTTTCGCAACAACTTTGAACAGTCAGCGTTCTTATCATCCCCTGTGGTACACACACAGAAGCTGAGGCTCTGAGATATTAAGTACTTTGCCCAAGATCTCATAGCTAGTAAATGCAGGAATGCCTGACCCTGGAGCCTGCACCTACTCTCGCTCGCTCCTGATACTGTGCTGACTTACTCTCTAGGTGAACTCCCATGGGGTGGACGAGCTGGAGGGATTGCCAAACAGCTGGCTCTCTCTATGCGCACCAGCAGAGGAAGGCTCAACCTTTTAGCCAGAGAGCAAATGTGTCCTGTACGCCCATCTATATACTACCTTGCAGAGTTGGCAAATGGTGAGAACTACAGGTGGATCCACAGAACAATGGCTTCCCATCCTGGTCAGGTTGGACCAGAGAACTAATTGGTTGGAGAAGAGAATCAAGGAGGCCCAGGGCATGAATAACTGTGAGGCTCAAGCCATTTTTTTTTTTTTTTCTGGAATCTGGTCCTGCTCACTCTTGATCCACTGCTGGAAGGCTGTCAAGCTCTGGGAGACGGGGTGAGATGAAGGTAAGGAGGCAAGGATTATTGGCCCAAATTCCCATGGCTCCATTCTCTTGTTTGGTTTCGGCGAAAGCCCGAGGGGTGGCCCAAGGACACCCCGGCTTGACCATGGGCTAATGAGCCCCCACCTTCACCTTACCCTATAGGACCTTTAGCAGCCTGAGGAGATTTCAGTCCTAACCTAAAACTTTAAGACTACTCAGAAGATGTAACTCACCTAAACTATCTTAGATTATAAAATTTAAAGCAGAGAAGAAAAGAAGTTGGTTAGCTAGCTAAGTTTCTAAGAGGTTCAATGACTTATGAGAGGTCACCAGGTTAGTGGCAAAACCAGGACAAAAAAGGCAAGCGTCCAAATTCCTACTATGTGGTTTTCCCATTATATCATCCTGTCGTTATTTTTTCCCAAGTATCCACTGGTTGTCCAGTGGTCCATCTATGCATTCAGTCGAGAGAATCCTTATTGCCTACTATCTGCAAGGCATTGGAAAGTGCAAATATAAGTAACTCTGCTCTGTTGTGGGCTTTCGTGGGTTCTGAGACAAGTAACTGATGACTTGTACTGTGCCTGATGCATGAAAAGAGAGGCATGAAAGCACCGGATAACGTAACTCAGGGAAGACTGAAAAGAGCTAGAAATACCCCTGGATGTCAGTACAACTGGAAGAGTACCTGGTGCAGAGAAGGCACTTCAAGCTATGTATTGAACGAACGAATAAGTGAATGAACAAACAGAAGTGTCTCCAGCATAATCTGCACTGCTGAGCCTTAAGAACGCTAGGCAATAGCGACCGTGGAATAATTACTCCCTCACGTGACTTTGCGAGGGGATCCTGTGTCAGTTCAGGAGGTAAGATCTCAGGACTCTGGAATCAGAAAGACCTACACTGGAATCCTGCTGTGCCACCTACTCACCATATGTCCCTGGCAAGTCAGTACCTTGTCCTCTCCCATTCTTGCCCAGTAAGAGGGCAAAATAATACAACCTCCCTTATTAGGCTGGTGGGAAGATTAGAATTTGGTAAAGTAAAATGCTCCAGAAATACAAGCAATTCCTATGGGAATTCTTTCCAACGTAACTAAAAGCTTCTCTATTTTATCCATCCTTCCATCCATCCATCCATTTATTTACCTATTTGTACTTTCTATTCACCAGGCATTATCTTAGCATTCTAGAAGTACTAACACATTGAATCCTCGTAACAACCCAATGTGTCAGGTACCATCATCTTCCATTTTACAAACAAGGAAAACAAACAGCAAAGAGGTTAAGTGACTTTCCAAAGTCACATAGCTAGAAAGTGACCAAGGCAGGAGTCCCATGCAGGCAGCCTGGCCTCTGAGTCTGTGCACTTGGTCACTGTGCTATGCTGCCTGCCAACAGTGAAAGGAGGCTCACTTCCTGTCCCCTGAAAACATAAATGGTCTTTTCACCACTATTCCCACATGGTTCAAAAGACTACTTTTCACGAGACTAATACCTAACACTTAAAAAACCATGTGATCATCAAAATGGTCACGTCAGCCTGGCAAGGCATAGCTATAGCTCTGAACCCACTTGTTAGAGGAGTGACATGGTTCACCGAAGCAAACAGCACCAGGACACTGGTGACTAGATGCTCACCACCCCCAGTTCCTACAGCACCATCAGGCTGACGATGTGGTTTCTCCATCCATGGCATGACTGGGTTGGTCTGGGACCTCAATTTGATGCCAGGCAAAGCACAAATGTCCAGACAACTCTGGTGGCATTGCTTGCCGGGGAGGATTCAGCCGCTGCCTCGTGTGTCATCTTCTGAACTCTGCCCTATATCTCTAATTCTTCATCATCATATTTATAATCATCATAAAAAAATAAGTTTTAATCTTTAGCAATATGAGCCAGAAATTTCATATATGTTATCTCAGATAACCCTGTAATAACCACGTGAGTTAGGTGTTGCTGTCCACATTTTAAAACTGAAGTGCAGAGTTCCCTTTCTTTCTTTATTTCTCTGCCAGGCCTATGCCCACGGTTAACCAGTTAGTCTTGCTGGGAGTGGGCACAGAGCCAGGTCACTCTTTCCACTACTCCATTCTGCCTGCCCTCTGTATGGCACAGAGCTCCATGACCCTCTCATGATCATAATTTTATTATCTATGGATGAGAAATTCCACAACGACAAAAATGTATCAGGGATACATCAACCCTTTTAAATCATTTTGTATTTTATCAACCACACCAAATCTATGTATATCTGAAAAACAGTCAACTATACTATATTATCTATCAATCCAGTGGTCAGACGGCACATTTGGGCATTTTATAAAATAACTGTGTCCCTTGCCCACAAAGTTTCTGGAAATGCAGGAACCCCTGGCAAGCGTATGTGTCTCCCCCTACTTGGGCTATGAGTTCCTTAGGGACTGCTTCTTACTTCAGTGCTTAGCATATAAAAGGTGTTTAATTTAACATGTGTTGACAGAGCAGGTACATTCATAAACACTCAATGGCCTTTCATTCATTCAAGAAATATTTACTGAGTACCTTCTATGTGCCAGGCACTGGTCTAGAATCTGGGGCCATAGCAGTGAAAAAATGGAAATAGACGAAACAGATGAACACATACACAGTAAATCATAAGCACGTGAATTAATATATACAACCTAACTGGGAGGCAGATAGGCATTATTCTCATTTAGAAGGTAAATGAAGTTAATAAGTGACTTGCCTCTTGTGCCCAGCAAGTTGGGGGCAACAAGCCAGGAGGTGAGCTCTTGTAAAGTTGTCGCTGAGACACATTACTTTTATTCTAACGCATAGGCTTCCAGGTGATTAATATCCTCAGACTGTAACAACTAGATTATCAACCTCCTATTGCCAAGATGAGTAAAAACAATCATCTCTAACATTCAGATAGCACCTTGTCTATCTAATCTCTTTCACTCTACCATTATTTCATTTTAAAGATAAGGAAGGTGAGGCCTAAGGAATATCTTACCTAAATTTACATAGTTAGTAATTTCGGATACTTCTTAGATACATTTTCTTAAATATGGAATATGGATTTTGTTTTGTAAAATATATATTTGACCATTTAATCTTTTACTTCTAGGTTATCTATATAACTTATTTATTGAACAAACATTATTGAGGCCCTAATATACTCGGGGTACTGTGGTAGCTTCTGAGGATACTTGAGGGGATGATTTATACACGGTTCATTTCCTATAGAATTTACAGTTTGTTGGGGAAAGACAGTTACTGAACAAGTTTTGATTCTTATAAAACACTTTCAAGGAATTCTCTTCCAATTTGCACCCTGGTTAGTCACAGATATCACATGTATCTTTCCGCTTGCCTTTTGTGCTCTATAGCCTACTGGTAGACCCAGATACATTGGCCATTAGTTAGGTGGAAGAACCGAGACTCATCAGCTACACATAAAGAGGGCCAGTGGTGTTCAGGGTACAGGGATTGAAATTAGGTATTCTAGAGGTTCAGTGAAATGCGTAGGCTCTAAAGTTGAATTCTAAAGCAGAAGCCTAGAGGTGAACATAAGCAATAATACGAAGGTGGAATTTCCTAAGGCAGGAGGAGCATGTTGTTGGGACCAAATTCAGCATATGCAGGGACAGAGTCCATAAACGATATATTCAGTAGAAGCGGGTGAGGGGTGGCCAAGACAGGGTCAGAAGTAAAGGCCATAGTGAATCTCAAAAGGACAGTTGTGGCATAGATGGCGGGTGGACTGACAGATGCTGCCTGTAATGGGGTAACTAAAGGCTTCCCTCGAGAGCCTTCTCTGGGACTAGACAGTCCCTGAGAGAAGAATATTTCCTAGTGGGCAACTCAGGGTCAAATGGGAAAGCCCTTTATAATTCTAATGAAATTGGGAGGGGGAAGGGTGGGTCTCATTTTTCTTAGCAGAAAAATCTCCTTCTAGGTAAAGACTCACTTTTGTTGGGTGAATATTTTAATATGACTGAGGCTGCCAAAAGGCAAGTTGAATAACAATGGATTGTTGATAAATTGCCTTTTAAGAAGGATGCGTCCAGTCAACCTGAGTAGTTCTTTAAGGTCATTTAAGTTTTGAGTAGAATCTGAATTTTTTAGGACAATAGAACATAATTTAGAGATTTATGGGGAAAACATCAAGAAGGAAAGTCTATTCGTTGGTATACCTATTGGCTAGTAGCCAAAGAATCACTCCTGGAGAAAAAAAATCTAATAGAGATTATCATTAAGCGGTTTGCTGTAAGGTATGCAATGTAAATTTACTCCTTTATTTCTTCAATTAAAAACTGTATCTTCTCTTTAGAAATTCTTAAATCAGGATTTTACTTTTTTCACCTACCTCAGAAAAGGTATCACTTTCATTTTTATGGGAAATCAAGTGAACGTCGTATGCTTAATATGTCATCTACTCTTCTGTAATAGAACATGTCCAACCAAAACATCTGCATGAGATATTTAAGGGGGGGGATTACAAGGTCAATTAGTGAAATTATTAGTTTTCCAAACTGGAAGGTTCCATATCCCTGTCTTGCCATATTTATTTCTGCTCTGAAGTGACAGCTAATGTGAAGTAGAATATTCTAATAAAACCTGAAAAACTGAGGACAAAAAATCTGCATTGCTCCTTAATGCTTCTGTGAAGTACACTTGACTTTGGAGCACATGACCAAGTACTGAGTCCTTACTAAAGTTGGTAGAGGAAAAACTAGAGGTTATTCATATGGGGAGTCATATACAGATTACAATATTAATAATAGTTGATGCTACTTAGCGCTACTATGTCTTAATGCTTTCCTTACATTACCTCATTGAGTTTAATCTTTACTCCAATGATATGCTTTGGTGTTAATAGCTATGGTGTTAATTACCTTGGCCTTGAACTGACACACATCACTACTTCTCATTTTCCACCGGCAAAACTTAGTTCTGTGGTAACACTAGATAGAAAAGAAGCTGGAAAACGCATTCTCTTCCTAGAAATAATTCTGTACTTTGAAAGAGAGAGCACACACTTGATAGACAGCCAGTCATATTGGCCATATCAGCCAGGTGGATAGTATCCCCATTATATAGATGAGAAAACTGAGGCTTAGAGCAACCAAATTCCTCAATGTCTCACAAATAGAAGTGGAAGAGCCTGCTCCATGCCGGATATTTTTTTAGATGCTTAATGCATATTTAAGTTTAAGGCAAAGATCCGTTAAGTTAGATGAAACAAAGTTAAGCCAATAGTCGCAACGAACAGAATGAAAAGACAGCAGGAGCCATTAAATAGAATAAATAACTTCTCTATTTACTGATAAGGAATGAACTCCAAGATATGTTGTTAAATGAAAAAGAAAGAGCAAACCAGGTTGATACAATTTGTATATCTTAAAATCGTCTTTATACACACTCATTTGTCCTCATGCATACACAGGCTGTCTCTGGAAGAAGGATACACAAACTGCTGGCACAGTAATTTCTTCTGGGGAAGGGAAGTGAAGGCTTGGAGAGGAACTGACCTTTCATTATAAACCCATTTATACCTTTTGAGTATTCTATTTCGCACATGTAATTACCTATGAAAAATTTAAGATTTAAACAAAAATACAAAAAGTGATCAGAAGATGGCATAAACCTTTGAGAAGTGCCGCTCTTCTTCCAGGCTGGAGAGAACTCCTCTGAGCTGACCTTCCACCCACACTCTGACTGCTGCCCAGTTTGCAAGAACACTATCCCTGACTCCCTTTGACCTGACACCATAGTGACTCCTGACAATCTTAGGGGACACTGACCATGGTGCCATTGCCGATAAACAACTCTTAGACATGGTTCTGCTTCCCCATTTCCTGGCAACTGAATGATCCAGGTCGACTAATCACCAGTCCAACCCCCCCCCCCCGCCCCCCCGCAAATTTACCACTTGTGTCTGCATCTACTTCCTGATGACTGACTAGCCGTCATCCTGGATAACTGGCCCAGGGCAGCACACACATGGAAAATCTGCAGAAATAAACGGAGATGTACAGCTTGGTAAAAAAGTGATTTTGAGAACATTATCCTTTGAGAACAAAGGATAAGGAAGTTTCAAATGTGAATTTTTATGATTAAGGCTTTTAAAAGAAAACAGGTATCACTTTTCTCCATTCTCGCTTATCAGAGCAAATCATTAGTGATTTTTATGCCAGCTATCTCATTAGGTCAAGCTTTACCTCAGCCAGAACTAATTTTCACAGACGTGAAAGTAGGTGCAAACAACCTAAAAAAAAGAGAGAGGGAGTGAAGAGTCTGCCCTTATGGAGTTTACTTACATTCTCCTGAGTCCAGGAAGAATAAATACATTTCTCCCTTGACCCTTCATGCAAAAGCAAATTTAAACCTTAAAGGATTTTGTCCTTGATTCGTTTTAATCAATACAAAGATGATTCAGATACACATCTCTCCAGGCCCCTTTCCTTGCTGGCTATAGGCCGCATCATAAAACATACCATGCCTGGGAATAAAGGATCTCAGATGGGAAAGGCCTCTTGCTCTGCCTACCTCCCACATGGCCCGCTAGTGGCTCCATTTGTGTTCCAAGAGCAGGGGACCTGTCACTCCAAAGGGGCCCCTTCAGATGTGGTGAGTTTGTGACACTTATCAAATGCTGCAGAGACCTCTGCATTAGGCCAGCTTAGTACAAAAGGGTCTGGTTCCCTTCTCTTCTCAAGTCTGTGGTTTTTACAGGGGATCTGAAGGGGTGGTTAGGAATTCAGGTCATGGAATGCCCCAGACATGAGTGCCGTTTATAAGAATCTGCTCATGCCAGAAGTAATAGACAAAAGTTGAAGTAATTTATCTCCTTTGAATATTACATTTTATGCATTCATGCATCCTCCCAGGATATCCAATCCACAGACTGCCTTGAAGCTACTTGGGATGTATGTACCCCATACATCCACGCTCCTACTATTTATTGGGACCAGCTTGCTCCATTTCTACCATCCTGTCTGATTCTACCTATTAAATATTGTCAGTCTCGGCTGTAACATAATCCTGGCTGAGATTCACATGCGAGATGTAATCTTGACAAGCCATTTGGAATCTCTTCTAAAAAAATGTAAAAGCCAGCTTTCTGCCAGAGGAATGAATCAATCTGATAAAAATGTATACAGGGGAAGCCTAATCAGTTCATATGAGAACTTGTCAGTAGAACCTCTACTTGGACTGTAAGATTAAACCATCTTCATAAATTGTCATTAGAAGGAGGCATGGTCCATTCAGCTGTCCTCCTATTTCTAGTTAGAAACTCTGGTTTGCATTTCTCGGGTGGAGACGTTGGCAAAAGCCATGTCAAGGATGAGCATCAGAAGGATAATGAAATCTCACTTTTACTCACTAATAGTGGTTCATTTTTTATTTTTATTTTTTATTTTTGCTGTGTTGGGTCTTCGTTTCTGTGCGAGGGCTATCTCTAGTTGTGGCAAGCGGGGGCCACTCTTCATCGTGGTGCGCGGGCCCCTCATTATCGCGGGCTTTCCCGTTGCGGAGCACAGGCTCCAGACGTGCAGGCTCAGTAGTTGTGGCTCACGGGCCTAGTTGCTCCGCGGCATGTGGGATCCTCCCAGACCAGGGCTCGAACCCATGTCCCCTGCATTAGCAGGCAGACTCTCAACCACTGCGCCACCAGGAAAGCCCAGTGGTTCATTTTTAACCTGTGAAAGCAGGATGGTAGCTCTTCCCTCTCCCACAGCAGTTTGGAGAGTTCTGAAGGGGACAATCTGCCTCGCTCTATTATTTCTTTCTTCTAAACATCCTCTTTTCTGACCTCTTACCAGATAATCACCCACTGATTATTTTAAAAGTATGCTAATATTTAGACAAATCCTCCAAGATCTCTCTCAGGTTGGAACAGGAAATGCTTTATGTCATTTTAATGTTTATCAACATTAGTGGTGAAATCATATCATTATGAAGGAAAACATTTTCAGATGATTTTTTGATACCGTCCAAAGCGATCTGTGTGTGAGTTCAGGATGACGCACAATGAAGAAGCATCTCGAACACAAGCTTTGCCAAATGAGTTAGCGATTTCACGCACCTATCACTTTAAATAGCAAGAGTTTCCATCAGAGAGTTAAAAAAATAAATTTTCAACCTTTCTATCTTTCTTCCCTTCTCACAGTAATCCACACTAACAGGGGGAGATTAAGGACCAACGTGAGCCACGTTGTCAGAGAGTGAAGTTGACAGCACAGGATTTGGAGACTAACAGGCCTGGTTCCAGCCCTGTCTGTGGCTTTCTGGCTTAATGACCTTGGGAAAGTTACTCAGCCTCCCTCAGCCTCCATTTCACCGTCTGCAAAATGGAATGATAACATCATCGACTCACACAAGGATTGAGCACAGTGCCTGAGATACTCCGTGGGCCTAGCGCAGTGTATAGAGCACCTTGATGATGGGTGATTATTTGTTCCACGAATTAATGAATGGGTCAATGAATGAATCTATTCCCACCAAAACAGTAATGTGTTAAATCAGGGGTTAGTTGGCAAACTTTTCCCGCAAGGGGCCAGAGAATAAATGTTTTAGGCTTTGTAGGCCACACGGTCCCTGTTACAACTTCAGCTCTGCTTTGTAGCAGAAACCAGCCACAGACAATAAAGGAATGGGTGTGGGCTGTGCTCCAATAAAACTTTATTTGCAAAGACAGGCAGGGGCCTGGATTTAGCCTGCAGGCCGTCGTTGGGAGACCCATGTTCTAATGATCAACCAGACTGACTTTCAAAATAAGTGCTCAGTCATGACTGAGAAGCCCAGTGTCAGAACAAAGCATTCACAGGGAAACTTGGAGGTGATTTGAGGTCAGACCCTCCCAGCTCTACTCCAGCCATTCCCTGCGCCCTGTCACACTCTCCCCCACCATTTTCAGGACCCATCATGGTCTCACAGTTATGCCGGGGTCCTCCTATCTCCCAGTTCCTCTCCTGGGGACTCACCCAGCCAACAAACCAGGCTGTATCCAGTTGCTCCCTGCGACCAGTCCTGTGGTGAGGTTCTGGCAGGGCAAAGGTCCTCCGGGAACACATCCCTTCTTTTTCTACTCAAACCACTGACAACCCTCTCTTGCCCCAAATCCTCAGAGATGGAAATGGAAACCTTCCTGTCCACAGCCAGGCCAAGAAATGGAAATGCTATTCCCTATCACACTCCTTTTAATCTCAAGAAGATGGAAATGCTGCTGAAGATGGAAAGGCATGGGCCTGAGCTGCTAAAAGAATGGGTTGCGGCTTTGTTGAGGTAGCATTTCTATGTGCTGAGCGCCTATCGTGTTCCAGGCACTGCCGAGAGCCCACCCCCCATACCTCACCGCCAAAGCCCTCTGTACAGAGGGAGAAGCAGAGCTCGGAAAGCCTGGAGGACTTGTCCAAAAACACAGCCTGGGAGCAAGGACTGGCACCAAAGCTGCAGTGACCCAGGTCTGACCAATTCAAAAGCCCAAGTTATGAAAATCCATTCTCTGCCCCTGGGTACACATGGCAGCTCTAACCCACTGAGTATTCACTGGAGTCAGGCTTTCAAATTTAGTACAATTTGCAAGCATTTTCCTTACTGACATGTTCACTTGTTTTTTGCCATCTTCCCTGCTAGACTATAAACTCAAAAGAGATTGGTTTGTATACTCAACATAGTCCCTGGCACACTGTAGGTGTTTATTACATATCTGTAGAATGAGTTAAGAAAGAATAATAATGAGGATATTAGATAGTAGTACTATTTATGGGCCAGGCACTGGGCTGAGAATTTTTTTTTTTTTTTTGCGGTGCGCGGGCCTCTCACTGCTGTGGCCTCTCCCGTTGCGGAGCACAGGCTCTGGACGCGCAGGCTCAGCAGCCATGGCTCACGGGCCCAGCCGCTCCGTGGCATGTGGGATCCTCCCGGACCGGGTGCACGAACCCATGTCCCCTGCATCGGCAGGCGGACTCTCAACCACTGCGCCACCGAGGAAGCCCTGGGCTGAGAATGTGACACACATCAGCTCAACGATGCCTCCAGCTCCACAAGTTAGTTACTGTTTTTTCCCGTTTTATTGATGATAAAACTAAGGTTCTGAAAGGTTAACCCTGTAGCTCAAGGTCAGAAAGCTAACAAATGGCAGAAGCAATAACTGAACCCAATTCTGTTGCTCTCTTAACCCAGATTCCTCTTATTCCATTCAGTTCCTACCACACAATGATCGCCCTTGTCCCAACCCAGGCAGTGAGCCCGCTGGCCCAGGGCCCTGTTCCTTCCACGACAAAAAGTCATCTTTTCTCTTTCTCGCTGACCATGTCTGTTCCTAGTGTCTGGAAATTGCCCTCACCTATAAAATCAGGATAATTTTCCATTGTCAACACACATCCCAACCTCCTCCATGGGGTTTTTGTGAGAATTAACTCCATTTGCAGCCATTAATTCAGTTGTTAAAAGTACAAGTAGCTTTTTCTCCATTTTTACATGGCTTCCCAAATGGTTAATGCTGATTTCTTTCTTGGTGCAAACACAAGGCGCTCATAACTTTTCAATGGATTATGAAAGTTATTCCCCCAGGGGCTCGGCAGTCATCGCTGAGCATAGCTTTGACATGATGTCAGTGAATTTAGTCCTTACCGCCCTAATAGTGGTTCTTAATAATATTATTGGAATTGTTATTACCTTCAATTAAAAGGTTGGCCATGAGTGACTTACTACTTCAGAGAGACTCCCCAAAGATTCTCATTAGAGTTTGCCGTCCTTTCGCCAAAGGGCACCATAAGAACAGGAACCAAAGTCCTTGCCCATCCCCCAAATAAATATATTAATAAATACACAGCATTCAAATATTTTATGTTTTTGGCTGGCTACCAGGTTTTAAATTGACTTCCTTAAAGGTGGACAGGGCTGGCTAATCACTACCACTTTGTTTTTAAAAACAAAAAGGAAATCAGAAAAACGTTAAATTTTTTTCTTATTTTTACTCACCAAACTATATTAGAATAGTATTAAGAGTGCAGCTGCAGCCTTCACAGAATGGTCCACCTCTTATCTTGCTAGAGACTGGGCAGCACAGAGGTCGGTTTCAAAGACAATAGGAGGAATGGTCCCTGGTAAACACTACCTATTACATCTCCCTTGACCATACTTGAGGGTTGAGAACGCCCTGGAGAAATGCCTTCGAGGTCAGGTGAATGGCTCATTGGATTCAGGGTCAGTGAGCTGACTCTGGAAATGAGCCTAGAGCTGTAGGTAGGTCTCAAGAGAAAAACGGGAACATGTAGGTTGGATCAAAAGAGGGCTTAGACTGTGCCCAGAATTTGATGCTCACACATCAAGGAAACATGTCACCCACCTCTGGGGAGACTGAGTCCAAGTGCTAGGACAGGAACACTACCTGCATCTTCAGAAGGAGTATCAGAATGCCCCCAGACCTAATGGACAGCGAAGAGAACTGTCTCAAGGATATGGGAACAAATCCTGGGGACCCAGCTGCAGAGCTTCAGGGGAGGGTTTTTTTAGGGCAGGACAGACAGTCAATCCATACCCAGGAGATCAGGGAGGCTGGAGTGCCCACAGGAGAGAGAGAAAGCACAAGCTGGGGCCAAAGAGGAAGAAGACACTGGAACACAGTATCTGGTCCATAATGGACACACTCATATTTGTTAGATGAATGAACAAATGGATGGATGGTTGGGAGAGACCTAATATTCTGCTTGGCCTGAAAGCTCCATCAACGTAAGTCTGCATCAGCTAAGAAAGGTTATCTGTGTGCTACACCCAGGCTCATTTCGTCATATGTTCCAGAAAACTCTCCCCTGCTTTTAACCCAGCCAAACCCAAGCCGACTCACTTGCATGAATTTATGGTACTTTTGTTCCTGTGGGGTATGCGTGTGTTTAATCTTTGTTTCTAAAAAAATTACTTACTTAACCCCCCGGGGCTGCTTTTGAGTTTATCAAGGGCAGGAAGCAGATGTTTTCACACTTGGACCCAGGCTGTGAGAGAAGAGGTGCTGCATCACTGTGTCGAGTAGGCAGACCCACGGAGGGCTGGAGCCCCGAGGAGAACCATGTCGAACTGGGAGGAAATGACTTTAGGAGCACTGCCTAGGAAATCCTGCACTGCCTGATATCAAAGAATGCCACGATTCACAGGTCCTGCGGCAGCATTTTACCTCCCGGGAGAAGAAGTCTGTTGGGGCAGCCAAGCCTTGGCTTTGATTCTTTGTCTGCTTCTTTGGTGGCTAACAGGGCCTTCCTGCCTCTTTGACACCCCATTCTTTGTTCATCCATCTTTGTCAAGGAATGACATTCCAGGTCTTTCAGCAAGCCTCCCATTCCAGGAATAGCCTTGCAGCCTGGTTCTGCCCAAATTTCTTTCTGTTCTCGACACATACTAATGCTTTCTCTGTCATATTTTTCTAGAGATCCTACCTTATCTACAGGCCTGGAAGGAGAAACCCCACAAACAGCTTGATCTGCCCTAACTTGCTAGAGTTGACTGTACCAAGAGAGGACTCGTTGCTTCAGGCAAATACATCTGTAACTCTAGCCAGTGACCTGTAGCTTGTGGCCTGGTTCTGAGGTTGACCAACGAGTTTCCTCCCCTAGAGATTGAGAAAGAGGGATTTCAAGAGACTGAGTCAGTCCAGGAAAAGGTTGTGGGGACATGCAGGCCATGGCAAGAGTATAATGAAGGTAGAGTAAGTTGGATGAGAGGGAAACAAAAGAACAGATGAGAAAATAGAAGACAGACATCTTGATATTCCACTCTCCAGATCCAGTCCTGTACAGCTCGGCTATGCTCCCAGCCCTTCAACTCTGTGACAGTCCCCTGCAGATTTTCAACAAACCCCTTGCGTCAGATGCTCTTTTTGCCTGCACGTCATTAAGTATAGTTTCATTTTGTAGCAGGACCTTGATTTTTCCTTTGGGGCATCACAGTTCCCCCACTGTCAGACCCTGGGGAGGGAACGTGACACAGGCCTAACTAATCAAAATATCCTATTTCTTAGCTACACAGTGATTGGTTCAGGGATGGGAATGTGATAAGAGTTGCTGTGGTGAGATTCCATATAGAGATTTTTGCTGGAACTACTGGGAGAGTGAGACTTTCATATTTCTCGGGTATCTATACAGTTATATAACCATCTGGGGATGTCAGCAGCTGTTTTTCTATCTTATGGTAAATCTCTTGGTGGAATTCTGCTAAGGAACGAGATTTCTTTAGGGGAAAGCAAAGCCAAGAGGTGGTGAGAGACAGAGTCCGAATATATATTTTTAGCCCCTGGATCCAGCCATACCTGAAGGCATGACATCTTGATTTTTAAGATATAAGAGCCAATATATCCCTCTTCCTTTTATTAAAAAAATAGTTTGAACTGATGCAAGAGTCCTAACTACTACATATTTCTCTTGAATTCCGATAGACTGGATAGGTCACGATACCTTGCAGCACAGAAGCCTTCCCTCCCAATCCTGTCCCCCTTTTCCTTCCACCACTTACTCTGTCATGAACAAGGTGTTAAAAGAAGAGCATAAATTTTGACTTTAGCTATCTTGGTGCCTTTGTAAACTGCATATTCACCATCTGGCCATCTTTTCCACCCATCTTGCTATCCCATTAAGTTTCTCAGTTTGATTCATGTAGTCTTAAATGTGTTCTGAGAGCATAAGAGGGTCATGAAGAATATTTTATGGTGAAGAATAGAAGTGTTGCCCATCACTTCCATCCAAACCCCATTAGCCATTCATTCTGCAGAATCAAGCCCCAGTACCTCCATTTTACTATCTGCAAAATGAGAATAGTAAAAATACCTCCTCTTTCTTCAATTTAAAATGAAAAAAGGAGAATGAGGAGTACTTCAAAAGTGAAGAGTTACAATGTGTAACTGTTCTACAACAAGCATGCATTTCTTGCGTAATAAGGAAAGACTTTTAAAAGTTACTTATTAAGAAAAAAAGTCAGTGTAATATGTGAACACACAGAGTTGACTGAATGCTATAGAAAAAGTGACGGTTTAGGCCTTAGAAAAACTTAGTGGTGTTTGAAATGCAATACCAGACACTTACTATGACCTTAAGTGAGTTACCTAACTTTTCTCAAGGTTTTTCCATATGTTGAAACTAGGACAATATCCCATATCCCATAGGCTCACTGTCAGCAATAACAAAAATAAATAAACATACATAAAGTGCTTTGGCACTTAGTAGGTACGTGTGTGTGTGTGTGTGTGTGTGTGTGTGTGTGTGTGTGTGTGTGTGTGTGTGTGATAAACAGATAATATATGATGGGAAGACAGGGGTGTAGATCAAAGTTACTTATATCTATGATCAAGTATCTCTGTCCATGGATAGACATCAACAGTGTAGGTGAACCCCTTCAAATTTATTTTGTGCATGGGGATTTTCTAGAAGGAGCCTCCTCAATTATCATGTTCTCCAACCAAACGGTCCAAGACCTTGGAAAGATTAAGCATCATCAGTGTAAACAGAGAGATATAGACTGATGGATACTTTGTTCCCATGTTGCCCACTGCCCCTAATTCAGAGCACATAAACAGTAGTCATCTAGAGTAAGAACCTCTCCAATGGAAACACACCAGGTTCTCCTTATTGGAGTTAAACTGGGACCTGGATGAGAACACCCCTTTGACAGGGATCAAAACTTCAGAGTACATATTGGAGAAGAGAGTTGGGACATCAAAGATGAGATGAAAATTTTTGGAAATCAATACACATATCTTATTCTTAATAAAATTTAGGTTACAATTTCAACAACTCACTACTTCCTGTAAAGCAGGTAGCAGTCCGTGGCCTGTTAGGAACTGGGCTACAGAGCAGGAGGTGAGCAGTGGGTGAGCAAGCGATGCTTCATCTGTATTTTTTTTTTATATAACTTTTTTTTTGAATTTATTTTTTTATACAGCAGGTTCTTATTAGTCGTCCATTATATACACATCAGTGTATACATGTCAATCCCAGTCTCCCAATTCAGCACACCACCACCCCCACACACCCTCCCCGCCGCTTCCCCGCCTTGGTGTCCATACGTTTATTCTCTACATCTGTGTCTCAATTTCTGCCCTGCAAACTGGTTCATCTGTCATTTTCCTAGGTTCCACATATATGCGTTAATATACGATATTTGTTTTTCTCTTTCTGACTTCCTTCACTCTGTATGACAGTCTCTAGATCCATCCACGTAGCTACAAATGACTCAATTCCATTCCTTTTTATGGCTGAGTAATATTCCATTGTATATATGTACCACAACTTCTTTATCCATTCGTATGTCGATGGGCATTTAGGTTGCTTCCATGACCTGGCCATTGTAAACAGTGCTGCAATGAACATTGGGGTGCATGTGTCTTTTTGAATTAGGGTTTTCTCTGCATATATGCCCAGTTGTGGGATTGCTGTGTCGTATGGTAGTTCTATTTGTACTTTTTTAAGGAACCTCCATACTGTTCTCCATAGTGGCTGTATCAATTTACATTCCCACCAACAGTGCAAGAGGGTTCCCTTTTCTCCACACCCTCTCCAGCATTTCTTGTTTGTAGATTTTCTGATGATGCCCATTCTAACCGGTGTGAGGTGATACCTCACTGTAGTTCTGATTTGCATTTCTCTAATAATTAGTGATGCTGAACAGCTTTTCATGTGCTTCTTGGCCAACTGTCTTCTTTGGAGAAATGTCTATTTAGGTCTTCTGCCCAATTTTGGATTGGGTTCTTTGTTTTTTTTAATACTGAGCTGCATGAGCTGTTTATATCTTTTGGAGATTAATCCTTTGTCCGTTGATTCGTTTGCAAATATTTTCTCCCATTCTGAGGGTTGTCTTCTCGTCTTGTTTATGGTTTCCTTTGCTGTACAAAAGCTTTTAAGTTTCATTAGGTCCCATTTGTTTATTTTTGTTTTTATTTCCATTACTCTAGGAGGTGGATCAAAAAAGATCTTGCTGTGATTTATGTTATAGAGTGCTCTTCCTATGTTTTCCTCTAAGAGTTTTATAGTGTCCGGTCTTACATTTAGGTCTCGAATCCATTTTGAGTTTATTTTTGTGTATGGTGTTAGGGAGTGTTCTAACTTCATTCTTTTACATGTAGCTGTCCAGCTTTCCCAGCATCACTTACTGAAGAGACTGTCCTTTCTCCACTGTATATCTTTGCCTCCTTTGTCATAGACTAGTTGACCATAGGTGCGTGGGTTTATCTCTGAGCTTTCTATCGTGTTCCATTGATCAATATTTCTGTTTCTGTGCCAGTACCATATTGTCTTGATTACTGTAGCTTTGTAGTATAGTCTGAAATGAGTGAGTCTGATTCTTCCAGCTCCGTTTTTTTCCCTCAACACTGCTTTGGCTATTCGGGGTCTTTTGTGTCTCCATACAAATTTTAAGATTTTTTGTTCTAGTTCTGTAAAAAATGCCATTGGTAATTTAATAGGGATTGCATTGAATCTGTAGATTGCTTTGGGTAGTATAGTCATTTTCACAATGTTCATTCGTCCAATCCAAGAACATGGTATTTCTCTCCATCTGTTGGTATCATCTGTAATTTCTTTCATCAGTGCCTGATACGTTTTCTGCATACAGGTCTTTTGTCTCCCTAGGTAGGTTTATTCCTAGGTATTTTATTATTTTTGTTGCAGTGGTAAATGGGAGGGCTTCCTTAACTTCTCTTTCAGATTTTTCATCATTAGTGCATAGGAATGCAAGAGATTTCTGTGCATTAATTTTGTATCCTGCTGCTTTACCAAATTCATCGTTTAGCTCTAGCAGTTTTCTGGTGGCATCTTTAGGATTCTCTATGTACACTATCATGTCATCTGCAAACACTGACTGTTTTACTTCTTCTTTTCTGATTTGGATTCCTTTTATTTCTTTTTCTTCTCTGATTTCCGTGGCTAGGACTTCCAAAACTATGTTGAATAACAGTGGTGAGAGTGGACATCCTTGTCTTGTTCCTGATCTTAGAGGAAATGCTTTCAGTTTTTCACCATTGAGAATGATGTTTGCTGTGGGTTTGTCATATATGGCCTTTATTATGTTGAGGTAGGTTCCCTCTATGCCCACTTTCTGGAGAGTTTTTATCATAAATAGGTGTTGAATTTTGTCAAAAGCTTTTTCTGCATCTATTGAGATGATCATATGGTTTTCATTCTTCAGTTTGTTAATACGGTGTACCACATTGATTGATTTGCGTACATTGAAGAATCCTTGCATCCCTGGGATAAATCCCACTTGATCATGGTGTATGATCCTTTCAGTGTGTTGTTGGATTCTGTATGTTAGTATTTTGTTGAGGATTTTTGCATCTGTATTCATCAGTGATATTAGTCTGTAATTTTCTTGTTTTGTAGTATCTTTGTCTGGTTTTGGTATCAGGGTGATGGTGGCCTCGTAGAATGAGTTTGGGAGTGTTCCTTCCTCTGCTATAATTTGGAAGAGTTTGAGAAGGACAGGTGTTAGCTCTTCTCTAAATGTTTGATAGAAGTCACCTGTGAAGCCATCTGGTCCTGGACTTTGGTTTGTTGGAAGATTTTTAATCCCAGTTTCAATTTCATTCCTTGTGATTGGTCTGTTCATATTTTCTATTTCTTCCTGGTTCAGTCTTGGAAGGTTATACTTTTCTAAGAATTTGTCCATTTCTTCCAGGTTGTCCATTTTATTGGCATAGAGTTGCTTGTAGTAGTCTATTAGGATGCTTTGTATTTCTGCCATGTCTGTTGTAACCTCTCCTTTTTCATTTCTAATTTTATTGATTTGAGTCCTCTCCCTCTTTTTCTTGATGAGTCTGGCTAATGGTTTATCAATTTTGTTTATCTTCTCAAAGAACCAGCTTTTAGTTTTATTGATCTTTGCTATTGTTTTCTTTGTTTCTATTTCATTTCTTTCTGCTCTGATTTTTATGATTTCTTTCCTTCTGCTAACTTTGGGTTTGGTTTGTTCTTCTTTCTTTAGTTCCTTTAGGTGTAAGGTTAGATTGTTTATTTGAGATTTTTCTTGTTTCTTGAGGTAGGTTTGCATAGCTATAAACTTCCCTCTTAGAACTACTTTTGCTGCATCCCATAGGTTTTGGATCGTCGTGTTTCCATTGTCATTTGTCTCTGAGTATTTTCTGATTTCCTCTTTGATTTCTTCAGTGATTTCTTGATTATTTAGTAACGTACTGTTTAGCCTCCATGTGTTTTTTATGTTTTTTCCCCTGTAATTCATTTCTAATCTCATAGCGTTGTGGTCAGAAAAGATGCTTCATATGATTTCAATTTTCTTAAATTTACTGAGGCTTGATTTGTGACCCAAGATGTGATCTATCCTGGAGAATGTTCCGTGCGCACTTGAGAAGCAAGTGTAATCTGCTATTTTGGATGGAATGTCCTATAAATATCAATTAAATCTATCTGGTCTATTGTGTCATTTAAAGCTTGTGTTTCCTTATTAATTTTCCGTTTGGATGATCTGTCC
Organism: Leucopleurus acutus; assembly: GCF_964270905.1. Lineage (NCBI taxonomy): Eukaryota > Metazoa > Chordata > Mammalia > Artiodactyla > Delphinidae > Leucopleurus > Leucopleurus acutus. The sequence continues at coordinate 33,956,248 of NC_139153.1, read as the reverse complement.
ATTGGTGTATGTGAGGTGTTAAAGTCCCCCACTATTATTGTGTTAGTGTCGATTTCCTCTTTTAGAGCTGTTAGCAGTTGTCTTATGTAATGAGGTGCTCCTATGTTGGGTGCATATATGTTTATAATTGTTATATCTTCTTCTTGGATTGATCCCTTGATCATTACGTAGTGTCCTTCCTTGTCCCTTGTAACTTTATTTTAAAGTCTATTTTATCTGATATGAGGATTGCTACTCCAGTTTTCTTTTGATTTCCATTTGCATGGAATATCTTTTTCCGTCCCCTCACTTTCAGCCTGTATGTGTCCCTAGGTCTGAAGTGGGTCTCTTGTAGACAGCATACATATGGGTCTTGTTTTTGTATCCATTCAGCAAGCCTGTGTCTTTTGGTAGGAGCATTTAATCCATTCACGTTTAAGGTAATTATCGTTATGTATGTTCCTATTACCATTTTCTTAATTGGTTTGGGTTTGTTTTTGTAAGTCCTTTTCTTCTCTTGTGTTTCCCACTTAGAGAAGTTCCTTTAGCATTTGTTGTAGAGCTGGTTTGGTGGTGCTGAATTCTCTTAGCTTTTGCTTGTCTGTAAAGCTTTTGATTTCTCCGTCGAATCTGAATGAGATCCTTGCGGGGTAGAGTAATCTTGGTTGTAGGTTTTCCCTTTCATCACTTTAAGTATATCATGCCACTCCCTTCTGGCCTGTAGAGTTTCTGCTGAGAAATCAGCTGTTAACCTTATCGGAGTTCCCTTGCATGTTATTTGTCATTTTTCCCTTGATGCTTTCAATAATTTTTCTTTGTCTTTAATTTTGCCAATTTGATTACTATGTGTCTCGGTGTGTTTCTCCTTGGGTTTAACCTGTATGGGACTTGCTGCGCTTCCTGGACTTGGGTGGCTATTTCCTTTCCCATGTTAGGGAAGTTTTTGACTATAATCTCTTCAAATATTTTCTCGGGTCCTTCTCTCTCTCTTCTCCTTCTGGGACCCCTATCATGCAAATGTTGTTGCGTTTAATGTTGTCCCAGAGGTCTCTTAGGCTGTCTTCATTTCTTTTCATTCTTTTTTCTTTATTCTGTTCCACAGCAGTGAATTTCACCATTCTGTCTTCCAGGTCACTTATCCGTTCTTCTGCCTCAGTTATTCTGCTACTGATTCCTTCTAGTGTAGTCTTCATTTCAGTTATTGTATTGTTCATCTCTGTTTGTTTGTTCTTTAATTCTTCTAGATCTTTGTTAAACATTTCTTGCATCTTCTCGATCTTTGCCTCCATTCTTTTTCCAAGGTCCTGGATCACCTTAACTATCATTATTCTGAATGCTTTTTCTGGAAGATTGCCTATCTCCACTTCATTTAGTTGTTTTTCTGGGGTTTTATCTCGTTCCTTCATCTGGTACATAGCCCTCTGTCTTTTCATCTTGTCTATCTTTCTGTGAATGTGGTTTTTGTTCCACAGGCTGCAGGACTGTAGTTCTTCTGGCTTCTGCTTCATCTGTATTTACAGCCGCTCCCCATTGCTCACATTACTGTGTGAGCTCCACCACCTGTCAGATCAGTGGCGCCATTAGATTCTCATAGGAGCGTGAACCATGCTGTGAACTGCGCATGCGAGGGATCTAGGTTACACGCTCCTTATGAGAATCTAATGCCTGATGATCTGAGGTGGAGCTGAGGCAGTGATGCTAGCACTGGGGAGTGGCAGCAAATACAGATTATCATTAGCAGAGAGGTCTGACTGCACAGAGACCATAATAAATCAATTGCTTGCAGACTCATAGCAAAACCCTATCAGTGAGTGGCAACTGACAATTAAATTGCATCTGGTGGCAGGCTTTAGAGTGGCAAGTGAGTTGATGTACTTCAATTGTAAAGCTGCATCTGGTGGCAAGCTTTAAGTCAGAATCCGACACTTATTTTAGTCTGCGCATGGCCTGCCCATTATTTTATTTTCCACTTCCTTCCGTTCCTCTTGTCTGCACTGCACACTTGTCTCAGTCACAGTTTTGGTAAGCCCACAAGTTAACCCTAGCCAAAATGAGTAAAAAATAAATGTCACTGGAGAGCTTCTTTGAAAAGGAGGAAAGACCCAATCATGAAACAGCAGAAGACTCTAAGACTGCCAACAAAAAGAAAGCTGCATTTAAAAGAAAATACTAAGAGTCCTACTTAAATTACGGGTTAATTGCAACAGATGATTCACGTTCTCCAAGCTCGCTTTGTATACTATGTGGCGACCAGCTACCCAATGAAGCCATGAAACCTTTGAAACTGCTTCGCCACACGGAGACCAAGCACCCTGCATTAAGAGACAAGCCTTTGGAGTTTTTCAAAAGAAAAAAGCGTGAACACAAAGAACAGAAGCAATTATTGAAGGCCACCACTTCATCAAATGTGTCTGCACTGAGAGCATCATTCTTAGTGGCTAACCCCATTGCTAAAGCTAAGAAGCCCTTTACTACTGGTAAAGAGTTGATCCTGCCTGCTGCTAAGGACATCTGTCGTGAACTTTTAGGAGAGGCCGCAGTTCCAAAGGTGGCACGTGTTCCTCTTTCAGCTAGCCCCATAACTAGAGAAGCTGATGAAACAGCAGAGGATACTGAGGCACAATTGTTACGAGAGGATTAATGAGTCACCGTGGTACGCAATCCAGGTTGATGAGTACAATGTTGACAGCAAGGCAACAATGCTTGGTTTTGTGCAGTATATTTTTCAGGAGGATGTGCATGAGGATATGCTATGTGCATGAGGATATCCTCTGTGCACTTTTGTTGCCAACCAACACCACAGCTGCAGAACTATTCAAGTCTTTGTATGATTACGTATCAGGAAAACTGAATTAGTCATTTTGTGTCAGTAAATGCACGGATGGAGAGGCTGCCACGACTGGACAGCTTTCTGGTTTCACTACTCAGGTCAGAGATGTCACTTCTGAATGTGAGTCTACGCACTGTGTCATCCATAGAGAAATGCTGGCTAGCCGAAAAATGTCACCTGAACTTAACAGCGTTTTGCAGGATGTGATTAAAGTTATCAACCACATTAAAGTACATGCCCTTAACTCACGTCTGTTCGTGCAGCTCTGTGAGGAGATGGACGCAGAGCACACACGTCTTCTCTTATACACAGAAGTGAGACGGCTTTCTTAAGGTAGATCACTGGCCAGAGTGTTTGAGTTACAAAAGCCACTCCAGAGATTTCTTTTAGAAAAACAGTCACCACTGGCAGCACATTTCAGTGACACAGAATGGGTCGCAAAACTTACTTGTGTGACATATTCCACCTGCTCAATGAACTCAATCTGTCACTTCAGGGGAGGATGACAACTGTGTTCAAGTCGGCAGATAAAGTGGCTGCATTCAAAGCCAAACTGGAATTACGGGGGTAATAAGTGAATACTGGGATTTTTGACATGTTTCAAACATTAGCAGAGATTTTGGAAGCGACTGAGCCAGGGCCTTCTTTCTCCCAGCTGGTGCATGATCACCTATCTCAGCTTTCAAAAGAGTTTGAGCATTACTTCCCAACCACAAAAGACGCCCGGGCTGGGAAGGAATGGGTCCATGACCCATTTGTGAATAAGCCAGGTGAATCGACTTTGTCCGTGCTAGAAGAGGATCAACTGCTTGAGATCGCAAATGACGGTGGCCTTAAAAGTATGTCTGAGACAACTTCAAATCTCCATACGTTCTGGATTAAAGTCAAGGGGAACATCCTGAGATTGCCACAAAAGCACTGAAAAGGCTGCTTCCATTTCCAACATCCTATCTTTATGAAGCAGGGTTTTCTGCAGTGACAGCGACCAAAACGAGATCACGGAGAAGACTGGACATAAGCAACACACGTCGGTGTCATCGCCTCCCATCACCCCCAGATGGGACCATCTAGTTGCAGGAAAACAAGCTCAGGGTTCCCACTGATTCTGCATTATGGTGAGTTGTGTAATTATTTCATTATATATCACACTGTAATAATAATAGACATAAAGTGCACAGTAAATGTAATGTGCTTGAATCATCCCCAAACCACCCCACCCCCGGTCCATGGAAAAACTGTCTTCCACGAAACCGGTCCCTGGTGCCAAAAAGGTTGGGGACCGCTGCTGTAAAGAGCAAAGAATAAAATGTGTTGACTTATTTGACCCATTTTTTGCCTAACGTGGCTGTATGAGTGTATGATTTGACATCCTTTACTTCCATTAGCCCAGTCATTAAGAGGGTGACATTTGCAAAAATATTTGCGACTTCTGCCATTTCCCCAAGGATATGTCACAGCATCTAACATCCAGTCACTCACTTTGAAGCCCCTGATGTGTCATCATGCTTACTGACTTTTCTCTTTTTAACTGATACAAGTTGTCTTCATTCGTTAATGAACGTGCATGTAATACAAACTTGGTTTCTAACATCGTTTTCATCAACTCGATAAACGTTTGCATCTTTTGAAAAATCTGTTGCTTCATCTTGCAAGTAATGTATGATCTATTCTCACTGTATTTCTGGATGCTGGATAATCCAATAAAGACAGATACACAAAGGAGCTGACTCTTAACATAGTGGGAGGCCCAACATGAAATGGGGAAGATGTCTAAGTGAGGCTAATTTGATAAGTGGTCAATTAATTCATGAATGTTTTCATGTTATGACAATGTTGGCTTTCCTGCAACCTTTAAACCACTGGCCTCAGAGAGTGAATTTTCGGATAAGGGGACTCCTGTATAGTTAGTACAAACTAGTGCCAGGTTGGTACAGGGACAAGAGAGCCTTTCAGTGCGTCTTCCCATAAAAGCCATGTTGCACATAGCGGCTGGTGAGGGGGAAAGAATACATTTCAGATAAGTGCATATTAAGTAAGCCCTTGAGGATCAGTCCATGAACTCTAGACTAGTGAAAATGAGGCCCACATTCCAAAACAATTTTGCAACCCCCCCCTTTTTTAATAACAACTCATTTTTACGTAGGGGTTTGCCTGTTCTGCAATTCGGTAATAGTGAATTTCTGTTTATTGTGTTTCTGGATAACAAGGTGTGCCTGTGTTTCTTTCTTGCTTGCATATCAGTTTGCAGAAAGTAACTGCCCTGCAATTCTTAATCCAACCCCTTCACGCATTCCTTTCTGCATTGTTCCAGTTTGTCATGTCTGAGCTGTCACCTGAGAGCTGATCTTCCTTTGCTCAAGTCCATTCAAGAAGCATCTTTATCCTTCAAGATGTCTGGTGCATAGATGGACTGTTTTGACTGAGCTAGCAAAACATATACAGAGCATCTTTTCCCAAAGTACGCATGGGTTACTTCCCAAAGAAAAAAAAGCTTATAAAATAAAATAGTGGAATTTAGATTTATGACTTTTTTTTAGGGTGGGGTGTTACTTTGTAAATGGAACCTAAAAAAACAATAATATTAATACTTGCTCCTTTTTACCAAAATCTTTTTACATGCCAGACACTGTGCTAGCCATTTTATATGCACAATCTGTTTTGGTCCTTATAATAAATAACCTTCCCTGAAAGTTTTTTTTTAACCAGTAAAATGGAAGTTCCATAAGGGCAGGGATTTTTGCCTTTCTGTTTATTGCTGCATCCCTGGTGCCTAGAACAGGGCCTGGAATAGAGTATTCCACAAATATTTGTTGAATAATGAATGAATCCCTATTTGCACAGAGAGAAACTGAGGCACAGAGATGCCGATTCTAAGCAACTTGCCTAAGGTCACAGAGGTAATAAGTGATGAATGATATTTCAAACAAAAATCTAATACCCAAACCTACCGTCTTAAAAGATATGCCCTCTCTCCCATCCAATACACATACATACACCCACACATTCACACACACCAACACACACACACACACAGGCCACGCAGCTCATCTGCTTCCTCAGCTCGCTACTGGACAATTGCTGAAGGACAAAAACCCAACCCCTGCCTCTACAACCTGTCCCCCTCCACCAAAGGTCCTCCGCGGGCCCTTTTCGTTGGCAGTGTTCACTACTGTTTGGTGACCTCCCGGCCCAGTTCTCATTCTCTGTGCTACAGCCCCCTGAAGACTTGTTAATCGTAACCACCGCACAGTCTACACCCGTCCAGGAGACAGGCTGTTTGTCAGCCGCTGCGAAAGCTGAACTAAGTCATTTGGGGATTAATCCGCTGCTGAATGTAGTCTTACAAGCATGGCTTTAGGGGAAAAAAAAGATAAAGGGAGCTAATGCCGTTCGTATAAATGTGAACTTATATACAACACAGACACAGGCACACCCCCAAGCACGTTGACTAAAAGTTAAAATATGATTATCAAAGGATAAGAAGGACTTACAACTGTAATGTAAAACATTAAGAAATACGTCCCAGCTTTTCTGTGTTCTGCAGGGATACAAGTATGCTCTGAGCCAAGGAGGGGGGGCGGGGAAGAGAGAGAGCAAATTGAAATATCTTTAGGTAGACTTAAATATAGCTTCGGAGATTATAATTCAGATCAAGGCTAGAGCTCCATTTCAACGTTCCTTAACTGCTAGTAATATGACAAAGGCCTGCAAATTGGGAGGTACATCTGCTTGGGAAAGGATGCTTATCTGATCTCAGCCCATCTTTCTTCATGTTTCAGTCCCAGAACAGCTGCCCTTCTCTTGCTGAGAAACTCAGCAGTGGCACCATAAGCCGCCATAGGCTGAAACCGCGGCTGAGATCCAGCTGAGGCTGCCTCGCCCTGGGGGGGGGTGTGTGCCCACCGGTGGGTGGAATCGCTGTGGGCTGCTGCTGGGACAATAAGGTGGTGCCCACTTGTAACCTGGTGGGAGGGGATGACAAGACAGAGAGAGAGAATGTGACCTTCAGAGAGTGGTGGCTCAAAAAGGGCATGGTTGCTTTCCCCCATGGCCAGGCAGGTTTCCTAAAGCTGCGGGTGAGATGGTGGGTGGTATCCTTCCCTCACATGTTCATCCATTCACTCATTCATTCATTCACCTTCTACTCATCCAAACATTAATAGAGCAATGCAGTACAACCATCCAATGCAGACCTGGGGGGCGGCCTTGGGTGGGACTCCAGCCCCCACATGCACTGGCTGCGAGACTTCTGAGGAGCGACCTGACCAAGCTTCAGCGTCCTCACCGTTCAGTAGAATAAAAACAGTGCCCATACCTCATAAGGCTGCTGACAGGAGACTATGAGTCAGTGCAGATAAAGCTCTTTACACACTGTCTGGAGCATTGTAAGTGCTCAAAAAAATAGCAGATGTTAGGATGAGGATAACAGTCACGTGGGCGCTGTTAGAGACGCATCGTGCACACAGGCTGGTACCTCCTAAGGCACCTCGCGTGGTTGCCAATGAGCAGAAAAGGCTGATATACAAGCAGTAAGAGAAAATGTAAAAACTGAAAAGGCGCCTAGGGAACGTTCCAGAGAAAACTCCAGGGAGAAAGAGAGACCAGTGGACCTAGAGTTTGCCTACCAAAGGAGGATATCACTATCCTACCATCCAGGGTCAGAGATGTGGCCACTGTGGTCATCAGGCAGGGGAAGTAGCCTTCTCAGAGACTGGAGCACAGGACAGGCTCCCAGTGGGCGCTGGGGGAGAGAAGCTGTTTCTGCAGTCATGCTCCTTCAGAAGACAGCCTCTGTGGGTCTCTGGAGGGGGGCGGCGGAGAGAGGGTGAAAGTGCTGTAGGGGAGAGGGCGCACACCACCGAGACACAGGACAACCGGTCGCTCTGCGCCACTGTGGGACGAGGCCGGGCGAGGACATGAATGCAGGCTCCTTTTCATCTCCCTTGTCTCATCTCACAGACCAGTTCCCTGAGAGAGTCCCGAGGAGCACACGTTCTATGAGGTGTCCTCTTCCAAAGCCATCCAGGGCCAAGCACATAAATACACCTGTGACGTGCATCGGACTGTACTTCCCTCTTGGAGTTTGACAGTGTTCGTTAGTATAGTAAAGGCTCTGAGAAGTCCTGCCACAATCTGTTTACTTTAGTTCAAAATTACTCAAAGTAGTTTTTCTCATAATGCCTATGTCCCAATCCTCTCATTTGACACATTAAAAAAATGCAGGTCCACAGTGAAGAAGGGACTTTCTCTAGGCCACACGGTCAGTCAGGACAGAGCTGACCCTGCATTCTAGCTCTGGTGAACAGCTCTTGGCCTTCCTCCTCATTTCCCCAGGGAGCCAGGGTTCCCTTGGCACGTGCCACTACTCCGTGGAGTAGGTGGTGACAGTGCCGACACTTCTGTCGAGCAGAAGTCATTCAAGGTGACTGCCTTTTCACACAACACTAAAAACAAACCATAAAAGACGTTTCTGAAATGTCTGATGGGGAATGGATTTTAAATCTCAGTCCCTGGAAGACAGGCAGGTGGGTAAGGAGGCAGAGGAAGCAGGCGGGGACGAAGCACAGGAGGCAGCATCCCAAATTCTGGGTCTGGGCCCAGCCCTTCCCCTGCCCAACTTGGTCACACGTGTTGACTCTCCACACCTCAGTTTCCTCACTGTGGAGCACAGGGACTGCGTTGATTATAGTTCTGCCTGTTTGCGATCCTAAAGAAAGGCTTGGTAGGATTCTGCTTGACTACCTGGCGTTGTGGGAGGCCGGAATCTGCCGCTGCAAGCCCATCTCCCGCCTGGTGATTTTTAGGCTTCTCTGCCTCCTCACTCATATAGCACTGCATTCCCCTGCTCCGAACCCTCCCAACGCTGCCTAGCTCTCCTGGAAGAACGTTCAGTCTACGTCTTCTAGCCTGGGTACTGTGAAAACCGGCTAGTGCCCCCCGCTCCAACTTCACCTCGCACCACCTTGCCCATCTCACTGGGTCACCACCGCCCTGGCCTTCTTTGTGCTGGCTTCTCCTCCGCCCAGGTGCCACAGCACCGCATCAGCCTTTCAGATGATTTTATCTGAGGCAGATCCTCACCCTTGGGCTTTTCCACCACGTCACCTCGTCTCCCTCTTTCTACTTATAGCTATTCAAAATCATCTTACTTAGTCTTTCATTTACCTGCTTAATTTCTGACTCTCCCCAAGAGAAGGTCAACATCCCTAAGAACAGAGTATTATTATTTACCGTTCTGTATTTACTGCTTGTTTACCTGGCACAAACACTGGCAAAAAGGAGGTGCTCATTAAATTTCAATTAAATGAATGAATGAATTTTCTGCCAAGAAGTTACCCCTTGAAGACCCAGGTCAAGTAAAGTTGTCCTTGAAGCATCTAAGCAGAAGTGAAAAGCCACCCTCTTTGTGTCCTCAGAGCCCTTTCTGCTTGCCTCTCAGAGGACACTGAATATGATTCTGTCCTCACTGCATCAAGGGCACACATTTGCATTGAGGAAAGGGACCTGTATGTGCTATACTGTAAGTCCTAGGTCTTTGCTGGAGGCTGGCCCTCTGCAGGTCCTCCATAGTACTTAGAGAACTAATGAATCACTCTTCTAGAACCCAAATGTTTCTATATGTATACAATCAGAGATTTGCTTCCTCTCCAGAAAAGATCAGCCATTGGAGTTTTAAAGCTTATATTTAAACTGCTTATATCTTCATGTCTCTGTGCATCCCCTAAGAGAAAGATCATCTAGAAGCCACACAGTCCAGTGAAAGAGCATTTAATGGATGCCTTGTATCCTGGGTTCTAGTCTCAGGCCTCACTGAGGATATTGAGCTGGACTCTTCACTGTCCTGAGCCTTCGTTATCTCTTTATTATATGGAAGGGGTTGAAAAACCAGAATTTGAAATACCCTCCTAGCCCTTCCTTGTTTTGACTTTGTGGTTCAGTCCTCTGCGCTCTCCCTCTAACAGCCCATACATACAGTTTGACACGGGGGTATGTCTGAGTGTAGCCAAACAAGTATTTTGCCCAGAAAATCCTATCCTCAGAGAAACAGGAGATCATCCATTGCACTCTAATTGGTGTTTTAATTCAGAGTTAATCTGCCATGCACAAGCCTGTACCAAATGAGAGGATTTTCATATCTGTTGAAGGGTCAGAACTTTTCCCAGATTGCCAAAAAGTCAAAATCACAGCAGCTCCAAACCCTATTGCATTTCATTTTACCCAGCCTTGCAGATGAGCTTCTAAGCCTGCTTGGTCAGCAAACGTTTCTACTGGCCTGGAAAAGCTCTTCAGTTCTCCCCAGTCATTCCTACCAGGACTGTGGCACCATAGCTAGGAGGAGCGGGTAAGCCAGTTTCCATTCCTGTGAACATTTCAGGGTATGAAGCCTGCCTTCTTTCAGACTCTGTGGGCCTTTGCTAATTTGTATGACAGCTTCAACGTAAATAGCACACATCTGCATGGGTTAAAAAAATAGCCACTCATTGCAAAGGGCAGTGTACTGTGTTTATTTATCATCAACAACTGGAAATCAGGTTCTGTTTCTGGTCTAGAACAGCTGATGGTTTGCGACAACCTCCAAGGCATTTTGAAGTAGTGTTAGTTGACTGTTGACTTTAAAAATTATTTTTTACTCATTTTATTTTCCATGATTCTTTCTCAACTACCCAGCTGGGAGAAAACAATGAGCACCTATCAAGTTGGATATTTATAGTGTGTGTACTGCATATATCTCATCAGGCATACATACCTGACAGTTGTCTGCTAATGACCACACTCTCTTTCTACTACTAATAATCCCTATTTGCTGGGCAGGCAGGGTAAGGGCTTCTCCCCTTTGGTCCTCCCAACCACCCTAGGAAGAGCATACATATCCTCACTGTGCTTTGAGAAATGAGGAAACAGAGGCACAGAGAGAGTTAAACACACTGACTAAGACTGTACACTGGAGAGCATCAAAATTGGTATCTGAACCCACAGCGCATGTTTTTAGTAATCTATAGTATCAAGCAGTAGCCTCACACTTTGCTACTGAGCTGGGCTACCAGTCAAAGAATACATATAAGCATAAAATTAATTCTTGGCAGGTGGGTGAAGGAATTCATTCAAGAACAGTAACTCGGGTACAGAAGTAACGTCTTTAGTTTTACCGAGAGTCAATCATCTCTATTGAATTTTATTATACTTTATACACCCCCCACACACATATATTTCACATGTGTATATACATGTCCCAAATCGCTATTTCTAGGGTCATTTTTCTCATGAATTTCTCCATTGTTCACTTTAATTCTATCAAATTCCACAGGTAAGATAAAAGATTACTCCTACTGGCAATAATGAAAATAGCATCAGCTGCTAACATTTTTGGTTGTGCACCACAGGTTGGCAATTTGGGAAGCAATCTGAGAATTCATTTTGAAAACTGTAACAAATTATTATAATCCGTCAAAAGAGCGCCACGAAGCAACGGCAAAGATTATATGATATGGAAAGATGATCAGAGTATATGACGTGCAAAAGAGGGACTTATAGACTAATTTACATAATACAAGCTCATTTCTTACAACATGTGTGTGGGGTGTGTGTGTGTGTGCGCACAAGTCTAGAAGAATCTCCGGGAGAACACAGCGGGGATGGAACTGGGGATGTCGAAGAGGAACTTTCACTTTTCTCTTCATGCATCTCTAGCCTGTCTAACCTTTTATGAGCATGTCATTTAAATTTAAATAGCAATAAAGATGACATTTAAAAGCGTTCCCTGCCAGCTGACACAGGCAGCCCATGTCACCACTGGTGAACTCCACGTGGTAATTCCTGCCACCGAGGCCACGTCTGCTCTCCTGGGTCATGTATTCACCCAGCCCCAGCTCTGTCTTGGAATGCTCACTCCATCGCAGGGTCTCAGGGCTGGCTAAACCAGCTAAAACACACCGAACATCTTTCTGTGTGATTCTCCACCACCCAGGTCTCCCCCCACCCTCATCCTCTGCATGCAGCAAAGACAACGTAGCTGAGAACTGTCTGCCCTCCGGACAAGGGTGCTGAACGTAGCCCTGTGGATGAGGAAGGCTTGCTTCAACTCAGCTGGTCAAGAGGAGATCAAAAGGAAGACACAGGTCTCGGCTCCTCCAGACAAGCAACCCTCCAGGTTCCAGTCCTCCTTCACCCCTGGCCTGTGCAGCTGGCCTACCCATGCTAAGCTCGAAAACTGGCGTGAAAAACCCGCACGCTCAGTTTTTCAGAAGGCGCGCTGCCTGGCCTACCTGCAGGACACACCTCGGGTGCTGGGTGGCAGCACCTGCCAATCAAATGGCTTTTCCGTGTGAGCCTACTTCCCCCGAGCTTTGAGAATGTGGTTTCCAATCTGACTTTCACGTTTCAGGGCTGAAATTTCAAGGACGCATCTGGACAAAATATGCTTTCCATATAGGCCAACAATTTATTTATTTATTGCTTATGACATTGTACTTGGCAGCTAAGGAGATATAAAACAATTTGAACCACTCTGCAGAAAACGGTTGCAGAGTTGCCACTGGAGACCCCTGTGGAAGATAATAGAGGAGAACGGAATCTCGCAGATCTTTCTGTAATTGACAGACAGAGCCTCAAGAGGCAAGCGCGGCGAGCGGGCATTCCTGTTAGGAGCTCACATCTCTTTCCAACCTCAACTCCTGCTTTGGCACAAGCAGGAGACCAGAGGCATGTGCTGGAAGCCTCATCTGACGGGGCAAATGAAGCCCGTGTGAAGGACTTCGTCATCCACCCCTAGCTGCTGGACTAGACGGAATGTTTGGAAGGGTCTCTTGAACGCTTGCTAACGTGGTGACTAATGCTGACTGCTTCCTTCTGCCAATTTCCCATGGACACTGTTAGTCTCCCACCTACGTCCCACTGCTGATCCTGGCCTGCCTTTGCCTGCCCGCTTCTCTGGCCCCCAAGGCCCACCCGGCACAAGCTTATGGCAGGGGAAGGGCGTGAAGATACTGACGCCTCCGGGGAGCAGCCCTCAGCCAATGACTGATGGGAGGGAGTGTACGTTTACCCCAGCTGCCTCACGCCTTAGGTGGGTCACTCTGAGGCATGTATCCTACACTGGCTCCCAGAGGTCCCTACAGGATTAAGCTGCAGTCACCAGTCAACCACCGCGATGACTTGCTAACAGCTCCTCTATTGGTTGCTTTCCCATCCCTGTCCTACTTCCCCACTGCCCTACTGATGTTTCCTGGGATCCCATCCCAAATAAACTACTTGTACTGTATCTCTGTTGTAGAATCTGCTCCTGGGGGAACCCAAATTCAGACTCCCTTACCCCAATCCTGCCCAGCCTTTAAGGTAGAGATCATAAATTAAAGCCCCAAGACCAGTTTCTGTCAAATGGGATGATTGTTTGGCTTGCAGTCTTCAAAGGGAATTCAAATTAGTTGCTGTAAAGTAAACAATGGGATAGTTCACAAAGAAATCTAGATTCTTGGTTTTTCTTTTAAAAATGCACAGATATGATCATACTGGGCCTGTGTTCCCTCATGGCATGTGAGGCTGGAGCTGACATGTGATGCCTCTGTAAGCCAGGCCTGACCATCCATTCCAACCCATTTCTCAACCGGTCTAGTTCCCTTATTGACATTTCCAGTCTGGACCCTGTACACAGCTGGGTTAGCCAGCCTACCTGTAAGGCTAGGTGCGTTCTTTCTCTGAGTCTCCCTGCCTTCCTGAGGGCCTGTACTGTCATTGTATTGCTCACTCAAGCCTGGACCATATCTAGAAAAGTATGTGAGCAGAGGGGAGTATTCTGCCAGAGGAGGCAATGATGTACGTAACCAGATAGAAGCTAACAGCTAATGAGCGCAACCATGTCAGATGCCTGCTAAACCTTTGCATCTTTTTCTTTCTTTTTTCATTTTAGTCTTCATAGCCATTCTATGAGGTAGATCCTGTTATTATTCTCATGCTTTACAGGAGGAAACTGAACCTTAGGGAGTTGGAAAACTTGTCCACATACCCAGTAACACTGAAGCTGGGATGCAAGTTCAAGTTCACTTAATTCCAACATGCATGCCGTTCTTTCTGTCTGCTCAGCACCCCCTGTCCAGGATGTAATAAATAGTTACTATTCCATCATACAGGCGCGGCCTCAAGTCCGGGAAGTCGTAAAACCCACTCTGTCAGTGCAAGGAAGAAATCCACCTCTAAAAGGGAAGTTTCCAGAGTTGCCGGCACCAGGATGCCTGGTTATTATTTTACACGGAGAACTCTAATAGATGTATGGCCCCCAGTGCTTGCCAGCTTCTGACCAATCCAGTCTCTCATAGGCAGACTCATGGGGAAGCCAAATTAGACTTCGAAAGCCAATTCGTTCATTTACGATGATATTAAGCCATCACTGCAGAACCTGTGTTGTCTATGTATGGCAAGTGCAGTCCTTTCCCTATAGATACACCCTTCAGGGAAGCAGTGTTTTCAAAATGATTTACAAAGAGAATAGGAGGGATCATGATGAAAGGAGCATGGTGTTTCCAGTACTAGGGCTGTTGGCTGAAGCAGGCATTTAAGGGCATCATGCTAAGAGGCCCCGTGTGCTAATCCACAGTGAAGACAGTAGCTTCCATGGGAAGAGTGACTGCTGGATTCCATGGCCACAGCCTCCTCACTCATCTCTCCATAAGGATAGACCAGCCCTCAGGAAGCCCCATGGGTACGGCTCCCAACCGCTGGAGAGTGCCAGGATAGGCGTCCCCAAGATTCTCCTCTCCAACCCCTCTTTGCTCTTTGCTTCCATGGTTGGGTGACCCCTCTCCTGACACACTCATTCCTTCTTTGCTGTCAATACACTTAGGCAGCTAGATCCAGCCTGGTTGGCCAGGAGCCACTTTGGCTCTTTAGGGCAAGTTGGCAAATCTCTGCTCTGATCCATTCTATGTTGCTCTCATGGGTATGCAATCTATTTTCTTTATTTCCAAGTTCTTGGGGTGGGAGGGAATAATCTCACCTGTCCTGCAGCACACAGTGTATTTCCTTTATGTCTCCCTGGCCAGAGTATGAGTACACAAGGGTAGGAGGCAAGAAAGCCAGGTGGTGAGAACACAGACTTCGGAGTCACGGTAGATCACAACTCACATCCTACCCCTTCACTGACTAGCTATTTTTTTTTACTCTTGTTATTATGATATTATATTGGATATATTTCTTAGCCTCTCTGGATCCAGGTCTCCTCCTCTGTAAAATTCAAGTAATTATTTCTAATTCAAAGATTTACTCAAAGGATCAAATAAGTAATGTGTGTAAAGTGAAAAGGAGTGTCTGGTAACAGGACAAATGTCCAATTAATAGAACAATAATAATTATAATAATTATGGCTGTGACTACGCCACGTCTCGTGTGTTCCCTACAGCTCTGAGGTACAGCTCCCACCATAGATCTCAACAAATACTTGCTAAATTGACTTGAACCAAGACTCAGTAAGAGACACATCAGGACTCAAACTGGCTTACTGAAAAAGACATTTATTAGCTCTTGTAACTAGATCATGCAGGACTAGGCTGGCTTTGGGCACAGCTGAATTCAAGGGCTCAGACAATGTCCCTAGGGATCTGTCTCTGGCCCACCCCCCCCCCCCCGCCCTCTCTCCATCACTCATGTCTGCTTTCTTCCTTTTTACTACCTTCTCAGGCAGGCTGTGGCCCCCAGTACCCCAAATGCCATCATCCCAGCTTGCAATTCTATAGAACAAGCATTTCTTTATCCAAACAGTCCTAAACTCAGAATGAGACTAGCTGGGTCCTGTGCCCACCCCTGAGCCAATCACTGTGGCCCAAAGGACAGCTCCCTCTGAGTGATCAGGTCTGGGGGTCGAGGATTCTGACTGGCTGGCTTGAGCCAAGTGCCCATACCTGACACAGTGCTGGGCAAAGAGTAGCTGCCCCAGAACTGTGGAAACAAAGGGATTTCCCAAAGAAAATCTGGCTGTTGGTTTCAGAAGAGAAGGAGACCGATTACGGGCCGATCAAAGCAGCAGATAGCAGCAGATAGCAGCTGTACACCACTGCTAGGCACTGAACATATTTCACACACTTGCTCGTGAAAAATCTCCCTCTCCCGATGCAGAGTTAGAGTAATAGGAAGACGGAAGGACCATCATCAGTAAGTGGATCTCAGGAGCCCTGACCTGTCAGCCTGTGACAGGGCTTAGCTATGGGGTCACAGCAGCCACAGGTGTTTAACCAGGCAAATGTTACCAAGTCTCAGGCCTGCAGGCTCTTCCCAGGGTCCAGTCCCGACTGACTGGCAGCCCGGACAGGACCTGTCAATGCCAAGAGTCAGGACACCTGTCCAGACATTACAGCACCTCAAGACACATGGAGTGGGCAGGTTATAGGTGCACCGACCCTTCCCCAAACCTACAGGGCAACCTGCACCCACCACCTTCAACGGCAAAGGCCTTCTTCTCTGCAGAAAGCAAGAGCAAAGAAAAGACAGCGAACATGTGAAACTGCTCATCATTTCCTGCTTCACTAAGGAGCTGGGACGTCGTTTTCTTGAAAGCTTTTGTTCTTGTCAGCGTATTCAAACAGCCCAGAGGAGTCACCTGCTTTGAAAGCCCCGAGACGCCCATCCACAGAGGCGCTCGTGGCTGCCCCACGCAGCAGAAGGAAGACATGCTTCCCGGCTGATTCCCTACCCCTCAGGCCTTCTACAAATTGCAGATTATAACCCCATCTCACCTCTGTGGACCACAACTCGGGCCTGTCAGCCTAGAAGAGTATTTGCAATAAGATTTAGCCAAGTCAGGCCTGGCTGTCATCCTAGACTCCCTTTTCTCCCTCCACGTCACAACCAAATTCCACTGACTCTCCTTCCCAGATAGGTCTGGAATCCAGCTGCCTCTCTCTATCCCTAATCCCAGCCTTCCTCTACACAGACCACACTTCTCTAGCCTCCCAAGGGTCTCCTTGCATCCACTCACTCTCCAACACCCATTCTTGATAGTTCCACCGGAGGGATCCTTCTAAAGCAGGGGTCCCCAACCCCCAGGCCTGTTAGGCACTGGAGTGGCACAGCAGGAGGTGAGCGGCGGGCGACAAGTGAAGTTCACCTGCCGCTCCCCAGCACTCGCGTCACCGCCTGAGCCATCCCCTCCCCGCTCCCCGCTCCCGCCCCTGGCCCGCGGAAAAGCTGTCTTCCATGAACCCGCTCCCTGGTGCCCAAAAGGCTGGGGACCGCTGTTCTAAAGCACCCACATCTGATCATGTCTCCGCTCAGCTCTTTATTACAAGGGAACCTGGAAACCACCGAAACAAAGTTCAAACTCCCTAAAGCAGTAGAAAGCCTTTCTGACCTCAGTCCTCACTGACACCTTCAGCCTCATCCTTCGCTAGTCTGCCTCTTTGCCCTCCATACTCCAGATATATTTATGGACTTAGTATGTTTCCAGATCAGACCTCCATTATGACATTCCTTTGGTCTGGAACATTCTCCTCCACCCCGTATTTGCCTGTATTTTTCCTGTAGGTCCCAGTTTAGGGACGCCAATTTTTGGTTTCTGAAGCTGAGTTTGGCATCTCTTCCCCATGTTCTCGCGGCATCCAGTGCCTGCTCCATCACAGCTTGACTAGACCAGCCTGCAACTGCCTGCTGATCCATCCTTCCTTCTCTAGGCTGGAAGATCCATGAACACGGAGCCTGTCTCATTCATCACTGTATCCTCAGCTTCCAATGCAAACTCCGGCACAGGACAGAAGCTTGGTTCCTATTTGGTAAATGTTTGAATATGTGAATGAATAAAGGCGAGGAGGGGTCTGCTGCATGCTCTGACTTCCCGTTGGCTGAATCTGAAGTCACACTTTTTGTACAGACAACTGAGATCAAATCAGCACATCGGCCCGCCCTAGAAAAAATGTCAGTTATGCATCACATTTGCTCCACTCGATACTCCTTTTGGTTCCTGATGTTTATGTTCAAGGTATAAAAATGTCTGCATCACAGCTTTCACCTCTCGAATTGAGTGCCTGGTGTGGGGAAGAGCGTACAATCTTTGACACAATCTAGAGCAAGTGGGACCTCCAAGGATTTGAAGAGAAATCTAAGAGTGTGCACTGTGCTTTGACTTGAAGGGCCTGGAGTGGGGGGAACAGGGGTCTCCTGTTTCCTTGACCAACCAGCTTTGATTTTTCTTCCCTCCTTGCTCAGCATCTGATGGTGTAGTATTCCAAGGGTATTAAAACAAGGTCAGTAGGCTTTATGTGACAAAAGGCATTCTTAACTGTGAATGTTTAGTTAGAGTTTAAATATCAGTGGTTTTGCATATGGAAACATATTAGCCTCATATTTAATTGTGAAATATAGTGTTCATGTGAAATACAGGCTAGGCTGTGATGTCCCATAGGTATGGGTTTGAGTCCCAGCCCTGCTATTTATAAGCCATGTCATCCCTGCCCATGTACCTAACCTCTGTGAGGCTGAGTTCTCTCGTTTATAAAATGGAGATGATAATAAAAGCACCAATTCTTGCAGGGCTATTGGAAAGAATAAGGTAAGGAACTCACAGAAAGCACCCAGCAAAGCATCTATCACGTGGTTAGCATTTAGAAAATGTGACCTACCCTCTGTCATATTATAACATTGGACTCTACCCTGCTTCATATGCAAGGAAGTAAGAAACACAGCAGCCTGCTATAGGTATCCATTTTTGCTGTGTCCAACACATAGATGTTGGTTCAACCTCTGTATTAGTTTTCTATTGCTGTCATGACAAATTACAACATATTTCGCATATTAAAATAACTTATTTATTATCTCTCTGCTCTGGGTCTCCCAAGACCAGAATCAAGGTATTGGCAGGGCTGCTGTCTTTTCTGGGGATCTGAGTCATTCAAGTCATTGGCAGTATTCAGTTCCATGTGGTCATAGGACTTTCCTTGGTAGCTGTCAGCTAGGAGTCATTCACAGCTTTAAGAGGCCTTCTGCGTTCTCTGGCTCATGGCTCCCTTTCTCCAACTTCAAAGCCTCTCATCATACTTATAATCTCTCTGACCTCTCCTTCTGCCCCCTTCTCATTCCTCTTTCGTATTCCACTGCAGCTCTCTGACTCTTCTGCTTTCCTCTTCCACTTTTAAGGGCCTATGTCATCATATTGGGTCCACCTGGATAATCCAGGATACCCTCCCTATTTCAAGATCAGCTGATTAATAAGCTTAATTCCATCTGCAAAGTCCCTTCACCCAGTGCCTGGATAAGTGTTTAAATAACCCGGGACAGGAGTCTTGGGGAGACACCTTTGGAATTCTACCTACTACACCCTGTTATTTTTACTTTAAAATGTGCAACAAAATCCACGTCCACCCAGCACACTCATTAGGTATTTAGTTTGGGCTATTTTGTAGAGTTGGCTTAGCTGGGAAGAAAAACATGGAAAAGTCATTTTCTAAAAGAATGGCTCACCTCCTTTCCTGAGAGACTAATGCTCTTTTCAATACAGAGTTTTGCATCCACTTATCAAGGAAACTCCCTTTATTCATCTGCTTTTCCACTTTCTGCTCAATAAAGTCCCTACTATTTTAAGGAATTTTAAGGTGTAGATCTAAGGTTTTTATCTATGAAGCTCAACTCCAACTTTCAAAATGTCAGCCAGCAGTGTCCAAGCATGGAAGACTCTTAGGCAATCCTAACTTGGGTTAATCCAAGTTGAAAAGTGTGGGCTGAGAAGCTTGAGATTCAGGTTGAAATGTATTTGCCAGCTGGCACCCAACCCTGTTCTCATCAGCTTATCGGATTCATCTGACATAGAAACTTAAAATGCTGGGTCTCCATTCTATAGATACTTGCCTATATCTTCGAAGACAGATACACGAAATTGTTTACTGCAATCTTGTTTGTCATAACACCAAATGGCAAACAATCTAAATAGTCATCAACTCTGAGTGGCTAAATAAAACTTGGCAGGGGAATTCCATGGAATATTACTATAGCTATTAGAAAAGAATAAGGCAGATTCACATGTACAAAAATGGAAGGCTTACCTTCCAGACAAATTGTTAAGTGAAAAATGCAAATCACAGAAGAATCTGTATAATAGGACTCAATTGGTGTTATCAGTGAAATGTGTAAATGCATATAGATTTCGTGAGTGCACATGAAGGGCACATCTATGAATAACCGGCACGTGCTGCTTCTGAGGAGAAGTGTGAAGTTGGGGAGCAGAGGAAGAGGGGCATCTGGGGTTCGAGCTGTTTCCTTCAATATAGCTTAAATCTTTTACAATGAGAATTGTTTGAATAATGAATCAATCATAGACTAAAATAAATCAGACTAAAATAAAAATTGGGTGAAATATACCAGGTTGGACATACTACTGAGGAGTAGGGGGCATGCATTACTTCTACAAATGGGACTTGGAAAATGATCTTATTTTAAAGCTTTTTCAGAAATTAAAGCCTGTCAAAGTGCTAAAATAAATAATCTCCGAATATTTCAGCCCCAGATCCCACGCTTATTCATTGCTGCAGTAGAGCCAAGCATAAAACAGGCTGGACGAGAAAGGGCTATTTGTTCTCTAGTTTCAGATGACTGTAACCTTCCATAGACCTAGCACAAAGTAGGTGCTCAATAAATACTTGAAGACGAAAACAAAACGATTCAATTTGGGAAAGTAAAGTGGCTGCCTCTGATGAATTAAATCAAGCATACTAAAGTCATGGTACTGTATACAGATATACAAGATTCGACCCAATCCCAAGAATGAATGGACAGGAGGGAAATGATTCCATTACGAAATATAGGCAAGGAAGATTTGGAATGTCGGCAATCCTGAGTGTAGTACTTTGAAACAGAACAAAACAAAAAAGAAACCCCTAAAAAACAGAGCCTAAAAACCAGATTCTAACCGTATGTAGCAGCCCGGGATAAAGGTCTTACAGGCTGCATGCCAGACTGGCCAGCAAAGGGGGAAAGGGGCTCCGAAGTTCTGTCCCTCCATATGTGGAATTCAGGGGCTGGAATAAGTGACTGTTAAGCTCCCTTTCAGGGCCAACCTCCAGCAATCTGTAAGTGGCTGCTCCGGTGGGCCCAGGAGCCTCAAAGGAGCTGGAATCAGTTCTCTCAGCTTCAAAGGAACAGAGCCTTGGGTTTGCATGTCAAATGTCAGAGCAAACCTAAGCCTGGCCCCCACCTCCTCCACAGATCACCTGTCAGGGGCTGAGTTGCAAGAGTCAAGGCAGCCCTTTCATTTCAAAGGGGAGGTTGGGAAGGGAGGCAGAATGTGGCAAAATGCCACCCGAAAGCCCTCAGCATAAAACACTGCATAATTTTTCGTTCTTAAAAAGGCTTTTTTACTCTTACTCTTTTTATTCTGTTACAGCAGTAACTTTACTTTGGCTTCACCAACACTAAATAAGTGACTAAGTGAATAAATACATAAAGCAAACATGAGTACCACAGTGGCCCCTAGATTCTAAGCGGGGGAATGCAGGGGACCCCATTTCTAGAGATGCACGCGCACTCTTTGCCGCTGTTGGTTTGTTTCCGGCAATAACCGAGCAACGTTTTCTAGTGTGACTATCCTGTGAGCCACAGGCTTGTTTCTAAATTGTACCAGATGCTCTTCCACTAACTCAGCCTCGTGTTTTCATCAAAGTTTTATGTTTTGATGATGTACATCCTTGCTACTCAAAGTGTGGTCCACACACCAGCAGCAGCAACATCGTCTGAGAGTAAGGTTGGCAGATAAAATATAGGAAATTCAAATTTAACTGGGCATCCAGCTTTTCTTCTCCTCTAAATCTGGCAACCCCACCTGGGAGCCTGTTAGAAATGCAAACTCTCAGGCTCCATCCAGACCTGCGAAATCAGAATCCACGTTTAATAAAATTCTGGGTGGTTATAAGATCCAAGAGGCATTGTTCTACTTTGTTCCTGCGAATTAAATCTTTTACTCTTAGGTCTTGTTGGCAAATTCTGATCTCATATCTGTACCAAACCCAGATGAAAAGAGTAATCCATTAACAAGGTTGGTTTGTATGTCTCCCTCATTGGAGGGTTTCAGAGTGTATTCTGTTTGTAAATGCAGCATTTTCCAACCTGGGCATACCGCTCACTTTCAATCACTGATCAGCCAGAGCTGGTCCTGCAGGCTGAATCCCCATCACTTCGGAGGAGACGCCAGGCTCTGTTAATTGCTTGCTGGGTGGTGGGGAGGAGGGGTGGGGTTACCATCTCGCCTTTGATCAGGAGGGAGAAGTAATGGTTTTACTTACATCCTGCTTTGTCTCTGCACAGGCCCAGAGCCTGAGGATCCATTTCAGGCTCTCTCTTTCTTCCTGGTATTCTGTTACTGCCTACATACCGTGGCCCAGGGCTTGGGGGGTGGGGGGAAAACCAACGCTCTTTGTGGTACACCCACATGACAGGCTTCAAAATGGAAACAATATTTAAGTCAAACCTGGAAGATCAAGTTTGCTCAAATCTCACAACACAGGGAGCTTTTGAAAACTTCAGCAGCAGGTCTGGGTTTTTGATGGGGAGAGGCGAGCTGGGATGGAGAAGCGAGACCCTGTTAAGAGATGCTGAATCCCCACATGGGAGTCAACATTTCCCTTTATTCCTTATACATAGTGAGAATAGTAATAATGCACCCAGATAGAGCCTCGAGAGTTTCAAGGTGTCTTTAGAGACACACTCTTCTTCAGTCCATAGAATAATTTTGGGGGAAGTGAAGGTATAGGTGACCATTATTAGCCTCTCATGACAGAGAAGGCACAACCAAGTAAACACATTTCAAGAGTCAAACAAGTCAAGACACTTCCCTCAAGTGGCACATTTCCTGACTCCTAAAACAATGTCCTTTCCCTGCTGATAGAGGTTCATTTATTTGGTTGCCCCAAACTATTCAGACCTCAATTATCCCTCATGGGACTGGAAGAAACCTTAAAAAGATTCATAGAATCCTGTTATGGGTTGAATTGTCCCCCCTCCCCCCAAATTCGTATGTTGAAGTTCTAACACCCAGTACCTCAGAATTTGACCTTATTTAAAAATAGGGTCATTGCAGATATAATTAGTTAAGATGTGGTTGCACTGCAACCTTAATTCAACATGACTGGCATCCTTATAAAAAAAAAAAGAAATGTAGACACAGATACACCCACTCCAGGAGAAAGCCATGTGAAGATGAAGACAGAGATCAGCCTGATGTATCTACAAGGCAAGGAGTGTCGCAGATTTCCAGCAAACCAACAGAAACTGCAGAAAAGGCATGGAACAGATTCTGTGTCACAGCCCTCAAAAGGGACTAACCCTGCCGACACCCTGACTTCTAGCCTCCATAACTGCAGGACAATCAATTTCTGTTGTTTCAGCCACCCAGTTTGGGCACTTTGTTATATCAACGTAAATAACTAACACAAATCCTGAGGTGGGAAGTACCACCTTGGCGCTAATGCTGATGCTGGCACTGGGCAGAGGGCTTCACGTGCATCATCTCACAGCTTCCTCACATCAAATCCGGGATGTAGGGCGATTAGAAAGGATGAAGCTGAGGCTCACAGAAACCGAGCTACTCAGCGAAGATGACACAGCCAGCACATGGCCAAGCTGGGTTGACACTCAGGCAGTGTGAGTCCAGATCCTGTTCTCATAACCAGTAAATATCACAACTTCAGGTAGAGTGGCCACGACAACAAACTAGCATCATTAAGCCCTTTCCCTAAGTACGCCAGGTGCTTTTAGGAACTCTTAACACCACACTGAGGTGGAAATGAGCATTGTCTATATTTGACAGAAGAGGAAGCAGAGGCAATGAGGCGCAATGACTGGTCCAAGGTCACATGGCTCATCAGTGGTAGAGCTGAGGTTTGAACCAAGTCTGTGAACTCTAGCAGGAGCCCAGAGAGCTCAGATTTGCTGAGTGTGTGGTATGTCTCAGTGGCGGGTGTGTGTCCATTTCCAGATCAGCACTGCCCCTCTCTCATGTCACCATGCAGGCATCATCTTTCTGTATTTCTACCCACTGTGCACATCCTGAATGCCATTCCCTCTTTCCAATCCCAATGCTCACAAGGACATTTTCAAAAAATTCATTTCCCTTCCCTTGCTCTATAAGAAAGCTCTGCTTCCTCCGAGTACTGCAGACGATGGCTTCATGGCTATAAAGTCTATGAAGTTACTTCAGTCTGTGGATCAAACTCTGATAATGCCCTAAGTCAGTTCCAGGAATTTTCATCAGCCACGCGTTTAGAGCGCATCTGAATGTAGGGCAGCGGCTCTCAACCGAGGGCAATTTTGCCCCTAGGGGACATCTGCAATTCTGGAGTCATTTTTGGTTCTTACAAACGGGGTGCTGGAATGCTACTAACATCTAGAAGCTAAATGCTAGACATTCTACAATGCACAGTTGCACGACAAAGAATTCAGCCCCAAATGTCAATGCTGTTGAGGCTGAGAAATCCTGCCATAACGTGTATCCTCCAGAGGCAAAATGCCCACATATAGTCTCCAGCTCCATTGCTCACCAGTTCTGCAACCTGGGGCAATTTTCTTAAACTGTCTAGGGTCCAGTGTTCTTACCTTCAAAAGGAGACTAATAATAGTACCCACCTCATGGGTTTGTTTGAGGGATGCAATGAGTTAGTACGTAGCAAGGGACTAAGTAAAGTACCTGGCACAGTGTAAATCTCAAGCTAGTCACCCTTACTACTTGCAAAGCTGGAAGTTAGGCACCTGACTGTGGGGCTCCAGCAGCTGCTCGGCTGTACTACTCTACGATTTTAGCTGAGGTGGGTAGTCTCAGATTTATGGATGCCTGTGCACTTGCCATTGCACAAACCCTAAGTTGCAATTTAGTTGGAAACCATGTTTCAAAGTAAAATCAGGCAGGAGAAATAATTTAGGCCATCCCTCTCTAAAATCTTTAGAAGTATTCAGACATTCCCTTTGGAATCTTTTCAAGGTCTCCATTCACCTACGCACCTAACATTTACATCCCTTTTACAACATGCCCAGACACTACGTGGTTTAATGGATTTAATCCTCGAAGCAACCTCAAGAGATGGGCACTGCCTTCTCTTGTTCTTTCTGAACAAAACCGCTTCTCCTGAAGTATCGGGACCCAAGATTAACCAATACCTTATTAAATTTTTATTCAATATTATTGTTTTTCCTATCCTATCATGGGTGTTATCTTCTTGTAGGTTCCAACTCTCTCCACAAGCATAGGGATTTTATCAACAGGACACAGGCTTTGTGGGTTAGCCTGGGCACCTAACACGCTGTTTAACATACAATATGTATTATATAATAATACACAGAATATATACAATTTATAATAAATTATATAGATATACATGTGAAAGATAGATAGATAGACAGACAGACAGAGAGACAGGTAATACTGACTTATAAATTCTTGGAACTCAACCTGCTTTCAACCCACGTGGGGACAGACTTCAGTATGTGGTTTAAGGAACTGGATCTGAAGAGCCCCTTGCTATATAGTGGCTGGTGGTGGCCACACACTACCGAAGGGAGAACGTGGGATGGGGTAGTGAATGACAGAATGGGGTTCCAGCCTGGTCTCTCCACCTCCTAGCTGTTGACCTTAGCCTCTTCTGTGTAAAATGGGACAACCTACGAGCTACATGTTAGGGTGGAAGGCGAAGTGGCATTTCATGTAGAAAAACTAAATGCTTGCTAATGGCTGCTTTCCATCTCTGAACAAATTCTGCTCATCATCATGACTTGGATTCATGGCTATGAGGCTTATGAGACTCTGCTGGTGTCAGTTAACTGACTACAACCCCACATTTCAATGATGCTGTTTCACTTTCCTATCCTTCCTTTAGTTACTATGGGTTATCCCTCTCTGCTTCCAGCCCTGGTATTCAGGCCACATCAAACAGTCCTCTGTGCCAGCCAACTGAATTGCCCGCGCTAACCCATGTATATGCAGAGTCGATGGCAATACTGATCATACAATGCGAAGCTGCCCTGTGATAAATGGCAGAGTCCTTGAATTCTTCTTATAATCTTATACTGACAGACAATTAAGAATATACCTTACTCGGGTAAAAGGATTCAAGGAGATCAGGGACCTTATCTGTGTAGTTTCTGTTGAACTGCACATAGTAGGTACTTGGTAAATATTTGTTGAACTAATTGCTAAACAGGCAAGCATTAACAGGTTAAGTCCTACATAATATGGCCTGTGGCATTTTTTTCCCAGTATCTTCTTTCATTTCTTTTCAAATAATCTGAATAATTTGTAGGCAGGAGCACAAGAGCTTAGTTTTTAATCTCATCAACAAAGAACCTTCCAAAGAGAAGGCATTCCTTTGACTTGGTTGTTGGCATTTCAGATGTAATTACATTTTTCACCCTAAAATTTCCCAACGAGATTAAGAGTCAGGTACAAAGTCTCCTTAACCCTCTGCTCAAAAGTTTGCACAAGGAGCTCTGCCCACTTTTCATGGGATTTCAGAAAGATGCCAGCTGCTGGCAACCATGAATCATGAAACACAAAGGACTCATAATCTCCTGGAACATACCCTGCTTGCACAATTCCTTAAGAGCCTCTCTAAGAATACACCAGAGTCTGCAAGCATGTACTTGCTTTTCTGCAGGTAAAGAAGATGCAGTATTGCCTTTTTCAACAAGTTGTATCCAATATTCCCTTTATCTATTCTGGATCAGTCAAGATAAGAGAGTACACACGTCTAGGAAAAAAGGCAGCTTTAGCATTTTCTTTGTAATTTCACTTGCCTTCTGGCCTCCGAGTTCCCCCCGACTTCACATTATGGTGATATTTCTTGTAATGACTGAAAAGTTTCAAGCTTCTTCGTGCATCTAATTCCAACTGGCTATTAACTGTGCTAGTTTATTGGAATTGTGTATTGAGGGCTCTTGAATCTGCAGGCATATGTTTTTGTTGCCTAGATCATTTGCTTGACCCTAAGAAAGTTATATCCAACTTATTCCAGGCAGGGGCCTCAAGCATGAAGACCCCTAGGGAGACTGGGTCCACGTTTTCCTTTGGTCATGGGTGTTGATGCCAAATAGTTCCAATGGTCAGACTGGTGCTCAGTTCCCAACCTGATTCAGGAGATATCCACTAAGTAAACTTCTAGGTCTTTATAACACATAGTAGATAATTACAGAAATACTGATGCTGCAAACTCTAAGGGGTGACCGATGAAGAAGGTATCAGAGGAGGTAGTAGTAAATAAAGAAAATAAAGAAGAAAATAAAGACAACAAGGGCTAGTATTTATTGAGCGCTTACTATGCACTGGTACTGGGCTAGCATTTCACAGCCTTATCTCACTTGATCTTCATAAGAACTCAGTCAGGGAGGAAAATAAGACATCATTTTCCCCACTTTCTAGATGAGGACACTGAGGCTCAGAGCAATTAAATAATGTGCCCAAGGTTACACAGCTATTAAGGGGCAAACCTTGGAAACAGTGCTCTCACTCGCATCCCATGGACTCCTCCTACAAGCAGGCTGGACATTTTATTCATGAAAAAGGAAAGAACAAGAGGAGGAAGATGAGGTGAAATAAGGTATGAGGAGAAGGAAGATGTGATCTACAGAGGAAAGTCCTGAGGTGGAGAAGAGGAAAATGATGAAGGCTTTGTTGGCTGTCATCATGATTCTCAGAAAAACAGGCCCATCTTCCTTTCCCATGAGAGGGGGGCTGGGTGGGGAGTATGAAGGCTAAAGCAGAGATCTGAAAGGGTCACCTTGGGGATGCAATGTGGGTCAATGCAGGAATCAGGAGTCCTGGTGGGCAGCTCTGGAGTGAGCCACACCTGGGTTCAAATCCCAGCTCTGACATTCCTGATCTGTGTGACTTTGGGCAAGGAACTTCCCTGCTCTGTGCCAAAGTTTCCTCACCTGGAAAACAGGATAACAGTAGTACCTACCACACAGGGGGAGGTGAGGACTGAACAGCATGACCAATGTGAAAGCAATAAGGATGGGGGGCGCGGGTGGAAAAGTATGGCCCACCAAGTCACTTGCAGCTTGCCACTGGTTTTGCATGGCCTACAAGCTAAAAATGGTGTTTAAGCAGTTGGGAAAATATCAAAAGAAGGATGTTCTCTGATATATGAAAATTATATGAAATTCAAATTTGCTTGTCCATAAATATGGTTTCTACTGGAATATGACCATGCCCATTCATTTCCTTGCTGTCTTTTACTGTTTTTGCATGGAATGGCAATTGAGTAGCTGCCACTGAGATGCTACGTGGCACTCTCATGGCTTTGCACTGCTACTCAGCCCACTGCAAATGGCAGTGAGGCAGTGAGAACGTGACAGCCTTTTGAGTGACATGTGTATCATCCATCTGTGTGCAGAGACATTTTCAAAGACGAAATACATAAAATACCATTACAGGGCACTGTTTACAAATGAACATCTGCGCAAGATTCTGATGACAGAGAATACTAATGTTGAACACCAATTAAGTGAAATGTAATTTCTCTCCAAAGAATCCAATTCTTCTCATTAGTAGACATGTATTATCAAAATTTACACTCATTATATTTTGAATTTCATTAATGAAAAACTTGTGGAAATTTGCTTTCTTTCTTGTTATATAAATACTTATATAATATTCTTGATTTTGCCTTTTGGCCCACAAAGTCTATAACATTTCCTATCCGGCCATGACAGAAAAAGCCTGATGAGCCTTGACTGAGGAAAGTGGCCAGTGTGTGGTAAACAGCACAGGAGAGGAACTGCTGGTTCTCACCTCTGCTGACATCATAGCCCTGCATCATTCCCATCATGAGGGCAACTTGGCTAAAGGCCCCAGATTCTCCTTTATAGGTCTTATTCAACACTGGGCATATATATCCCTCAAGTTTCAGGTAAATACTGGATAAAACACAGCTGTTCAACCATAGTAAGGAAAATAAAAGCTTAATGGTGGGGCCGGGCTACGTGCCTTCTCCTTCTCAGGCCCATTCATTCGTTCTTTTCGGCACAGGATTCTGCCAGCTCCTAGCTAACGATCTCAAACAATGGTGGTAGCTCCACCTGCTAGGGCAAATAGCCCATCCTGAAGCCCAAAGAGACAGCAAGTTGCAGCAAACCTTTCCCCAAATATATTCCCAAAATGCATTTTCCCCAGATAGAGTCTAGATAATTCTAGATGAGGGTCTGGGAAGAAAAAGGTCCATGAGCAGTAAGCATGGTAGACCCAGCCAAACCTCTCTTTCTTTCAGCATGCGACAACTGGCCTGAGGACACTAGCCCATCAAAGGCTCTGAGAATGCCTGCAGTGAAGAAACCTATTTGATTCTGTTTAATCCAGTTTTACTCAAACTTGTTTGAACATAGAATGCTTTTATTATAATTTAAAAATAGTGGGCTTCCCTGGTGGCGCAGTGGTTGAGAGTCTGCCTGCCGATGCAGGGGACGCGGGTTCGTGCCCCGGTCCGGGAAGATCCCGCATGCCGCGGAGCGGCTGGGCCCGTGAGCCGTGGCCGCTGAGCCTGCGCGTCCGGAGCCTGTGCTCCGCAACGGGAGAGGCCACGACAGTGAGAGGCCCGTGTACCGCCAAAAAAAAAAAGGTATTTCTTAATATCGAGTACCATCAGTGCTCGGATAAACATCCTTAGGGACTTATTACCACAGGGGAAGGAGCAGCTGACCGAGAGGCAACTTTCTGACTTTGTAAAACAGGCACGGTGCTACCTGCCTGCTACCCTCATAGAGCTGATGGGGGATCAGAAGAAAATCGGAGACAGACGTGGTCTATTTTTTCTAAACTGGTGAGGGAGCTGTGTGAGTGAGACAGAAGTGGGAGAAGTGGCAATGTCAGCCCTCAGAACTTTGAAGATGTCTGTGGTGATGAGTGGGCTATGCATGGTGCAGTCAGGCTGAAGGCCTCCCTTCAGCCTCCCCTGCCCCCCAGCGTGATTTTTGGGAAAGCAGTGATCATCCCAGGGGGCGATGGAGACAGCCCGTCCTTCCCTGTTCCATCCCATGCCCAAGGCGAGAGGCACGCCAAAGGCAGACACCCAGTTACATAAAGCTCCCGAAGGCCTTGGTGGGTGGGAGTCCCAGGCCTCAAACCAGGTGCTTCCCACAAAGTGTGCAAACAGCTTCACAGTCTGGCCTTGAAAACATGTTAGTGCATTCATAACTTAAAAAAAATAATAACAACGAGAAAATTCATCTGGCGTGTCTCAGCTTGCACTCTCACATGCAGTAACCGCCTTATCTGACATATCAGATTTCGCCGAGTCCCAAGCCTGTTGTACAAGGACAGACAAAGATTACTCTTGGGTTGCGAACACTTCCTCATTCTCCCTCTCTCATCTCCACGCTCTGCTGACAATTGTACTGAACGACCTCTGAGGCTGAATCGAGTTTCTGGTCGGCTGGTGGACATGCTGTCAGTGGGGCAAGCCGTCCCTCTCTCAGAAGAAAACAGGTGTTCTTTCATTTCCCAGGGTCACCTGCCTTCGGAAAGAGGAGCGCAGAAGATTTCCCCGACATGGTTTCCTCGTGCTCCCAAGCTAGTGCCATGGTGCCAGGAGATACAAGTATAAAAAATAAACAAAACCGTAAAAGTAACCAATAAGAGCAGCAAAAAGCCCTACAAGCAGAACCTAATCACAACCCAATGCCACGCAAGCGACAATGGGGAGACTCCCTTTTGAATCATGGAGGGGTTTTTGTTTTTGTTTTCTGTAGAGGGATTTGTACAGAAACTCCTCTCAAATAATGCAGTTACATCAGAGATCAAGGTGTGTTGAAAGAAGAAAGGATGCTGGGGGATAAGCAAGGCTGCTAATGCCACCACGTGCTGACTCAGGGCAGCCACAGGCATCCGGGCTACCTGGGCTGACACCTGAGTGCAGAACAACGAAGCCTCATTCCGCTGCCAGGAACCAATGCACTGGGCAGTATAACTACGCCCCTGCTCCCCAGAGGGCTGCAGTAGGCCCGCCCTAGCCTGCAGAGGCTCTTCCCACTGCCTGATGAAGGGCAGAAATCAAAATGATAAACCGATTTCAATTTGTCAATGTGGAAAATCAATCCCGTGGCACTGAGTAAATAACAACCACCATATAGCCTTTGCTACTTTAAAGGCTTAAAGCAACACTTAAGAGTGGTGGAACCAGTATTTGAACTGGGTCTGTGTGACTCCAGAGCCTGGGTGCTACCAACCACTTAGCACCAAAGACTATGCAAAGTCGGATTTGTCTCTGCCAGTTATATATTTACACGACCGTATCTGATAGGGAAAATGCGCTTTAAAATGGCACCTTCTCTGAATGAGGACTTTAAGAACGTTTTTCCTGATTCCTCATTAAACTTTCTGTTTTCTGCAACGAACATAAAAGTAGTAAATGGCGAAAATAAAGCGGTGGCCGTGAGGAGCTCAGGGTTTTCCAGAGAAAGTGATCTTTGCAGTTTTTGTTTCAGAGCCTCATCCTGCGTCTTCCTCTGAAGGATGAAGGTGCCATGTGTGCCAGAGGGGTCTTCAGCCACATATGGATATATGTCTTTTTATTCTGAGTTTAACAGGTTTCATGGAGCAATGGTCTTTTCTCTAAGAGATGACAACAAACTCTTCTACATCCCTCTGGGAGCTCTGTTTCCACCGCTCCGCACATATACACAGTGACGGAGGCACTAAGGACCTGTGACCGCTGACACAGACATAACAGGAGGGGCCAGACTTATTAGGACACACAGTGGGGTAGCAAATGAGCCAGGCTGATCCTCAGCCTGTGAAAAGCTCCCTGAAGCTGAAAGAAACAGCAGGCCTCCTCCTTATGCAGATTCAGCATCTCAGTGATTTTGTTACCATGGGAACAGGTCTGTGAGAGGGAAGGCAAGTGTGGCCTAGTGTTTGTGAGGGCAGGATCTGCATGGGAGAGATTGGGGCAGTTTAGACAAGGGCCTGGCAGGAGAGAAGTTTCCGTTACTCTATGATGTTATTCTTAGCATTTGCATTATAGTTTCTGGAAAACAAAGCTAGAGGGAATGCATTACCATCCCAATGTCTCTGACAGACATGTTCGTGGGGAAGGGACCTTGTGGGCACCCAGGCAAAATGGATCCGTAGTATCTGTTTCATGAGAGCATCTGATAGCCTAGTGGGCCAGCACGCTTCCTTCAGAGATCGTGGTCCTCTGGGGAAGGCATATATGGGGAAGGCCTGAGGATGGAGTTAAGACCCATCTGGGCGTGGTCAATGGCTTCTAGTCAATTGATGACTCAGTGGCAGAAAGGAATATTTCAATCATTCTGGTTGAAACACCCAGTGGTGACCATAAGTATATACTCTTGTTTTGGATGTTGTCTGGTTTTCCATGTTGTTGGGGATGTGGAGATGACTGGAAGGAGATGGGACTGGGGTTCCTCTCCCTGAATCACCAAGAAAATTCTGGCCCAGCTTATTAACACTGCCCACCAACTGGACGGCTGCCCAAAGCGGTGTCTACTCTCGGTCTGTAAGTGTAGGAATGAGCCCTATGGGTGATCTTCTGGAAGAGAGGGTGTGTAACATTTTGATGTCCCAAGCGTAAGACAATTTACGGGCAGGATTGTCACAAATGGTGATGTACGTCCCTCTGGCACCCGCTAATGCGCAGACAGTGCTAAATGCCATCGGCTCCTCTCTCCACGTTCTCACCCATGGCTGGATTTTCCAGTGTCCACTCAGCTTATTATTTTTCTTTCAGTGTTCAGTTTCCATACCCCTCCTACCCATTGATATCTGTGTCTCAGATTAATTTTCACCAGATGTGAGTATCTGAACTTCTCCAAGATTTGTTACTTTGCCTTCATGATCCTAACCTTCTTTGGGCCATTTGTGTGATTTCTCTGACCTCCCTAGTGTTACCAACACATCCCAAATTAGTGTCATCTGCGACCTTCCTCCACATGCTCTTTTCTCTCCTTTACAGATCATTAATAAAAAGGTTAAACAAGACCAGACCAGCACCACACTCTACAGCAAATGACAAAGGGGTGGGAGAGGCTGAAGAGCTCCCTGTGAGCCAGCCCTGGCACAGGAAGGATGTAATGTAATGCAGCAACACTCTGCTAGACGCCTCCCACCTCTGGCCCACAGTCATTTATCACCACTGTTAGTTTATGATTTCTCAGCCAGATTTCAGGTCCTTAGAGTGTGGTCATATCCAAGCCAACATACACTGCTTTGCCAGGTAACCCGTACAAGCTCCAGAAGAACCCATAAGAACTTATTTGCTGCACTCGATTCTGCTGAAAAGCTTCTCCCCCTGCCCCCAACCAAGTCCATCATACTTGAGAGCAGAAAATGGTGGACTGCGGCATCATCACCCTTTTCTCTCTTTCAATTCATCAGCTCACAACTGTTCATCAAATATTTGTTGGCTTTTCATATTATTCACTCGATTTTTCTTTGAGCTGAAAGAGACACTCTGCTAGACATGGACCAATCCAGAGTCTCCAGCAATCAAACCTTCCTTTGCTAGACCTAGGTGTCATTATAATCAAAAGTAACTAAACAGGGTGTGTTTATAGGGTAATGATGCTTTAAGACCTGCTAGAAAATGTGTAGCTGGCTCGTATAGCTTTGGTCATAAAAACAGATTTCGCCTTTTGATTTTCCTTTCTTTTGTCTTTTCTCTTATCCCCCAAAGTCACCCATCCCAGAGTATCAACTACTTTCTTCAGCTGGCATATAGACTCCACTCTTCTGAGCACAGTTGCAATAATAACAGTGATAGTCTCACGAGGACTGGCCTCACCATGCACCGGACATGGCTAGGCATCTCATTCACCCCATCTCATCTAATCCTCACCACAGCCCTGGAAGGTGTGTATAACCTTCTCCAAATGGGGAAATGGAAGAGCGGAGAGGGAACAACACTTGCCCAAGGCCACCCAGCCAAATAGTCTCTGGATTCAGCCCAGTCCAAACCCAGACTGGTTTGAATCCAGAGACCACTCTATGAGCCACACTGCCACACTGTCACCCAGTTTCCCATAGATTAGCGGTTCTTCATCTTTTCTGAGTCACTGGCCCCTATGAGTATCTGTTGAGGATCACAGATACCCTCTCTCCTTGGGGGATGCACACATACCCACATCAAAGTCTGTTAACCATGTCCGGGGGTTTGCAGGCCCTTGGGGGTTCCTGAACACCAGCTTAAGAATCTGTGTACTACTCTAAATTCCTCCAGCGTAGGAACTGCACTTTCTTCACTGCCTCAACTCCAGTACTGAGATAAAGAAATATCTTTTGAATGAGTTATTGATTGAAAGAACTTGGGGTAGGACATTCAAGCTGTAGCTCTGAAGAACAGCTTTACAAGCCTGAATAGAAGATATAAAAATATAGGTATCTTCCAGAGGAGCAGAGAAGCCACAAAAAGAAGGTAAAGGGGGAAGAAATAAAGCAAAAACATTCCATTCCGCCCGGGAATTGACTGTGCAATTGGAAGTAGACAGAGTCCTTGTCAATGGTGGTTCTGAAACATCTAGCAGCTACTTCTAGTTACTTCTCACCCTAACTCCTGAAAACTGGTTACCGAAAGCTTCTTCTGCAGGAAATAACATACTCGGAATTTTAAGATAGGAGGCAAAATCTCACAAGGTTTGCCTTAACTGACAGAATTCTTGATGACTGAGGATCTTAGGAAAAACTGCAAGAACCAATGGCATCTTCCTCCTTTTCATCCTTCTACAACTCATCTCTAAGTCCTTCCCATCCTTCTACGACTTTGGGCGCTCGGTTTTTCTGGAGACCGCTGTGCCCACATGTCTCCCTATTCTATGACTGCTGATTTCTCTTCGCAGTCTTCGCAGTCATCGATATTCAATTCTCTCCTTTTCTTTGAGAGTCAGAGGAGACACACACTCTGGAAGTTGGACTCCAGCTATGCTTTAAACTTGACAGCCTACACGTCACTGAAATGAGAGGCCAAGGATTCCCCTGATGATATACAGGCAAACGGAAAACAGGGGATCAAAAGTCTGCCTTTCCTTGGCCAGTCTGACTGGACACCTGGGGAACACAGAACAGAACAGGACTCCTACTCAGCCTTCAGCCTCCAATAATGGCGTGTCTCAGCATTGACACCCAAGGTAGAAATCTGGAGGTTCTTGATTTAATCCTCTCTCTTAACTCTTCATCAAAGTCCTGCTGACTTCACTTCCTAGTCTCATCTCCAACTTATCCACTTGTCTGCATCTCCCACACTGCTCCCCTGGGTCAGCACCATTAATTCTTCCACAAATGATGGAAGAGCCCCTACTTCCGCTCTTCCTGCCAAGACGATTCAACCTCCACACAGCAGCCTGGGTTGTTCTACAACATAAATCGAATCATGTCATGCCCCTGCTTAAGATCCTCTAATTTTCCTTTCATTTTTTTTCACTTTTCTTAGGTTAAAACCCAAACTCCCTACCTTGGCCTAAAAGGCCCTACATGATCTGGCCCCTTCCCACTTCTTCATCTTCATCTTACTGTCTTATTTGCTACCCAGAGTTATGGTTTTAAGCTCCTTCAGCCCATAAAGCTCTTTCCCACCTTCAGCCCTTTGCTAAAGTAGGTTCCTCTTGTTAATCTCAGTATCTTCCCAGTTTCCATCAAAGCAATGATCAAAATGTATAAGGTTTCCATTCATATATTTATATTCTTATCGTCTGTTTCCCTAAACCAGACTGTAAGACCAACAGGGTTAGCAACCGTGTCTATCTTACGCATCACTATTTTCTCAGCACCTAACCAAGATTTTAACTTTTTAATGAAAGAACAGATGAATAAGTGAAAAATGACTGAATGAATGGATAAATGAATGAATGAAGGATAATTCTTAGGAGCCAATGGCACAAGGAGGAGATGTATCAGATCCTCAGTCATAGGAGATGTGGGTTGAATCAAAAACACTAGTTGGTATCTGGTACAGTTGATGTAAAAGAAAGCCTCCACTCTGCAGAGAAATCAAGACTTCGGTTGCGGAGGCTGAGCACAGGCCTTGTGCCCAGACCGCCTCTGCTAAGAGAAGACGCGAAACGTAGAAACTTCCCAGCCACGATAAAATATCTCCTTCCTCATTCTTCCTGAGAGGAGGCATGCCAGGGAGTTCCACAGGCCTTCGAGCACTGTTTCTGTGTGTGGAAAAACCCCGTCCTCAAGTCTACGTGCTCTGTGATTCATACACGCACTTACTGTCCACGTGCTGGTGGCGCAGAACGACAATTCTTCATTTTGACGGGATGCATCTACTAGCGTCGTGGCCCTGTGCCAGAACTTGTTAATGCCCACATCTGTATTTTTACGAATCAGGTCCTAAACATGTGCATATGTTTTCAATGTAGAAAGCCTTATTCCTTTCTAGTGGTTTAAGAAACAAAAATGATCTTGTGTTCTATGTCTGCTCAGTTACGAGAGTTCACAATAAAAACTCAAGCACTCAAATGTCAAGGCAGATGTGGCACTAGATCTCGCAAGGTCCCTCACTACCCCACCTCGCCGAATATTCACAAACCAAAGTGCCTCTTGGGGCTCCAAGGAAAGCACCTTCGTTCAGTGGACATGCAGAGTTATTCGCTGACACAAATGATTGCCACATCAAGTGGATTTTCCCGAAGGAAAGTAACAGAGAATGAAGCAGCTGCTTTTCCTGTATTTTCAAAGCAAGACTGAAAATGCAGAAGGGCTCCAAGAGCACATTTTCACAATCAGACTGGGGGGTGGGGTAGGCAAGGGGACAGTGGTTGAATACACACTTCACTGATGCCCGTGAGGGCAACAAATTACTGGAAATGTGATCCCGTGGGGTCTCTGCAAGAAAACCTGAAAAATAAGGTAGGCCAAAGGTAAATTCCAGCCATAAGAAAATAGGAGTGGGGATGAGCCAACAGGGAGGGGGACCGGAGAGGAGTTGGAGGCAGAGTATAGGAATATATGGTGGACCTAAGCAGCACAGACTACATAATTTGTGGGGCACAGTGCAAAATGAGCTGCGGCGTGCCTCATTCAAAAACTATTCACAGTTTTCAGACAGTGACAGTAGAGCATTAAACCCAGCTCAGGGTTCGGTGGACTGCACAGGTCACATGCTGATAATGCTGGGCTGGGGTGTGAGGTTTACGGGGTGGCGGGGGCGGGGGGGGGGGAACGACTAGCTCTAGGGGCTGTCAAAACTCTTTAGAAAAGCAAACTTCTCCCAGTCCACTTTGCTCTCAGAAAACACCACCCTTGAATGATCACAGTGAGACGAATAAATCATGCCTGGGGTAGTATCTGGAAGTGCCAAAAAAGGGAGGAGCTTCCAGGGTTGTTATGTTAATTCCAATTTGTTGTAATTTTTGGAGCAACTTTTCCTAAATTATGATTCATTTCAGCACCAAAACACCAGATTCAAGTCAGGGCCTTCTGTTGCTATTATAAGCATATTACTGATGCCTAGTAAAATAACTTCTTGTAATGTTTCTTTTATAAGGGCCATAAATCAAAATATTCAAAACAGTTAATTTTTAATGTGCCACTATTATCCATCTTTAGTTATAAATGTAATGTCTCCTTGGGCCCCAAAGATTGTAATGCGACTCAAAACATGCAACGGCTGTTCAGCAATAGAAGGCTCCCCCAGTATCTCATTATTTAAATCCTTAAGATATGGTTTTAAAAGCCTGAGGATATCTGAGCAAACTTGTTTAAAGGAGTCATAAAGAAAGATAAGTAGTTTTCCTCAGAAGCCTATAAAATTTATTACAGCATATAAAGCAGGATTATATATTGACTAATTTTCAGAAGACATTTGTTTTCTGGGGTACATGGCGCTTGGGGAAATTTCATGAAAGAATAAGGAGGATGGGGATTTAACACCATTGTCTCCATTTGCCTTGAGCAAAGCAAAGCTGCCTATGGTCCTTGGCACCAGTTCCCCCCTGAAGACGACAAGGTTCCTATCTGAGGGGATGGCAGGGCGGGTGTCAAGAATCTTGTGAAAGAGCAATAAAATTTTTTATTATTCAGGAGAAGACACAGATGCAGCCCAGGGTCCTAACACTTCTGATAGCAGAAGCAGCTCCACAAAAGAGCCCCAAGAAGGACTTACACTTCTCTAGGCAACCCCCAAACTCGTAGAACCTTCCTTTGCCTACCTATTCCACACACATTGTGGGCAGGTTTCACGTGGTCACTCCTTAACGTTATAAAATCTTTACTTCTCACTTAAAGTTGTTTTAGGTCAATTTATTAGCTTTTCTGTATGAGTAAATGCAATGTTTCTCTTAAAGTTTTTCCTGGATAGGGAGTCTCTCAAACAGAATCTTAGGAATTGCTCTGGTTTCCCTACCTCCCCACATTGATAAGCTTCCCTTTGGAACCACTTTGCTCCTGGAAGAGTTAATTCCAGTGTTGTTTTCCACTTTACCCAGGAAAGGGAGAAGAGAGGCGATAGTCTGATGTGACCAGGAAGCAGGTTCTACTGGCGGCAAATGGGTCCGGGAAGTGTTACTTTTTTACTATGTGGGAAGATGTTGTAAAGGAAAATCAAACTCCTGTGTGTTCCCTGAAGGACCAGAGAAAGCAGTCTGACTCACTGGTGGGACCTACAACAGGTTCAACTGAGCAGTGAAACACATCAGTGAAACTGTCACCCACAGGCAGAACACACCAGTTACTGTTTTAAAATTCGTGTGAAGCACCACGAAGGAATATGAAGGAATTCCTTCATATTAAGGAATATGAAGGAATATGAAGGCAAGACTTGGAGAAGGGCACACCTGTTGAGTTATCCCAAAGAACTGCCTCTCTAATCACAGAACTGGGACATTTCACGTTTGTCCCAGAAAAAGAACGGCACATTGAGTACTTTTTGACTGTGGCACACAATCTACCACATTTCTTGTTCTGAACACAATGGCATAGACAATGTCACCAACTTCAACAGCATATTCTACATCGCCATACGTATATTCAACTCCATAGCGTTGCGACTTGGTGTTATACAGCCTGCGGTATCCTGAAGAGATGTGATTCCCAGCAGCAAAAGTCCCTAGAGTTCAGAGTTCCATTTTATAACACATAGCAATTACACACACCACTATTCAATTATAATGCAGATAGCCCAGACATAAAGAATGGGTTCTTAATAGCTAAAAATCAGCCTTTAAAAGAGCAAAACTCTCTGAAAAGTTCAATGCATGAAACGTAATGCAAAACTCCACAGAAGCTCAATTGTCAAAAAACAACAGATATAATACCACGCATGAGACCTGCCAATATTAATATTTCTATTCTAATTCGCTTAAAGAGCTACAGTTACCCATTCACCATTACTATGCCTTGATCCTTGTGTTTTCTTCAGAACTGCCATAGAAGAGAGTACAATCCATTAAATGGGCTTCTTAGAGACGACAGTTTCTGCTCCACGAAGATAAACAGTTTTATTTCCCTTATTCCTTGAGAAACATGTGATACAACCAGAAGGACGTGAGAGTCACACCACACTGGCATATCTGGTAAAAGCAAGCAGTTGGCTGAAAACCACGACTGCAGAATCGTGACAATTTCTGAGTCCACAATCATGCCTTAAAAAGTGTGGATAAATCCTAACGAGGGCATAGTTTACATTTTACGTAACATAGAAACATTCGACTCGTGCTCAACCCAGCCCCAACAAGGCAGCACAATAATGTGGTTGCAGGGAGGGGGCGCAGGAAAGAGGGAGCTCTTGGGGGTGGTCACAAAACACAGAAGCAAACATAGGGCACACTCACGAACATCAGCAAACACAATTGAGCACACATACCACACCACACTAGAATGCAATTTTTAAAAGAAAAATGATATAAAAGATGGTTTCTCACCCCTCAAAACAAAACTGGAACTTTGGTTTACAGGCCCGGCTATGCCCATATGCCCTCCTCGTCATCCTGCGGCCGGCCCAGGGTAAGGAGGTGCACGGAGAGGAGGGGAACACCGGAATGAAAGAAGAGAAGGTTAGTCACACTGTGATGCACTACAAAGGCACACTGATCTTCACTTTGTTTTTTAATCTTAAAGAGCAAGGGAAAAAAAATCCACAGTAACTTAAGTGCCACATCACTGACTTGTCAAATACATAACTGAGTTTTGTATCTATGGCAACCCCTACACAAAAACATTCCACCCACCTAGCTCTGAGTCTGTGTCAAGACTGGATTAGAAGATTAAAATTAGTCTACCTTAGCAGATGATTATTTTTTTGGAAAGCATGCAATCTGAATTGCATATGCCTAAGGAGTAGATTAAACCTTTTAAGTAAGCAGAGAAGTAATTATAGTAACCAAATACCCTTAATTTCTCTTAAGCTTCAAGTATCAATAAAGGCTGAAGAAGAATTAAAAAAAAAAAAAAAACCTCCATCGACTTGGGTGGAACAAACTCCTGTAGCATGCGATAATTCACATTGGTTATTTCACAAAGGCTCAAACATGCTGTGATCTTCTTGATTTGTCAGGTTCTATTTTGC
Organism: Leucopleurus acutus; assembly: GCF_964270905.1. Classification (NCBI taxonomy): domain Eukaryota; kingdom Metazoa; phylum Chordata; class Mammalia; order Artiodactyla; family Delphinidae; genus Leucopleurus; species Leucopleurus acutus. The sequence goes on along the minus strand of NC_139153.1, from coordinate 33,915,976 downwards.
TCTCAGCATAAAAGAGGATGTGCCCGCCATGGAATGATTATACATTTGCATGGAATGATTATACAATTGCAATCAAATAAGTTTCAAAGCAAAGAGAGTAAACTTTCAATTCAGTGAAATGCTTGTAGAAAGGAAGTTTTGTTTAACTTAAAATTGTGTCCAACTGTGGATAAATGGAAACTTATTTGGTCTGAATTCTTGTTGAAAACGTTTCCAGAATGGTTCAGGCCATTTTCCTCGCTTAGTGAAGAAGCCGATAGGTAGGGACATTGAATCTTTGAAGACAGAAGTATATCGACCAACACAGGTCCTGTTTTGAACAAGAATTCTCATCGTTTACTGCAAGGATAGAAACAAAGTGTAGAAAACTCAGTGGTTCATATCCTGGTCTCACACATAATTTGGGAGCTGTGTCTTTTAACAAATCCCTGATGAAACCAGGTTTTCCCATGAGTTGCTTTTTGTTTTGAAAACCTGGAACAGGAAAAACAATAACTCGGAACAATTTCACATCATATGTATCCTTATTGCTTAAGTTGTTGTAATATTAGGTTGAATAATATGAAAATGTCTATATTTGACCATTTTTGATCTAGAAAACAGCAATTTCATACAGTTCAACCTAACATTGCCGACAGGTCAAGGTAATTTTCATCTACTCAAGAATTTCAATCTGTGGTCTTTGAAATGAGTTTTCAGATAATTTCTTCCCTTTATATTTCTGTAAATTTTATTTTGTGCATTTAAAAATATTATTCTGATAAAGAGTTCACCAGACTGCCAAAAGGGTCTGTGGCCCACAAGGAATTAACCATGCCCCACTGATTTGAGTCAATCAAGTGATTTGCACAGAGTCTGAATGGAACAACTCAGTATGAATTTGTACTGACAGTTTGGATAGTAATATTCTGGCAAAACATAAGGTACAATCGATCATCTTAGCTGGGTCTTCTCATGTAAAACTTACCTGTGTTTATTTCTCACTACACAGTCTAGTAATTGCTCCTGGCAATAAACTTCCCTTTTCCCTACCTAACTTGAGAAATATGGATTTTTACATTCAATAAACTTCCTCTCAGTTCCTGGAGAAAAGCAAAGTTGATGTCCTTTTTTATGCTAATTAAGAAGGAAAGTCTACAGCATGGGACCCTCAGGCATCCACAAATGGATTTCAAAGGGTCTAGCAACCCCTTGTAATTCAATGCAGAACGTTGTAGGTATGTGTGTAAGTATATTTCTCTGGATGGAGGTCCTAGCCTTCATTATAAGGTTCCTGACCCCCAAAGTCACGGCTACAGGAAAACTCCAGGCTCAGAGTCACGGAACAAAATAGAAGGTTTTCCCTAAAATGCAGCCCACAGCCCCTGCTGACTGCTTCTAAATGGCTGTAAAATCACTCTCCTTGCAGAGCAGTTTATTTCGTTTTGTATTTAAAACCCAACAGCATGTATAGATTCAGTTTGTTTCAAATCCATTCATAGATGTTTTAAATTTTAAAAAAGAGGAAAGAAACAGGAAAGAAAGCCATTGCCACCAAAATCTACCACTATTTTCTTAACAGTGAAATGTGGTCTAATGCAAATCACTTTTAGCAAATTAAATATATTAAAAAGTAGTAATTAATTATGATTGAAGCAGACAGGAGTTGTAGCTCGAAAATATACACTGCCAATATCACTACTGTGCCTCGTCCACCATAGGAATAAAAAGGAGCTCCCAGATGTCGAGGGTTATTAAAAGCCAGATGTTGAGATCGACATCTTATATGCTGGTGAATAAAATAAAGAAATATGACAGTCCAATATAAACTTTGCTAACATTTAACATGGCAGAAATGTGGATAAATTCCTTCAGTGAACTCAGAATATTATGCATTTCTTTCAAGGTTTTAGTTTCTAAAGTTTAAAGTTTTTAAAAGAAAATAGAAAGGGAAGTGGTGGCCATTTCTGGTCTCTCTAATCTTCAAAGCTTAAACATGAATTGACCCTAATCACCAAGTGATCTGGGTCAGAGTGAGTGTCCGCTTGGGGAATAAAAACAAAAACGCAGGAGCTAATCAGAGACGGAGCTCCAAGCATTTCCAAACGTTCGCAGCTGTTTGACTCCTGCACTGCCTGCATCTTTGTATGCAAATGTTAATTTGCTCAGGAACCTTACTGCACAGAAATGTAAATCTGGGGACCAAAAAATAAGAAACAGATAAATGTCACTTGATCCCTAAATTCATGCCAAGTTATTCAGAAATTCTTGGAGTTTTAAAATGTATCTATCAGGCCTGGGAGAGTCTGTTTCCTTCCCTTGTTTTTCTGTTTTCAAGTCGACTTTGCAGTCGAGTTTCTGGATGTTGCCTGGTGTTTGCTCCCTTGTGTGTTCTCTGGGAGTGATTGCTATGCCAGGAGTTGCCAAAATATCTGGCTGGGAAGAAAGCCTCTCTAGTCCATCCGTCATCCGCCTGCTTTTGTCCACAGCATCTGGGGATAGAACATCCAAGGTGGGCTGAAGCCCAGAGCATAGTGACCACAAAACACAGCAGGTACTGATGAGGGGAGAGGCTTCACTATCACACAAACGCAGGATGTATCTATGGCTCCAGAGATGACATGAAGCCATGGTGGAAACCCTGCAGTCCCAGGTGCTGTGCTCTAATAGGGTTCTCTAAATACTGAGATAAAACAAAATCCCTCACCGGATGGGCTGCTCACGGGGCTATGTTGATGACAAGATCTAAGGGCAAAGTGACTGAGTCATCACTGACAAGACAGGAGACCTGCCACTGTGGGGGACATTTATGAGCCCCAGCAAAGAAGGTCTGGGAAGGAACTCCATATTATGGCATGATAAACGGCCCAGTGTAAACCTTTAATTGGTCTTTATTTTGAAGTATTAGGTATAGCCAGCAGGCAAGCCCTGGCCCATCACAGGATTTTTTTTTTTTTAAACATCCGCAATTTTCTTTGAGTTGATAGCTGGCTTTTTTCCTGAAATTGAAGGACTAGGTTCCTAATGGGGACCTTACTGTCACACTTGTCCTAGATGGAAATGAGAATGAAATTATGGAAGCATCACTTTCAAATCCGCCTACTGCCTCTGTAAAGAATTCAGCCAGCTGTCTCTGCAGGAAGTGCAACCTGGCCTCCTTGTGGAAAACGCAGGGAGACTGTCCTGGTTACTTACAGGGTGTGGCGTGGACAGTCACCAGACCCACCCCTACTCCTACTACAGTTCATGGCTTCTCTGACACTTTCTGCAAACTTCAAGCCTCAGGACTCTGCAAACTTTGGCCACGCGAGCCACAAAGGCAGGACCATAGAGCAGGATTTATGATGTGCTCTGTGCCCGGGTTCGAGCAAAGCAGCTCCTCTTGGCATTTCCAAACTGCAGGCTTGGCCAGAATTGGCAAAAGAAAGCATGTGTAGAGGAAAGCAGTGGGCGTGAACCTGGCAACAAGGGTATTGAGCCTCAAGCCTCGAGCCTTGTCAGGGCACTAATGTGTTTTCTCCCAGGGGCAAGTCCAAAGCTTCCCTCTGGAAACCTCCCATTTGTGTCTTCCACCTCTCCTGCCTCCTAGAATGCTCAGCCCATAAATGGATGTCTCTGTTCAGGTGATAAGGTCAGGAATGGCTGCAAACTCTTACATGATTTGTATTTGTTACAGCCTGTGTGACCCATTTGCAGACAAGTTCTCCCAAAGGAGAGAAAAGTCCTATCTAGATTCAGATAGCTGCTTTGTGCTCTGTTTAAATATAAATGTTAATTTATTTCCGACCTGGGCTAGAAATCAGCCAGTGGGTATTAGCACCAGCTCCAGGTTAGAGAGAGTGTGATGGCTTTCCACGTTTCTTCACTAAGTCTCACCAAGACACAGTTATGGGGAGGCTCTTTGTGCAGACCAGGAAAGGCAGGCTCAGGGAGAAAGATGAGGTAGCTTGCTAAAGGACACCTGGCCAGGAGCTGTGGAGCCGGGATCAAATTTCAGCCTGTCTGACCACAAAGGTACACTGTCCTGACATGTGAACTTTGAAGCCACAGAAAGAAGCCTCATTTTGGCCCCAGAAAACATCTGATGGTTCTGCTTAGCTCAGCTCTGAAGTCCTTAGGACTCTGCACTGCCCTTTTGCAAGCTGTTGAAGGTCCTGGCTGGAGCTGGACGGTACAACTTAGGTGGGGTCTCTCTGGCTCTTGGAAGAAAGAGAACCTCACATGCACACAGCAGCTGTCCCTGATAGGGCATAGCAGCACCCCAGCAAATTTCAAGGTCCCTGAGGGAAAAGGCAGCACCTCCACTCCCTTCACACTGCCTCACAGCATATGTGGGAATTTAACATGTATTTTCAAATGAGTAAGTATGTAAGGATAGGTCCTTGCTTTTCTGAATGACTCCACTCCACCGAGAGAGAAGGCCGCCTGGATTCCAGAGTTCCTTAGGGCTGCCAAGGTCGCGTTTACTTGTTTCTCCCCAGAATGGTTCCGTCCCCTTCTCATTGTACTAGCGGCACCCCTGATCTATTCTTCTAACCCGAGTTGGAGAGAGCTGAACGGCACTGGCTAAGGGGCAACATGATGGGCGATATCCCATTTTAAAAGACATTTTAAAAATGATATCTTTGAAAAGATATCTTTTAAAAAGATATTTTAAAAGACACATGGGCTTGTTTCTCAAGGGAGAGGCAGAGGCTGCGAGCCGGTGCGGCCTGGTGGGTTTTCGGCAAGTCCACCTCACAGGGACCCCCTGAGGCAGGCAGCCACCTAAGCCTTCTTTGCCAAGCCATGGAGAATATTAGAGAAGCTTGTGGGGCATTCTCCTTCACTCCTAATGTGGCATCTTTCTCAATTTTTTGGACTATCATTATAGGGTGACTTGAAGAAACTAGTTTTCTATTTCCTTCAAGCACAAGTAATTCTAACAAACCAATCTCTAGCGCGTGGTGCCCGCTCTCCCAGCTGAAGATGGAAATGCTGGAAGGCTGTACTTTGGCCAACAATAGTTTTTCGGAGCCCAAAGTCAACATCCGCTAAAAGCTGACCCACTGCCAGATAGCCGTAAAAAAGGGGTGGGGTGGAGACAGGCTTTATTTTCACTCCCTCATCCATCAGTCATTAACGCTTGGCTTTGTGAAACAGTGAAAAGTGTGTTTTTTAACAAGATTCTGGTTCTGCTGTTTCCTGGCTGGTGGGCAACCAACCCGCCTAGCCTCTTGACTTTTCACTTCCTCAGTTGCCTCAAGAAGAAGATGGGATCAGAAGACCCTGACACTTCATAGGGTTGCTGTGTGAATTAAACTGGAGAATGTAAATTAAACCACCTTGTAGACATTACAGACGTATACAAATATAACTGGGCACACCATCCCTGTTGGTAGCATTTGATAGTTTGTCACTATTATAACACGTTATTTGATACTGCCCTAAGACCAAAGGCAAAAGGCTGTACGTAAAAAGGATGTGATAGTGTATTAAACTACCCTTAGTTATTTTAACATCTCTGGGCTGTTCAAAGCTAGGGTTTATTCAGTTCATTAATATATAGATGCTGAAACAATTTTTAAAATGCTACTGTTCCATAAATAAGGTAGTTTTCAGAATCTGTGGGTGTGCAGTATATGTTTAAAGAATGTTTAAAGAAACATTCTTTCTGTGGTTCCTCATCTCCTGAGTGCTGCAAGTGCCTGGGGTATGGAAGACCAACACGATCCTTATTACATCGGTTCAAGAAAAAAGGAGAAGCATCGGTGTTTAGCAATAGAAAATGGATTTCCCTGCTTCCAGACCTTTCAAGGTTGGCCACCCCCTTTCAAAGGGGGAGCTGAAGAGCTGCCTCTTAGACTAATGTGACTGGATTAAAGCAGCAAGTTGAAAAGGAATCAATGCTTCCATGTGGCCAAGATGAGTTACGTCTACAAGCTGGGGAGGGTAGACTGTGTCTGAAAACCCCTGCTGACTCCAAAGACGCTGCAACAAATCTCTTAATGAAACCCTAATACTGCAAACAAGGTTTAAAACTAAGAGGAATCAGGGAAAGGGGAGAAAAACAACTCTACCCGAAACAGAGTAAGACTGGAATCTTCAATAGGCTCAAATCGCCTTTGAGGAAAAATCCTTTTCTAAGAGGAGGATCCTGATGCATTAAGCAGCTCTGCCTTTTTCCCAGACATGAAGACCCTACCTGGCAGGGTTTATCAAATCGTGCCCTCATGTGCTTACATGTAAGGAATTAACATCACACCCAGATTAAAGAGCTTTGGCAATAACCTGCTCCTCTGCAAAGCCAGCTGCCTGAGGGCTGCATCAGCCCCGCCCCCCCTCCTCTCCTGTGGCTGTAATGGTTGGGTGAGCACGCAACTGCTAGTAGAGGAAGGAGCAGTTAAATACCTCCCTCAACAGTTCAGACACTTGTCCTCATTTCCTTCCTTACCTGTGGCCTCACAGACAGCCATGACAGGGTCATTCCAGAGCTTCTGCTCTTAAAAACAAGCGAACAAATAAACTGCCACCTTTATTTCCCAATGGTGAGAAATCACATATTCCTCTGGTTCGTGCTTTAGTAGCTTTGGGGATTTTTGTTAGTCTTTGAGGGAGAAAGAAAAAAACGGCATCTGAGCTATCTTTCTACTTCATGCACTTAAAAAAAAAATCTGTTGAGTTTTAAATACAGCATCTTCCAATCTACTTGTGATAAAAGGAGCATCAGACAAGGGGCAAGTGAGCACAAGAAAAAAAAATTCGCAATTACGTGTGCTGAAGGATGTTAACTAAACTTATTCTGGTGATCATTTCATAATATAACCGAATATCGAATCATTATGTTGTATAACTAAAATGAATACAATGGTAAAGGTCAATTATATTTTGATTTTTGAAAATTAATTTATCGTTTACAAAAAGAAAAGAGGCAAGTGGCTCACAAGATTTAATTCAAACTGCATTCCAGGATATCTTTGACTCCAATTCTCAGAGGACTGGCCCAAGAGTGGGAACAGTTGAAATCTCTGAACCCTTATCCCATCCAATAAACATCAGCCCAACAAGAGGTTTCTTCATGGGTTTTTGAATTTGAAGGCTTCATCCCTACTTGAAGCCAAAACCCAAAGGCTTCTTCCAAGAGGTGGTCCATGAAATTAGATTTGCAATGCAAAAAACCTCTATCGTCTCTTGTTCAGTCAAGCTTCAGACATACTAGCTTGGATGGGAAACTGATATTAAAACCCTAAGACATGTAACTTTTCTTATTAGGTTACTGTCATGGGGAACAAAAATTTTTTTGTTTGTTCTGAAACTATGGTAAGTTCTGATATGTGGTAGTTAATTTTTCTTCTATGTAGGAAACATGAAAATGTATTTACATACACATACATATATGTATATACAATGTATATTCAAACACGCACTCAGGGGAAGTTAGGGAGAGAAATTTCTAGTTAAACATGATCTTGAGAAATTCTTCCATATGTGGAAACGTCCTCAGTTCGTCTGACATATAGCTATACATACATATATACACACAGGACACTATGTATACATTTATCCCACATTCATTTAACCTCAAAACATAAAATAAATTCTTTTTTTTTTTCCTTCCCTAAGCAAAAGCTAGGAATAACAACTCCATATACAGAATCCATTTTCTGGGGGGCAATGGAGCAAGTTAAACCCCTCGTCTGTTTGTTAGAATTCAAAGGGCTGCACTTGGGCTAATCTGTTGGTGAAAGTGCAAGGAAAGCAGGGCATCAATCACAGAATCCCAACCAGCATTTCACAGAGAGGGCAAGTGGGGAATCCCAGGGCCCTGAGTTGGCTTTCTGAGAAGTAACAGGGCCCAGGGAGGAAATGCTGGGACTATTTCTTCTCTGGGGGGACAATGAGACTCCAGCAACTCCTGTTAACCAAACATAAAGTTCAAGGCCCTGAGAGGAAGAGGAAGAGGAAGAAGAGAAAAGCAGGAGGGTGGGTGCGGTTACAAGACAGATCTGGGGCCAAGAAACACGAGGCTTGGAAATGTCACCTGCCTCCAGCCACACCTCCACGAGGACCTGACGGCTGGCAGTTCCCCTCCTATGCGAATGCTCTGCAGGACACTGGCTAATTCAATCTGGGAGCTCGGGAGTATGCAGCATGGACGGGGGTGGGAAGGAGAGAGAGCAGGAACCTTTATTTTCAGAACTAACTCTACCTTATGGCTTTTTTGCCTGAAAGAAGAGGGTAGAGGGGACATGTTCTGAGACCAGAAATCTCAAAACCAACGTAGCGAGCGTTGCAGCCTCTTTGAAGAGAGCATAGGTGCAGTCAGCATGGCAAGAATCACTGGGATAATTTCATTATATCTTAAAATACGATCTGTATATCTCTCTCACGACCACTAGTTTGAAAAGAAAGCCAAATCTAGGTCTGGGTTCTCTGGTGAACAAGTTATTTGATGGCTTATGGGAAAATAACATGTGTCTCAAGCAGAATTCTACAGGAATTTTCAGCAGAAAATGAAAGTGGACATTCAGTGCTCTGACATGTGTCCAGTGGTACAAACTCATGTTTCAGCTGAGAGCCAACACATGCTGGGACCACACAGTAAACAGGAGCAACAGAGAATGGACCCAAGATCACTATTTACATCTGCAGGCAGATTCCGAAAATTGCCGAGTGGAGTGGGTAATATTTAGGATTAGGGCAATCCAATTTCTAGGAATAGATTAGCAGAGGAGACACCCTCTGAGGATGCAAAATAGAGAACCCAGCTTCTGCCACAATAAGGTCACTATCTGAAAGTACTCCAATAGCCCTGGCTGATGTGATGGCAGCCCTGGGCCAAGTGAAGCATCCTCTGCTCTGCTCTGGGGGCCTGACTTGTCCCAGGCCTTGTGTGTACAGAGGCTCATGAATGAGTAAGCAACAGAATGTGGGTCCTGGTAACACTGCCAAGGGCCCGCTGTAACCTAGAGCAATTCCCCTCCTTCTCTGTGCCAGGCTCTCTACTCCTTGAGGATCTCACTCTTGTGACTCTAGGGACGTGGAAGAGCTGTAAGAGGCCACATTTTCACTGGCACAGTGACAGCAGGAAGAGAGAAGAGTAAAAGGGCAAGGGGAAATGGGGGAGAAAGAAATGAATGGTCACAAACAGAAGAATGGAAATAATGTCGATGAAGGCTGGGGCAAATGGGAGGAGAACTGATGGGATGACATTTTAATTCAAATTTGGAAAATAAAGCAAAATAAGAGAAAATCTGCTACAGTTGGACAGGAAAGGGAAAACACACATTTGCATTCTAGAGGAAATCAATATTGTAGCCATGCAACCATATTAATACATGTGGTTGCATAAATATATCCAGACTGACATCCAAGGAGGTTTGCCCCCAGGGTACAGCACTCAGAGACTCAGGCCCTTCTCTTGGGCCTGTTGATTTTCAGGTGTGTGACTCTGAAAAATGAACAGCCTCTCTAAGCTCCAGCGTCTTTATCTGTACAATGGGGATACTCCCATTTGCCCTATTTCCCAAAGGTACTACGAGAACAACTCATCCAATAGACATTTATCAAGTGCCTACTGTGGGCCAGACAAGTGTGACTGTGCTTTGCAATACGTAACCAAGAGTACGAATATGACATAAGATACGGCCCCAAATTTCCTTAATCAATTTAATAAGTCTTATGCCTCCATGCTCCTGGACTCCGCAGCCCTCCTTTTGAAGTAAGATTTCTATAAGTAAAATGTGAAATTTAAATTTCAATTGGGATCTGAAAGTCTTCAAGGTGGTCAAAATGCCTTGATCTTTCCAACCCCTGTGAGTGAGAATTTCCATTCAAAGAAGGAGGGAGAGAGAGGAGAGGCAAGTTCTAGGCTTGGAAAGTGGCCATATATTCTGGGGTTTCCAGTCCAAAAAGAACGTTTACGTTTTTGCCAGTTAGGCCCCCACAAATTAGAATCAGAATGGCACATGCTTTACCAAACGGAGGTGCATTCTGCACACAAAAAAGCAGTAAGATCCAGGTCCTTAAAGACCCAACATCCAACTCAAGACCGAAGGACAGAAGTGTGAGTCCTGGAAGCCAAACGGCAGTCTGAACAAGCCTGGCGTTTTGAGTTGGCTGAAGTGTGGTGTTCACCTGACGCCATACTTTGCTTATCCATGGGGTTATTAGTCCATACCTGGGAGCCCCTGGAAGGAGATTAATGAAATATGACTATGAAAAGCATACGATGCCTAGAAAAATAAGTAAAAAATCTTGGCATCATGGTAAGACAAAGAAAGACGCTACTTAAAGAAAATGACAGAAAGTGACAATGACAGGTACAGAGGGCATTTAGGAGAAGTTGCGTTTCCACTGAGCTTTTCTAAATCAGTCAGACTCGGTAACTTCAATAAAATAAAATCACGAATGAGTCTCCAGCATGTACTATTTATTCTTCGGTCTTAATTATTTCTCAAAGCTCACCAGTAGCTCGTGTCATGGGAAATATTTGTTGTCTGCCTCTGTGCCCGCTTCTTGGTTTGAAGGATTTCCTAAGGCATTACTGGTGTTTCTCTGAATGTTCGGCTTGAACATATTCAACGACTATGGCTGTCCTGGGGGTCACAGGCCACCAAATATTAACTGTTCCTTTCTTGGGTAGGGGGTCTAGGCTGTTGGACTGACTTCTCTTACATGTTCTCCATATCCTCTTCCCCTTATGACACTCATTTTCAATCTCTGAAGAGCCATGTATTTATGATTATCCTTATTTTCCTGGGTCCTCATTCTTGTAATGGTTCCCTTAATTCCAATCTATTGATTTTTTTGGTGGGATAACTCATTCTCAGATGTTAGAGTCTGAAGAAAAGTTATCCTAAGAAACGAACACTCTCATTTTCTGCTATGCAAAGCATAAGGAAAATTTGCCTTGAAACTTCACCTTCTGGTGAAAAACACTGATGGAAACTGGATCAGCCCTGTTTTAAACTGGGTAGTCTCTTTCTTCACCTGATACTCTGAGAACAGTATTTCTCAGAGCACAGATGTTACTAGAAAAGAAGAAGAAGAAAAAAGATTCCATGATCAAATAAATCTGGGAAATGCCGGGTTACATAAAATTGGAGAGCTTTCTTTCTTATATGGCTTTATAGATCCTTTGATCTGCTAATTGTACCAAGACTCTCCAAGATCGCGTTATAATACACAGCACTTCCCCAAAATTCTTTGCCCACCAAATCTTTATTTCAAGACTTTCCTCATGGGACTAATGTTCCAAACGTTACTTTGGGAAATCCCAGTCTAGACTTATAACCCTTGGATTCAGTTTCTCCCGAGAAAGCAAAATCATAGTAAAGGAGAGAGGGAGAGGGAAGAAATGGAAAAAGAATCTAACTCCGCAAGTACCTGGCAATACTTAAATTGAATTTCCTAAGGAAAAATGAGTTTCTCTGGAAAAGTAGAAAAGTGGCTGATTTTTTATATTTCTTCATTTTCACATGTATCTGACCTCTTAATAAAGCTCAAAAGGCAATGTCAACATTTTGTAGCCCCTCTTCTAGAAGATACAGATGGTCAGCCTCATGGCCACAGGAAGGTCAGGGCTGGAAGATTCATGGGAAGGGAATCAGGAATCCCTGGAAGAGACCTTTCCCCTTTAAGTCAGTTCAATTAACATCAAGAGTGGTTAATTTAAATCTCATCCAAATCAATCCATTATTCAGACTCTAATGTTGTCACATACTGATATGAAGCTGTCACTTTCTCCAAAGAAGCAGTTCCACTCCATACATATTAATATATATACTTACACAATTATGTGTAGCTTTTACAATCAACGGGGAAAGACTTCCCAGCCATTCAATAACTGCTACAGTCTGGGACTTACTTAGATTTATAACAATGCACATATTGATAGATGAGTTGGTGAATATGAATCTCAAAATCCCGTACAGGGGAAGGCATCACTGTCCAAGACCTGGAATACCTAGTCAGAAAGGGCAACCAGCCCAGGGGATCTTGCCATCTCCATCATTGGAGTCAACCTATTCCTACCAGGGCTCCTAACTTAAGCCTCCTTCTCTGATTGAAAAAGTGCACCAAGGGAACTTTACAGCCTAGCTGACTCCAGTTTAAAACCACAAAGCTATCCTTCTGATTAAGGGTATTTCACTTTCACAGTGAACCCCACTGCGGTTCCTAAGTCATGGGCCCCCTAATTAAGTTAAAACTACCTGTTATCTGTCTGGTTCTGATTGACAAGATCCTGAACAGAACTGAATGAGACATCAGACTTTTGCTCTAAACCAGACAGCAAACCCCTTGAATACAGGGGTGTTATCCATCATCCTCTTCCCCAAGCCCAGCAAAGTGGCCGGCGTGGAACATGTGCTCCAAGTATCGGCTGAAGAAGCAAAGACCCAGCAGCAGGACTCTAGTCAGTTGAGGACCCCCTCCTCTCAGGGCCTGGATTTTTCATCTGTAGAAGAGGATGAGGCTCTCTGCCTCTATGTTCATGGTTTGCTTAGAGTAGTTACTGACACGGAGAATGTGAAAGTGGAGTGTCATCACCCCCTTCCTAACAGTGCCAATGAGAAATGCGTACCAGAGGTCCTGCCCAGGTATGTCAGTCAGACATTCCTCAAGGAATGCTAATTCTTCTGTGGAGGGCACCACCCCTGAGCAATTATTTCTGCCCCATGACAACCTCTAGTGTCTGTAGACAAACTTAAGAGGGTCAACCAAACAGGCAAGTACTCTAGTCTAATAATTAAAGATCTCTGGAAAGGTATCCGGAGACTAACTTTTGTAAAAAATATCACTCACAAGGAAGGTAAATTTGAACTGGTGCCGTGTTTCTAGCAAGACACATTAGTGTATGTGTCTCCGTGATGAAACAAGACGGTTATCTCAGCAGGTTCTTGTGCAAACCACTTCCCCAATTTGCCTCCAAACCTTCTTTCCGTCCCTATAGTGCTCTGTGTTCCTGTTTCTCTGGGGGAAATTCCAGGATGGCCTTCTAGCACCAATAAAGCCTTACACTTACACCTCATGGCAGAAGGTCAAGGAGCAAAGGGCAGGGATCAAGAGTGAGAATGAATTAGTTAGCAGGATGCCAGGTATACTGGGACAGGTGAGTGTGGGGAGGTGGTGGCGGTTGTGAGGGATGAGAACTGAATAAATAAAACCAAATCAGACCCAAACCACAGACATATGAGATAATGACATAAAATTAATCTCTCTCTCCATTTTGCTGATCTCCAAACTGAGAACCATTTTTGAGAGCTAATGACGTAAACCAGTGTCTTTCTGCACTTGGCTTCAGAAACTAAGATGTCCTATGTGGACATCTTCTCCAGGGTTGAAGTCTCTGAGGGCAAATGTTTCCCAGTACAAGGATAGGGCCAAGCTGGGGGCGGGGAGCCCTCCGATTGGAGCTACCTCACTGCACAGCTCCAGGGGGTATATTTTATGTTGTGTACTATATAAATGATGCCCCCTGGAGTTGCTCTACTGGGAAAACACCTTGGAGACTTGGAATCTTAACTTCTCCTATGGGATGGAATGACATGAGGTAAAAAGGAAACAGAGCCACCTGAAAAAATATTTTAGGAGTACAGTAAGCACTCCTTCCTCCAACAAACAGGTAAACCCCTCCTCATACAGGTAATTCAAATAAACCCTTCCCTCACATATTTAGAAATATAGAACAAAGGTATTCACACTTACCCAGATGATTCCATTCCATTACCTATGACCCCATCCCTCTTAAAATTTATTGTATACGTTAAACTACTTTCAAAAAAGGTCATAGTACAATAAGGGAGGAATTACGGTCAATATTGATTATATTATCCTGCTAGTTTGCATTTAATTTCATAATTTCCACAAAATTTACCTTCAAGAGTGTTAATGCTAAACATAAATAGTTTTTGCATGTGGTGGGTGAATGTGAATATCGTTGAAAACCACAGGAGGGCTGTGTTTTTGTCAATCCATCTCTTCACTTCTTTACTTAGTTAAGGGAGAAGATAGGGTCCAAATCAAATAAGCTGGACCCCTTGACTTCACTGGCTAAAATGAAGCAAAACTGATTTCTTTTCATGTTATTTTACCCCACTTTTAATTTGCATCACTAAGGAACTTTCTAGGACTGTTCTCACCAAACTCAAGGCTTCTCTGATTGCCAAGCTCATGGAAACAAAGTGCTTTCTCTTAAAACTCTGAAAGAGACATTCCAAAGTAAGCCACCATTAGATACTGAGCCAGCAACAGACTACACATCTATGAAAGAAGAAAGGAGAGGAGGAAAGAAAATGCATAACATAAACAAGAACAGACAAAACCTTAAAGAGGAAGGAGAAAGGAAAACATTTAGATTCCTTGAGTGATGGAAATAAATACCAAAGCTATTAGTTTCAGTTCAAAGAACGTATCACTTTATGCTGTTTATTATTTCTTGAGGATTATTTATTTTATCTTAGAATATCCAAAGGGTAAAAGGGGCCTTGGAGGTAAGCGGCAATGAAACTGACCTGGTCAGGAGAGGGCCTGTGATTGGAATGTTGCGACCTCCCAGGAGATCGGTGGTGGTGGTGATGGTGGTGGTGGTGGTAGTGGTGGTGGTCCTCATCATAGTTGTCCGCCATCAGCTTCATTCTGTTCTGGGTCTGCACAGAACAAAAACCAGGGCAGATTCCGTCAGGAGCTAGAAGACCAGCCAAAGAGACTCAGGGCATAATTACAGCACCTATAGGGCTCCCTTTGTTCCTTTTTTAGGAACAGTTCTCATTTTTAGTTACACTGAAACTTAACAAAGAATGCACCATGCCATGAGCTTTGGCGAAAGAGGTTTTGTCACATCCTTGAAGCCACTATGTTGCTGGATCTCCATTCAGAGCCATAAGTGTACTTCCCCCACGAGATTTAAAAGGCAATAAATGGACACATACTAAAGTGCTTTGTTTTATGTTATCAAGCGATCACAGAGGTCCGGAGTAAGCCTGCAATCCCATATCGTCAATGGTCACATCCTACACCCTAGAGCAAGCAAGAGAGGGAAGCCCTGGATGAAAAGATGGAAAAGGCCTGGATGGAGACACAGAACTACAGACAAACAGTGGCCTTGCAAGACGAGGCCGAGAAATCCACTTAAAAGCTGCCGAATGCAAAAACACTGGTGGGGATGGTTTGTTACCATGATGACTTCCAGGGAAAGGGCACTCGATGGACATTTTAACTGATATTGTTCTTTGAAGAAATTAAGCAAAAAAAAAGCGAAGTTGATGGAGAAGAGCTTTACTCCCTGTTATGTTTGTCACATGAGACAACTAGGTGTCAGAGTTAAACCCCAAGGGCCATAGAATTGTATTGTTTTATTATGTAGGGCAAGAAAGAGACCCACGGATCAATCGACCTAACAGGGTCACAGAATCTAGAAAACTGCCTAAAGACCATGGAAAAAGGCAGATAAAAATATCCAGCTGGGAAAGCCAGGAAATGTAGGACTACACGTGTGGGTTTGGAGATAAGGCCGTCTGGGCTCAAGTGTCGCTCCACCTCTTTGCCGGTTCCGTGGTCTCCTGAGAGTTAACTATTTCTGTGCCCCGATTTCCTCAACTTCAAAATGGGAGTAATAGTACCCCCTTCCCTGCGGTTGTTCTAAGGAGAAAATGATGAGATGGACTTCAAGTCAGTCCAGGCTCTGGCACGTAATGGGCTTGAGATAAAAGTCATGCTGTTATTACTATTACTGTTGCTGTTGTTTAACTGGAAGACACTTCTCCTTCTTAATACATGTGGTTTCCTTTGCCTGTGACACCTCCCCCAGCCACCTTCCCTTGCTTCTAACTTCTGTGTCTGGCCTTTTCCTGACCCCACCCTTGAGAGCAGGTGACGTGTGCCTCCTACTTACCACCCCTCTCTAACCACCGATTTATCTGTCCATTTGTCAGTAAACTTGAGGCTGTTTCTTTCATCTGCCTCTCTCCAGAATCTAACACAGGGCCAAGCAGATGTAGATAACATTATGCATGCAGTTGCAACCAGTGACTGAAAGAAAGAAGGGGCCATAATTCTGAGGGACGCTGCCATTCTAGAGGCGAGCTGCATGACTGTCCTTAGCCAGGGAAGGTCACTAAGAGTTGAGAACATCTCATGAGTTGCCATAACAATACCACTGGTGGCTCATGACACCAAGCCATCAGCACTTTAAGAGAGCTGGAAGTCAGAGGCTGGCAGAGCCCCCAGCCAGCTGGAATGTTATTATGTAATATAAATAATACTCTGATAATAATTCTGGACCTAGCAGTCTACGCTTATAGTATTTTTCATGTATGATCTTAACTTAACCTCAAAACTTTCCTGGGAGGAATTATTACTATCTTCATTTATAGCTAGGAAATCAAGGCACAGATGTCAGCCCCCAGAGGCTCTTTCTTGACATAGAACACGGAGATTTTCCGGGCCTTCCAATTCTCAATCACTAGGCTTTTCTCTTAGCCGTGTTGCTAGCAAAAAAGGCAACAGCCGAACAGGTAGAAATAGCTTTCTCATAAATGTTTTGGAAACACCTCACGTCGCAATTCTATGTGACAGCGGATGTCTCATGATTTACTCACTCCATTTTTTAAAAATGTGTACAGTATTTGAAAGGCCCCAGAGCGGACGTAAAAACATGCGTGTATATGGATAAAAACAATAAAAGTAGAGGGAAAGAGCCACCTAAAAATCAAATTAAAATATCTCAGGCAACCGTTGGCAGCTGACAGCATTTCCATCCTTCACTTGTCCACTTAAAGTGTCAGAAGACCCAATGGACAAGTTACATCTTATGAGAAACAGCAGGTCAGTGGAGCTGTTGCCGACCGAGTACTGAGATTCCCCTATCCGGGAATCTCTCATACACGAGATTGTGAAATTCAGCGTTTACACCTAAAATTCCAGTAGTGTCAGGAGCCTATACTTTTGAACTCATGAACTAATAAATCTGGAACTGTTTCTTCTAATAGAATTCTAAAAGTCTGAAGGGAACTGTAAGATCTGCTATGGTCAAGAAGGAAGGGACTCGCCCAAGAATGAATGATGAAGCCTAAATGAACAAATAATAACTCTGCTATTGTAAACATCATAATGCCCTTATCCTTTGGGGAAGCTCCTGTGATTTTATGAGATTATTTTCTTACCAGCGACAAGCTTAAAGTTCCCTACCTTTGAACTGTATCCCATAAAAGAATGTACAAGCTAAACAAGATGCTATATGCAGTCCTAAATGTGTCTGCTGAAATGAGGTGTTGGAGAATAGGCATGTCATGGGATAAAGACTGTAAATGAATGATGTCATCTTTCCAATTTGGTGCTGAAATATAAATAAACCACGTTGTTCATGTGAATACCAGATCTGGGGGAAATGTACACAGAGCAATTGTGAGCGGAAGAGGCTTCTTTTGATTAGTCTGGGCTGGAAGAGAAGAGTGTGAAATGGAGATGAAAAATGCGAGTTTAGCCTGATATTTTAGACCGTTTTTATTTATCTTGCTTGTAGCACGTCCCCTAAACTATGACCGATTTCTTACAGGCTGGTGGCTAGTTTTCCCTTCCGTAGAAAAGTTTGACCAAATCCTGCCCATTTAACTGTGAAATTGGAAATGGATCTCTTAAAAAATTTTTTCAATCTACACTACCTATCCTCATCTCCACACAATTATATTGGTTTCCTAACACACCAAGAATGGTCTAGAAGGATAGAAAGCCATGAATAACATTCCCTAAAGGTGGATGGAAGAAAAACTGCAGAAAATTTAAAGAAGGATTGGAACAAGGATACTATTCGTTCAAATATTTCCAGACACGTTTACCAGGTGATGGTTCACATCCCTGTGGCCATCAGAGATATACAAGGTGCCCACCACAAAGCCTTAGACAGCAAATCCTCGGGGCAGTCATAACTGAAATCCCGGGAAAGCTAATATAGAGTTGGAACTAGATAGCTTTCCACAGCTCTGCACTTGGCAACTCATGGCCTCATTTAGTAATTCACTGAAGCCCATTTTTATTTCCTTTTCAGGGTTTACCAAACTGCTGACCTGACACGTTCGCCCTGGCTAACTGTGTTATATTCGTTTTACTGTATTATGTCATGACTGCTGAGACAAATCTCATCAGATTTCATTTTCTACTTCCTCTTTCTTCCAGGCGCCAACTTATTGCTCTGGGGCAATAGGTTCCTAACGGTTCTCCTGCTACACTCTTGCCTCGCACTGAACACAATCTGTAGTCAAGAGTGACATCAGACCTCTGTTACGACCTGGCTTTAGATTCCTCAGAGGCTCCCCACTGCCCTCAGGAAAGAGCCCCATCTCCTCCGTAGCTTATGAAGCTCTTGTGAGGTAACTGCTGTTCACCTCTCGGCTGCCTATCCTCCCCTCCCTGCCCTGGGACAGGCTGATCTCTGGTCCTGTCATGCCTTTTATTCTCTCCCCCTTTACCTGGGTTATACTCATTAGTTCTTCTGGTCTTAGCTTCAACACCACCACCTCCAGAACCACTTTCCGTAAGTCCACCTCAGAAGGGATTAAGTGCCCCTCTACTGCCTCTCCCAGAATGCTGTACCTACCCCCACCCGCTTCCATCATAGCACTTATGTCAATGAATGGTAAGTAGTCATGTGTTTTCTGGGCTTTCTCTGTCACTAGGTTGAAATTCTCTTGAGGGAAGCACTAGGTGTGAATTACCCTTGGACTCACCACCTAGCACAGAGTCTGGTATATAAGTAGCAAGTAAATGTGTGTGGAATAAATGTGTAAATGTGTGTGGAATAAATGTGTAAATGTACGAAGGAATGAACAGGCCACTTTGGAACAGATGAAAGGAAAAAATACACAATTAGCATCTATGACGAGCCAGGTGAGTATGTAACTCTTCATGTGATAGTTTAACCTTCCCTATTGTGCATTTGGTTTTGGTGGTGGTTGTTCTTGGGAGTGAGGGAGCAGGCTAAATGTATAGTTTCGGAGCTGTTACAAAAGTCAAATTGTTCTTGTTTGAGAAATATTCTGTTCTTGAATAAAGTGGACCTACTGAAGTACTCCCTGTCTTTGGGTACTTACATCATTCAGAATAAAGAGTGTGGGAGTGTTATGGGGTTCATTTCCTTCCTATCATCTAGCGTTTGGAAGAACAGGAATCTTTATAGAATACTTCCATTAGCACCCAAAGTCAACCATGGAAAACTGAAACTGTATCCATTAACTAAAATCCCTGATGAACACCATCTGTGAAAAGGTGTCATATACTCCATCTCTCTTGACATTTCTGAAGAGTTTATCCAAGGAGCTCTTGAAACAAAATGAAAATCCTTGATTGACTAGAAACAGACTCAATAGCTTAACAGCAATATGTAGACATAAAAGTGTAACATTAAAACTGCCTTTAAAATATTTTAGCAAGGTGGCAATAATGAACTATGCTTTGATCAGTCATCTGGATCAAGTTAACAATAAAACCTTCATGACTATGGTTTAAATAAGAAAAAATATATAATAAGATTTGTTGCTATGGGATATGGAGATAATACCATACAATAGCAATTACACTTTCTTCTCTCAGGTTTTCTTTCTCCCTCTTTCCTGCCAGGGAAATCCGAAAGAGTCCAGAACTCTTCTACTGGTCATGTTTCTGTGAAGTTAGAGCAAGGTCAACAGTTCTTGTCTCTGAGTTAAAGATGAAAAAACCAGACAACAACTGAACAGTGAAAAGGAAAGGGATTTCCTGAACATCCACCAGGCCCACACGGCAATGAATCATAACTGAGTGGGGTCTGGGTTCCAATGCTTGGGTCACTCTTGCAGGACAAAATGAAGCAGGAGGGTGAAGAAACTATTAGGGGAATATGCTGCATTAGGGAACCTTATGGGAGTAAGTAAGAGTCACTGAAGGGCGTCTGCCTTCTACTGTGGACATTGCACAGAAATTCATTCAACACTCACCAAACTCCTGCAACCATAAAGACTAAAACAATTACGTGCCAGGCTAAGGGTCTGAGCAGAATGCATTCATTGAATCCTGAGATAGCTATTCTTATGAGCTGTCTTTTACAATTGAGGAAACCAAGCCCATGATCACTCAGCTAGTGAGCAGAAGAACAGGACTTAAACCCAGGTTTCTGACTCCGGAGTCCTACGGTAGTGTATGAAGGGTAAGGTCACAGGCCAGATGCATGCAACAAAGCAAAGATAAATATATGAGGAATTAGAGGATGGACTATAACACAATATGAGAAGAAAAACAAGGAGAAAGGCTTGGTTTACCTGCGTGTCTGGAGGCAGGGGAAATCCCCTCTAGCTAAGGGCTGTGACATCAATAAGGCTCCATAGGTCAGATGACCCTTGAGCCAAGATTTGAAAGTTGGTGTGGACATGGCTAGAAGGAAGAGTGGACTGGGGAGATTCCATGGTAAACTCACTCTCTAATCGCCATGAGAGGAAAAACAGGTCAATGAGGGGAACTGGAACCCAAAACATCGCGCGCATGTGTGTGTGTGTGTGTGTGTGTGTGTGTGTGTGTGTGTGTGTGTGTGTTGGGATGGTGCTTTCCTCATTCCTTTATTGGATGTGGGGAGAGCAGGAAAAATATTGGAGATGATAATTCCTATCTTATTTCTCAGAATTTACCAGCTTGGGGCATTTTGGAAAGAAGTTAAGAAGAGCCATAGCCGTATGCTCACACATGTCAAACTATGGCATCTCTGGGAAAACGGGCCAGGCTCTGGACACCTTTGTATTTACAAATATCTACACAATCTACTGCTGCAGCATCAGTCCTGCCTTGAAAACTGCTCTGACCTCTTCCGACCCATTCAGCTCATCAGTCCTTCCTCCCGTCCATCTGCAGCCAAACAGGACACTGATGAGACTCTCCCCCCCCAACTTTGCTGAAGCCGTTTTCCCTTAGTCCTTATTTATAGACAGAACATTAGTAGTCACCATGGCCGGTGTGGCTGCTCTTTTTGTACCTACTCATTAAGTACCCTTATTTTATTTTATTTTTAATTGTTATAGGGAAGTCAGTGCCCCTCCCATACCCTCTTGTTCCACCCTGGAGGTCACCTGTAGATTGAATGGGCAGTCCTGGATGTGCTGTTATCTTCCCACCTCAAGCCCCTGCACCTCTCTCTGCATGAGGTCTTTCTCTGATCACAGGGGCAAGTTTCGCCAGGGAACAGGGCAGACAGAAGAGTTGGGCAGTTCATGCCCTTAGAAAAACCCTCAATCTATGAGGGAGGGACGTGATGGATAAATAACCAGCACCCCCAGTCCCTTAGTGGGACCATACTATGGTGTGTTCCAGAATCTCTCAGTAGGTCCCCAGCAGGGTGCAGCCCTGGTTGACTACATTGGGAAACTACCCATTAATACATGTTTATCTGCCTTTCACGTCCCTGTATCACTTCTCACCATGCTTCTTGGGATCACCTCCCAAATAAACTACCTGCACCAAATCCCTGTCTCTGGGTCTGTTTTTATGGGAATCTCAGCAAAAGTCTAAGATCTGCACAGGACTAACATTTCTGTGACTACCAGGCCTTTTCATGGACAGTTCTGAGATTTCTCATTACCTAGGGAGACAGATCTCTCAACTTTCTTAGGCAAGTAACAGAGGCCTAGCACTAACACTGTTGCTGCCAAACATTCACTCTGTGACTCAAACTGAATCACTTTTCCATGCGCCTCAGTTCCTGTATCTATAAAATGGGCAAGAGAGGAAAGAATGTTTTAGCATGAACCAAACTCCACATGAATAGATGTTGATCTGTTCTTCTTCCTTACTGTACTTTTTTGGTAGCTTTTCTTTTCTTTTCTTTTCCCTTCTAAAAGCAAGGGAGGGAGATTATTCTGATGAAGTACTTCCTGCTGTCACCTTAGGAACCCGAGGAATTCCCCAAAGGGTTATGGGCAGCAATTATAGCTGAGAATATCAACAACTCTGTTCTGCTATCACCACCTCTGTTCTATCACCCAATGCAGCCCATGGGGGCAGAATTATTTACAGAGAAAGAGTTCTATGTACTTTTCTAATGATGTAGAGGTTAGTATCCTTAATAGTAGCAGAAGGAAGGCTGGCACTGTGAGACAGAGCCTCCCGTGAATATCAGTGATAATAACTAGGCTTTCCTAGCCCTTGCTGTGCGCCAAGCACAGCACTTTGCTGTTGTCATCTCTTCTAGTCAGTCACACCAATGCTCTGATGTAGGTTGCCGGGGAGGGGTATATTCAAAATCTTTAATAGCTGCTATCACAGGGGCAGAAGCCCAGAAGAACCAAGAGCAACTCAAATGCATATGACCTTACTATCAGCCCTACTAGAGGCTGCTATTATCCCCACTTTACAGATAAAGAAACTGAGGCTTACCAGTATGACAGCTCTATTTGCCTTCTTTGCTACAATATTGTGAGCTGAGATTGTGGGATAAGTTTGAGAAAAATGCCTTTGTAATGCATGGGTAAAAAGGGAAAGTCAAAGTAGAATAAATAATAGCAGTGGTAGTATTTAGAAAGAAAGAAAGAAACTGAGAAAGACTAAGAAACTTACCCAAGATCATACAAATGATAGATTTGGGATTATGATGCCAGAGCTTCCTAAGTAACCACTCTACCCTACTGCTCAGATTCATAAAGACTGACTCCTTTATGATAAAAATTAAGATTGAGTTGGAAATGGGCTCTGACTCTCTGGACATTGACCCCAATCAGAGCTGATGAGAGAAGCAGCTCATTTTTTTTTTTTTTTTTAAAGTTCTCTGTGAAAAGGATGAAACTCAGACACATTATAAAATCTTGATCGAGCCCCAAGGGAGTCCATATTGCTGACCAAGCCCTAATATAAATTCAAAAGTCATTATCCACAATCCACACTAATTTTTAATGCTTTAACCAATACGATGGTTTCAAACCTAGGCTAACACATTAGCAACTGCAGACAACCAAGAAATTTCTAACATCTTGAGCACGGTTGGAGGTGGTGGGGGTCTTGCAGAAAGGGAAGGGCCTAGAAGTTTCCACCACAAAGTTACTTAGTTTAGTGCAGGTCTGTTTAATTAAGTAGTGGACAGCACATGCTATACTTAGCTTTTAAACACTTGTAAAGTCCTCTTCATTCATTTATCTTACTTGTCACTGACAAGCTCTTCAAGGACTGTAACAGTATGCAGAGCATGAAGAGCCTGGGTAAACAAGGCATATTTTATGTTGAGTCTAAACTGTTTCAACTCAGAGAGTCAATAGAGGGTCTCTGAAAAAAACCCCAGACTCTCCTACTAACTAAGGACATATTCTGTGCATGGTCTGTTATGAGTTTCTTTAGAAGGTGATCTTCAAAATCGAA
Organism: Leucopleurus acutus; assembly: GCF_964270905.1. NCBI lineage: Eukaryota > Metazoa > Chordata > Mammalia > Artiodactyla > Delphinidae > Leucopleurus > Leucopleurus acutus. The sequence goes on along the minus strand of NC_139153.1, from coordinate 33,892,657 downwards.
TCCCAAATTTTCAACTAAAAAGAAAAAAATAAGAAAGAAAAAAGGGAGGCCTGGATAAAAGGAAGAAAGGAAGGGAGGGAGGGAGGGAAGAAGGAAGGAAGAAAGGAAGAAAAAAAGAAAAGAAAGGAGGAAAGAAAAACGAGAAGGCTGTGTGCAGACATTAGAATTCAGACTCTAAAGCTGTGCTGAAAGGAAACCATAAACAAGATGAAAAGATAACCCTCAGAATGGGAGAAAATATTTGCAAATGAAGCAACTGACAAAGGATTAATCTCCAAAATTTACAAGCAGCTCATGCAGCTCAATATCAAAAACACAAACAGCCCAATCCAAAAATGGGCAGAAGAGAGAAAGAGACATTTCTCCAAACAAGATATACAGATTGTCAACAAACACATGAAAGGATGCTCAACATCACTACTCATTAGAGAAATGCAAATCAAAACTACAATGAGGTATCACCTCACACCAGTCAGAATGGCCGTCATCAAAAAATCTACAAACAATAAATGCCGGAGAGGGTGTGGAGAAAAGGGAACCCTCTTGCACTGTTGGTGGGAATGTAAATTGGTACAGCCACTATGAAGAACAGTAAGGAGGTTCCTTAAAAAACTAAAAACAGAACTACCATATGACCCAGCAATCCTACTACTGGGCACATACCCTGAGGAAACCATAATTCAAAAAGAGTCATGTACCACAATGTTCACTGCAGCTCTATTTACAATAGCCAGGACATGGAAGCAACCTAAGTGTCCATCCACAGATGAATGGATAAAGAAGAGGTGGCACACAGATATACAATGGAATATTACTGAGCCATAAAAAGAAATGAAATTGAGTTATTTGTAGTGAGGTGGGTGGACCTAGAGTCTGTCATACAGAATGAAGTAAGTCAGAAAAAGAAAAACAAATACCGTATGCTAACACATATATATGGAATCTAAAAAGAATGGTTCTGAGGAACCTAGGGGCAGGACAGGAATAAAGACACAGACATAGAGAATGGACTTGAGGACACGGGGAGGGGAAGGGTAAGCTGGGACGAAGTAGGAGAGTGGCATGGACTTATATATACTACCAAATGTAAAGTAGATAGCTAGTGGGAAGCAGCCGCATAGCACAGGGCGATCATCTCTGTGCTTTGTGACCACCTAGAGGGGTGGGATAAGGAGGGTGGGAGGGAGACGCAAGAGGGAGGGGATATGGGGATATACATATGCATATAGCTGATTCACTTTGTTATACAGCAGAAACTAACACAACACTGTAAAGCAATTATACTCCAATAAAGATGTTAAAAAAAAAAAAAACCAACAAAAAATCCCGGAGAGCTGAACTGACCAGAACCCAATACTTCTGAATCAAGACCCAGTGAAATTTTATATGTAATACTGCACTTATAGTTGATTAAATATGTTTGACATTGAAAAAAAATAAAAATAAAAAGATAAAACTGTGCTGACAAGGGAAGTAAAGGTCTTCATTTAATTCATATATCCAACAAATATTTATTATCACTGGCCTAGGCAGAACTGGCATCACCAAATCATCTCCTCAACTAATGAATGTTAGAAACTATCTTAGGGTATGGCCTAACAGAACTGGCCAACAGACTGGAAACTGAGAGCTCGAATGACTACTCTGAGGGCAACATGAAGGTCGAGGAACCCAGCAGTGCTTCAGGAAGGGACGGAGAGCCTTACACAGGAAGGGCTAAGAAGTGTCCACATATCTGGAGATATGCAAGATGATTCACAGGGAGTAAGTGGGGTTTTTCATAGTTATGCGTTTGCTATAAAATATATTTGAATAAATTATAACAACCACATCCAACAGAGAATTCACAGAAATTATGTCATAGGACATGGAAAACCTTGGGAAGGCAGTTTTCTAAATGACAGAAGCTTGAGACACCCTCATCGGAAGGAAAGAGCGAAGCAACTGAGAATGAGTTGGGTTACAGAGAGCAGACACTAGAAATTCAGAGCAGCCCAGAGACAGCAAATGCATCCTGAAGAGCTGTGAGAGTACAGAAGGACGTTTCTCCTACAGGGGCTTTTGAGCTCAGCACAGAAATGGGAGCAAATGCAGCCCTGGCCGGCTCCAGTTCTGAAGCTGAGTGGAAGGGCACAAACCCAAGACCTCCTCTGTACCTCATCCCCTACAAAACAAAACAAATGACAACAAATCGGGTAGAGAAGGGAGGGTGTGAGCAATGCAAAACATGTGGTGGGGCTGCTGGCCAGTGCTGAACACAGAGAGAACCCCAGGGAGAGGGGTGGTGAGATGGCCAGGAGGGGTTTGGCAGGGCAGAGGGGGTCTGGCAGCCGGAGGGTGAGAGGAAGACAGAGGGAGAGACAGCTAGGGCTTTGGACAGGGAACAAACCCCTCTCCCCAGCTGGTCTCACACTTGGGTAAAACAACTGGAGAAAATGTAAACAGGCTCATTAGTACTTTTCCAATCAGTTGAAAAACAAATGGGAAGAGAGAAATGGCAGTGGAGTGTCCCAAATACCAAATCTATGAAACATTCCCTCCGGCGTTTATCTTCTCGTTGGGTTGCTTGCTGTGCTGTCCTCCCTCCGTTTGGATTTCAGTACCCTTACTAGCTTTATATGGGATACTCTGAATTTGCCCTAACTAGGACCAATTTAGTTCTACATGGAAGGAGAGTCTGAGTCACATGTTCCACTCTGGATAGGTCTCCACAGACCCTCCCAGAGACACACAAACAACACAGGCATGTCATTCGCAGGTCCCCTCACATGCTTCTCCAGGCTGATATTCCCCCAGCACACAAGAATGAAAACTCATTTAAAACCATCACCTCTTCTCCTATGAAATCTTACCCCCAAAGAAGAGGCAAAGTGGAACTTCTGGGTTTTTGGATCTGAAAGCAAGCCAGTTTCCAGAAAGGATGATATTACGTTCTAATTTCATCTGGAAATGCCTAGGGTGTTGACTCATGTTGTCTTTTGGTGTGTGTGTGTGTGTGTGTGTGTGTGTGTGTGTGTGTGTGTGTGTGTGTGTCTCCCAACACATCAAATTAATTCATCAAAATATATTTTGACAGACTCTAGGTGCATCCACCTCACTACAAACAACTCAATTTCGTTTCTTTTTATGGCTAATATTCCATTGTGTATATGTGCCACATCTCTATCCATTCATCTGTCGATGGACATTTAGGTTAGAGTCTGTCATACAGAGTGAAGTAAGTCAGAAAGAGAAAAACAAATACCGTATGCTAACGCATATATATGGAATCTAAAAAAAAAAAAAATGGTACTGCTGAACCTAGTGGCAGGGCAGGAGTAAACATGTAGATGTAGAGAATGGACTTGAGGACACGGGGGGAGGGGAGGGGGAAGCTGGGGCGAAGTATATATCGACATATATACACTACCGAATATAAAATAGATGGCTAGTGGGAAGCAGCCGCATAGCACAGGGAGATCAGCTCGGTGCTTGGCGACCACCTAGAGGGGTGAGATAGGGAGGGTGGGAGGGAGGCTCAAGAGGGAGGGGATATGGGGATATATGTATACATATAGCTGATTCACTTTGTTATACAGCAGAAACTAACACAGTATTGTGAAGCAATTATACTCCAATAAAAATCTATTAAAAAAAAGAATACATTTTGAAAATCAATTTCTCTTAGTTATCTGTTTAAGGTTGACTCCAAAAAGCCTGGTCTTCCATGACCCTGGAGTTGAAATAGCATAACTACAAAAAAATCCAAAAGTATTTAAACTTGAATCTAAACAAAAACAGATATTAAAGTACTACGTAACTAAAGTTTCTTCAAAGCGCTAGGTGGACGTGGGTAACTGGAAAGTTGAGATTTCAGCAGCTGTTTCAAATCTCTCTCCTACAAATGAGGACTTGCCAGAATAATCCAGATTCATGTAAAGTTAGGCTAGACCACACCTTAAATCAGTGACTCCAAGTTCACTATTTTACAGAAGGGGAGAATGAGGCTCCAGGAGGTTGGACATTGGTCAATCACAAACCCAGGAGAAAGCCCCAGAACACTTGACTGCGGACCCCAGGCCCTTCCCCTGCCCCTGGCTGCCTTCCCATTTGATTTGCACGTGTAGACAAGTCCACCGTGCCCATGACCAGGAATACCACAGGCCCATCTCATGTCTTTCATTTTGCATTCCAAAGTACTATGGTATTAATTTCCATTCTTGCAGTCTGAACAGCATCAAACACCTAATCACTTTGGTCTCAATGCCTACAGATAGGTTAAGGAATTTTCCATCTTCTTTGAAATATGAGCCTTAGTTTTCCAGCAGAACTACTGATTTAGCTTTCTAATTTCTTCTTTTTCTATAACATCTATACTTTTCTATTATAGGAATCAAACATGCTAGATATGAACAATTAAATAGTATAAAACAGTTTATTTTTTAAAATTCCCCCTTCTCCTACCCCAATATCCACTCCCACTTCTAAGGATTTTTGCCAGTCTTTCCAGAACATTTTTGTGCATAATGCAAGCAAGGAAATATGCACACCCTTTAAAAATAAAATGTCCAAGATGTCTTGGCCATCTTTCCATGTCAAGATCATGTAGAAATACCTCATTTTTAATGGTTATGTATGATTCCATTCTATGCGGTCCTCTATCAATGCACTAAAACAGCGGGCAGAAATCTTTGTTTATTTTGCTCAAAGATTTATCCCAAGCACCTAAAACACTGCCGGGCACATAGTCAGCACCAGTAAATATTAGTTGAATGAGCGATGAACATTTGGGTCATTTCCAGTTTTTCATTATTCCAACAATGCCTCAAAGAATACTCTTCCAAAAGAACAGCTTTGCCTGTCCTCATGCGCTTGTTCTCAACAAGGATGGATGCTGAAACGTGTAACAGTTGTTTCTATAATGTACTAGGAAAAGAGAGATTCAGTAGAGATCCCTAGAATAAAGTATACACATTTTAAACTTTGAGAGATCTTACCAAATTTCCCTTCAAAAATGTTGGTCAACTTCCAGTCTGCACCTCTTTGCCTGCACTGTGCCAACACAGAATCTCTTCAAACCCTTTAATCTTCAAAAGTCTAATCCATGAAGAACTGTATCTCATTCATATTTCCCTAATTATAATTTGAGGCTGAGCATCTTTTCATTAATTTATTGGCCATTTCTATTTCACTATCAGAGGAGCCTCCTTTTCACGTCCTTTTGTCCTCTTTTTGGGGGGTTTGTTGGGGACATTTTCTTATTGGTTGTGAGAATAATTGTATACATAAGGAAAATCTGTGGGAGCTGCTTTCAGGAAGGGAAGAGCCTAACTACAAAAGGGAAGAAAGTGTATAAGAACAGGCTATGGGAGGAGAAGGAAGTATGCACAGACAGAGGTGACCTGAGGGTACCTTGGAACCCAATCATTCAAACACATTACCATCTGACACGTTCACTTAATTAAGCAGGAGAGAAAAGGGGGAAATATTAGCTAGTTGGTGTTTTGGAATGCAAAAAGAGTCAGTCCCCTTCCCTTTGTGCCACAGCTCTACAAGCTGGTGGTTACTGGTGGACCGTTAGCAGGAGTCCTAGCGTTAGCAGCCAATATGGTCCTTTACTCCTCTGCGAAAGACTTTGGGTTTCTTCAAAGTCTAGGCCATCCGTGGGAGAGTGTTAGGTATGTTAATGCCATTCATCATGCATGTGTTGCTGGAAAGAATTAATATAACCCTCTTTCCTCAAACAGGAATTCCCTGCATAGCAGCCCTGGTGGATGCGTTACCATTAGTGATGGGAAACTGAGTACCTAATGACACAATTTATTAAATGGCTTAAATGGGATGTTCCTCCTCCTCCGCACATATTTTGAGCTTTTTGGTTGCAGTTTTCTAATTCTGCCTTTTGGAGGGGACCCAGGTCTTTAGACATTTAAATACAGCTATGCCCTGGATCTCTAGCTTATGTAGCCTAACCATTCTTTGCCCTCTCAACCAGTCATCCTCCACTTCTTTTAGTCCCCTCTCTGTACCCTAACATACATGGGGTTATTACAGTGTGACAGGGCTCCTCTTAGAGAATAATTCCCTGAACAGAGTCTGAATCCAAGTCTTCACATGTGTCCTTACCTGTGCTAAACACTATTTTAAAACAATCAATACATTCTTACATTTCATTGATTTCTTAGCATCTGCTGTACAATGATGACTAATATTCAAATCTGCAATTGATTAAACTCATATCCTGGTGGCAGTTTCCCTTCCATACACACACACACCCCTGAATTTTAATTTTAAATATAAACTTCATTGTTTTCATTACTGAATATTTGCTTTACATTTATCTTAACTAAACTTGCTAAGATATTTGTCAATTCTAATCTTGTCTTCCACTGTTTTAGCTAACCTTCCCAGCTTTGAGGCATCACGCTTTCAAAAAGTGTATTATCAAAGGCTGTATACGATGGTGACAGTTGGGCACCTCTGGCAACCTCCCTGCTGACATGACAGGATTCCCTAACCAACCTGCCTAGGGTTGAGTTGTTTAATCATCTGGTAAAAAGTACACACACACACACACACACACACACACACACACACAAGTTGGTGTTGAATGCTTAGCTGAAATCCTGCCTTTGTATTAACCTTCCAAAAAACAGTGTGAGTTTGGCAATACCTAATCTTAGTGAACAAATAAAGATTAGAGATTATCAATTTTATTCCAAGTTTCATAAACCACTGACTGAATAACTTGTTCTGGAATCTGGGTGTGGATCAATATCAAACCTACAGTACTTCGTAAACACATTTTTCTTTTCAGCACTTAGTGGTAATGCTCAGGAGGTGGGTAAAATTTAGAAAAGCTTAAGAAAAGGGAAAGTTAATTTCCCTCTTCTTTAGGCACTTTCATACACTGTTGGCAGGATCGTAAATTGGTATAAACTTTTTCAAGGGCAACTTGGCACTATCTATGAAAATTCCAAATAGGCACAGGCTGGGGTCTAAAAGTCTCCTGAAAAGAAAGTTGGACAGATACACAGGAATGAAAAGGATACAAGGATATTCACTGGATGTTGATCACAGGAGCAGTTAATGAGACGTAAACAAAATACCCAGACAACATCAAATTACTGAATATTCATTATTCATATAGTAGAATCTTCAGAAGTCATTCAAGAGTGATGTATATTTATATATTCATCAGAAGGAAAGAGTATCACAAAATATAGTTGAATGGACGGTGAAGCAGGTGGGAAAACAACATGTTCATATATGCATGTGTGTATATGGATACACACATACATACTTGCATATGTGAGAAAAGTCCAGAAAGATGAGCACAAAATACTGACGGTTATTGTTAGGTGCTTGAATTTCAGGGAGTTGACTTTCTCCTTTCTTTCTTTCTATATTATTTGAATGTTTAATAAATGACAGGAAATAATAAATGAAAGAAGAAAAACTTTTCTGTGCTCCATATACAAAATTGCTGATATGTAAGTTGTTTCTCAGATTAGGGGGGAATGGTATCAAAATAATTTTAGTTTAGGGGAAGAGATTCCTGAGACTGACCTTGGAGAACTTAGACTTCTGCTGTCTTCTATTTTGGTGAACTTCAAAAAACAGAACAGGCCACAGCTCCCCTCCTTTCAGCCTGGTCCTTTAAAATTCTGATTACTCTTAACCAATCTCTCTCTAGTCTAGCGAACTAGCACAGTAAACTTCCTCCAGGAGAGACAATGAACAAACCTGGCCCCTATCAAATACTAAAGAATGCATGTCCTTCACAGTTGGAATGAATGTCCTGGCTGTAGCTACACGATACCGTTGGATGGAAAACGAAGGGTTCCCAAGGTCAGGCTCAGGACCAATGCACTAGTGCCAAATTCAGATCCTCCCCCAAGAGCCCTAGGGCCCTCATCTGGATCAAGTCAGTGTCCATCTGAGTTTTGCATCATGGGCCAAAGATTGGGAGTATCTCTTTGCTGGGTCTTTTCAAGTTGAGAGAGTTAACAGTAGATCTCTGAGTTTAGGAAATATCTTGTAATAACATGGCATTGCAGTAATGTATAGGCTAAACTCATGCAAAAAATATTTGTCTCACTCCCACACTGAATTTGATAATTACATAGGAGCTGGATATTAAGGACCCAGACATAAAGGAGTGGGTTAAAAAGCATAATTACGGCTCAGAAATAGCACGTGCCTGAGGACATTTCAGACCAGGTCCCACTCCATCAACAACAACAAAAAACAGCACCCAAAATCAAATGGTAGGCACTCTCTCTATCTCCGCCCCAATCCCGCCCCTTTCTCTCTCTTTCCCCCTTATTTTGGGAAATAAACCATGAAAAGAATCATGCACCATAATGATCATTTAGGAACAAACTTGAGATGGAAACTGGTAGCAAAATAAGGTCCTTAGTTCTGGAATTTTAAGGTTAAAGGCCCAAGGATCTCCTCTCAGGTCCTGAAACATTACAGGACACCATTTGACATCTGTGCTTCCGAGAAAAGACCGAAAATGTCCATGTCTCATGGGCTGTTTAACTGAAGGAAGCTATTATTTTATCCTTAATATGGTGGGGGTGAGGATGCATTAATGAAAGACTCAAATCATTACTGGCCAACTACTCTTAAGCATGCAGAAAACAAGACCATGACCTGGGAGGTGCCCAAGCTTCATCAAATGCAGGGCAAGGTCTCATGGGCAGAAATGACCCAGCAATTGAATCTCAGAAGCCACTTTATCATTCATCAAAAATGCTGGTTTCAAACTTGCTTCACGTTGACAGTTTTCATATCTTACTCTCCCTGAAGAATACAGAGTAGTTCCCTATCATCTTGTTTATCAGATAGAAACAGTTCAGCTGCCGGGCAAGGCCAACCTCCCTCTTTCCTCCTGAACAAGTGACCTCTTCCCAGCTTCCTCCACAGAAACTCTCCACAAGGATGCTCTATTTCTAATCCCAAGTCCACACCCATTCATCTCTACCCTGGTGCTTCCCTTGTCAGGAGCGACTCCTCCCTACAAAACCAGGTCACAGCCAGGCTCAAATGTACCCTGTTAAGACAATTTCCACAACTGGAAGTATCCTGGAGAATAAAGAAAAGTAGAAGTAGAGTCAGAAGGCCTGGATTAAATGGTCAAAGTTAAGTCACTTAATAGCTGTTTAACTACCAGCAAGTTACTCAACCTCTCTGATTCTGTGCAAATGGCATCGTCAGCCTAGGCTGCTAGATATCAAGAGAGGTGCTCTAGGTACCTGAGTTCAGTCTGCGGCTTCTGATTCCTTTTTATAGACCTAGAATGTCTGGAACAAGGCTCAGATTCTCTTTGTGCTGAGTAAACTCTGTTGATCAACTGTCTCTCTTACCCATTGTCATTGTGTGCCCTGTGCTGACGGGCTTATTTCCACTCCCACCCTCACTCCTGTTACATGGTCCTGTATCAGCCCCCAGTTCCACCTCTTCTGGTTACAAATGCAGCCAAAGGCCAGCCCAAACCCTGCCATTCACTTTACGAATTTGCAAGGATATCTATAAAGAGAGAGTGAGCGTTTGGTGACCCAAGGATTCCCACCTTCAGGGGCCTAAGGGTTGCCGGTCTCCTTTAGTACCTCAATGCCTCCCAAATGCTGGTCTGTCAGTGGAATCCATCAGCTTTTAGTGTCCTTCCTCTGAAATTCTGAGGGTGTAGGTCATTGGGTTGGCCCTCCAGTTGGTATTTGGTGAAGGTGGGGAAGAATCTCAAATGTCCATGTCAAAAGAGAGCCAGGTTTAGGAACTGCTGCTGCAGTTAATGTAACTATTTTAAACTTTAAGACACACATAAATTCTTTTTGAGAATTATGCCTGAGACAGCCAGAAACATTACAGAGAACCGGAAATTCCTTTTATTTTCCACTCTAATTTGTGACCTTCCTTCTTTATCTATGAGACTATGGGGCACAGCATTAAGACTTGTGGAAGTTCCAAGCTGGGAATAACTTAGAAAAGGTCCAGTATTTTTCACTATTTGTTCTTGGTATGCTACTACTGAAGAATAATCAGGAAAGAATCCTTTCTTCCTCTTTCTCAAGTTTTCTCACTTCTTTAGGGATGCCTCTGTGAAGTTTTGGGAAGCTTATATGCCATAAAGATCTTGGCGTTGTTGAGTATAAAATCCAGCATGAGCATATTCTGACTCTGTCCCTGAATAAGTGTGTGGTTTTTGTTTGGTTTGTTCCAGAAGCTCTTTCTTTGATTTACGTTTCAGCAGTGTAAAGGATATGAGAAACACCTTAGCTTCCTGGCAAATTTTTAGGAGAATACTGCTTTAAATGGAGAATGAGCCCTCTGCTTTCCCAGAACTTTTCTCTGCATTCTCTGACTTTGGGAACAAAATATAATACTTAAAAAACAAACAAATAAAGGAATCAACAAAAAGCAATAGAATTTAGACCCAAGACTTTACTTCAGAGGGTTCAAGGTAAGGAGAGTAATTGCCTACAAATCAATCAACAGATGGAGCAAAGGAGGGGAAAAGATGTTGTGCTGTTTCCTTGATCCCTATCTGAATTCCCAGAGTTCCACAGAACATTCCAAAAGTAATTTGGCTTTTGTGCACAGTGTACAGGGACTAACATTTTTCAACAGAATTTCATAAGGAGATAGGATAATTTTGGATCCTGCTCTCAGCAGAAGCTGAAAACTGGGTGCTGCTAAGAGGACAGAAATGGTCTTTTTTACATGACCACTCTTCTGAAAAACCACCCCAGGGGTGGAAAATCGCCTGCCCTAACCACACTGAGAATCATGGTGGATTTGCCCAAGAGAATTCCTGCTCATAAAAATCTGCAAAACAGATCTGTTAGAACAAAACTGTAATTACAAACAGAGCAAGAATCTCACTTAAATAATTTTGCAGCTATAATGCCAACTGATTCAATAACCGCCAAACTTGATCAAACTCATCAGAATTGACAAGATTTGAGTCCCCTAAAGGTGATTACTGAGCATGTTTGACTGACCACCAAACTATGTGAGATGCTAAAAAAAAGAATAAAGAACAGGACAATAGATTTCAATCCAAGCGATTTAAAATATTCAACGATTTTCAGTACGACCCAGCAATCCCACTACTGGGCATATACCCTGAGAAAACCATGATTCAAAAAGACACAGGCACCCCAATATTCATTGCAGCACTATTTACAATAGCCAGGTCATGGAGGCAACCTAAATGCCCATCGACAGATGAACAGATAAAGAAGATGTGGTACATATATACAATGGAATATTACTCAGCCATAAAAGGGAACAAAATCGGGTCATTTGTAGAGATGTAGATGGACCTAGAGTCTGTCAAACAGAGTGAAGTAAATCAGAAACAGAAAAACAAATATTGTATACTAACACATATATGTGGAACAGGGCAGGAATAGAGACGCAGATGTAGAGAACGGATGGGTGGGCACAGTGGGGGAAGGGAAGTGTGGAATTAATTGGGAGATTAGGATTGACATATATACACTACCATGTGTAAAACAGATAGCTAGTGGGAACCTGCTGTATAGCACAGGAAGTTCAGCTTGGTGCTCTGTGATGACCTAGATGGGTGGGATGGGGGGGTGGGTGGGAAGGAGGTCCAAGAGGGAGGGGATATATGTATACATATAGCTGATTCACTTCGTTGTACAACAGAAACTAACACAGCATTGTAAAGCAATTATACTCCAATTAAAAAAAAAAAATAACAGTTTGGCAGAAAAAAAGGGAGAACTTTTATCAAGTATATTTTTTTACCAAATTCCAGAAATGGAAGTAAAGTGACAGTAGGTGCCCAAGGTCATGTATATGTGGGTGACCTAGTAAAGAAATATGAAATGCCTGACATCTAGCCAACACCTAGCTCCTTCCACTTTGGAGAAAGTAAGAACCAAGAGTGAAAGGATGCTCTGTGAATTCTTGTGGCCGTACCTGTATCCTCATAGATTATTTCCATGCTCAGTGGAGTTATTATTAAACTAAAGCATCACACATCACTCTAAAATTTTCCTCAGAGAGAAATTATAGCTTTCTACTTCCTCAGTTCTCTTGGTCTGGGTCAGAACATTAATATTTGTTGGACAGCATGTTTTTAAAGTGGGAAGATATTTCAAAAATCAAATATTCTGGTTTGTTTCAAAGAATATGTTCTCAGCTAAAGTCTGATGCTTTCTTCCTGTGGGGGTAAGCCACAGTTGGCCACAATTCACCAAAGTTTCCACCAGCTAACAATAAAAAATTATGTCCCCTTCTAAAGAAACAAGAGAAAAAGTACACTAAAGTTGCATTTCCTTTCCAGTCTCCAAAGACAATCTGAACAACTGGCTCAACATGCCAAATTAAGCCATGAGAATTTATCCATATCTAATAAGGATTAGTAAATGTTACAACATTCAACACGGCCTTAACAAAATTTATACTCCACCTTCTAAGGCGCTGGGTTCAGCGTGGTCTTGTTCCAGCCCTGACGGAGGAGGATATGCAGCCTAGTCCTGCAGTGTCCTCTGAGAAATCCCAATCATGTGTACAACAAGCAGGAGGGCTTTTCGCATGATTAAAGAAGGTTTCTTTATACAGAAATAGTACCTTTAGAACCAGAACGTGGTAACTGAGCTAACTACCTAGGGAAGATTCAGGTGTCTCTCCCCTCAAGCCCAAGATAATTTTTTTGGAAGCGGAAAACCTAGTGATGGAACCTGCTTTGCGTCTTGCCAAAGCTGGGTGTCCACCTGCAACTTGGAAAACTTTGGAAACGTTTCTAAGTTACATATCTGGAGGGAGGAAGATTAAGACTTCTACACTTTGGGCTAGCCAGCTCTGACTGGGTCTGCTCCATTCCATTTCTCATCCATACTTGCCAGAAGTACAAAGAGGCAACTGGGACATTTGCTCATAGTATCTGCTATTAAGATAAATCGGCAACACTTAAGTGTCTTCGGTTCATAAAAAATAATCCCCCAGAGATGGCTCTTCCCCCTCCAAAATATCAGCCTTTTGTTTCCCTGTCTCACCAAGGATTGCATCACTAGAAAGCTCAGGAACACAGAGGCTCTCCCTGGAAGCCCGACCTCATCTCAAGAAGCCTCAGAAGACCCTGAGAAGACCCCCAGCAGACTTCCCAGGAGCCTGGACAAGCAAGACCGGGGCTGGGAGATCTGGATACTCTTTTCCTGGAAGGAAGATGTCTGAACCCACACTGAACTGGGTTCTTTCAAGGCAATGTCTGCACCTTCTGCACTATTTGTTTTTCTTTAAGGATAAATCACGGTCTGGCTCCCAGAAAAGCAGAAGACAGAGGCCTATTTATGAACATTGTCACTCAATTTCTTTCTTCTTTGGTCAAGGGAACAAGTCATGTGGAGTGGGTCTGTGTCAATGGATTGTCACCAGAGACTGGGACCATCATTCCTCAAAGCACAGTGCTACCCTGTGGGGAAAAAAAAACATAGCCCTGTCTTTGCGCCTCAGAACTGAGATCAACATCCTGCACATTTGTGCAGCCCTCAGCGTTTTTAAAGACCTTTCCCCAGAGAAGATGCTTCATGATAATGCTTCTCTGTGAGTTAGACAGCAAACAGCATACCCATTTCACAGGAAGGTAAGTTGACCTGCTCACCATCATACAACTAATAAGTGAAGATGAGTCGGGATTACACAAGCCAAATGAGCAAAATTCAGAGCCTCCCTTCTTCTCTGTCATCTTTGAAATCTAGAATTCTCAAACATTCCCTGGTGGGAAAGATGGCAACTGTGTTGCAATGGAAAACAAAGGGGTTAACTCTGTTACCCCTAAGGTAGATTCGCTCACTAACTCTGTGACTTGGTTTCTCCATTTGCAAACTGGAGACAATGATGGTATTACCTCATTGAGTTTTTGTGAGGATTGCAATAAAACAACAAAAGTACAATGCTGTGCCTAGAATATCATTTCTTCAAGAAATAATAGCTGTGTTAATATCTTACTGAATAATACATCTCCCCTACTCAACTGCAGGCTCCATCAAAGCAAATACTGTCACTTTCCTGCGTATCCTCAAAGTCCTTGGTATAGAGCAAGTACTCAACGTACTATATATATGAATGTGCTGGAGTAGTTTCTGACTATCAGAACTGTGAAGAGCTAAGAGGTCTGTTAGTTTAATCCCTTCACCTTACAGATGGGGAAGCTGAGCCTGTGAGAGAGAAGCAAAATGAGCTGCCCAAGGTTCTCAGTGTGTTGGGGGTCAGAGCTGGGCTAAAACTCTGACCCCCAGGTTCATTCCCAGACCCTGCACCTTCTATTACCTGCCAGGGCTTTCCTGGCAGCCCACCTGGTGAGAGGGGCTCCCTTGTTTTGTTTACAGATCAAAGATTTAACATCATACTTTCTGGATGGCTGCTGAGTCAGACATCTTAGAGAGTATCTGGCCCCCAAACCCGAGAAGACTGACAACAGAAGCTCTGCCTGACCTTGTGACCCACACACCTGCTTCCTACCCTAGCACCCAAAGGGGCTTTGGCACACCCACGGTAGCCCAAAGCAGTAGGGTTTCTGGTTGGCTTCTGAGCTGTGTTTGTAATTCTAGGAGCGCTGAGCCCTGAGAGAGAGGAAATAAACCAGCCTCGAGATGACTGGTTAATCGGAGGTTTCTGGGGCATAAGAACCAGCCTGGACTGAGACCTTCTGAGTCGCCACTGTTGTTCAGTCAATCGTCACTGTTTTCTGAAATGGACCGCCTCTCTGTCCAATCTGAACTTGTAAACTCCTTGCACAATTCCACTGTGCAAAGATCATCTGAGTAAAGATTTCCTGGCTGGGCCCAATGGGCATTTCCAAATGGCCATATCAGGGCAAAGATAAGAGAATGGGGTTTTGGTTGTGTGCTGATTTTTTAAAAAATTTATCTCATCTAAACACTGGTGCTGTGGGGTTCTGGCTCCCCCACCTTGTCAACTCAGCAACTGCACTTGGGATCTGACCTGAGAAGAATAGATTCCAACTCTCCTGGCTGCAGTCTGTCCCCACTGACCACTCCCTCCCTGCACAGTACTCCACATGGCCTGCTCCCACCTCCCTGCAAGTCTTTGCTCACCTGCCCCTTTCTCAAGGAGGCATCCTGGGAATGCCCTATTCAAAATCACCCCCAGACACCTCACAGAACATCATCTTCATTTTTCTCCATAGCCTTTATTGTCAATTAACATGCCATATATTTGATGTCTTTATTTTGTTTCTTATTTGTGTCCTCCACTAGAATACAAGTTCTCTCGGGGCAGAGATTTTTGTGTTTTGTTCCCTGTGGTACCCCCAACGTCCAGAACAGTATCTGGCATATAGTAGATGCTCAATAAAGATTTGCTGAATGAACTGCCCATTTTGTCCCATGACTACTCCCCTTAGAAGTCATAAAAATCTGCCTCTGCCTCTTGCTCTCTAAGTTTACCTACCATTTGTCCTAGAATAGCGATATTCTTTCCCAAGTCTATGAGACTGGCATGTTATTAGAAACAAACTTAACACAAACAGTTGACATTTATGTAAAAATTTTTAAATGTCAGCTACTTTGTAGAAGAGAGCTATTGCTTAATTCTCTAAAATCCTTAAAATACCCGTAACTCCAATATTTCAACTTTGGGGCATTAATCTTAAGGAAAATAACAGGAAAAAAGATTTATGTATCGAAATGTTCACCAAGTGAGATTATAAAAGTGAAAAACTAGAAACGATTGAAATCCCAACGATAGGAGAATGACAAAATTAATTATGGCAGTGATGGAAATCACAGAACCAAGATATATGCGTTTGAAGACTTTTAAGGACATCGGAAAATGCACACAATATCAAACGTTTATAAAGCTAAAAAAGCTTTATTATGTAGTATGTCATGTCTTTGTTCAAATATGTATGCAGACAATGGACTGTAGGCAAGTAGAAATCTTATACTTATTATATCTTATACTTACACTTATACTTATTTCTGAGTGGCAGGATTATGGGTGATTTTAGTTTTTATTCACATTTTCTAAGTTTCTATAATGAGAATACATTATTTTTACAATAAAACATTTATTTATATGCTTTCAACTATGAAAAGTATCATTTACATAATAAGGATGGCTACAAAATTAAGTCCTTATTACTTTTTAAGAAAATTTTTATTAGAGTATAGTTGCTTTACAGTGTTGTGTTAGTTTCTACTGTACAGCAAAGTGAATCAGCTATACACATACATATATCACCTCTTTTTTGGATTTCCTTCCCATTTAGGTCACCACAGAGCACTGAGTAGAGTTCCTTGTGCTATACAGTAGGTTCTCATTAGTTATCTATTTTGTACATAGTATCAATAGTGTATATAGTCCTTATTACTTTTTAATATAGTGCTACGTTGAAAAAAAACAGTAAATATGGGGGATTCTGGAACTTGTGCCTCTGCATGTGGCAGAGGATAACAAAAGAAAGTGGCACTTCCCAAAAGGAATATGGAGTTGAGTAAGAGTAAAGAGAAATGTTAAATTCTGAGTTTGATCACTGTGTTTCTGTAATCAGGAGAGAGGAAGGTGAAAAATCCTTTTCCTGTTAATTACTTGAAAAAGCCAAAAAAGAAGAAATTCTGAAGCCAGGAAAGGGTAAACTCAGTCCGTACAACAATGCAGATCAATGACAAAATCAGCATGATTTAAACACAATTATTCAAGGGGTGGTATGAAGCAAAAAAGGGGCAGGGGAAGGACTTTTCTTTCATTTTGAAATTCAGCATCAGGAAGACACAAGGGCAGGAAGTCGGATCTTTTTTCAATTCAATTGAAATGATAAGGTGAAGACAACCTGAAAGGGCTTTTAATTATATGATGAGAGGAAGGAAAGGAGGGAGAGAGAGAAAGAGACCAGGAGGAACCTGTTTTTGTATGTTAAATGATGAAGAAGAAACTGGAAAACTAAAGGAAAAAAGGCTTTCAAGCAGATATCCTGAGAATGAAACACAAAGGCTCCAAGAGGCAAATGTCAACATTTCATGCGGGAAAGCAGAAAATGCAACACACTTGATCAAGCCCGTAGCCCTTTCTCCCCTTGGCAGTGGGTGACGTCTGGTGATGCAGGAAGAGATAAATCGCCCTCCCCAGCCTGCACATGTGACCCCGGGGTCACGGCAGGAGCTGGCTGGGGCGGCAGGAGAGGCTGGGAGTGGTGCTCAGGGTCACAAAATAAAGCCTGCTTTTTATGCTCCTTTTTAACCCCAGGTCAGGAGGGACTATGACCCAAGAGGTATAGCACCAACTTGGGGACATCTGTTGGGAAGACCATGAAAGAGTTTTGGAATGAGACCCCTCACTAGCCGTGGCATCTTTGCCTAATTCCTGGACCATAGTTTCCTCATCTCCAAAATGAGATTAATAACAACTGGTTTTCAGAGCTGTTATGAGAATTAAATGAGATAATATATTTAAAATTTCTAGCCCAGTGCCGGGTATACATAAGAGCTCAAAAACTGTTAGCTCTTCCTACTCTAAAATGTGAGTAGAAAAACTATGATGAATAGCAAGAATGCTGCACACATGACACCCACACTCGAATTCTCTTAAAGCAATGTCAGTCTAAGGTCCCCCCAAAATCTACACAGCATAACCGCTGGATCCCTCCCTCCCCAAAATACAATGGCTCCCTGGAGGCTGACATCTTGGAAACTCTCCCCCATATACACTATCTGAATGTTCTTGGAGGCGGTAATGAACAGGTTAAAGCTGAGGGGATTTCAAACATGTCTAATCCAATAAGAGGCTTGGTAAAACATGCGCTATCACTTAAAGAATAACTGTTTAAAAATAGAGCGCAGATGTGAAATTTGAATTAAAAAAAAGAGAAAGACAGCACGTGAGAGATCTTCTTGGCATTTGTATACTCTTCTCTGTTTTGGTCACCTTCAGCTAAGCCTGTTATTCTGATGTACTGTGCCAACGGCTAGATACTGCAGGGGGTGCTTCAAATGACTGAAACAAGGCTGGCAAATCACTCTAAAACTTACAAGTCAGACCTGTCTCCCCCTTTATGTATTTCTAAAAGTGGGGGAATGAAGTGGTAAAGTTGGTCTTTTCAAGTTTTTCTACTTAAAAAGGTATACTCCAAAAGCAAAGAGCGAGTTTTTCTAAAAGTAGCAATACTTACACTAGGATCCTTGAAAACTTAAGAAAGTATCATGGTTGGATAGTCATTTGTCACAAAAGATAGGCTACGGATTGTCAATTATAACATCCATAGGAATGCCTATTTCGGCAGGAAGTATTCCCTGCCCCCTCTAGCAAGCAAAGACCTTTGCACATTGGTAACACTTCTGCACCAAAAAGTAGCAGTTTGCTCTGTCATCTGTTTCATGAGCTAATATCTGCCTTATAGGTGGTAGAGATGATTAGAAAAAAAACAACCCAAGGCTCAAGGACAAAATCAGTATCAACATCTCCTTCTATAGCCCAAGAGTGCCCCACACAGCACCACCAAAGGTGCTCCATGAATGTTTAGGGAAGGGAACTAAAATGGTTTAATTAATTAATTAATTAATTAATTAACTGGTTTTTAAAACATGGCTTCCTTCAAATGAGAGACTCAGAAAAGTGGTCCATCAGAGTCCGCCTGAGGCTTTGGGAAGGTGGATTTCTAACAGGGATTTGAGAAACATATGGATTCGCAGAGAAAACACTTTGCCTCCACAATCTTTGAGCGCTAGTTTGTGTTGTAACTGGCAAACCAAATGGATTCCCTGAGTATTGGGATTGAGGCACCAGTTGCCTAGAGTAAGAAATGTCTCCAGGCTAAGAGAGCAGAGTAGTATCCTGGCCAATCACTTGGACACTAAGAGTATACTGTTCTCAGTAACACCAAGGAGTTCAGGTTTTACCTCTGTGAGGATGCCCTGCCCTTGGCCTGCCGAGGAGTGATCTAAGTATTTCTTTTTTAGAAAGGGGTTCTCTAGAACATACTGTAAAGACCCTTGGCACCGAAGTCAATGATAAATAGAGATGTGGCTAGATTCTACCAGTGGGTCATGAACAGCTTAACCCAAAGTGAGTCTACAGTGAAAACCAATGCATTTGCATTCCAGCAATTTGATCTGGGGCGAGTCTGTGATGCATTACAATGCTGGGATCAAATCAAGCTTTTCTGGCACTCATCCAACCACAACATGAGGCTATGGGAACCCTACTGCATGAAGTTCCTTCACTGCTGTTCAATTGTGCTCACCTCCTAAACCATAAAGGGTAATTAAAAGTCATCTGCATACCATGTAATGGAAGTGTAAACGGGGAGCACAACCAGGTGTGGCCCCAAGTACAGGGGGAAAGAAATGCCTGGTCAACCGTCCCACTCAGGTGATTCCTGCTTTCCTTGACAGGATGGTTCTACCTCTGCTGAGATCCAATTTTGGCTAGAATCTCATCCTTACAACCAGCTCTCCTGAATACTTCCCAGGGCAGAGTCTGCCTTCTCCCATTCTTGGCCATACCTGTTTGGCTAATTCTTAGACACAATCCTATGATGGTCTGGACACGATAGGGGAGGGGGAGACATACCCAGATCAGTTATACTGTGCAGGCCTGGCATAGTCCCCAGAATGTTAACCTGGACATAGGACTTCTCTGCAAGCTCTGGGGGAAAACACAAGAGAATCAGTGGACTAGTCTTAACGCCTTTCTGTTCCCAACTGACCAGTGGGTAACCAAAAGCAATGCCAGAACTGGTAGGAAGGGGAAAAGAAAACCAAGCACAATTTATCTCTGATCACAAAAGTATTCTAACTGGTTCTGAGAAATAAGCTGGTTCTAATTTCAACTAAACAATAGTGTCTGGCCCTCATTTTAAACAGGCATTTTCATCAAGGATGTACATTTCACTACTTCAGCACACAAGGGAGCATTTGGGAATAAGGCTTAGGGGGTAAGATTTAGTTTTAAGCTTCCTTCAAAACCCTTTAGCAGCAGGAAAATCCAATGATTTCAGAATTACTTATTTTGATGTCAGTCCTTTCTTCAAGGGTGGAGGAAAAGAGTTGGGGGGATTGGATCCAAGACACAGAAGGAAAGATGGTAAATTTTAATAATATTTTTTAGAACTACCATCCCTAGGGAAAGAACAAGAAAATTTAAAAAACAAAACCAAACCAAAAAACCCTTAACTAATTCCCAATTGAGTCCCTCTCCCAATATTGCAAAAATCTAGAAGGAAGATTTTTTTAAGAAGAGGTAGAATAAAAGTGTCAGGGGTGTGTGCTTGTGAAGAAATGGAATCGGGAAGAACACAAAAATTGGATAGACTTATATGTCTACTACCAAACTATGATTAATCCTTTATCTTCTTGTAAGCAACAAGTAACAGAAAGTTAATTTGTACTGCTCTCCTACCTTTATACAGCGCTCAGCCTAGAATCAACTCAGATGTCAACACCTGAAGAGAGTCATAAAGATTCTTTTGTTGTTAAGCATAGTTGGAATTTCTGAACTGATTTCACATCATCTTCTCTGGCTCTCTTGATAGGTGTTTAATGGGAGTTTAGGTATTTCTAGGCAAATTAATTTATAAGACGCTCAGACGTTTTCAGGAAAGAAACGGCGGGACTCCCTTTATAACTGCAAGTAATCTCTGCCACATCTGGAAACTCAGTGGCATTTAACTCAAGAAGAACCTCCAAAATTGGAAGGGATCTGAACTAGAATAGGGCAAAGAGACTGGAAGGGAAGGTTCAAAATGGACACCACTGCAAATAATTCTAGTATATGGTAAAAGGCATCTCTGCAAAGTGTCTCGCAACGTGGCAAGAAAGAACATGGCGCCAATTCTGTGGTCATGATTCAGCAAGCAGGTCTCCATGTCTTCTACCAACTCCGGTAAGTTGGTGGTGGCTTCCTGGAATATTAGGCTCAGAAGAATTACGAGGCTAAGTCTTGTCTAATGTAATGACTGACCAAAGAAGTCTCTTCTTTTAACAAGCGGCCCTGGCAATTCACTCACTCATTTATGTATACAGTCAACTAATATTTGCTGAATGCCTGCCATGTGCTAGCAATTGTGTTAGGCCTGGAGACAAATGGTCAGCAGAAAAAAAGTCATGAGGCCACATTCTCAGTCCTCATGGAGTTCATTTACTAGCAGGACAGATAGTTTCTATTCAAGTAATCACCAAAACAAATGCAAAATTGCATCTGTTCCAGTGCAATTAAATGATGTACATGTGCTACAAGAGTGCCAAATTGGGGATTTGAACCAGTTGAGAAAGTCCCAGAGGCCTCCCTGAAATAGTGATATTGGACTGAGATTGAATTGAACCAGTAGGTGTTAACCAGGTGAGGAAAACAGGGAAATGTGTTTCAGGCAAAGGGAATTGCATGTACAAGGCAGAGAGCACGCTGGCTTGAATTTGTCTTTATCCCACCAGCAAGGGAAGCCAGGGAAGATTTTTCAGCAGTGAGAGCCAGAGAGTGATGAGCATTTCATGATACATCTTTAGAAAAGATCATGCTTCTGCCCACTGGGGTTTGAGAACTTCTGGCCTGGCCTGGACTCTGGCTGCAGTTCTCCAAGGTATAGCCACCACCCTGAGCAGGCCAATGGCATGGAGGTGGTCACTACTGTCCACTGCCTACCTCCTAATAGCAAGGAAACGGCAGGATTTGGACTCCAATGATATGTTACTGAGACTGCCAGAAAGTCAGGGAGGGCATTTTGTCAAAGGGCCCTGTTCCTATTCTATTTGAAAATCTCAATAGCCATAACAAGCAAGTTCTGGCATTAGTTCTCTGTGGCTCCAATGGAGTGCCAGTGCTTTTTATTTTTTTTAATTTTTATTTATTTATTTTTTAACATCTCTATTGGAGTATAATTGCTTTACAATGGTGTGTTAGTTGCTGCTGTATAACAAAGTGAATCAGCTATACATATATCCCCATATCTCCTCCCTATTGCATCTCCCTCCCACCCACCAATGCTTTTTAAAAAAATGCAAGCTAAGCACTGGGACTCCTTCAAGGCTGGAGCCAGGGGATTTGGAGAGTGGGCTCAATTAGAGCAACCTTAACCAGGGCACTCTGAGTGGTACTGGAGGGAGTTCTCCCTGTCCTGACACTGCATGGTTGGTGTATTCTGCTTCCTAACTTTGGATAATTTCTGCTCCAGAATATACCACTCTTAGCAGATCCTGCACAGCCTACCCTAGCCCATTACTGCTGTGATGGTTCACCTTTTTATTCACTCCAGCCTCACTGCCCTCCCTGCTATTCCCAAACGCACCGGCACTCTCTTGCCTTAGGGTTTTGCACGGGCTGTTCCCTCTGCCAGAACACCCTTCCCCTAAATATCCACAGAGCTCACTCTCTCACCTCCTTCAAATTTTGCTCACGGCTTCTTCCCAGTGAGGCCCATCCTGTCTACCCTATTTTACAGTGTCATCAGCCCCTCAGTCCTACCCTGGCAGGCCTGTTGTTGTTATGCTGGTCTATATTTTTCTTTTTTCTACCACATGACTTACTTATTATGTTTATGGTTTATTACCTTTCTCTCTACCCCCTCTAATTTAACAAGTAAGGTCCATGAGGAAGGGACTGTGGATACTGTGTGTAAAATATCTGTTGTGGATGAATCCCCAGCACCCGTCAGAGAGCCTGGCACATGGCAGGTATGCAACATGTTGGGTAGTTGGGTGATTATGAGGACAAAATGAGATCACGTTTGTAAACCTATGTATATATAAAACACTTGGTACAGACCTGGCTTATGGAAGTCATGTAATCATTCACACGATAAATATTTATCAAGTGCCCATTATGTGCTTGGCAAAGTGCAATAGCTACGGGGATTGTTGAATGAGCTACTCGAGTTCAGTCACTGGGAATGATGTGGGCAGAGAGATCTGCACGAGATGAGCTCAAAAGGCAGCCTGGGGCTTCCCTGGTGGCACAGTGGTTGAGAGTCCACCTGCTGATGCAGGGGACACGGGTTCGTGCCCCGGTCCGGGAAGATCCCACATGCCGCGGAGCGGCTGGGCCCGTGAGCCATGGCCGCTGGGCCTGCACGTCCGGAGCCTGTGCTCCACAATGGGAGAGGCCACAACAGTGAGAGGCCTGCGTACCACAGAGAAAACAAAAAGGCAGCCTGAAGAGGGTAACACCTCTCATGAGCCCATCTGCCTCAAAATCTTTGCAGAACATTGTGCAGGTGAACACCCAGACCTATGACCTTCCCCTCCCATTAGCCTGGGTGCCTAAAAGAGCTCTGCTCTCCCAAATCAGACATGCAGGTGATGACCACTGAGGTCTGGGACTCACCCTTCTGGGGATGTCCTCTCTGATGGACGTCCATGTGGGCTGCATACACAAACCAAACAAACTTAATAAATGTTGGGGGCCTGTCCAGTGCAGGCTGGAAACTAGGGTCTAGAACTCCTAACATGTCTGCTCCCCACTCCCCAAGGGCTTGGGCTTTAGGGGTGGGGGGACCGGGAAGGCTTTAGTGCCAACAACTGTCTGCTCTTTCTCCCACAGTTCAACAGTATATTCTCAACGAGCTGCGACTCCAAGGCAGGTGAAAGACAGCAAAGACGAAATTGAAATGAAAATCAAACTATCTCTGAGGGCTGGTGGTGATAAAGTCAATTAGCAGCAGCAGTAGTAGTAGTAATAGCAGCTTACACATATATAGCACATTGGTGTGCCAGGCATGTGCAAATCACTTAGCATACATTACACCTCACAAACAACCCTTTGAATTAAGTTATTAGCCCAATTTACAGATGAGGAAACTGAGGCTCAGGGAGGTTCAGTATTTTGCTCGTGATCACTCAGCGAACAAGTGCCAGAAACAAAATTCAACCTAAGCAGTGCAACTCCAGATGGCATCTACAAAACCCATTTAAGGCTGTGTGGCAAGAAAATCTGTTTAAGTATCATGGTGTGTGCAGCTATGAAGCCTGAGCAGGGCACCCAACCTCTCTGGACCTCTGGTTCCTTCTCTGTGAGAGCATCAGCCCTTCTGCTTTGGTGGAAGTCGACGAGTTAATGTATGTAAAGCCCTTTGACCCATACCTGGCACATGCTGGGAGCTCAGAAGTATTAGTAGTTGTTGATGTGATCAAACATCCTAAGCTCAAGAGCTCTAGGCAGAACCTACTCTTTGTGAGTGGCTGGAGAACACTCTTAAATGGGTTTTTGGCATCTTCTTCAGGTATACAAAGATAAGGGGCCCTCACAATTTCTGGAATACCCATCCGCTTGCAACTCTGAATTACTTTCTGAACATGGTGGGGTATGTGTGGACGCAGGTGGACTATACACAACCTGAGCTCTATCACTTACAAGCTGTGTGTGTTGGGCTGGTTATTCCACACTCTGAGTCTCAGCTATGGCCCCTAAAAGAGGAGGTAATCTTGACACTCACACCACAGGGCTGCTGTGAGGACTGTGGGACAAAATCCCTCAGGGACACTGAATTCACATTCTGGGACAAAGTAAACCCTCAGTAAAAAAAAAAAGGCATGCTTTTATAAGCAAATTACTCATTATCTTTAGAATCATTATCATTTACAACAAGGATACATAAATGCACATTCTCTCTTGCTCTGTGGCCAGTAGGGTGTGGGGAAGAATTTCAAACCTAAGTCATGGAAAGAAGCCCATCCTCCTCCTTTGCCGCCTCTTTTTCCACAACAGCCCTTCAGACCCTGCTTTAGCCCAGGCGGGAGACTAACTGTGCATGGCTGGGGTTTCCTAAATGTGCCCCATGATACCCAAAACCAAGCCTGTCGTGAATAATGAAGGCTTTGTACAGCTTCCCAGGAGCAAATTGAAGGGCTACACTCAATCCTTCCTGGAATCCAGGAGTGCATTTTCATGATGCTGAGAAAGAAAAAAAGCAGCCTTAAAAAAAAAAAAAATTCCTTATTGGGAAGGGTAGAGGGAGATTTGGGGAGGAAAGTATCTAAGAGACAAAAAGAAAAATTTGATCCAATGTGCCTGACAGTAAGGCCTCTGGCATCTTGTCTTCACAGCAGTGCCAGGCTATTTCAGAAGAGCTGTCCCTGTAGGGTGGCCATCAAAACTAGAACCACTGGCAAATACAAAATAATCAACTTGCATTATAAATCAAGATATAGTGCTATCATCGATGGTTCCAGACTTTATGGCCACTGAATACTGGAAACCATCAAAAGAGGTGAAGGTCAAGATGTGATGTAGGTCTTATGCACCCCCAGCCCCAATGGTGGGGGAGAGTATCTCCTTAGCAGCTGACTGACCTGAGACCTTTGGATCATGTATGCATCGTAGCTGGACCCGTGGTACTTGGCCGTAATATCTGGACTGTAGCCAGCATCACAAGTGCATGGTATATTCGAGCTCGGGGGCTGTTTCCTAGGTCTATAAACCTGTGGGAGAAAGCTACAATGGTTAGGTGCAAGAGGGGAGGGCACAGGGCGCACAGGGAAGGAATTAAGAGAAAGCAAAGAAGGAGCCCCGACTTGACTTTCTGTGGCCCAGTGGGTGGAGAAACCGGTGTAGAAGATGCACAGCCCCAAACAAAGAGGTCAGATGTAAGCGGCCCCCGACCCCTGGGGCCAGCACTAGCAAGGCATGCTGCTCTGCGGAATGACCCCGATGTCTGGCAGTGACTGGGACCTTCCCTCTGCAGGAGAGGGCACCCAGGCGTGGCAGTGCTTGCTCTCGTGCTCTCTCTCTTTTTTTCTCTCTCTCTCGCTCACACAGCAAGGCAGCCCCATGAGACTAAGACTCTGGTTCAGGGCCAAAGGATGGCTTTTCCTTCCTGGGGAGGGAAAAAGTTGTCCCAGTTGTGAGGGGAGAGAGCTTTTCCTTTCGGGCTTCCTTTCCATTTACCTTGCACACTATGCTCAGCCCAGATCTCCCCAGCAGGCAGAGAGCCAGTCCTGGGGGCTGAAATCAATATGGACGCACTCCACATGGTACCATGTGGCATTCACAGGTGGCCCTCGCTAAGACGTGGCAGCCACCTTGTGAGACCACAGACCATTGAGCCATTATCTGCTGAGTGGGTTTCATAATGAAGCTAGAATCCAACTGAGTATCTTTAACTATTGATTCCAAAAGCCCTCAAGTTAGATATGGAGGAGAAATAATGCCTGAAGATTTCAGGGATGACTTTGCAATATGCTCCAGGTAGATATATTTCCATTTAAGTCACTACTAGAAAACCCTCCAGAAAGCAAAGAACTTTCTGCACAAGTTAGGATTTTATCTCTTCTTCCTTTTCCCTCAGAAGAAGTATAGTGGCCTAGAGAGGAGGGAAAAACAGGTTAACGGGGTAAACAGGTAATAGAAAAATATTTGACTAAATAATGGCTGAGGAGGTCTCCAAGCATAGGGGGTGGGAAAGGGTCCTTGGCCGGAAAGTCCTGGGAAATAGGTGAAGAATCAAAGTTGGAAGAATGGTGAGAAAGAAATCGAAAGAACTGGATGACGGGAGTTACTATTGGGCCCAGAAAGTGAGCAAGACAGAAGGTAACAAGTCCAATGGGAAAGAAGGTGCCCAGAATTTAATTAGTACTTTTTAGGATTTAGTCAGAAGTCATAGAAAGTCCACTGGAAGGAAGAGAGCTGAGAGCTATTTCTGGGGAGATGATGCTAATACAAAAGAAAGGAAAACAGCACTAGTTGCAAACCACACAAGCCCAGGCACATGCACAAAAACACAGAAAAGCAATAAAATATTGTTCCAGCAACAACTTGGGCCATTTCGCTCCTACCTGGTTTTAGCTGCGTGAGCCTGCAGGATGGACGGCAAAATGAAGAGTAGCTAAACCCAGAGAAAGCACCCCAAACCCCAAACCCAGCAAAACACACCATTCGTGCAAAAGGCCCCACCTGCTGCTTTAACTGATGCACAAGTCGATCTTTTTCCCGCTTGAGGGCCATCACTTCTTCCTGTGTCTTTTTCTTTTTGGAGGCAGACAGTTCCAGCAGGGCAATGTTTGCATCTTTTTCACTGATTGCCGCAAGCAGTGCTTCCTGTCTGGTAAAATAAAGATTATTGTGATGATTTTTATAAAGTGAAAAAAAAATCAGCATTTAGAGTTGAGATGAGCCATGAAGTGTTGTCTCATGGGGAGGACCTATGGATAGTGTTTAAGAAAAACTACCTCCTTGACTCTCAGAATGTACAAAGTAGTTCGGGTCAGAATCCCTGAGACCAACACACTGTGTCCTCTGAAGCACGCATCTTTTGATGGTTTCACAGACACAGCTGCATATGAGAAATGGAGGGAGTCAATCTGCCCATTCCTTTCTAAGACATCTACCCATTTATCCATCCAGTCATTCAAACATTCATCCATCTGTCAATCCTTCCATCCAGCTAGCCAGCCATCCATCTGCCAGGTAAGGTTCTACGTACCCCAAGACGACTCAGCAAAATTGGGCAGCAACTTCAATATCAAGTATTATTTTTATCATGCAAGGTTTTCTTTGGAAGAAAGGCATGCAGAGATATTTACTAGGGTCTCCTTTAAATTTTCAACAAAATTAGTAACTCTCCCACGCCATTCTACCAAAAACCACTCTCATTTCTCAGTCTTCCTTATCTCAGTAATTACTGCACCATCCACTAAGTAGCCCAGGCCCCCTAATTAGAAGTCATCCTTCATTCCCTTCCTATAAACTTCTCCCAACCACCAGTAACCACTGGTGTAGCTCTGGTAACCACTGGCCGCCCTGGTACAGAGACCAAAGTAGTCTTTAAAAACAATATAAATCCAGATTCCACCATTCTGTTGCATGAAAAGTCCATTCCATCACCCATTAAACTTCAAATTCAGACCCTTTACTGACGGCTGCAACTCGTTACACCAAACTGGCCCTGAGCACCTCCCTGAGGTCATCTTGTTCCTTTCCTCCCTCCTCAATCACTAGCCTCTAGCACATTTCGTTCCTGATCTCTTTTCTAGTCCCTGAAAATGTTACACTTGTTCTCACCTCATAAGCTTTGCTCTGCCATTCCCTCTGACTGGAATGCCTTTGCCACAAATGGCATGTCTCAGCTCAGAAAAGCCCTCTCTAGCCACTATCCCTAGCAGTGTCTTCCCAGCTTCTACCTTGTACCCAAGCCACTGGCCTGTCACGTTACACTGTGTTTTTCATGGAACTCTTTACTATTTGAAAGGATCTTAAGATACTTTTTGTTTCTTTGTTTTCTAGACTTGACACTCCATGAATTGGAACCGCATCTGTCTTGTGCACCACCAATTCTCCAGCTTCTAGAAGAGCATTAAGCATAAAGCAGATGTCAAAAATGTTTCTTCAAACCTAGGGCCAAGATGGGAATAAAGATGCAGACCTACTAGAGAATGGACTTGAGGACACGGGGAGGGGGAAGGGTAAGCTGTGACGAGGTGACAGAGTGGCATGGACATATATACACTCCCAAACGTAAAATAGATAGCTAGTGGGAAGCAGCCGCATAGCACAGGGAGATCAGCTCGGTGCTTTGTGATCGCCTAGAGGGGTGGGAAAGGGAGGGTGGGAGAGAGGAGATATGGGGATATATGTATATGTATAACTGATTCACTTTGTTATAAAGCAGAAACTAACACACCATTGTAAAGCAATTATACTCCAATAAAGATGTTAAAAAATGTTTCTTCAAGAAATAAGTAAGTTCCCTTTATACTTTCTAAAAACTGTGGAAGACACCACTGGATAACTCTTGCTCTCACTTAAAAAAATTACAATGCTTTGACTGCTGTTTAATCACTGATCATTGCTCACTCAGAAAAGTATTACAGTTTCTTGCTCCCACTTTACAGTGCAATTTTCTGTCAACATCTGTCACAAATTTTAACCTGGAATTTTCTGAGACCGTTATTGACTAAGAAATGGCTCTCCTGCTATGTTTCATTTAGTCCTCCTTTCCTCTGAGGAGGACGTGTCTCAACCATTTGTGTCACTTCAGCAATATTCTAGATAATTTAGAAGACCCTAGAGACCCAGGAAAGCCTCCATATTGGGTACTTTCTTGCTCACAAGTCCTAGAACTAAAACCTGGTCGTGATGCTGTTTTACCTTTCTTTAATCCCCATCACCAGACCAGGCCCTCTCCAGATGTTTGGACAAGATGGTCATTATTTGGATCTCAGATTTTTTTCCCTTTCCACTATAGGGATTTGTATGGACTTTTCTGGGTCCTGCTCATGCCAGGCAGTAGGAACTTCTGTCTGAGGATCGGTCAGATGTGAGCAGCAGAAATGTCAGGAA
The DNA here is from genome assembly GCF_964270905.1 of Leucopleurus acutus. Classification (NCBI taxonomy): domain Eukaryota; kingdom Metazoa; phylum Chordata; class Mammalia; order Artiodactyla; family Delphinidae; genus Leucopleurus; species Leucopleurus acutus. Next base: position 33,863,416 of record NC_139153.1, on the reverse strand, counting down.
ATATCTCCACTTTCCAGAAGAAAACCAGTGCAGGCTGGACTACAAATAACAGCATTAATATTCAGCTTCACAGAGCCTGTCTTCCTCTGGAGAACATCTTGAGACAACAGACATGTTGGCCATTCCTGGCCACTGCATATACATAAGGCCAAGGTGAAGAGGCTGCATGGACTTCAAATCAGGGGGAACCCAAATGCCATCTACTCCAACTTAGCTACAACACACCCAAAGTGATTGCATTATTTTTTGCCACTCTGCCCCAAATAGAAATTCCCAAGTTTTTAAAATGGAAACAACCGAAAAGACCATTATTTGGAAAATTGGAAGTTGATAGTACATTTTGCTATATCCCAATGATTCCCTCTTTACAGCTATATGCAGCCATTTAAAATGCTGATGAAAAAAAAGCAACGATATATGGAAAGATTTATGTTTGTTGAGAGACTCCATGAGTCTCATATTTCTGCACATTTTATGAGCAAAGGTATTATCTTCTATTCTCACAGTTTTCCAAGGGTGTTTGTAGAGTGAATAGCCTTGGGAGATAGATGTAGTGTCTCCCTTAGGATCAAAGGGTAAACATGCTTACTGCCATGTACAATAGTGTCTCCCTCCAGAGCAAAAGGCAGACATGTTACTGCCCATTATAAAAGATTCAAGTTCCCTAAGCTCAGGGTTGCTCTCCTTTAATGAAACCCATTGCACATACAGCTATTCACCTGGCCCACCTGCCTTGCCTCCACGAGACTTGGGGAAAGGGGTATGGACATAAACATGCTGATGCTATTCTCTGCACCTTGAGCAATAAAACCATTGCCTCTGACCCCAAAGTCTCTGGTCTTCTGCCTGCGTCCATGAAACTGAGGCAGGCTAGCCTGTTAGCAATGCCAATAGGGAAAATCTCAGACCCTTCACAGTTTTTGACTTGCAAATGTACACACAATAATATTCCCCAAACATAAAACCATATGCATAGAAAAATAAAACGAGAGGGAAATACACTAAAATGTTAAAAGTCATTATCTAATGGTGGTGGAATGGATAGGCTAGTTTTTACTCTTTTTCTCCTTATACCTTGCTGTGTTATCCTTCCCTCCCACAAAGTATCATAAGAGTAAACATTAAAAAATTGTAAATGAAGCTTTTCAATCACCAAATAAACTGCAGGTACATGCTTCAAATCCTTGGCATACCTGAAATTTCCTCATTTTCCCATCAAGGTATGTATGTTCTCTCTGTCCTTCTCATTCTTTAGACACAGGTAGGTGCACACACACATTTTCACATACATACACGTCTGGTACGATCCACATCATCTCCCACTTGGACAATTACAGTAATCTCCTAACCAGCCTCCCTATGTCCACTTTTATGTTCCTATGTTTCGTGACCTTTTTAAACCCATTTTGCTCTGCCAGGTCAAAATTCAGAATGAGATAGCTTTAGTAACTGTTAAAAGTCATCATCAACCTAAAGAATGACCCTTCTAAACTCCTTTTCTCCTACAATTCTATAACTTGGGCTCTTCATCTATGTAACATGCATTGCTCCTCTTATAATACCATCAAAAGTCCCAATAAATTAATTTAAAATTCCCAGTTTTCTCTTGATCAAAGAAAATCCTTAATTCCTAATTCTCTATAGATATTGTCACTAAATATAGCCCAAAATCTAATTATTCTTAATTACTGAACCTCAAATATATTTAAAATCATTTTTATAAAAGTGTGCTTAAAACCACTCATCAATACTCATATCTATACAAAATAACAATTTTGTTCTTTGTAACCTTTTCCTTATTGATTGCTTGTTTTTTTGTTTGTTTGTTTGCTTTTGGCTAACGAATCTGTTTTATAAGTACTGGTATTATATAATGATAGAACTCTGAATAAAATTAGTGTAACAAGGATTACACATATTTGGAAACCCTCATTTAAATACTGGTCTTAAACTGATGATAATTCCTTCTAAAATACCTTGATTGAAATCTACATTCCAGTAATTCCAGTCTACTTAAATCAAAGAGTAATTGGCAGAAGATTTTTTTTTTAAGTATATAAAACTAGAGAAATATGAACATTTCACACTTTAGGATATCTGCAGAGATGTTCTTAATATGTTAAGGTTATATCTAACCATTACCTATTTGTACAGGGATGCCAGGTAAAGCGAATTCTTCATTCTGGGCTGACAGAACCATTACATTGTGGGTTTTTTTTAAGGAAAATCTTTACAAAATGAGTTTAAAATAACTTTTTATTAATCTGATACTTTTAAACAAATAGTTTAAATCATTATGAGCTAAGTCTGCATGGTTATGGATTTTCATTAACCTTACTTTGAAAGTCAGGAGTTTTTTTTTGAGGGTGAGGGATACTAAGCCTAAGTTTTTTCTAAGAATAAGTTCATCTGCTAGCCCTACATTAGCTTCTAAACTTTTACAATTTCCATAAGCCAATGAGCTGATATATCTTAAAGCACTTAATAACAAATACTTCACAGTTTTTAGAAAACAGCAGACATTGAAATAAACTAGGAAGCTTAAATTAAATGTTTCTGGGTTGTTGTTTTTTTTTTTTTTTTGACTCAGCCTTTCAAAACTGAGAAAACTAAAGTATTTGCAGCTCTGTAAAGCCTCCTTTACATCTACATCTTTTTTTAAAAATGCTCAAGTATAAAGAGTATATACACTTGGCTATAAATTGGAAACACAAAGAAAACTCCTCATTAATTTCTTCATCAAGTAAGCCACCTTTTAGATTCAAGGCCAGATTTACATTGCTTCAGAAATTGTCACTGTCCCATCAAACTGAAGAAAGTTTCTATAAGCCTGAAGTCACTTTCAGCACTTAATCTGTCCGTTTTGCTTATTCACAGACAACATAAAAAGGAACATATATACTCATCTTTAGATAGTTACTGGGGTTAAGTATATGCCAAAAGCTTGCAGAATTATCTTTAGAACACTGCAATGCTGCAGTATACAATTACTAAGGTAATCTGTCTATGCCGCAAAACGTAACTTAAAATATGAAAAGGAAGCCCAAATACGCTAGAAAGGAAGATAAGATAATGCAAAGAGAAATAAATCTATAAGAGTCTGCTGAATGCCAAGTTAAGAAAGTGGACCATAGACAGCATTTTATCAAAGTGCAGCCTAAACAAACGTCAAGGGGAATAATTTCTTTAACAAATATGGGCAACAATGGAGGAAAAAAGGGGGGGATTCTGTGCCCCTGCATGCATTTAGTCAGGGTTAACAATGGATAAAAATATGTGCAAGAACACATTTAATAACCCTAAGCTGTCATTCAGTTTGTAGGAGGTAGTCAAGATACAGCTAATAAAACACCAAAAAAATGGTCTTAGCCACCCTGAAAAAAAATCCTCAAGGGAATAAAACAAAACAGGACTGAAGGGCATCTCCTGCCAAGATAAATGCCTTCTTTCGAGAGTTGCCTGTGGCTAGCCTTCACAAAGAGAGTTCCAGAATCCTCTGATGGTAATACATCTCTACGTCACTTATCACAGTCTATTTAAAAGGGAGCTTTATAAACATTTCTATTTCACTCCCCGTTGCTGTCGTTCTATTAATGATGACTTGGGCTCTGAGAGAGGGTCTAAAATTAATTTTAGGAGTTGTAAATGAGGCGGGCCAATTAGGAACTGTCATAAATTAGACTGGGAGAGAAGCATTAACACAGTTTTTCCTGTGGGCTCTTGCTTTAGTTAGCTGACCCATCTTTAGGAACACATTCGATTACAAAAGCAGATGCTTAAAAAAGGCATTCCATTAAGAAATGTTTGGATAATTTCAAGGGAAAACCTATATTATGTATGGTGCTCAGCCCACAGTCATGTTCTAATCATAATGTGGGGGAAAAATTCCGCTCAATCAACTTTTCCCAGTTAATTACTGTTTTCTTTCCCTCTTGACCCTGAATCTTCAACCGTAAGTTCAGTAGGAGGTGACTTAAGACAGACGGTGACGAAAGACCCTGTTCAAAACAGCCTCTCTCTTACCCCTGGCATGAGGGTGGGTGAGGTTCGCTATGATCAACCCTGGAGATAGATGCTCATTTGCCTAAATTTTAAAAGCTGTATTTTCAAACGGCATCTTGAGAAAGAAAAGGCTTTTGATATCAATTAATATCAACACTACCCACCAGTAGAATGATGTACTGTGTATACAGAAGGCCCACGCAGAAAGTGAAGCAGCTTGCATGAGGTGGGCCCACAGGGTGAGATATATTTGAACAATGTGAGTTTTAGCAAGGACAAAGAACAGACCAGATTTGTAAAGGCCAGGCTTTGGCAGCCCAGACTCAATGTGGTTTGCTCTCTGTCGCCCACCTAAAACTGACCTCAAGAAATCGTTTACTCCAATTACAGGGAATTTTGTCTTTGAAACTTAATAGCACACGACTTAAGGGACCACGAGTCTTGTGGAAGTTCTTTGCTCCGTGCACCGGCTTCTACCCCACTACTCTCTCAGGGCACGACCCAGGGAGGCAGCTGGCTCATCCTTGAGCTCCTCCAAGTGCAACCAGTCCAGGCATCTCTAAAGAGCCAGCATCATGTGCTTCAGGATACAAAGATGTCGGCACCTCTTGGCATCCTGCTACAAAGGGGGTACTGGTGAGTCTGAGGCCAGCTGATTTTCCCGTGTGGAAAAGGCCTGAGGTCAAAGGAGGCTGAGTGCCAGGAAGAGGTACTGCCCTCATCCTAAATCGCTTTCTCCATTCCCAGCCCTTTGGAGATTGATAAAAAGGCAATAAGGGATGGGGGGGACCTCTGTCCAGGTCCTGGCAAGGACATGTATGAAGTATTATTGACTACTGTGTGCCTGATCCAGAGAGACAGAGAGAGAGGGAGGGAGGGAGGGAAAAAATTAGAAAATACTTCTTTTGATTTCCTTAGTCTATTTTGAGTTTTTAAAACTTACCCATACAAATAAAATATCACTGAAGTCCTTTAGAGGAGAAGATACTTAGTGCCTTAGTTTTGGAATTGAATATAACTCGGTTTGAATCTCAGCAGCATCTTTTGTTTCTGTGCCCCTGCACAAGTTACTTTATGCATCTGAAACTTCAATTTCCTCATAATGAACTAAGAAGGATAACAGTAACTCTCTCAGACTGTTGTAAGAATTAAACGTGATGATGCAAGTAGAGATTCTGTCCAGTGTCGGACAGGACCACACAAATGTTAGCAATTACTTATTATTACATAATATGGACACCACCAAATGTAAAGACTCAAAAGTTTTGCATTAATTTCTACTGGGGTCCTCTTTGTAGAAAACATAACTAAATATGCCAATGGGTCTCTTATTTTCAAGATAGACTCTCAGAGAAGCCTCTGAAATTGGTTTCTGTTAAGCTGCCCATTTGACTTTCATGAGGTGACGTTTGTTTTGCAAACAAACTTAAAGGAGAAAATAGAGCTTGAATGTGGAGAAGAATATGTCCGTCATAGAAGAGTTGCATCCAAGAGCAGCCCGGTCTGACTGTTCAATATCATCCCGTCTGAACTGATAGGAAAGGCCACACAAAGGTGGGCAAGATGTGATTCATGCAGTGTGAGAAATGGAAGAGTGTTCTGAAAAGTGACCTTTGAAAGGGCAAGGTCAAGTGCAAAATCTAACCAAAGTCAAACAACTTCAAAACAACAACAAAAAATTCTTTCATTAAAGAAAAGACCAAAACTTTAAAAAACTGGTAAAATTGGAAGGCAGTGAGGGCAAGTGAAATGAAAGGGCTCCCTGACCCAAGAGAATACCCTGTGTCAGTGTAATGTTCTATGATGCTCATTCATTCTTGTTATTCCCATTCAGTGATGAGAAGGCTTCTATGTTGAGCATTTAACTCTGCCAAGGTAGCTTTCTATATAAAATACACCCAACTAGACTCCCTGGAAAGGTTATTGATGATTGATAATAAGAAAACTAAATACATCTGGACTTCACTGTGGGCCGGAGCTTTGCCGACATCTACCTAAACTAAACCTGTTGTCCACGGATGATCAGTTACTGTCAAGAGACTTGCCTCATCACATTAACTTTTTGGTTGACTTCAAGGCTTGGCCCCCAAGGCAACTGATCAATTAATTTTTTCTTATTGGTAAGATGTATATGTGTGTATGCATGTGTGTGTTATGTAGCTATCCCAAAAGATAGTATATTTTAATTTTCCCTCTACTCTGTATTTAAGGCTACTGAGAATTGTTAGTGAGTCTTTGCACAGAGCAGCAAATCGCCCTCCTGTATCTTGAACTACATACTTCCCTTCTTAATTTGAAATTTTTGTGTTAAGTCAAACCTCCCTTTGTTTATGTTTACATGGAATAGAATATCCCCATAGGCTATACTATAATGAAAAACAAAGCAGATTGTCATGTCATTGCTCTAAGAGGGATATAAGCAGAAAGAGGCACATTCCAGAATTTCGTTAATGCAACATTTGAAGAAAATCGAATTAAGGTTCTGTGGAGCAGATCTTTGTAGAGAGAAATATAAAAAAAATTGAGTTTGTTGGAAGCAGCTTCTTTGAGAGACCTCCTATTCATGGGAAGGAAAAAGGCAGCTGTGCTCCTGTGTTGGGAGAAGGAAACATGGAGTGATATGTTTACGTGTGCTGTGGATGACCGTAGCGGCCAGGTAAAAAGCAGGCTTCTAGGAGGGGCAGGAAGGTGATACGTGATAAAAAGGAGGGCTAAACAGATTCCCATCAACTTGAATCTGTTCTCCCTTGCTGTGCCTGCCACGGAACTGAACAGCAATTCAGGATAACCAATAGAAGTTTTCCTTCGGAAAGCTGATGACTTTTAAGGCATCCTCAAAGATGAGATTTGGCACGTAAATCTCTTTGAGAAGTCTGGATTTTAGGTCTGCCATCTCGTGGCCATTGCAATAAATTCTATCTTTTTCCACTTTTTTTCCAAAGTAGTTACATCTTTATAATCTATATTCTAAAGAGATATCACAAAGGGTGCTTATTTTTTAAAAAATGAACTTTAGCCATAGGAGAGCTCTGCAATGCAGAGGGAGCTAGGACATTTCACATTCTAATCCTCTTTCCACTCACATTTTTCATTCCTTGATGAAAGCCTAGAATCAAATTATCACTTATCAAATTATCAAATAATCATTCCATATGGGATTCGGCCTGCTGAGAAGTCAATTAAGAGGTGATAGGTACGTTTTAGGTACCTTTTTTTTTTTTTTTAAAGAGGTAACTTAATTGACACATAGTTGCCCACAAATGAAAGTCTCAGCATTTCTGTTCTTGCCCTAGATTTGCTAAGAGAACATATAGAATGAAATAGATTGTAAATCCAACGGGGCTTTGTACCTAAAAATTAGGAGGATGTGTCTTTCTGGAAATAACTTAAAAGTCCAAAGGACAGAGATTAAAAATACACACTTCAACACAGTGAGGGGAAGAAGTGAGACCAAATTCATCACAGTTCTATGCTGGCAAGAAATTGCTAAAATGCCTCCATGAAAACAGACTGAACCTGTCTAAAGGACACTCACTGACCACTTGTTGAATGTGTCAATGGGAGAGAAAGTAAATACACAGGGCCGTTTTCTTGGTAAGGCCTCACCAATGTACCATAACCTACAGACTAAAAAGAGATGCAAGAACATATCCAAAGATGATAAATTCATTTCAGAGCCCAAATTAAAGAAGTATAGAACTATAAACACACACACACCTAAACTACTGCATTGCTAAGCAACTGATTTAAAAGATATGCAGAACAAAGAGTGGCAAAAATCAGCTAGTGAGTCCAAAAATAATGAGAATTTATATCTGTTAGTTTCCTGAAATTTCTGTATTCATGAATACAATATGTGGGACACTACGAGGGCTCCTTCTCAGAGGGTGAGGGAACATGAAACCAGACAGCGGATGAGGAATGAAAGAGTCTGGTAAACTACCTGAAAGCACTCCACATCTGGAAAGAATCGTGGGGGGAACCAGCCCAAGACACAACGGTATAGAAAGCGGTCTCAGATTTACAGTATGGGTGGCCCTGTGGCTCATGGAAGTGAAATTTCCACTCTGGGAGGAGTGATCACTAGAGGCAGGAACATTTCTGATGTGAAATTATGAAGTCCAACCAGAAGCAACTGAAATGAACGTGTTCCTCTGGGGTGGCTGTTTACTGGTCACACAAGGAAGAATAAACCAACCAGATGATCAGAGCCCAGTTCTTCAGTCCCTTCAACATGAGTGCCCACTGCACACCAGGAACCAGAGATGAAAGGACAAACAGAACAGGCACAGTCCCTGCTTCCTTAGAGCTTGCCACACAGCAGATCCCAGAGACTCTCTATCCACATAGTCATGAGATGAGCTGACCCTGCAATGATGCCACAAAACACAAGGAAATACCCTTCGACTTCCTTTAGGAACAAATACCAGCTCGTCAGCAGTACCATGCAAAGAAGATATCCATGAATCCTATTTACCAATTTGAAGGCTGGGAATAAGAATCCACGTGGCATCTCCACCCACGTGTATCAAATACTGGGATAACTGACTCAAAAGCTCCCTCCCATCCGGTCCTCTTCATTCTCAGTATCCAGTGCAATCCAGCTACAACCCAGAAGCTCAAAAACAAACAAATAAACAGAAACACAAAATCTTATATTTATAGCTATTAGACTGAATGATATGAAGCGTTTTTGTAGGTCAGAAGCAGTCAAATGTCAGCAATTTCATGTAGTTCAACCTAATAGTTTTCTTCCATAATAAAGGCAGCTCTACTGGTTTCTTTGTTTGCTTGTTTATAATAGGTGCCCATTTTCATTCTTTACCACTTTCTACTCTCAAAGATTTCAAAGGTTGAGGCATTTCCCTCTCCACAATATCCAACTCTTTTTTTTTTTTTTTTTTTGCTGTTAAGGAACTTTTTATTTATTTTAAAACATCTTTATTGGAATATAATTGCTTTACAATGTGTGTTAGTTTCTGCTGTATAACAAAGTGAATCAGCTATACGTATATCCCCATATCCCCTCCCCCTTGCGTCTCCCTCCCACCCTCCCTATCCCACCCCTCTAGGTGGTCACAAAGCACAAAGCTGATCTCCCTGTGCGATGCAGCTGCTTCCCACTAGCTATCTGTTTTACATTTGGTAGTGTGTATATGTCCATGCCACTCTTTCACTTCGTCCCAGCTTACCCTTCCCCCTCCCTGTGTCCTCAAGTCCATGCTCTAGTAGGTCTGCGTCTTTACTCCTGTCCTGCCCCTAGGTTCCTCAGAACCTTTTTTTTTTTTTTTTTTTTTAGATTCCATATATACGTGTTAGCATACGGTATTTGTTTTTCTCTTTCTAACTTACTTCACTCTGTATGACAAACTCTAGGTCCATTCATCTCACTACAAATAACTCAATTTCATTTCTTTTTATGGCTCAGTAATATTCCATTGTATATCTGTGTGCCACATCTTCTTTATCCATTCATATGTTGATGGACACTTAGGTTGCTTCCATGTCCTGGCTATTGTAAATAGAGCTGCAATGAACATTGTGGTACATGACTCTTTTTGAATTATGGTTTTCTCAAGGTATATGCCCAGTAGTGGGATTGCTGCATCGTATGGTAGTTCTGCTTTTAGTTTTTTAAGGAACCTCCTTACTGTTCTCCATAGTGGCTGTATCAATTTACATTTCCACCAACAGTGTAGGAGGGTTCCCTTTTCTCCACACCCTCTCCAGCATTTACTGTTTGTAGATTTTTTGATGACAGCCATTCTGACTGGTGTGAGGTGATACCTCATTGTAGTTTTGATTTGCATTGCTCTAATGATTAGTGATGTTGAGCATCCTTTCATGTGTTTGTTGGCAATCTGTATACCTTCTTTGCAGAAATGTCTATTTAGGTCTTCTGCCCATTTTTGGATTGGGCTGTTTGTTTTTTTGATATTGAGCTGCATGAGCTGCTTGTACACAATATCCAACTCTTAATCTCACATGTACCCAAGACTAACCACTAGAGGCAATTAATCCAGTCCACAGGAGAGAGACTGCTACACAAATCAGAGGGGGAGGAGGGAGATTAGAAGCCTAGAAAGGTGACAGACCTCAGTCCCTTTCAGACCTGGAAAACCACTTAGTGAGAAACATCCTGGTGACCAGACCCCAACCTGAGACTAATTACCACTCCCTGAGATACTGACCTGTTGACTGATTGCTTTGAGATCAGATCATCTATCTCCCAGGACAGCCTTGAGGCTGTCCAGCCCCGCTGAGCAGCAATGGAGTACCTTCTTTTAGATTTGAACTTCAAGTCACAGGACCTAAGGCAGAAGTTCAAAGAAGAATGGGGCTGCAGAACTCTTAATGGGGTTTCCAAAGGCTCATTGATGAGAGGCCCAATAACAAAAGGCACCTTTGAGAATGGCAACACACTCCTGGGTAGTAGCATAAGAGAGCTGTCTGATGTTGTCAGCCAGTGTCTTAATCTCCATCTATACCTGAAAAGAATTTACTACAGACAAAAAAACTATGCTAAGTGCTAAGAGGGATCAGCAAGGGATGAGGCTTGCAAAACGCTTCCAGTAAAGAAAGCAAATGCATATGAAAACTTAAATCACAAAAGATAAATAATAGTTGATTAATGAATGACTCCATTGTTAGGATGAAGGATAAATGATTATTAATAGTTATCACTGTGTTTGCTGTATGATACACGAGGCATAAGTAAAGCACATTATTTCATTTCATCCTCTCAAATTATCCTCCAAGGAAAATGTTATTAATTATTATTCGTATTGTAAAGTTGAGTAAACTGAGTAAGTTTTAAGTAGGTTGCCCAAAGTCACATTACTTTTTTTTAAATAAATTTATTTTATTTATTTATATATTTTTGGCTGTGTTGGGTCTTCATTGCTGCGCGCAGGCTTTCTCTAGTTGAAGCGAGCAGGGGCTACTCTTCATTGTGGTGCGCGGGCTTCTCACTGCGGTGGCTTCTCTTGCTGCGGAGCACGGGCTCTAGGCATGCGGGCTTCCGTAGTTGTGGCGCACGGGCTTAGCTGCTCGGCGGCGTGTGGGATCTTCCCGGACCAGGGCTCGAACCCATGTCCCCTGCACTGGCAGGCGGATTCTTAACCACTGGTCCACCAGGGACGCTCCCACAGTGCTTTTAAATGGTGGAACTGGAATTTGAATCCAAGTCTGTGTGACTTGGTTATTTTGCTAAAATGCTTGATTGCAGGAAGTAAGGAATGTCCCTTTGGTCCGGGATGATGGGGGGTAGCCTTCAGAGAGGGCAGGGGTGACAGCTGAGTATGATGGAAGGCTGGACTGGAAGGGCTCTGGAGGGAAAGAGAGGCTTCCAGATGGTCATAAGCTTTTTTTTTTTTTTTTTAACATCTTTATTGGGGTATAATTGCTTTACAATGGTGTGTTAGTTGCTGCTGTATAACAAAGTGAATCAGTTATACATATACATATGTTCCCATATCTCTTCCCTCTTGCGTCTCCCTCCCTCCCACCCTCCCTATCCCACCCCTCCAGGCTGTCACAAAGCACCAAGCCAATATCCCTGTGCCATGCGGCTGCTTCCAACTAGCTATCTACCTTACTACGTTTGTTAGTGTGTATATGTCCATGACTCTCTCTCGCCCTGTCACAGCTCACCCTTCCCCCTCCCCATAACCTCAAGTCCGTTCTCTAGGAGGTCTGCATCTTTATTCCTGCCTTACCCCTAGGTTCTTCATGACATTTTTTTTTTCTTAAATTCCATATATATATGTGTTAGCATACGGTATTTGTCTTTTTCTTTCTGACGGTCGTAAGCTTTTGAGGAAACACTAAGAGGATTCGGCCATTTAAAATTATTTCTCTCTTGCTTATTTATGCTTATTTCCAGCTGCACAACTTCCAGGAATGTTAGGGTACCACCAAGGAAAAGTGTGGCCAAACTAAGTAATTCCTAAGTGCCAACCCAAAGACTGGTACTGGCTCGTACTGAAGTTTTCATACATGCACGCACTCACACATACACATACAAGTCCCTGCACACTCATTCACATACACACACGTGAAGACACAGACAAATATTGTGGGAGTAAGATTGCCAACCGCTTTGTAAGTAACAGCAGCCTTTTATTCTGAAATTAGGTAATGTCCTTCCTACTTTCTGCTGTTAAAGTACCCTTTTATGCAATGATGATGAGAGTAGTCAACATCTGAAGACTCTTATTTCATAGCTTTATGTTGTTTTCAAAAATATTTTTTCCTATTATTGGTCCATGACATCCAAAGTCTAGAAAGCATTCATTTGATTGACGAACATTATTCTAATGAGGGTATCTATGAGGAATATCTGGGGCATTCCCTTTGTCCCCGCATTGTTCTACATAGATGGGCGCTTGTCTTTCACTTTGAAAAGTGCTTGACATTTCCCTAAATATTGCTGAGGCTTCCAAGCAGTCTGCCTTACAAACTTATAAATGCCATGTTGAACTCAAATTGTGATTACTAAGTGACCATCCCTTTGACAACAGGAAAGTCTGTTTCAGATATCGTATCCATAGGATACGTGGAGAATAATCTTTTATTTCACAAATAAGCCTTGTCAGGCATAAAGTCCAGGTCCTTCTGGGGGCCCTCAGTGATCACAGAAGGAAAGAGAAATTGAGTTGGTCAACATCAGTCTTTAGGAAAACCACATCTAAAGGTGGCCAGAGGGTCCAGTGCAAACCTGCTTCCCCTCCCATTGCCCATTTTGTTGGATTTCTAATGCAATATGTATATGTATAGAAACTATGAATGTGGGAATAATCAATGTCTCGGGCGACTTAGGAACATGGTAGTTATTCCTTCAAATATTTCCCGACGTGACTACAGACAAGGCTTGTTCCAGGGGGCTCCTAATATTCGAACTAGGACCTAAGGATGAAGCCACAGGTAGGTGAGGCTGATAGCAATTCAATAAAAGGAAGAGCTCTGGCTAAGTAACAGATGCCCAGCAGTAGCACAGACTGCCTCATTCTCATCTCGGAAGGTACTGGTACAGACAACACTGGACCATCTTGAGCAACTCCCAGAGAAAGAGTTCTAACAAAGGATGAGTGACGCGACTGAAACTGTATTTTAGTTAGGTTTCTTTGGATTATAAGCAGCAGAAACTGATTCTGGCTAACTGAGCAAGGAGAGGATAGAGGGATGCTTGGATGGGACAAAGGAAAAAAAAAAAAAACAGCTAACAAGGGAGTTTTAGGAAGGTCAGTGAGAAAGTCACTCCAGGACCCTCACAGCAAGAAATCCCAAATCTTTCTTAGGAAGTTTATATAATAACTCTGCTACAACCTTTAGGCTTAATAGAAAAAGAGTGATGACCGACCTTTCTGGAAAGGAAATAGATTAGCCCAACTCAGATCAGTAAACTACAACCTGGGATCCCTATCAATGGGAACCCACCCTAAATAATTGGGTCGCATAAACAAACAGGGATAGCTATGACTTGGGAGCCATCACTAATTGGCAATTACTCTAATGATCTTACAGCCTGAAGGGTCTATTTCAGTGGGGTGGCTAGAGCTGTCTGTTACTGGCTAGCGAGAGTCAATTATGTGCATCTCTTTCCAACTCCACGGTCAGTCTTTACCTTTGCCATGGTAGGAGTATTTACACCGTGGAAATTGGCAAATATTACCAATCGGGGCTTTTTTTTCCCCACTGACATTGTTTAGCAGCACACCATTGCCCTATTTCAAGATTATGAAACCATCTTGCCAAGATTGCTATACACCCAAGAGGACATGCCACAGATCCCATAACTGGGAATATTTTCTAATATTTGCTAACACTCATCAGCACTTTTCCTGTGCTGAATACGACATTATTCTAAAGCACTATACTCCTGTGACACTATACGATACACTATACTATTCTAACTTCTTTATGTGTATTAACTCATTCAACCTGCACGACAATTTAAAGAGGTAGGTGCTTGCTATCTTTCCCCCATTTGACAGATAAGGAAATAGAGCCAGAGAGGGGTGAATCAGCTTGCCTGAGTTCACATGGCTAATAAATGGCAAAGTGGAGATCTGAACCCAGGCAGTCTCTCATTCGATAAGCCCTCAAAATAAAAGAGACAACGTGTAACTATTGTTCTGAGTTGTGATATTCTTGACACAGAGAAACCAGACAACCCAATTACTTTGAATCTTGTGAGGACCTGGCTGAATCTCAATAAGAGGGTCATCTGTCAGTCACAATGCTGCTGTCAGTGAGACCAGCCCAGAACAGCTCCCAGCTAGCGCTTGGTTGTTCATTCCTTTCATTACCCAGGATGCCCAGTGCATCGAAGACAAATCCAAAAGCTGCTACAAATCCACAGAGGAGAGAGAGGTTCACAGTGTACAGTGCGAGAACTCCCGAAGCGAGCGAAAACAGCACTCCAGGACCCAGTGGGCGGTGCGTATCACACGGATGTTCCTGAAGAGGCCCTGACGCCACAATCCCAGGAAGAAAGGGGAGAGAAGTCTGAACCTTCAACCTACCTCCACCACTAGTACTACTGGGAGGTAGGCATGGAAAACAGGAAGCAGGGGCCTAATAGAAAGAGTCACCTGATCTTAGTTGTGCGTGTTGGACAAGTCACTTAACATTATGCATCTTAGCTGTGGGGCCTGTAAAATGAAAATGATGTTACGTACTCCCAATGTCACTGGGAGGTTCAAATGAGATAACCCACAGGAAAGCATCTGATAAGCTGCAAAATCTCACAAAAATGGTGAGCAATATCCCTACTCACGTAACTGTGGCCCCTAAAGCACGAACAGCAATAATGTAGATGATTCATTTCAAGCAGTATCTGTTATACGCACTCGCTATGAGCTAGGCACTGCTTCTATCAATTAAGCCAAACCGTTAAGCTGGTGTAGAGTCATCAGTCCAAATGGCTGATGGGAGTTTCAGCTGGGATAAACCTAAGTCCACGAAGGGAAAATGACTATCTGAAGGAAACACAAGACAGCTTTCCTTCTCTAATGATTTATTTAGAGAACTGACCACAATCCATTGTCAGGAAAGACAATGCTGTCTGTAAATAGTCTTTAAAAATTATCAATTATTTAAATCCACTGAAGAGTCAATGGATATTTGTTGAGTGAATGAATGGGATTCCACAGATCTGGATTCAGATCCTAGTTCTGCACCACTACCATCTGTGTGATTTTGTGGAAGTTAATTAACTGGGTGAATCTCAGTTTCTTCATCTATAAGATGAGAATAATAATACTCTCATGGGGTATTACATGAGATAGAATATGTAAACCATTTAGCACATTTACTTGGATGCAAGCAGTTATTATTATTATGAACACAAGCTGTAGTTATTATTGCTATAATTATTAGGTTAGCTTGTTAGTTTACTATTAATATCAGCTACAAGATAAATACGTTCAAATCACCAACTGCCAAGGGAGTAATATGAATATTCCCAGCTGTTAGAGCCGAAAAGAGAAAACTATTTAAAAAAAGAAAAAAGAGGAATGTTGATTAACAATATTCTCAGTTTTCTGTATTTGGATCTAGAGATTTAATACGTTCCTAGGGTTTATCACGGTATCACAATTCCACTTCCACTCGCTTAAGCAAATGTAAATCGGAGAGTGGAAAGGAATTTTCTGATACGTGCAAGAAGAACCGCATTATAAAATTGAGTGTGGCCAAGACAACATTTCCACTCTAGACCCTGGCTTCCTTTTTTTCAATCACTTAGCAGGACTCTTTTGAATATCCAAACTCAGTATTTCAGTGGATCTTCAGAGCCAAGAAGCTTTCTGCAAAGGATTAAAGGAGTAGCAAAGTGTTAAGAATACAAAGTTAATTCACTCGAAGAAAAAAACAACTGTGAAGCTGTGACAGTTGCCCATTCTCGGGTAAAGAATAAAAAATAAAAAACACCACAAAATTTTAACAGGGAAAATATCAATGGACTGCTATGGTCAAATAAACGAAGCCCCATCAATTTATTTGTAGCTTCTCTTTGAATTGCAAATAAAACAGGTGCTAAATGTCTTCCTTTGTCCTGTTAAAGAAGTCTGAAATTCTCAGGCTTTTCTATACTAAACAACACAACGTGAGCGGTGACAATTCTTGGCTCAAATTGAATCAATTTATTGTAATAATATAGCACAATAACTGCATTACATTCTTAAGTGATAGCTGCATTCTTTATTTTTTAGTGTAAAACAGGGGGGATGAAGGAGATACAGCAATTGTCCTGATAAGAAGACAAAAATCTATCTCCATTTTAAAGTGTTTAAAAAGCTAATTACGAATAAAATGCTCAGAGTTCTAGTGATTGGCTATTAATCTTTTTTTTTCCTCAACCATTTCCTCGAAGATCCATCTGCACTTCATTTATTTATTTCCACATAAAGACAGCTTATAATTCGCTTATCCCAAATTTGAAATACCGGTTTGTCTGTAAATATGGAAGCCTAGAAGAAGCCCCAGTAATTGGTGCTTTTAGCCGCCCACTTAATCTTACTTAAATTACCAGCATTCACAATGAGGAATGACCGAGAGGCTCAGGTTGAGTAACCACCAGGATGGCGAATGCAGGAGATGAGGTTAATAAAGATTATTGTCAGGAATCTGAACATTATTCCAAATCACGGTTACCAACGAGTCACAGATGAAGAGTTTTGCTAACTAGAAGCAAGGTGATGGCCAACTGCGGTAGTTAAGACATTATTGCTTCTGTAAACGCTAAACCCGAGTATAAAGTAGACGTGTAATCTTCAACTCCCTGAACACCCCAATTTGGCCACTAAAGATGCTGTTTTACATTTCCAAACATTTTCCCCTGTCACTACTTTTTATACTTCAGTTCTCAGGTTGTAAGTATTTGTTACTTGCAAAGCAGGCCCCTTTGAACACTGAATCACTGGAGGCATCTGTAACTCACTGCCAATGCCGCCTGCCAAACAAAAACTCCCTGCTGGTGACATGACCACCTAGTGACCTCTAAAAATGTTGTAACAATGTGAAAAATAGCTCCCTCTTGTAGGAAACAGCAATTTTTTAAATTAAACGTACATCGAACGTTCGCTTATATACAGATAAATGGTGTTCAGAGTCACCTTCTCTGTTTCCAATTTCAATCTTTTGAAACCCAGCCCAAACCTAAATAAATAAACGTTGATACTAAGAAGAAACTAAGAGCTCAAGAGCCTTGTGATTTTGCAAACAGCTTTTTTCCATTTTCGAAAATCTAAACTCTGGGCCAGACACAGAACAGGTAATGAAAAGGAACAGTCTTGGCAGTCCCTCTGTGGTTCTAAGCTGAAAAATACGTCAGGCAGAAATAAGTGGCTATAATTTGGCAGGCTTAATGTCTTTAAAAGTTTGCAGCTTGCTAGAGAAAAAAAAATTTTTTTAAACAGTTATAACATTTACAAATTGAAACACAATCACTAAGCTAAAAAGCCACCTTGACATAATTTTCATTACCCTCATACTTTTAAATATACTTTTATCATCTTCAAGTGTTTTTCCACCTACATAATAGTAGCACTGGTGGTTATTAAAACTGAGGGCACCAGGAGGCTTTTTGATGCTAACGTGATGTTAGGCGACTGTAATACTGGTGAATTTTGTTTATGCCGTTTGACATCAAAATATTCAAGGCTAGTGTCAGTTTAAAAGGTGCAATGGAGCTTCCCATAGGTGCCCAATGGGACACAAGAAATGGGAAATTGGACTTGACAGTAAGTATTTTTGAGGCTGTGGATCACTGTTTTTCCAGTTAGCTTATCTTCCTAAATTTCAAAATTAAAAGTCTCAAAGCACCAGAGCTATGACATGTCAAAGGCTGTTTGACTTTAATGTGTCTATTGTTCATCCTGACAACTTCTCCTGATGAATTATTTCCAAACACTGGCCCGAGCCACGCAAAATCAAATCTGCTTGAAAACAAAGTGGCACCAGCAACTGTTTGTTTCCAAGCCGTTAAAATGCCTGGAAGATGACCCGTTTTAGAAAGAAAGGGTAGTCAGTCCTTTTGCCTCTGAATCTTTCTGACCTATCACCACACTCCACCCCTCCCCCTACCAAGGCAAAGAAAACCATCTGAGTTCCCTCCCTCAAGGCAAATGTACCTACTCTTCACTCTGATTTTTTAAAATAATAAGATATAAAAAACAAGAAAATGCATGCCCAAATTCACGTTAAAATATGCTTTTACCTTGTCAAACTTTAGCTTAAAACCTACCTTGTTAATATGTGGATGTACCAAATTCAATATGTTCTTGGTGAAAGCGCTGCACACGGCACTAAAAACTATTTCCCTTAAAACTAAAGTGAATTTTGGCGATCAGAAAAAAATGTCAAATGATATTAGTGTTATAGCATGGTGAATTCCTACCGTTTCCAACCGAGGATGGCTTCTCCTTAATTTGTGACACTTTCCCCAACTTTAATTAACAGTTCTATAATATGTAAATTGTTCTGGAAAACTTATGGTCTACAAAAGAGCACTCATACTACTGAGCATAAAGCAAATTTGAATTTTTAAAGAAATCTGAGAGGTAGCAGGGGAACTGCCTTCCACCCTGACCTCTCTGTCTCGGGCTTTGGGGAAAGGCAGTTCATACTGGCAATATGGTTTGACCAATGTTACATCCAAATTTATGCAAATTATAACTATGCATATAAAATCAGTATAATAAAATTATATTAGGGGGATCTATATGAAGTTTCTAGTCTCCAAATGACAATACCACTTTCAACCTAACAATAAAGTACCTTACTTTCTGCATCTATAAAATGAGTCTAATAATTATCTCACAAGACTGATATGAGAGGTCAATGGATATTGTATATAAAGGAGTTAACACAGTGCCTGGCACATGGTAATCATTCAGGAAATGAATGTAGTAGTAGGAAGAGAAATCATAATTCTATAAATATTGTTCATTTTGAACATTCTAAGTTTAGGCTACTACTGCTTATGTAAACACAAGCTGTTTATCAAATAGCTTACAATTTAAGAAATGTAAGTACTTTACTTACAATTTAAGAAATGTAAAAAAAAAAAAGAAATGTAATCAATTCTTAGTTAATATCAACTAAGTGTTCTCAGTAAGTATGATATCTTTAAAAGTCAATTTTATTTTAGGTTCAGGTAATACTTCTCTTTTGTAAAAGACAATTATATCAAATCAAGATAAATATCATATATACATACACACATTTATGTCTCTGAGTTCTTATTTTCTGTATTCAAATAACAATAGAGACCATTTTCTCATCAGGAGAGAATTACATTTGATCACTACAAGAGTGGCTGAAATATTAACACTTTTCTAATTTTCTATCTATCCAATATTTCCCAGAAATTCCCCGTACTGTGTTAGGTGACTCTAGTAATCTGCTATTCTCCCCAAAACAAACATGGAGTGTTCTAAGTTCATGAAGAAGAGACAGAGTTCCATAGTTTAAGTTTCATCATGCAAAGGAACAGTATCACACTAAATTATCCACTTCTCCAAGATTAAGGGTCTGGAGTATACATCTGAGATAGTCTAGCGCTCTGAAGTTAATTAAGCCAAATCATGTGAATTGGTTTCCTCAACTCCAAACTATGTACACCACAGGACCTCCACTCACACCCAGGAAGATCACAGAAACCCCTCCCTGCATCTTCTCATTTTCTGCTTTTCCTAGAAATCTGTCATTCTCACAGCCGCTTCCCTGGCTGGTAATCATGAAAGTTGAGAGGCCGACTAATGAGGAGGAGGGCTTCCTGCTGTCCTTCAGAGCCCTCCAGGGCCCCTACATGCGCTTTAGGAATCTTTGGACTTGAAGATCCTTACCCCCATTATACAGCTTTCTGCATTAGATTTCTTTGTCTCCTAGGGTATTGCTAGCCTGCACATTGAGGGCTGGCATTCAGACAAGGCGGGTCATGTCTGTAGCCAAAAGAAATTCAGCTATTTAATGTAAGAAATTGTGGATATTGGATCTTTCCACTCTTCTTATTGTAAGTTAAAAGCCAAACCAACTCCCTTGCAAAAAGTTCAAACTACATACTATTTTCCAAGAAGGTTACAGTGGGTTTATGTCAATGCAGGTGAATGGATCAAATATATTCTTCAGTAAGGTCTCCAACAACAAATAAGGCTTAAGCATATTAAAAGACAGTCCACTTTGGAAATTCAAAACACTTGGCTTGCCAAGGTAAGGGCTAACCACCAAATTCCACCAGATAAGGTGGTTTCTCTTTTTTCTTTTTAGATTATACGCTCTAATTCTTGAAATTTTTAGTTCTTTGCAGGGGAATTTCAATTTGGAATAAAATTTTACTCCCTAATAATTAAGCCAAACCTCAAAAGGAACTCTGCTTTATGACATTTCAGTCTCCCCCAGTTTACCTATCTGTGGAATTCCTCCTTTTGTACCAATCCAACAGAGCGTAAATTAAAGCAAATTGTGAGCAGTATCCTAAAGGAAACAAACCATCCCTGAGTTGGTGTATTGTTGTGCTATGTCTTCTTGTGATTTTGCAAATTACAATCATATTATAACCTTCAGAAACAGCTTTCAAAATATTTCATGCATACAAGGAGATGACTACTTCCACAGTTCACTTAAACCACTCAGGTCTTACTCCATCTTCTCAACATTAGCAAAGGAAGAAGGTTTCACCATTGACTCCTCCCCCTCACTGGGAGTCTGACCAGCTGGGACATTTTAAGTCTCTTTCATTAAAAAAAGAAGGTTAAGGTCAAAATAAGTATGATAAACATGGTAGTTTCTATTCTCAATACTCAAGGACGAAAGACTAAACAACAAAAAAATGTAACATTAAAATTCACTAAATACATGATGAAGATTGTTTTTTCTTCCCTTGCAACATAATCATGGAGTTTTGAAAAACAGAAGATTTTACCTTTAGTAAATCTAGTCTTCTAAATGAATCCAGTAGTTAATTTTACAGCTGCACATTCCTTAAATTTATGTTTCCAATTATCTGAGTGACTGACACTTTTAAGTTTTACAGTTGATTTTGAAGAGCAGTGCACTTAAACTCACATGAAGAATATTTTTACACAAAGGAAAAAGTAATGAAATTGTACTTTAACGAGTTCATCTTTGTATTTCTGAAGGTTTAGCATTTTGGTTGAAGTTTCTTTAAAAGTTAGTAAATTCCAACGCTGTGACTTTTCATAATACAAACTTTGTTATTGGGTTTAACCTTTTTTCCTACAGTGTCAGCATCCCTCCCTGACATAGACCCCCTACCAAACAGTAGTCCAGTGTCAAGGTTATCACATGAAAAGAGACTGTAGGTTTCAGTCTCTCGTCCTTTTCCAATAGCTGAAAAAGGAAAATTCACAGCACTGACAGACTAACACGTTGACATCAGAGTCTGTGATATCAGAGGTAAATTAATGTGCTTCCCACTGCCCAAAGCCAAGGAGCAGACTGGATTCTTCAGAAACACATTCTGAAGCTGTTTTATCTCCCAATCACCTTCTTCCTTAAAGGTAATAGTCTACTGTCTGTAATGTAAGCAAATATCTCAGTTAGGTTGTAAAAAATTGATTAGGGGCACGCTGGAGACCCCAACCCAGTGGTGTTTTTAATAAAAGATACATGGATCAGCTCTTTGATATTTGCCGCATATGGGAGCATAAATATTTACTTTTTTTTTACTTTCTTTTTAACTTTTACTCTTTTACTTAGCTCAGAAACACTTGAAATAGAATGACTAGCAAAACTTAGTTACCAAATCTAGTTGTTATCCAATACATTATTATTAAAATATTTTCACAAATATGTTGGGGAGAAAAATGAGTGAACAATGATGCACAGTTACTACATGGCTTCACCACCAGAGGACGGGATCACAACTGTAGATAAAGTTGGGAAGACTGCCCTGAGGACATCCCTATTCAATGCTTGTTCATATCAAATCCAGCTTCCCACGGGGTGCCTCTGCTGTTCTGCATGGAGGTGATTCAGTGCCTGAAAATGTGCCGTATAAAAACAACCCTCCGATAAAATAATCCAGAAATAACGCTACAATTATTTGACACGTATAATAAGCCTATGGAGTCAGTTAACCAAGGAATGAGATACAGCAAACGGTAGTGGTTCACAGGGTGCCTTGATTTGTTTCTGGAATAGGAGAGCCTAAAGGGTGTGATATAAACCTGTGGGAAAGAACACTGATAAGCCACAAACCCTCCTCCCAAAAAAGTAGGTAGGTCCGGGTGGATCAGAACATGCCAAATGAGGAGACAGGTTCTACCAACATTAAGGTAGATGCTTTGAGGATCAACCGAGATAACACACTAACGCTGATTATGCAAATAAGAGAGGTGTTGCTGCTATTATTATTGGTGTTGTTCTTAATCCTGCTACTCCTATCGTCATCATCGTTATTCTTAACATAGCTCAGGTGTCAGCAAACTTTTTCTGTAAAGGGCCAGAGAGTAAATATTTTAGGCTTTACAGGTAGAGTTGCCAGATTCAGCAAATAAAAATACGAGAGTCCAGTTAAATTTGAATTTTAGATAAACAGTGAATACTTTTATTTTTAGTATAAGTATGTCCCATGCAATACTTCGGGAACTGCTTATACTAAAAATTTATTCACTGTTTATCAGAGTTGTGAATTTAACTTAGGCTTCTTGTATTTTATCTGGGAACCCTATTTACAGGCCATGGGTTCTCTGTTGCAACTTCTTGACTCTGCTATTGTGGTGTGAAAGCAGCCATGACAATACATAAATAATGTCATGTGGCTGTGTTCTAATAAAGTTTTACTTACAAAAGCAGATGACAGATAATGGTAGGAGTTGGTCCATGGGAAATAGCTTCCTGGCCCACACCACAGCTCAAAATTAAGCCTACACTGAGTAAAATAACCAGATTTAATAAAAGGATGGACTATTCTAAACATTGAGAATGGAACTTTTTTTTTTCCCGTTTGTATAAACAGTATAACACCTTTGCCACTGCCTGGGTTCAATTTCCAGGTCCTCCCGTCTGCTTCTTTGCCCAGGAAATGTTTCTTACATTACAATGTACCTGAGAACACAGTCACTGAAAACCAACATTTGACAGACATACATGTTCCAACATCGGATCAACTATAACAGATACACGAATGAGACCCTGTCCTCGCCATCAAAGATCTCCCACCCAGGTCATGAGAATCCATTTTTTTTTGAACAGTAGTACTAAAGGTAATCAATATTGTAAGCTAGGTGAGTCAAGCAATTTTTGACCAAGGTTGGTAGAAGAAACTGACTAAGGGACCTGAAAAGGTCTTGATGACAGATGACATGCACGCAGGTAGTTCACCTAAATGATAAATGAGGCAGAAAAATACAATCAAACTGGGATATTTATTTAAAGAAAAGGCTACGAAAGAGAAACAGTGAAGAGTGGTTGAGTATTTAAAGTGATACTGGTGGGGGAGAGATCCCATGTATCCATATAGGTTCCAGGGGACCTGAATTCTTTCATGTAGCTTGAGATGGCAGAACTAGAGTTCAGTTCAGTTCGATGTAACAATTCTGTACTGAACACATACTAAGTAGGTCAGCCAGAACCTGGCCACATGTAGGTTACAGTCTAGCTGGGAAGATAGAGGTAAATACATAATTAAATAGGGCATCAGGAAAGGGACGGTTGAGGAAATGGCATTATCAAGGACTTCAGGAATCACCAGGATTTGGCCAGAAGAAAGAGGTGGGAGGCAGTCTGCAGGCAGGTGGGAAATCATTGGCAAATGTCAAAAGCGTAGAGACAACATGGCAGGTAGAAGGAACAATAAGAAGTTCAATGTGGCTAGAGAGTGGGGAGTTAGTAGAATTAACTCTCTCCCAGGAACGCTGATGAGACCATAAAGGGTTTAAACTAATTAGTAGGTAGGTATTAATTTTATAGAGGTGGAATGTGGCTCAACTTAAGCATTGATGGAATGCTCTCCATCCACTGAATTCTCCAAGAAGGGGAAGAATGGCTATCTTGACAGAGACTGTGGAGAGAATTCTGCTCTAGGCAGGACATTGCACTCATGATGAAAACATGTGGGCTGTGTCCGGCATTAAACACACTCAGATTCAGGGATGGACTCCACCTCTTACCAGCTGGGTGACCCTGGGCTTCAGTTCTGCCATCTTGAAGGGAGGATAATTTTATTGTCCTTGCAGGGTTATTGTGAAATTTTAAAACGATGGCTATCCAGTACCAAGCATAACTGTCTGGCACTTATAAGTATTCAGCAAGTAGTATAGGTATAGACTTCCCAACTTTAAACTATGGACATTTTCCAAACAACCAGAAACGGAGAGGAGAATAGTATAATAAACACCCACAAGCCCATCACCAAGACTTAATAGATGCGCCATATTTTCTCATCTTTTATTTCTGAAATATTTTAAAGTGAGTTGGACATGACATTTCACCCCTAAATACGTTGCTATATGTTTCTAAAAAATAAGAGCCTTTTCCTATATAACACCACCTAATAAAATAAAGAATAATATTATAGATATTTTAAGCCTCTCTCTTTTTAAAAAAAAAATGTTGGATTTTCATGATACAGTTCTATGAGCATTATTTTAGTGCATTCACTAATTCAAACATGCAGACCTACCCCTTTTAATCTTTTAAGGTCCCCAAAACAAGTTCTCAAATACTAACATTCTCAATATTACTTTCATTCACTGTTTCCCTTACCATCTTTAGTTCAGAAAAAAAAATTGCAGTTCTTACTTTGGAGCCCTGCAATGTTCTCCAGAAAGTGTTTACCTCTCTGAAGACAGACAGTTTTAACTGAAATTATGTCTCTGCAACAGTCATGACAGATTATTAAGCACATTTGTAATTAGGGCCCCATTTCCAGCAATTTCTTTTCCTTCTCAGGCTAGTTTAACTTCCAGGTGAACAGAGACCACTCCTTCTTCTTATCCCCACTACTGCCTGTAAGAGGACTGACTTCTGTTGCATCTGCTGTGACATTTGCATTGTGTTTACTTTTTAATGGCTTCTTTTCACCTGGACTGTATACATAGGGCCTGTGTTCATCAGTCTGCAGTACTTCATCCAGAGCCTGGCAGATGTTAAACCCACAGTAACTGCTGGCTAAAGGACTACATGAATGAATAAGACGCCTTACAGCTCTGATCATGCTGTCATTTTGTTTGTCAAACATTCCTTTCCTAGACGGGACAAAAGCAAAGTTCTGCTTAGATCATATGATCCTAAAGTCTGAATTAACAGATTCTAAACTGAGATTTTCCGATAGTTTCCTAGGCATTCCTAAGACATTTTGGCAATCACTGAATAAATCCTCACTTATATTTATTCACATATCTCCCAAGGATTCATTTACAGACCAACTAACACCCAGTAAAATCCAGAGGTCTAAGAATAAAGTTGGGGACCTCCTTTCCCCTTTCCCTTAAATGAGGGAAGCATTTTTCCACCGTGTGTAGCTGAATGTGACTACGGCCAACAGAACACAAGCCAGCCAGGCCCATTTTTGGTGGGGCTTTTCTTCTTTTTGGCAACACGTAAGGTTAGAATACGGCTGCCAAATTCTAGAGCCCTTCAACTCTGTGCCAAACTGTCAATTTCAAGAATTACCTATCAGAACAATTTCTAGGAGACCGGTTTTAATCCAACTCAATATAGCTTCTTACAAGTTGTCAACATACTATACTGGTTCTTCCAATGGTCATAAAAGTAAGTCATAATCAAGTCTCCTCCCAAGTCTACATGATCTCTTTCCTTTTTTTTTTTTGACTGAATGAAGCTGAAATTCCTAAGGTAGAGAATTCAAACCAGGGCACATACGTGACTGTAGTATCTTCATAAATCAAATTATGCAAAACACATGCAATTACCAGAATTACCTGCTTGAATAAAGGAGACTTTTTTTCTCCCAAGACACAAGAACAATCTGAAATCTACTTTTCTTGGCAGATTAAGCTGCTCATCCATCTCTAGCCATTGGTACTTGTTCAAACTGGTGTAATGGTTCTGCAAAGGCTGATTCTAAAGGGTCCCCAAATTCATATTTAATCTAGAGATAAATGCAGCAATCAATCTTTCCTAGGGTCTAAGAGAGCTATTGTATTCCACTCCATGACGTAGCACTTGCAACTGTTGTTATGGCTTTCTGCCCTAATGCCTCAAAATGAACATTTTTAGACAATCTCAACTGGCAGAGACATCCTCAACAGAGGGAATGAGCATCAGGGAGTGGGTTGTTACTTGAGATTTTTTTCCCCAGGGTTTAGGGAGTAGCTGTCACTGGAGCTATGACATCATGCAGACAGTATATTAATGCAAAACACTGCAAAGCCTGCTTTAAAAGGGGATGGCCAACTAGCTGGAAAGCCTGGGTAAATCTTGCCCGCATCGCATCTGTAGAGCTGCTGTTCCTTGCCTGCTTAGGTGAGTTTGGTTTTAGTTCATTTTGCTGAATTATGAAGTGACCCCATTGCCTCTGTTTTACTTTTCATTAATCTCAGAGAAAAACAGTTTTTAATAGAATGAGTGTGAGATGGCAGTAGAGTTGGATGTGGATTTTGAACGAGCTGGCTCCAGGCCAGACTCCAAACTCGGGGAGGAATCTGTTAAGCCACTCAAAGCCCACACAGGGTGTGCCCAGGTCCCGCATCCCGGAACACCAAGGGAACTGTGAGAATCTACTTCCAAGGCCTGCCGGGAGGAGAGGCTGATTTCAAAGTCCAGACCATACACAGCAGCACTAAATCCCAGCAGATAATCAAGATTATTGCTGTCTCCCAGGGCTGGTAACAGGAAACTATAGATTTGGAGAAGGGGCATCTGCTCCACTGGAAGGTTCGAACATGCCTCCTGGCTCTCTCCACAAGGAAAGGGAACAAAGACCCAAACAAAATACAAGAGGAATGGACAAAGGAGTGTTTGGGGGGCTGATTTTAATAGAATCAAGTAACAGTACGGGAGCTCTCCCTGTTCAGCCTTGGAAATGACCTAAAGAGGCCAAGCAGGGTTGGCATTTCAAGTGGATATGGAGGGAAGCAGACTGGGCTCATCCCAGAAACAATGAGAAGGAAGGGGCATGGGCCGAGCTTGGGGGACAGGCTGAGAACCCACAAGGGAGAGTATCTTGGAAGGCAGTGCTCACCCTCTGGACCCACCTCTATGTCTGGCACAGGCTGGGAACGGTTGATGATCCTCTTAGAGACCGTGGGCACACTGGGCATTGGTTATGTACAGAACTCCGGGACTATCACCCAGAACTCATCTTCTCAGAAAGCCCAACATCTGGGGAGAGAGAGCTGCCAAAAAGCACACTATATTCCTTTTTGCCTTCCCACCTCCACTTCCTGGAACAGGAGTCGTGAGGGTGGGCCACCCGCCTGATCCCCCACATTGTAGCCTCCTCCTCCTATCGCGTCCTTCCTGTCACCTACGTACCCCAGGTCATATCATCTTGAGGTTTAGAAAGGCTTCATTTGTTCCCTCATTCATTCAGACAGTGCGTATTTATTGCGCACCTACTGTGTGCCAGGCCCCATACTGGGAATCGGGGATAAAATGGTGAGCAAAAGTAGGCAAGGGTCCTGCTGCATTCATGGAGTTATTATGACTTAATGGGTGGAAGGGGGGCAATGACAAGTGGGGAAGCGTTAATTAAGTCATACAGATAAAATGTAAACTTTGAAGCTCCAGTGGCATAATCAATTAGCGCACAGTACTTACAAAATGTAAATTCCTCAGAGGGCTTTGGTTTCTTGCCAGGGGTGCCAGATTCCAAGTCACTGGCACCTTCTTCCATTGCTAACGTATCTGCCTGCTCCAAAGTGGCTGGTTCCAGGGGCTGTCAAAGACCCCAGAGGCTTCAGCAAGGCAGCCTATTCAATTTTCACTGACTGTCCTAACTGCAGGCTCGTTGCCTTCAGGTACAAGTGCGAGGGAAGTAAAACAGAAAACTTCCTGTTTGACAGATGTCCAGCTCCACTCAGAGTCACTCCTCCTCTCTCAGCCCAGATTTCCTTACGATGCTTGAATTCCCAGGACTCTAATGCAGGAGTCCTTCATGCATTAGACCTCTAAGGAACCTGCCTAATCAGACATGCCCAGATACACGAAGACTCAGCCTAAAGCAGGGATGGCAAATAGACTTGCTCTGATCTATGGGTGATGCCCTCCAGGAGTATTAAGGTTGAAAAGGGTTTTGAGGCTGAACAAGAAACTATTGCTTTGAGTGATCAGTGATGTCTGCTATAGACATGAAAATGCAATATTTTGTATGACACTCAAGCTATGAACACCCTCAATACTCCCTCAACGAATATTTGAGTACCTACTATGTACCAGATGTAGCAGGATGTGAAGAAGGCTGCCAGCCTCTTCACACATTCATTCATTCATTCATTCAACAACTAGTTGATGATCACCAACTCTGTAATAGGCACTGTGCTTGGTGCTGGGGATACAGTGGTGAACACAAAGGACTAGATTCTACCTTCCTGAAATTCAAAGACTGTAAAAGAGAAGAACAATAAACAAGTAAACAAATAAATATAACTTCAGATAAAGAAAAGTGATAGAGTTAGAGGAGAGAAGGTAGACTGTAACTAGGCTAGCCTCTGTGAAGGAGACATGTGAACTGCGCTCCGGAAGGGGAGATGGGGTCACGCATGGGCAGATTAGAGGGAAAAGCATACTCGGCAGGAGGAACAGTAAGTGTAAAATCTCTGAGGCGAGAGGCGGATGATACCAGATGGATTTGGGGAGGTAGGCAGTGGACGGGAACAGGCTGCATATCCTAGTATGGGGTTGGAATTTTACTGTATTTTTATGTTTTAGTTTTATTTAATTATAATACAGAGATATGCATCTGAAGATGTAGTGCAGCAAACAGACATGATCTAACTTGTGCATTAAGATCACTCCTGTGCCTATTGTGAGGCTGGATTGTAGAGCTGGGGTAAAAGCAGGACCATGGTTTCCTGGTCTATAAAATGGGGGTGTTGGACTACATGGGCTGTAAAGTCCCTTTGGCTCTGAAACTCTAACATCCGTGATGCACCAGGCTGAGCTCTAGGGCCACAGTGAGCCTGTCTGCCTTGTTCACTGTTATCCTCCTTGGAGCCCTGCCCAGGGCCAGGCACACAGTAAATATTATACTAAATTAACGTCTGCTCTCTATATACATAAGACCTGTCCTCCTGCCATTTAAGAAGTCTGCCCTTCTGTACCTAAGAGCTCACCATCACTGTTGATGAGGTGAAGTCATTCAACATGTATTCAGAGGTGGGCTGGGGGCTAATAGCCAATCCAGCCTGGGCTAGGAGCTCTGAGGCACGCCAGGCTATCCTCTAATAGTTTATACCCCTTCCTGCTGATCCTATGCCTGAACACATTTTAGGGGTGAGACCGCAGAGTCTCCGCCTGGGGGGGGGGGGCGGTGGGAGGTGGAGAAGGCCATACAGGCAGAGGGAACGGCAGGAACAAAGGTCTGCAGGTGGAAGTTACAGGATATTGTTAGACAGTGCTGGAGAGTCCAGCCTTCAGCTCCCAGAGGATAAAACATTACAACTGTTTGTTTGAAGATTATGAAATTGTCATTTTTCAGATTGAAAAAACAGCTGAGTATCAGCAATTTCATTCAGTTCAACCTAATATATAGGGGCCAAATTATGGAAGGCCTAAGTATCCTGTTAAGGGATTGGGTATTCACCCCCCAAGCCACAGCATCATACTTGGTTGTAAGGAAATCTGTATACATTCTGATCTGGATTTTAGAAGATAACTGGGAACAGCTGAACAAAGCTCTGGACAGGGGAGTGAATGGAAGGCAGGGGATCAGGCAGAAGGTTTCTGCAGTAGATTATTTTACCACTCCCAATCATTCGCTTCCTACTTCGCTGTAAGCGCAGTCAATATCCCCTCCCGCCGCCAGGTGATGTGCCCGGCCTTCTGTAGGAAGAGTGTGCTCCCCTGCCCACTATCCAGCTTGGCCTTATGATCTCTTTCGGCCAATAAGAGGCTAGGTAATTGATACATGCCAGCTCCGAGAAGAAACTCTAAGAGCCATCTTGTGCTTCCTCCAACTCTTTTCTCTCTGTCACGAGAATGGTATGTCGCAGACAGGGGCTGCTACTTCATCCTGGATCCTCAAGTGAAGATGACAGTAGAGCACAGCCCCCAGTGACTGATGACTGCCGTGTAACCTCTGAGGTGTGGGGGTCACTTGTTGTACTGCAAAGCTGACTACTGTAGCTTGTAAACAGGCAGCCTTCAGGCCATACCCGACTCATAGGAACATTTTATTTGATGTGCATGGAATTTTAAGTTTTTTCTTTTTAATTAGTTGCTATTATGTAAAACTCCCAATGTGGTGCTTTCTTTAACAACTGGAAGAATTAGTAATACCAAGGCTGTGTTCCTGCATGGCAGAAATCACTTAGAACTGAGTAGGACCTGCCCCCTCCAATGTGGAAGATGCTCTCCAGTCCTCACTATTCCTTAGTGTCTCTTCAACTGTTTGTCACATTTATCACAACTGGCAAACTGTTGTTTTTGTTATACCCAGCCCAAAATGGATTACTCAGATTATAAATTGTCTTGATTATTTGTCTTAAAGATAAAATGAAGAATGACACGAGCAACACCCATCCTGCTAGGTACTTTCCCTGCATTATTGTCTCACTGACTGTTCCTGTCGACTCTATTGTACAGATGGGGAAAATGAAGCTTGGAAAAGCTAACAGCTGCTCAGAGTTAGACAATCAGTAAAAAGTGAGGCTAGGACTTGAACCCAGATCTGTCAGCCTCCAAACTCCATGCTCTTAACCTCCCTTATTACTTGTTCCTAATAGAAAAATTAGAAGATGAAAATAAGTGGAAAGAATGACAGAAAAAACACTCACAACCAGCTAGAACATGATGATACGGTTCCTTCTAAAGTCTGGTATGTGTGTGCTTCCTTTTCACTTAACAACCTTTCACACAATCTAAATATGCCTTTGTTTTCCTCAGTAATTTCACTTGCTGTGGCATCCTTATCCCGAGCTTTTGTATTATATGGGAAGGCTACAGGAATGGCTTTCCTCAGGAGTAATCAGGAGTAAATTAAAGCAATAGATTAGTTGGGATGATTTAATTATCAGCTCCTGCCACAGAGCCGCACTCTGGGCCTGTCTGCTGATGTCCCTGAATACGAGACCTTTCTTTCTCCCCAGGCCTCCATCTTCACTGCCACCTGCATGTTGAGGCCCAGGCCCTCCTAGGCTGGCTAACTGTGTAGGCACAGAGCCCGGGCCACCTAATCGAATTGGGCTTCCAGTTAACCGCCGCCCTCTCCTGGGACCCCGTGGGGGCAGCAAGAACTCTCAGTCCCACTGAGCTGAGATGACGCTGTTAGCCCTGCACATCTGATGGGACCGTACCTTCTGCAATTCCCTCCTTGCTCCATAACATGCCTGACGAGGCAGGTTCTCCACCTGCTGTGGGAATTCACCTTTGAGCGGAGCACCGAGCGTGTTGGTAGTTACTGTTTCATCAGAAGTCCCAACTGCGTTGGTCTTTTGCTCTTCTCCAGTGGTGAGCCTCACTAACAGCCACGCACTTTGGAGGGTGAAATAAGACATCAGCAACCCAAGAGCACCTCAGAAAGGCTCTGGTCTTCAAAGCCTCACATCTGTGGGCTTCTCCACCCATCAGAGGGGTGGTTGTGTATATTAGATTAAGAAAGTCCACGCCCCAAAGGTCAGCATGGTGCTCCTGGTGTGCTACCAACAGTCAATATTCTGGGAACTGCCATTTATTTTTATTACTGTAAAGACTATTTAAGGTGATTTCCCTTCCTTTCCCTCCCCTCTGCATTTTCACTCATCACAACTGAGCCCAGCATACTGGAATGATAAAATCTGCCAAGAAGGAGAAAGCCCCTTAACCCACAAGCAGCTCCTGCTAGAGTCACCCTCATTTCAGCTCAGGGCAGCTCTGTTTTCCCGTTGCTCTGACACAAAACACGCCCCCCACCCCCCGACTCTCTCCTGTCCCACATCTGATCCTTCAGCATTTCCAGTTGGCTCTACCTTCAAAACAGATCCAAAAGTGGACCAGCAGAACCACCCTGCTGCCACCACCTAGTCTGGCTCACCATCGTACACTGCCTGGATTTCTGTGATGGCCTCCCAGCTGGTCCCCCTGCTTCTGCCCTTACCCCTGCAGCCTTCACTCAACACAGGCATCATGCTGAAATGCTACATCGGAGCAAGTCATTCCTCTGCTCAGAAACTTCCCACACGGCTCCCCATTTTACTCAGTCAAGACAAAGGCATCCTAATGGCACCAGCCCTACATGACCTGGCTCCTCATTACTTTTCTAACGTAATTTCTACTCTCCTTTACCCACTTACTCTATTCTCACTACACAGGCCTCTTTGCTGGTCCCACCTTAGGGCCTTTGCATTTGTTGTTCCTTCTGCCTGGAATGCTCTTCCTCCCAGATATGCATTTGGCTGGCTCCCTTACTCTCTTCAACCTTTGCTCCAACCTCACCCTCTCTGTGAGGGCTTTCCTTAACTGAAAGTCCCTAACTGCAACATTCCATATATCCCTTTTTTAAGTTTTTTCTCCTTAGTGCTTATCACCATCAAAATATCATATGCTAAGCTGAAACTTAACAAAACTGCCAACTTTTAAATTTTTTGGCCTGTGAAACTGACAATGTCATATGGGTCAACCTAATACTCATCTTACTTATCTTGTTGATTGTTTTTCTCCCTCTAGAACATCAGCTCCATAAGAGTGGGGATGTTGGTTCTGTTCGCTGCATTTCCAGCACCTATAACAGTGCTCGGCACAAAGTGTGTCCCAGTCAATAGTCATTCAATGAACAAAGATGGTGGCTTGGTGCTTCAGTTTCAGTTAAAAATGAAAAAAAAAAAAAAAAAATCAAACTGCTGACAGGTGTTCCTGGGAAAGGCAATTTTGGTTAAAGTATCCTGAAAGTGCAGTGGGAAAAGCTTTAAGTGTATTTTTCGGTTCACTAAACACCCAGAATATACTGAAAGGAACAGAGATTACAGAGGGAAAGGAGGCTGCCTTTGTATATATATTTATCCAATTTGAGATTCTTGTCATTTTATTCTCCTCTTCCCCAAATTCGGGCTGCTACTCCTGCCTGATGCCCAAAGGACTCTAACCAGAAGTCCCATAATCATAATCTTTTTAAAAAAAACATCCTTCTGGCTGCCCTGCTTAAGTTCAAAGCAGCAATTAACCCCACAGCCTTTGAGACATGGCACACCCTCATTTAACACACAGTTTTAATACGATACTTTCAGTCTCGAACCGGGCTGGGTGAAACATGGTCCTTACTTTAGGGAAAGGGAAGACAATGGGACATAACCGCAATGCTCCCAGTAGTCCAAGAACCACCTAGCTGGCTGGGAAAAGCACCCGCAGGATCTCATGCAGGGAGGCCTTATGTCAACACTGGTTCTTCTAGCAAGTTAAGATGAATTCCACAGCCCAAGTTCAGAGCCGAGCACTCATTTAGACACTGGGAAAGTGAAATTCCCTGAGCTGTGGCCTGGAGCAGGATGACAAAGCGCTCAGGGACTCCCAGACTCCATGGTCTTTTGTCAGTTTTATGATGCTGCGGTACACCCGGCCCCACCTCGGCTCTCCTGTTGGCAGGTTGGGCTCTCCCGGTCCTGCTCCAGTGGTTTCCCGCAGACTCGGTTCACACGGGGTGACACTGGTCCTCACTCTGCAGGTTGGGTTTTACAAGGCCAGGCCTTTGGAGGTGCTCATCCACCTACACCCTCTGCCTTGAGCCTTGAGGCTGGGTCGCTGCCACCAGGTAAATAGCATGGTCTGGCCCAGCCAGGGGGAACATGATATTCTTTTCCAGTCAATTTGCTTTATTTTCCATTTAAAAAGAAAGACCTTCATTAAAATATCCATTAATATTAACTAATTACTAATACTTATTTTAACATGGTTAAGAGAATGGTGTGTTTTACAAGTTTTAGAGACATTAAAACACAAGCCCAATTTGGTTCTTGCCTCATTAAATTTTAAATTGTTATAGGTCACTGCTTACACCAACACTAATTCTAACTCCCTGGTCTAACAAGAGAAAAATTTTAATTCAGTGGACATTTGAGAAGAGTCAGCATCCTTATGGGGGCCTTTATACAGCTAACACAGGAGCCTGGCAAGCCTCGGAAGTCCCCACATGTGTCATCCTGCCTTTCATCTCGTTACTCAGCTTCCAATCTACCAAACTTCAGGGGAAAAAAACTTCTTTGTCTTTAATTTACTATTTTGTCCCTTCCCCTCTGTTTCCTTCCTTCCTCCTTCTCCCTGATGAATAAAGGTGTGTGTGTGTGAGAGAGAGAAAGAGTGAGAGAGAGAGAGAGAGAGAGAAGATAACGAATAAGTGCGAGAGGATGAGACAGAGAGTAAAGGTAATAAGAATGCCCTCCCCAAGCTTGACCAGAAAAATCGGATCAGAAAAAGACTTTCCCTTCCCAGCCTTCTGATAGTCACAGTAGCAGACAAATTACGAGCTCAAACCTGCTCTTCTCTGCCAGTCTCTGCCAGTTTCCAGAGAATATGATTTGTTCTGTGTGAGGTTTGTTCAGGGGAAGTCTGTGTGTCAGTATAATTTGCATAATCCATTTTGCTTTCAATTTTAAAGGAAAGAAGGACAATGAGCCTGTGTGCCAGAGGAGAAAAAGGATGAGAAAGGCAGTCTGGTGGTGGTCCCCCAGCGCAGCCTCACTGAGCTAGGACTAAGCCTCCTTCCATCCTGAGACCAGGCTAGAGGGTTCCCTGGCCTAGGCCACTGCTCTGAGGGCCTGCATATCAAAACACCCACATGGAATTTCTTTTTCTTTTCTGGCTCTTAAGAAAGTTGTTGCTATTACTGTTGTTGTTGAAAGTTTAGTAACTGACCAAGCGAACTAGAATTACAAAGAAGAACACATCAGCCAAACTGAGCCTCAGTTTGCCCTCTTGTCCTGGGCCCTGTAAAAGTCAGAAGCAGGCCTGTCTGTGCCCCATAGAGAGAGGATAAGCATGGGAATTGAAAGAGAGGTTCTCATGGAGAAGACTAAGGAATAAGAACATACTGCTGATTTAATTCTTCAGACATAAAATGTGACTAAGGGTGGAACAGACGTAAGTGAGACAGTGATGGAGTAGAGAAGCCACTGAGTGCATGTGGTGGGACTACAGAGGAGATGGTCCAGAGATTTATGAGTAACATCAACTGGGGACTCTCGAAACCAGAGGAACCTAGGAGCAGAGGGGAAAATCGCTACACAAAGAAACGGCATGAGTCTCTGATGTACATCCTAGAAGGACACGAAGAGCCAGTTAAGGGACAAGTTGTGGGCTAGCCAGACATGGCTTTGAATACTGGCTCCAGAGCTTTCTAGAGATTATAAGCTGAAGCTGGTAACTGCGGAGGTTTGACCTAGACTTCTCTAATCCTTGGGTTCCTTATAACTGGTACCATCCCATAGAGTTGCCGGGAGAAGAAAAGAGAAAGCACATACAGAATGATAGCACAGAACCTGACACACAGCAAATACATACAAATATTAGGCATTTGCACTATGGTTAGAATTACCATCAGCATTAGTTTCGGTATTAGTATTAATAGTAGTTGTTCTGTTTAACGTGATTCCATTTGGCTGGTGGATTTTGAAGAAACACTGTGGATAACTGTAACTCCTCAGCCCCATCTTTTCTGTGACTCTCGCTTACAAGGCCCAAGTGTCTCCCTCCTTGTCCCCCTCTCTCCTCAAGGACATTTGAAAACACATTAAAAAAAAAAACAAAACAGCAATATACAGCATCTCAAAGAGTAACATGTCATTTCTCCCCAAGAACAAATGACTCTGCCAGGCAGAAGCACTTGGCACCCTGTGCTTCACGCTTGGTGCTGATGGGCCAGTGCCAGGGCCGTGGGGCTTCAGGTGGCATCCGAAGACCCACACATCACCAGGTTCTGGGGCAACACCCTGCTGGAAGGCAGGACTGTACCCACCTAGAGCAGGAAACAGTTGCGGCTCTGTTACAGTAAAAATGAAATTTACCTACATTTTAGCTACAGACAGGGCTAAAGATGGTCCTTAGCCCACACCCAAGGACACCCTCCAGGCCACCTCTGGAAGGAAGTCTGGCAACAAAAGCAGACACGAAGAAACGCTACCAGGACAGCAGAAGGAGACGTGAGGCTTTGTTGTAATCTGAACTTATTTATGGACGACCTCCAGCTCCACTGGAAATGTTGCTCATTACCCAGAAAGCCAAATTTGTGCAAGTTAATTTACAACTCGAAGACGTAATGTTATGGAGTAATCTAGACTTTGATTTATAGTAAATTTCCTACTGGCATGAATTTTTATACACCGGGCTTTAGCTGATCTCTCTAACTGACAAATAATGCTCAGCAATTATACACTATCAGGCAAACATGCTGTAACATACACTTTTACCCTTAATCCTGTATATAAATTTTACTTTTTATACTTGTGTGGTTCTCTTCCACATGTGAATTTTAGAATACTGTGCCCATTTACTGTACTGTTTATCACGGTGAAATGTGACATAATTGTCTATTTCCTATATGAGGCAATTATTTTAAAAATCATGTTTGTGGTGTTGCTTCATGTTTCTTAAAAGAAACACAACTTTCATGGCATAGGATATTTCCTTGATGATGTTTCACATCTGATTAAGTAAGTTTATTAATGCTCACTGATGGTCAACATGATCCTTCTTCAATGGAATAAATCCAAATACCCGTGGGGGGAAAATATTTTTAATTTTTCAAAACAGAGATTTGTTACACTAGAACCCGTGTGTGTGTGTATGCATACACTGATGCATAACTAAAAGAATACCTGTGGGCATGAATATATGTACATGAATATACGTGCAGGTGTTCCTTAAATCCTAGGAGGGCTACTGATAGTGATAATTGTGGCGAAAACCAGGTCCTCTAGAAATATGGTTTGGGTAAGCATGGCTGTTTCTAAGACTCTATTTTTGGCACTTTTCCTCCCCATTCAAAGTGGTATGGTAAGGAGGAGGGAACAAAGAAGGATGAAGGGGAGGCTGAGGGGGAGTATTTATGGGGAGGACTGTGTTTCACGTCCCTTGCTAGTCATAATGCCCAGTTATTTCATTTCTCAATTTTTTATTTTCAAAATCTTAGCATTGCGAGGACTTTTCAAAAGACATGAAATACAGACATTGTAAAAGAAGACTGAGATTCATACACAGTAAGTCCCCTACATACGAACCTTCAAGTTGCGAGCTTTCAAAGATGCAAACGTGCGTTTGCGTGTCCAATCGTGTAAGTTAGTTCATGTCTGGCGTACATTGTCGCGTGTGTGCATCCTCTACAAGTGGTTGTGCTTTTGTGTACTTTACTGTACAGTACTGTAGAGCGTACCGTAGTACACTATCTTTATTTCAAGCCCAGGATGTCTGAAAGCAAGTGTAAAAGCAGCAGTCACGTAGCTGGTACTGCTAAGAAGCACCAAGCAGTAACAATGGAAACAAAAGTGAAAGTAATTGAGAGAGTGGAGCGAGGCAAAAAGATGGTAGTAAAGAACAAGGACAGATCATGAACATGTGAAGTCTGCTGTGCTGATGATGTCAACAATAATATCGAAGAAGCGTGGAAAAGTGATGGAGGAGATGCAGAAAATTCTCAGCGTGTGGATGCAGGATCAGCATCAGCGTGGAGTCCCGCTCAGCTTAATGCTGATTCAAGAGAAAGCTAAGAGCCGTTAGGAAGCCCCAAAGAAGAAACACAGCCAAGAATCAGAGGGTGCATCTTTTAATGCCAGCCATGGCTGGTTTCATCCGTTCGTGGCAACATAAAAGTAAGTGGCGAGGCAGTGAGTACAGATACGGTAGCTGTCTGGGAATATCCTGAAATGCTTCAAGAAATTATTGGTGAAGGTGCGTATTTATCCGAGCGGCTTTTTAATGTGGGTGAGACACGACTGTACTGGAAGAGGATGCCAGACCGAAGTTACATCAGTAAAGAGGAAAAGTTGATGCCAGGCTATAGGCTAATAAAGCAGCAAAGGATAGGCTAACTCTGCTGTTTGGTGGCAATGTTTCTGGCGATATGAAACTGAGGCCTCTCTTAGTTTATCATTCAGAGAACCCAAGAGCCCTTAAAAACATAGTTAGGGGCTCTCTTCCTGTTGCGTGGAAGAGTAATCCCAAAGCCTGGGTTACACAGGCCATTTTCCAGGACTGGTTTTTCCACCATTTTATCCCAGAGGTAGAGAAACATTGCTTGGAGAAGGACGTCCCATTCAACGTTTTTCTACTGCTCAACAGTGCTCTGGGCCACCCCCTATTCGTGGATGACTTTCATCTCAACTTCAAAATAGTGCATCCGCCACCAAATACTACATCGCTCATCCAACCTATGGACCAGGGAGTTATACCGACTTTCAAGAAATATTATTTACGTCACACTTTTTATCAGAGAGTGAAGGCAAGTGACAAATCAGGAACAACCTTGCAACAATTTTGGAAGGACTATAACACCTACGAGGCTATAAAAAACACTGACTTTGTTTGGCGTGAGGTTATGACCATCACCATGAATGAATTTGGAAGAAACTTTGCCTGCAGTTTGTCCATGATTTTCATGGATTTGAGAAGGTGGATGAGGAATACAAAGAGGTCTCCAGCAACACAGTGACCCTCAGAGAGAAGCTGGAGCTAGATCTGCAAGAGGACAACTTCATCGAACTCCTTGCTGTGCAACACCTGATGGGATTGGAGGCCCAGAGAAAGGACGAACAGAGATAAGAGGAAGAACAAATAACTGAAGAACCAAAGAGATTCACGATGCAGGAAACGGCAAGGGGATTTTCCTTATGTGTGGAGGCACTGTTAGTTTTGGAGGCAAAGGACCCCAATGTACAACAGTACATGAAGGTTGCAGCAGCCGTTCAGAATGCAATCCAGTGCTACTCGTGTCATCTATGAGAAAAAAAGAGCTACTACCCAGACATCACTGGATCGTCTTCTCAAGAGGGTAGATAGAAAAAAATCCAGCAAGGAACCAGAATCTCTGCCATCCACGTCAGGCATGAGTGAAACTGCAGCTTGCCTTCCATCTCCCATCGCTGACAATCCTTCAGCTCGACCCTCTCCCACCCCTTCTCCCTCCTCCAGTCAGTAACTCTTCTTGCCTGTTCACTCGATGCCAGCCCCTGTATGCCAGCTGTTGTGCTGTACTACTGTACTTTTTAAGGTACTGTACTGTAAGATTAAAAATGTTTTCTTCGTTTTTTGTATTTTTTTAAACATTTATTTATTTATTTTGGCTGCACTGGGTCTTCATTGCGGCGCATGGGCTCTAGAGTGCATGGGCTCAGTAGTTGCAGCGCACAGGCTTAGTTGCAGTATGTGGGATCTTAGTTCCCCCACCAGGGACTGAACCCGGACCCCTGCATTGGGAGTGTGGAGTCTTAACCACTGGACCACCAGGGAAGTCCCCTGTTTGTTTTCTATGTATTATTTGTGTGAAAAGTATTATAAATCTATTACAGTACAGTACTATATAGCCGATTGTGTTAGTTGGGTACCTAGGCTAACTTTCCTGGACTTATGAACAAATTGGACTTACGAACAGGCTCTCAGAACAGAACTCGTCCGTATGTAGGGGACTTACTGTAATTACAGAAGTTCTATGGGGCAAAAAACAATCAACCACCACAACAAGCCAAAACAAAAAATAGCAAAAGACCTCACATAAGCAAAGGTATAAGATAAATGACAATTAGGTAAGCACATTTCGGATAAAGAATCTGCACATTCTTTGACACATTAATAAGAAAAAGATCCACTAGCCCAGCAGAAATATGGACAAATGATATGAATAGGCAAATCACGAGAGACACACGTAAATGACCAATCAATGAAAGGATGTTCACACACAAAAATATTAGGAAAACAGAAAGTAAAACAACAAAACCCCTCTTTCTGGGGCTGTCTAATCAAAAAAAACCAAAAAGGACAGCAGGAGAATTCAAACAAATAATTACAAAATGACCAAAAGGCAAGATAATATAATAGACAAAGAAAAGATCATAATGAGGACAATAGATCTCTATGTAGATGAAATGGATAATACTTTGCGAAAATAAAAATAATAAAATTCACTGGGAAAAGAAAGATAATACCCCCCAAATCATGAAATAAATGGAATATGTTGCAAAATAATTATCTCCAAAAATGGCCCTGGGTTTGGGTCCCTTGACAGAGAGAGTACTTTCAAGAACAGATCAATTTTTTTTTGTCTGCTTAAAGAGTTTTGGAAATATAGACTGCTTCACAATTTAATCTTCAAAGCTGCCATGGCTTAGATACATAAAAGAAGAAATTATAGGCTAATTCCACTTATGATTATGATATAAAAACCATAAGTCATAACACTTGCAAAGAAAACCCAGTAACATATTAAAAGAATAATATAAACATAGCCAAGTAAGATTTATTCAGGGAAAGTAGGACAGTTTAATATTAGGAGTTCTATAACTTATCACATCATAAGTCAAGAGAGACAAATATATTCAATATATGTGATCGTCCAAGTCAATGCTTCTTAATCAGTGGTACACATCAGCGTCATGGGCCCGATTTTTAACATGGCCAATTATCCTGCAGCATAGCTGGATCAAGTCCTGGTCTTTTTCTTTTTCTTTAAATGCTCCTTAGGAATTCTTATGTATACCTCTGAGATCCATTGATTTAGAAAAACGCTTAAGAGGCGTTTGGTAAAAATTGAAAAATTCCTGATATAAAATCACAAGAAACTAAAAATAAGAGTGCATCTCTTTAATAAGGATGATCTCATTTGAATAGTGAACATAATAATGGTTAACTACTGGCAGCATTCCCATGAAAACCAGATACAAGACAAGGGCACCCACTCTACTCACTAGTATTTGGTATTGTTCCAGAGATTCTAAGTAAGCAATATGACAAGGAGAGGATATTAAAACATAGCTATCGTAAAAGAGAAGTCAAATCATCATTATTTACAGGTCATATGATTATCTACTCAGAAAGCGTAAGAATCAGCTAAAAAACTACTCGAACTAATAATTCAGGAAAGCAACAGGTTAAAAAAATTCACTAAGCTCTCCTATAACTTGTACTGCCAGTTCCAAGAGACAATGGGAAAACTTTCTATTCATAATAGCCAATAGGTATATAAAACAGAATAAATAAACCTAAACAATCAATTACAAGTTCCAATCTGAAAAATATCAAAATGGAAAAAATGTGTAACTTAGAATTAAAGCCATACAATAAGTGAATACAAATAACATAATATAAAAGAATATCTCAATCATAACAGCTACTATTTACTGAATGTGTAACATGTGCCAGTTATTGTATGGAGATGAGTGTTTTACATACATTATTTCATTTCCTACTCACAACAATTTACTTTTAGCTAGGACATGCCAAAATTATATCCATTTTACAGATGTACCTTTTGCCCCAGGTCACAAATCTTGTACTTGGTAAATCCTAGATTCAAATCCAGCCAAGTCTTCCATGTTCCTGATCACAGGTTTTACGGCAAATATCTCCCCACACTGAGTTGGGAGCATCTTATCTTGTTCTTTAGTTCTGTGTTATGTGTCAGTAAATGATATGCCAAGAAGAGTTCATGAAAATCAAAATCTTTCCACATCACTATTTACTAAAACTTCCTAAGCGGGGAATGGCAACAAAAGGCTTTGAAGGAAACCATCAGTGAATTCCAGGGCCTCAGCTTGCAGTATGTCACCCAAATATATTTGGACACTCAGTCATGGCTGTTGTTCTGGGCTCCTGCCAAAGACTTCGTGTAAGACCTTGAGCAAGGAAGTTTGCCTTTGCTGAGCTGAGTACTCTGTTAATATTCAAAATAATGTCGAGGTAGCCACAGCAAAGCCCAGGAAGGGATGTCCAGGGCTGTGACATTTTGCAGAGGATACCCATATTCATCACCTTGTTTCAAGTTCAGACCTGCCCTTGAGACCTCTTACAGAGCCCTTCATGTGAGACTGAAAGTGACACTTGAACTCTTGGAAGGAGAAGCACTGGGAAGAAAAAGACTCTAACATCCCTGACGCCACAGCCCTTCCCACCAGCACTGCTCCCCAGGGTAGGTACTCAGAAAACACTCCCTGACTTCTCCAAATGATCCTAATGAAGGCCTGGGGGAAGAGCCATTTGTTACCTGTGAATTTTCAAGTTCATACAATGCATTCACTTAATTTTCAAAAAATGTTTTTGTCATGCCTTGGTTGCTTGGTCCCTTTTCTTTCCTCAGAAAGTCTAAGGACAGAAATGGCTCTTATATTTAAAAAAAAAAAAGGAAGAGGCATACAAAGGATGAAGGACCATATTGGATAAGCAGCTTATAGGTACCTTCCTTCATTCCCCGGTGCTTCCCCGTAAAACGGGAATGGTCGAGCTGTCAAAAGAAGGGACCTGGGAAGACATCTCACTGCTCCTGTCCTCTCAGGCTCCCATACAGATATCCCTGGACTATCGCGGACGGGCACCCCAT
This sequence comes from Leucopleurus acutus, assembly GCF_964270905.1. Classification (NCBI taxonomy): domain Eukaryota; kingdom Metazoa; phylum Chordata; class Mammalia; order Artiodactyla; family Delphinidae; genus Leucopleurus; species Leucopleurus acutus. The sequence goes on along the minus strand of NC_139153.1, from coordinate 33,820,779 downwards.
ATTGGTTCCCACTGTGTACTCTGATATATTCTTCTATTTTAAGGCTTTCTCACACCTCAACTGGAATTCCTTTCATTCCCACCTCTCCAGGAGAGACAGCCCACTGAGGAAGGTCTGCCTGTGTCAGGCAGACACTCTTGCTCCTATAAAAGACCACAGGTGACTTACCTAAGGGGTAATTCCAGCATTTTCCTGGGTGCCTTGGGTGCTCAGTCCCATTATTTTTTCTACTTATCCCCAGCTCCCCACATCCTTCCCTCTTCCCTCTCCTTCCTTTTGCATTTCAGAAACAGGCACCACCATCTGGCCATTTAATCAGACCAACAGACCAGATTATCCTTGACTTCTCTCTCTTACCCACCAGGTTCACTCCATTTACTCATCCCAAATCAGTACTTTTCTCTCCATTTCCGTTGGGAAGACTACTACCATGTCACATGTCACAACCCCAATAAGCTCCTTACGGACTGTACCACTTTTATCCATTTATTCAACAATTACTGAGTCCCTCCTATGTTCCAAGAACTATTCTAGGTTCTGGGAACATGGGAGCAAAAAAAAAAAAAAAGAGCAAACAAAACCCATCAGGGGAAATGGAATGGGGAATGAGAAGTACTACATTATTGTCGTGAGTAGGGTGCATCAGGAAAGGCTTCCTGATGGCATAGAGGCTCTTTTGCTCCCACTCTCTCCAAGTTCCTCTCCACTCTCCATATGGCAGCCTGAACCATCTTTTCAAGATACAAATCAGATCAAGTTACCTGTCTACTTGGAAAGATCCACTGACATTTTAAATAACGTTCGTCACCCCCATTATTATTTTTTGTCACTATAAGTAAGAGGTATCAAATGAATATGTGATAAATAAACAGTACTGTATACTTGGTACTCTGCCTGTTATTGCCATTGGAAATACTGAAGGAATCTATAAAGCATACTTCTCGCCTCCTGAGCTTACAATCCGATCACTGAAGCTACTATTTATTAAGCATTTACTGTGCACCAGGAGTGTTTGATGGCAAAATGTAAGCAAGGCTCCATTTCATCGTTGAATTCTGTCCTCCCAGCTAGTCCACAAGCTCTCTTCCAGGCTTCTAGTCTTTCTGCAGATATTCTTATGCTGTTTTGTATACAGAGGGTACTCAATCAACATAATGAATAGAATAACGCTGTGTATGTTAATTTGCTAGTATGTTTGCTGCCAAGACAGGTAAAATATCACATATTCATGTCATTATGACAATATCAACCACAACAAATACTATCATTTATTGAACAACAGACTGCTTTCTTCAAGTTTTCTCATTTAATTGGCATTCCACCCCTATGAGGTGGGACTGTTACTATCCCCATTTTACAAAAAAGTAAACTGAGGTTCAGCAGATAGCAAATGGCAGAGTCATAATTCACACCTTGGACTCCAAAGCCAGAAACGGCTTGTGTAGCCAGCCATAGCAGAGGCCACAAAATGTGGCCCCATCCTACAGTTGGACCCTGAGGTGTCCCACACAGAGCGGCACACTTTTCACTCACACCATCAAATAATTCTCACCCAGTAGCACCCACAGTGATGCAGTGAATGCTCACCAAAGCATGAAATGAAGGGTTCACATACAGTTTTACAAATATCTACACTTCACATGAGGAAGTATGCTCAGTAGCAAGGAGTTTGGGCTTGGCAGGCCAACTGCATGGGCTCAAGTGTCAGCTTGGCCACTCCTTGGTTAAGTCACCAGTCTGGGCCTCAGTTTCCCCATGGATAAAAAGGAGCAAATATTTATACTACCAATAAATATTTACCTTAGCATCGACTGTTACTTTTAAAACTATTTTATAAACAGATATTGATTTTCTCATACCAACAGTCTACTTATCACAATTAGTGCTAAACTGATTCAATCTCAAGTAATTCTCAAGTAATGAGAAATGTGGGATTTACTTTTTGAAATATTTTGTTCTTTCCCCTAGAATGACAGTCCTGAAGAAAAACTTTTCTGCTGATGCCATTTATTTATTTATTTTTAATAAATTTATTTATTTTTGGCTGCACTGGGTCTTCGTTGCTTCGTGCGGGCTTTCTCTAGCTGCGGCGAGCGAGGGATACTCTTTGTTGCGGAGCACGGGCTTCTAATTGCGGTGGCTTCTCTTGTTGCAGAGCACAGGCTCTACACACACGGGCTTCAGTAGTTGTGGCATGTGGGCTCAGTAGTTGTGGCATGTGGGCTCTAGAGCACAGGCTTAGTAGTTGTGGCACACGGGCTTAGTTTCTCCACGGCATGTGGGATCTTCCAGGACAAGGGCTTGAACCCGTGTCCCCTGCATTGGCAGGTGGATTCTTAACCACTGCGCCATCAGGGAAGCCCTGCTGATGCCATTTAAACATATGATGCTTATCTGCAAGTTAACTTCCGAGATAGACTGATAGCATCTCTCAGTGTGCCTATCACTTAGGATTACTGAGGTTGGAGAATGCCCATCCTTGAGAACACAGGAAAAATAGTCATCTGCCTTGGGTAACAAAACATCATTGCTTTGCCCCTACAGGTGATAACGTGAAGATCACCAAACACACATTCTCAAGGTGGGATCCCCACACTGAAAGCCACAGGTGGCCATTAAAAAGACTGGACAGTAACTAAGAAACTAGGGTTAGCTGTCGAATATCCAAAATGATACTGGCTTCCATGACATCTCTATATCTTTCACCCCAACCACTATAGGTTACCACATTTCATGTCTTTAAATTCAAAAAACTTTTTTTTTTTTTTGCGGTACGTGGGTCTCTCACTGCTGTGAGTGGAGCACAGGCTCTCACTGCAGTTGTGGAGCACAGGCTCCGGACGCACAGGCTCAGCGGCCATGGCTCACGGGCCCAGCCGCTCAGTGGCATGTGGGATCTTCCCGGACCGGGGCACGAACCCGTGTCCCTTGCATCAGCAGGCGGACTCTCAACCACTGCGTCACCAGGGAAGCCCTCAAAAAACTTTTTAAAATTAATTACATGTGATTAAGATATTATCTTAAACTAGGATGCTTTTGTTCTAGAGGGGGAAAATACTTGTTATAGTAGATAAAATTCATTTTGAATAGGCTGAAATAGACCACTCTTTGAGGAGTAATTTTTTCACAGGTTATGTAAAATCCTGTGTTTCTTGGCTCATGTGTGTTTTCTGTTTCTGTTCAGAGAGCTCTGATTTGTCTCCCCCAACTTTGTGATTTTCCCTTTAACTCCACAGAGGAACAGAATGAAGGTTGAGAGGGAACTGTGGTTTGAGATCTGCCACGGAGGTTCATCATTTTCCATCTTTTCAGAAAAGAAAGTTTCAAGAGTTTCTATAGAGCTTGTCAAGGTTCTTCATACTGGTCACCAACTTATGTAACTGTGTAAAAAAAATGCTGCCTTGATGAGGTCATAGGACCCAAGCCAGTCATATCAACAACAGAGCTCGGTGAGACTTTGAAATACTTCATAGGAACTCATAAATTATGTCTGTAGGTAAAAAAGCCTTCCCTGGTCTGTTCATTGTTTGGAGTCCCTCTTCGAACATGACACCTTGGTAAGCTTTCTTCACCCTTTAAGTTTTAACATCTACCATTCCCTTTCCCTCCCACATTTTTCTAGGTTTTGTGGGTTCTACACAAATAAAGTAAGTCTGCACAAATCACAATCACACAGGTGAAGTCTTCCTTGATTTTTCAAATTGTGCGTCAATCACCATCCACAGGAAACCAACTGGGAAACATCCCTTAGCCTCCTGGTATCTGTCAGGAGTTAGTCCTTTGCATGTGGCCAGAAGTTGCTACCAAAGCTAGTTTCCGCAAGTGCCAACAAAACAAAAAGTTGTTCATTTAGGCTTTCATCATATATTACTTAACACTTAATATATGTGGATAATTCTGGATAACAAGGACATTTAAAGGAATAAGCAAAGAGTTTTATGACAGAAAGCATCACAGGGGAGGGAACCGCAGTACAACACTATGGGGGTTCGGAAACAGTAAAGGTTACTCCAGTTGCAGGAAAGACTTCTCGCAAGAGGTGTCATTTAAGCTAGGCCTTGAAAGAACGGCAGGATTGCTACACAGGAATTGAAGAAAAGAACATCTGACCCAAACAGAATGACTAAAAGAACCACCGGGAAGTGAGATCGTTCAGGGTACACATGGAGAACCTTAAAATAAATCCGGATCAGAAGACTTTCTTAATGTTCCTGTTTAGCCTCTCAGTGTTTAGATGACAGAAAGGGTCTTCAGAAAATTAGCCAGCACCATCCTTTGCCATCTAACCAAACCTCACTTCAAATTATTATTAAAAAGAGATGTTTTTAAACTTATAGTTTCAAGGTTTCTTCCCCCACATTTTCTCAGTTTCTTCTTTTAGCTAACCTCAATCCCTGTGCTATAATTTTGAGCCTATATCTTCATCCTGTTTCCATGGGCAATAGCTGCTTCTCACGGTCTTTACATCGATTGTCTTTCCACTCTTCCCAACCCCCTAATGCCCTGTGTTCCTCAACCTCAACTCTCTCCTACTCTGTGAATCTCTCACAGCACTGAAGGGTGCTCTGCCTTGTGCCAATGAAGAGGTAGTGAGAGATGCCTCCTGAAACCTGTACAGTCCACAGCTTCTCATTAATGCTGCCTGGAAGTGCCCCTGACTTTCAGCAATGCCTCTACTTGGGGTGGGCTGTCTTGACTGGGTCTATGCAAAGCCAGATCTCTACCACCTTCTGCTCACAGAGTTTGTTTTTCTCCTGCCCCATTGAACTGAATTCAGACTGATTGTTTCTGACCACTTCTTTAACATATCAAGGACACAAGGAATTCTAATCCTTTCCGCCAAGGTGCCAGCTACTTCTGAGTGGTTTGCTTTCCAACTCAGTGGTTAAAGGGACTTTGAAATCAACCATGTGTTTAAAATATTGAACAAAGACTTAGATCTTGAAATGTGCATTTATCCTTTCACTTATTTTCTTAAATCATGAATTGACTACCACGTATGGATCCTGCCTGTACATCTGTTTTAGATGTGGGAATTTCTTTTAATTCCTTCATCATTTGAGTTAAACTCTCCATACTATGTCACATTTAGCTTGCAATATGCCAACAGACAGTGGCATAATTTTCTTTTGCAAATCTGATAAAAAATGAGCCGAGTCCTGTCCTTCTGTGGAACGTGTGTGAAATGGTGGTATGGTGGAAGGTAGGGGGGTTCTTTAGAGAAAGCCAGAGCCTTGCTTAACCATGAATTTTGGAAGGAATTACAGAGCCCTCTACACACTGAACCCAATGTCATGAAAATTATTCAAATGCCTTCTTGGTGCCAAGGTCCATGCCCATTGAGTTCATTCCTGAGGGGCAAGAGAGTCCAGTCTCTGGTTCTTCATGCTAGGGTCTGGCCTCACGATTAATTCCACGTGTGTGACTGTGAGTGTAGGTGTGTGCATAAGGCTCTCCTGCTGCTGCTGCTGATTATAAATAACCATATTTATAATTTTGTCATACTTACTATGAGCCAGGCACTGTGCCAGGTATTTACATAAATGTTTAATTAAGCCTTCCCAGTAAGTCTGTTACATTGGATAAGTACTATTATTATTCCCATTTTATGGATGAATAAACTGAGGCTTAGAACGATAAAAGTCATCTGAACCAAAATTTATACACTCCAAAGTCTTGACCTATACCTGCCTACCATTCTGAATGTCTGTTGCTAAGCTAGAGTCTGAGGGAATGTTGCTCCAGGTTTGGGCTGTGGCTGGATTGGAGGGTGAGTTGAATGAGTCCTACCCAAGGACAACAACGGCAGCATCTCCCTCAAGATGGTGAATAATGAAAAATGCCCGTGGCCTGTATCCAAAAGGAAAGATCTACTCAGCTCTTAGAAAGGTCACTCCCAGAAGAAAATATAATGCTTTGAGTCCTTGTCCTAGATACGTATGAATGCAACATGACCTGTGGGGTCAGAGACAACTTGGTTTTAATACTACCTCCCTTAATTACAATCTTGACCTGAGGCAAGGTACTCAGTGTCCTTGAGCATCAATTTCTTCATCTGTAAAGTGGAGATAAGAATAGTACATGTCTATTAATACCCAGTAGGGTTGCTATGAGACATATGTTAGATAAAGCCCAGTGCTTGATTGCTAAAAAATAACTTCTATTTTTATTGTTGTTAGCCAAGCTCAGCCATCCCCATTCAGATACAGGGCCTGACTTGGCATCTTAATTATTTCTTACATGAATATTTCACTATTAACTTTTTATGCATTTTACCTCATATAAGATCTTTTACTCACTAATATTTCATTTTATTTTAAATGAGAAATAGGAACAAGAGAGATAAGAAACATTCCTCTCTCCAGTAAATCTACAAAGACCCCAGACAGATATCTATTAATCCTAAGAACTCACTGGAGATTTACCAGTCCACATTGACAATACTACCCCTACAGGCTCAAAAGAGTCTCAACATCAAATATTCAAGACGAGAGCACAGCTCAAGCCCAAAGAAGTCACATGGTAGTTTCTGAAACACAGAGGCTTTCTGATTCCTAGGACCTTTTAGTACCTATGATAAGAAAGCTATGTCTGAAAGAGACCTCTCCAACCCTGGGAGATTTTTGATGTTGACCCAGCCCCCAGTCTTATTGACTACGACGCCAAGAGCACATTCATTCTTGCAATCCTCTCATTATGTGAACCACACAAAATAAGCCAGCACTTCCAGAACCTTCTATATTAAACTTCCTGGAAGAAGGGAGAAGAGAGGCTTCTTAACTAAGACCCAGTTAAATCCATTTTCTTCAAATACTGTTTAGGTCAAGTCTTACTACCTCCCGTCTCTTAACTGAAAGTCAAGGAGAATGTGGCAGGGGTTAGGTCAGTTCCAGCTGGGATGAAGAGCCATGTCTGCCTTAAAAGATGGTCCAGAATCTCCACTGACAATCTCACAGTTCCGTAAACACTGGGCAGCAGGAGACACTCCTCAAAAAGTATCTTGAGTGCAGGCCATGTGCTAGGAAAGGGCCCATGAAATCTCCTCTGTTTCTCCCCAGCATGATCATTAGCTACAGTGGGAGGACAGGAGACAATTCAAAGCAAACAAAAAGCAACACAAAGGCATTTTGATCCTTTTGTCCTGTGAATTTTTATCTTAGAGGTTATTTCCCTTAAGAATTCAGTCTCCTTCCTCAATTCTCATCTAGAAATACCAAGCCCATCAAGTAGTGAGGATGATATAGAGACAGGAGCGATGGCTAAGTCCCTTTGGGCACCATATCAATTCCACAGCTGAGTAGTTGGCCAAAGGCCTTAAACATACCCTTCCTCTTCCCTGGGCCTTGGTTTCCCAGAATCAAACATATATAGGCTGGAGTAAACGGCCATGAAAGTTAGCTCTGTTCAGTTCTGAGGCCTGAAGTTTCCATTTTCATTTTTGTTTTGTTTTTAAATAAATTAATTTATTACAGAATAACATGCATACAGAAAACTTCACACATCATAAATGTACAACTCCATGCCTTTCACAAAGTGATCATACGTGTGTATCCAGTGCCCATCCCAAGAAACAGAACATAACCAGCACTCAGAAGCCTTCTTGTGCACTCCCTCAGTCAATTCCTAACGGGGGTAATCACTGTCATGAGTTCTAACACTATAGATTTGTTGTGCGTATTTGGACTTTATGGGATCATATGTTCTTTTCTCCTTTGTGCCTGGCTTCTTTCACTCAACAGGTTGGTAAGATTTATCTTTGTCGTGGAGGTTACAATAGTTCATTGTCATTGCTCTAGAATATAACACTAGCCTTAGGTGTAATAGTTGTGGTTTATACTAGACGTCCCCAATTTTGTCCTGTAACTTATGACCCACCATGATTGTCCTGCAAACAGAAGTAGAAAAACAGAAGAACCCACCTGAACTGCCTAAGAGAGTCTTTGTTAACTGCATCTTGGGGCCATGGATGCTATGTTCTTTCTAAATCCACAGGAGCCTTACGGTCAGAGAAGCTGAAAACAAAGTGTCAACAGCACCAAACTTACTTGAGCAGTACATTTTGTACTTACTACTATTCCGTAAGATTTATACAGGTTAGACCTGAGGCCCCTTAGGAGTTTCTAAGCCAAAAAGACAACACTGATGCATAGAGAAATTGTAGAGACACTGACGATAAGCCTAACATACAACTTAGTTTAAAGAAAAAACATTCAGTATAAACGAAAGAAAATAACTTATGTGCGAGAAGAAAGAAAAAGGCATTGCGCAGGGTTATGTCAGGTAAAATTGCTATCAGTTTTTCAAACAATTAGTCTGAGGAGAACTCACAAGGAACGCTGGAAAAGAAAGGCACAGGGTTGTAATCTCGGGATAATAAACTGGATAGAGTTAAAAAAGAATTTAGCCACATTTTTGAAAAAGGAAATAAAACCTTTCCTATTTAAGCAAATGATCACACAGAGAGGGTCATGAGGTTACTGGTGATGCAAAAAGGCAAGAGAAGTTCCAGAGCCATCACCCACACCCCTTGACAAGGCCAGGAGACCTTCTGGCGTCAATATGATTTGATTTGGCAGCCAGCGTTGACACTGTTGGGACTCGTCAGCCTGAAGAAAGGCTCTTCCATTGCCCAGATTTAGGGCAATGACTTAGACTCACAAGCTTGGATTTTACCACAGAATACTCTGAACTGGGCTCCTAGTCTCCTACTGTGACTTCTTCCCTCTGTTCTCTGAACTGAAGCCTGAAGGACCTCCCCCAAATGCAAACTTAATCATGACATGCCTCCACTGAAAAGCCTTCCATGATTCTCTATTGCCCACTGGATAAAATCCAAATTCTCTATTGTGGCTTTCAGGGCTCTTGGGATCAACCTCTGTTTACCTTGCCCTGCCCATCTCTCACCATTCTCTAGCCACATGGAACTTCTTATAGCTCCCTTCACCTAGAACACTTTCCACCCCAGCGTTGGCCAGCCTAATTCTGCTTATCTTACAGGTCTCAGGGAACTGCTGGCTTCTCTGGAAAGGTTTCCTTGATGGCCTTACGGTGCCCCTGCAGCCTCCCACAGCACACTAATCACAAATTGCTGTCCGGTTCCCTGTGGCAGACGTTCTGGTCAGTGCCTCACTCTCATCCCCTCAGCATTCACAACCACAGAATTTGCCCACAGAGTCCTACTGTGGAAACCTGCAACACCACCTGAAGGCTTCTTCTCAGCCTGCCCTGCACATATAGGCCAGTATACCAAAAGCTCGTGCTCCTGGAAGCGTCCCTCAGCTAAGGGTGGAATAAAGACGGAGAGTGACTATCTCAACTTTCTCCTCCTCCGGATAAGTTACTTGTTCCTAAATCCTCGCCTGAAGGCCTGTTTCTGGGGAAACCCAACCTGAGACACTGGCCCATCTCCCAGCCAGACTGTGAGCTCAGCAAAGCTAAGGACTGAGGTCTCTCGTTTGTCAGTGGGCATCCGCAGTGCCTGCCACATTCCTGGCACAGAGTAGATAAATGTTTTTTGACTAAATGGGATACAACACTCAATGAACACCTATTTCATTGTTGGTTTTCTATTTGAAGGAAAGATCGAGCCTAGCAAAGAGCACAGACTCTGGAGTCAAAAGACCTGGGATCAATTAAAAAAATGAAATCCTCCACTTCTGATGAGTGTGACCTTGGGCATGGGGGCATGGTGGGGGAAGGGGTACGACTACTGACTGTGCTCCTCTTCTGTCCAACAGGAGTCTTTAGGAGACTCGAAGAGAGCTTCTTAAAACTGGGGAGAGTTACACATATGTAAATTGTCCTTATTTTAGGCATTTATGTAATTCTTTGTGACTAAGTAGGGGAAAAGAGATTTTATCCTAGATACCATAAACACTTGTGGTGGGAAGAGGAAGTTGATGAAACTGGGGGCTGGGTAAACACTTAATTCCATTTGGAGAGTCTTTTAGACGTTGAAATCTCTGTTTTAATAAAGATCATATTTATTAAGGAAATATGATCAAGGGAGTAAAATAGGCTTTGAAAAGTCTAGGAATAATTGCTAAATATAAATAGACATAAAAAGATATGCCTATATTTCTCTTGCTCAGACTTGTAATGCACCATATCAAATACAAACCCTCTCAGTATGGTTCTTACTTTGTTTTTCTCCTTTAACAGCTTCAAAATTCCTAAACACAAATGGAGAAATGTCTGAGATTTTTTTTCCAGATTAAGCTAAAATCAAGTGTCATCTGTGCCTTCACACTGCTGTTTTTATTTTGTGAGACATGCCAAACCCTATGTTACCCAACCAGACCACAATTTTGAATATAGGACTTAATAAAAGAGTAAGAATCAACAATTAGAATATGGCCTAAAACAGTGAAATTCTTAGTTGTGGTCAATACCGAACATCAATATGGAATAAACTGAACATTTTTTGACATCTTTTAAATTTAAGGACCAAAAAGTAACTGTTTTGTTTTCTGGAGAGAGGCAAAGTGAGGAGTAGTTCACAGGGAAAACTCGGATTCTTCATCATATTGATTAGCACTCCGTAAGGGTAAAAAGTATGTGAAAATTATTCCCACAGAGTTCTCAAAGTTAGTGCTTCCAGGGCTGGGCTTTCTCTTCAGACCCTCACCCACGACTGTGTATCTTATGTATCCATGCACATGGAGGACATAAAATACATGTCAAACAAAATAAAGCAAGTTATTAAGTACAACAAAACCCTAAATCTTGGTGGAAGTCAACAGATAAACAGACTATAACAGTAGAATAGTCTAAATACACAATGCATAATTCATGGCTAACCCAAGGCTGGGCTTGGGCAATATTTCACTGACTCCCCTTGCAGTCTTTGAGGTTAAGACTGGGCAAATTGCACTGCCTTTGCTAACTCAGCAAAACTCTGGACAATCAAAAAAGAAAATCCCATCTCTTCTAATAAGGGGAGCAGGCGAGAAGGCAGAGGGTGGAGAGGGTGTTGTTTAGTTCTTGAAGCTAGACATTGAAAAGTTGCTGTGTACTAAGCTATCCACTATCTTTTTAATAGATAGTTTTATTGTGGACAAATGTTTACGTCTTCTTTAGGCTATTGTGCTCCTAAAATGAAGAGAGCTGACCAACCTCTTTCCCCACACTCCATCACCCGCCCCTGTGCTCAGTTCACAGTAGGCATCCAATAAACATGTGCTGAAGAAACTTCCTTTGATTTCCATTTGTTGTCCACTGGATGCAGCAATGAAGTGCACCCGTGAATATACAATGCCCAATAACAACAATAATGGAAACCTGAATAAAATGCAACATCTTCATGCAAATTGGAATCTTAGACAATTTCTCATTTCCCAAAATATAGGATGAACTAACAAATGAGTGTATATGATTTTCCCCAAAGCTGACAAGGCAAAACCAAGTCCTTGGCAGCTCTCCACTGGCCACAAATGAGGCTCTGTACTGCTAAGGACCACCAAGTCTTCCAGAGGCCAGAAAGCTGAATGGGTTGTGGGATACCATGTAGAGTGCGTTGTCATTTTTGGCAATTAAGAAATAAGAGAGGAAAGGCAAGTGTCAAGTCATCACCAGCAAAAGTTCATGTCTTACTGGGACATGGGCAAACCATGCTTGGTAGTGCTACAAGTCTGAGCCTTGGGCAGTAAATGGATACGTCCACATAATAATAGAATTTAAAAGAATGCTGTGAACACAAAAAGGTGAGAACTACCCGATTGGATTTAACCAATCTTTAACATCTTCATTTGAGTACATTTCAGTTGATTGTTTGCTAATCAAAAACCCAGGTGAATAGTCCAATTACAGAATATCTGTGTCTTAGAGTGTCTATAGGACAGTTTTTGCCTAAGAGTGAGCAGAAAAGATACTGGGCCTGCCGTGAAGAAGGTTTCCTTCACTGTTTAAATGTGTAAAGGGGTAGTAGGAGACCAAAAAACTGTGTTTTGATTGTTATACAAGTCATGTTAGTTTGACATATTGATTATATAAATATAATAACAAAATAATATTGTTAATAAAACATTAAAATGAAAAACAAGTAGAAAAGCCTAGATAAAGCAGAAATAATTTACACTGAATGTGATGAAAGGGCTAACACTATTCTTCCTGTGAATAACCATATAATTTAGGGCCTCTGTCTGCACTTAGCCATATTATTGAAAACCTTACTATATCATTAATGAATAAAGAGAAAGGCAGGCTAACAGAAGAACTTGAGCGCTAGCTCAGAACTTTCAAAACTTAGAAGATGGTGGTGACTGGAAATCTTTTAATACGTGATATGCCCAAGCAAAAATCCATGGGGAAATGCCTAGGTATAGGAATAATTCCAGATCTCTGCAACATAGGCAAACAAATTAGAATGTCTCTCTATACCTTTGAAATATGTACTGAAAGCAAAACCATGTACCTTTTACAATATGGAAATAAAAAACAGTACTCTCATGTTATGGTACCAGCTTTTACTGGGGGTTGTTGCAAGAGACAGCTCTATGAAAACCACATCTGCATTTGCTGGAAAGGGCTGTTGAGGGCATTATCCATTATGTGGTTCAATATTCCTATAGAAAATCACACACAAGAAACTGTTTTTAATATCTGGTGCCAGGAAAATCTCTATCTCCAGGAGCTGGTCCATTTCCTCCTTTCTAATAACAAAAATGGTACAATTTATCCCATTTCCCTTTTTGCCCTGCCTGCCAGGGAGTTCAGGGCCAAACTTGATGACCAATCATAGTAATCAGAATGGACTTTGTGGTTAGCAGAGTTACTTCCTCCAGGTTTTCAAGGCTTTCATTTTCAATTTTTATTTTTTATTAATCATGGTGTGTGTGTGTGTGTGTGTGTGTGTGTGTGTGTGTGTGTGTATGCACACACTTGAAGACATAGGCTTTATTGTAACTTCAATTCCTATTTGGAAAATGATGAATTATGTTTACTGCATAAAAGTAAAAGATCCAGGAAGATGTAAAAATATGCTTTTTTTTAATACAGATAGTTTTCGCACACATGTGTGTGAGCATAAGTATCTTGTATTTCTCTCTGGGAACAACCACTTCTACATAAGTTAAGTGCTAGGCAATGTCACACCCAGACAAGTTTTATTCTGCGTATGGATTATTTCTTTGACAAAGTAATATATTCTTATTTACAGTTGATGCCTTTCAGAGAATTAACACATAATTCTGCAAAACTGCATTAAACTCACGGTTATCAATGAAGTCCTTAAAGCTGGCTCTCATGGTTTGGCTGAACTCACAGAATCACTGCACAGAATTCATTTATGTTACGTATACCAAATGTTTGAAATGGACCATCATGTCATTTTCACTTTGCTTCAATGTTTTCTTTTTTCTTAAGCAATACATAGGAAATTAATGGTTGATTTGTTTCAAATGGTCTATTTTCCTGCCCTGAGCCTGTTCTATTAGCCAGCTTACATTTAAACATATTTTAGTCATATAGGTTTTTCCACTGACTAATAAGCAAAATACAGCTTTACAAAATCCCAAGAAAAGTACATTAACTTTCTTTCAAATTGTTGTTTTAAAAAAGTGTTCCACATTGAATTCCCAAGCTTGGGACAGACCGGAAAGATCCCACGAGTTTTTAAACCATATTCATTTCCCTGAGCATGGGGGCTCTGCCTCCTGGATGGTACAATGCATTCAGTCCTCCTGTCAGTTAGAATTTAGGAAGTCATTTCTCTTTAATGGTTGCCAGACCTCCTGGATAAGCTGGGGCACTTTGCTTTGCCCTGGATCTCCACTGAGAATGGAACCTTCCTACTTACTTTCCCTTTCACCACCATAAGAACACTGGGATCCTGCTGGCATAAAACTGTTTTGACCCCTGAATCATAAAGCTGCACCTTAACAGTGAGATTGTTTGCAATTAAGTAACTGATCCTTTTCCTATTTAACTTGAGTCAGTTCATTTGATACTAACACCAGGCTTCTGTAAGCCCACCTCTCCACCCCCCACCTCTTACTCCCTTGACAGGTCTCCAAGAGTATCTGGGCAACTTTGTTCTTCAACTCTGCACATAACAAGAAACCAAGAGGCCACAGAGGGACTGGAGATCAGCACAGGGCCTGGAATCAGACAGACCCACCTCAGATTGAATCTGGGGTCTGACACTTACTAGCTACACGACTTTGGGTAAGTTACTTACTTTGGTGGAACCTAAGTCTCTTCATCTGTAAAAGGTAGATACTAGTAACAGTACCTGCCTCACAGGATTGCTTCATTCATTTGGCAAACAATTACCCAGAATACCTACTATTTGCCAGGAACTGTGCCGGGCTCTAGATACACGGTCAGAATATACATGGATCCTGCCCTCATAGAAAATACATAGTTACAAATTTCTGTCAGTGCTCTAAAACAAAATGACAGAATTCTTTGGCAAGTATCAATGAGAAGAGGAGGGAAATGGCTTTACAGAGGGAAATCAAGGAAATCCTCTTGAGCAGGAGGCATTAAGGTTATGATCTGAAGCTATAATGGAGGAAGCAGACACAGGGCATGTGGAAGGGCATTCCAGGAAGGGGAACTGCACGTGTAAAAGCCCTAAGCACGCAAAGTCTGGCTTTTCTGAGAAAGAAAGTAGACCACTGTGTCTTTGGTGGACTTGTAAGAAGGCAGAACCTTCGAAACAAAGTTGGTGAATATCAGTGAAGATTCAATATGCAAAAAAAAACAAAAACAAAAAAACAACCCCCCCCCCCCCATGATCCAGAGTTTAGAATAGATCAGGTGTCAGTAAACTACAGCTCATGGGCCCACTGCCTATTTCTGTAATCAAAGTTCCAATGGAACACAGCCACATTCATTTGTTTATGTATTTCTGTGGCTGCTTTCACACTACAACAGCAGAACTGAGTAGCTGCAACAGACCTGAAAGTCTAAAATATTTACTATCTGGTCCTTTAAGAAAAAGGTTGCCAACTCTGAGACAGAGTAATCCTCAATAAATGTTTAAATATAACAACAACAACAAAGTAAGCCCAGACTGTATGATTCCACTATATGACATTCTAGAAAAGGAAAAACTATGAAGACAGTGAAAAGATCAGTGGTTGCCAAGGGTTAGAAAGAGCTAGGAATGAATAGGCTGAGCACAGAGAATTTTAGGACAGGGCAACTACTCAGTATGATACTCTAATGGTGGATATATGTCATTATAAATCTGTCCAAGCCCAAAGTGTGTACAATACCAAGAATGGACCCTAAGGTAAACTATGGACTCCGTGTGATCATGATGTGTCAATGTAAGTTCATCAGCTGTAGCAAATGTACAACTCTGGTGGGAGGTATTGATAATGGAGGAAGCTATGCATGTGTGAGGGCAGGGAGTATACAGAAATTTTCTGTACTTTTCACTCAATTTCGCTGTAAACCTAAAACTGCTCTAAAAAGAAAAGCCTATTTTTTTTTAAGTAATATGATCTTCAGAAGCAGCACTTAATTGCTACAAAAAAGTGGGGGTAGGGGGAGGTAATTTTCTCTGTAATTCAGGCCCAAACCTACTTTTTCTTGGATTCCACATAAAATACAGCAACTCAAATAAAGTCTCCTCTGAATATCAAGATGTGAATAAATGTAAATTTTAAGTAAAAAAAAAAAAAAAAGAAAAAATGGTAAACCATCTTGCATATCCTTGGTAATCAGTAATGGGATTTCACTTGAAAATCCTAGGGAGATGGGTTAAACTGAAAATCCTGGAAAACCTACAATGCAGCAATATTGTAAAATTAAGATTGACAGACAAAATATTTAAAGATTTTTTTAGAAATTATTTCTATTAATAGTGTGTGCACATTGGGCATATGAAATAAGAAACTTCTGCTTCCAGCATCATGGCTGACTATGATGCTATGAAGGGCCCTTTCAAAACATAATTTTTATTGCATTGTTGGGCTCATGGGAAGTAAGGAAAACCTCTAAAGGACTAAAATAAACAAACAAAACTCCAAAACTGAGCTGAAACCAGAATAGTGTGCTGAAAGCCCACATAAATAGCAGGGGTTGCTCTGAGAGCAAACAGCAAGGTCACTTGTACAACTGAGAGACTAATCCAGTGGCAAGTTGGAGGGGCTTAACCTGAAAGCCCTGATTAAACCAGGATTATTAAAAGAACTAAGTGGTCCTAGATTAGTAGCAGCCCTTGCTCCCAGAAGAGGCCAAAACAAATTTTCTCTGGAGAAAAGAATCTCTATTTTAGTCACTTATGGCTCCCACTAATATTTGCCATTTATAAATCCACAAAGATTACCAAGCATAAAAGGAAACTAATCATCAACGAGGGAAAGACAGCAGAATTACCTGAGAATAAGTGTGAATTTAGATATACATACATAATGGCTTCAGATATTGTAATGATTAACTATAGACTATAAAATATCTGTTTATAAAATGCTTAAATAAATAAAAGAATTAAATAAAAAAAGCATGCAAAAAGAGACTAGGAAGATTTGGAAAATCCAAACTAAACTCTGGACTTTGGAGGACAAAAAAATATAATTGTTAATCTAAAAAACTCAATGATGAACTAGTTTGCAAGGCAGAAATACAGACACAGATGTAGAGAATAAACGTATGGCCACCAAGAGGGGAAAGCAGGGTATGGGAGGGGTGGGATGAATTGGGAGATTGGGATTGACATATATACACTAATATGTATAAAATAGATAACTAATAAGAACCTGCTGTATAAAAAATAAATTAAATTAAATTAAAAAATCACTCAATGATATGCTGAGAAACAACAACAACAAAAACAAAAAAAACCTCAATGAATGGGTTTAGTCACAGATTAGAGAGTACTGAAGAGAGAATGGGTGAACTGGAAGGAATAAATAGAGAAATAACCCAGAATACAGCTCAGAGAGACTAGAAGAGGGAAAGTGAGTCTGGGATGTTAAGCAATATGGAGGACAGACACACATGTAATTAGGGTCCCATAAAGAGAGACACAAATGGTAGGTGGTATGTGAAGAGAGAACAGCTGAGAACTATACAGAATGGGTGAAAGATATGAATTCATACATATAGGAAGCAGAATAAATAAAATAAAATTTACATCCGTACATTGTAGCAAGAGTAAAAACAATCACAGAGGGAAGCTAGTCACTTATAATTAGCCAGATAGCACATGTTTCCACAGCAATAGCAGAACCTTGAAGTTAGTGAAACAATATATGGTTGAGAGAAAACAACTTTCTACCTGAAACCAGTTGATTCAAGAATGAGGGTGAAATAAAAACATTTTCAGAGAAACAAAAATTGAAGAGTTTATCACCAACAGATCTACACCAAAAGAACTCCTAAAAGTATAAAGAATTATAAGCCAAGGGGGGGACCTTCAACATGGCAGAGGAGTAAGATGTGGAGATCGCCTTCCTCCCCACAAATACATCAGAAATCCATCTACATGTGGAACAACTCCTACAGAACACCTACTGAACGCTGGCAGAAGACCTCAGACTTCCCGAAAGGCAAGACACTATCCACGTACCTGGGTAGGGCAAAAGAAAAAAGGAAAAAGAGAGACAGAAGAATAGGGATGGGACCTGCACCTCTGGGAGGGAGCTGTGAAGGAGGAAAAGTTTCCACACTTTCTAGGAAGTGTGGAAAGGAAGCCCCTTCACTGGTGGAGACGGGGGGTGGTGGTGGGGAAGCTTCAGAGCCACGGAGAAGAGCGCAGCAACAGGGGTGCGGAGGGCAAAGTGGAGAGATTCCTGCACAGAGGATTGGTGCCGACCAGCGCTCACCAGCCTGAGAGGCTTGTCTGCTCATCCACCGGGGACAGTGGGGGCTGGGAGCTGAGGCTCCAGCTTCGGAGGTCAGATCCCAGGGAGAGGACTGGGGTTGGCTGCGTGAACACAGCCTGAAGGGGGCCAGTGCGCCACAGCTAGCCGGGAGGGAGTCCAGGAAAATGTCTGCAACTGCCTAAGAGGCAAGAGACCATTGTTTCGGAGTGCGTAAGGGGAGGGGATTCAGAGCACCGCCTAAACGAGCTCCAGAGATGGGCGCGAGCCGCGGCTATCGGCGTGGACACCAGAGATGGGCATGAAACGCAAAGGCTGCTGCTGCAGCCACCAAGAAACCTGTGTGCAAGCACAGGTCACTATCTACACCACCCCACCCAGAAGCCTTTGCAGCCCGCCACTGCCAGGGTCCCATGATCCAGGGACAACTTCCCCGCGAGAACAGACGGTGTGCCTCAGGCTGTTGTAACATCACGCTGGCCTCTGCCGCCGCAGGCTCACCCCGCATTCCGTACCCCTCCCTCACCCCGGCCTAAGTGAGCCAGAGTCCCCTAATCAGCTGCTACTTCAACCCCGTCCTGTCTGAGTGAAGAACAGACTCCCTCCGGCGACCTACACGCAGAGCCAGGGCCAAATCCAAAGCTGAACCCCGGGAGCTATGCGTACAAAGAAGAGAAAGGGAAATCTCTCCCAGCACCCTCAGGAGCAGAGGATTAATTCTCCACAATCAACTTGATGTACGCTGCATCTCTGGAATACCTGAATAGACAATGAATCATCCCAAAATTGAGGCGGTGGATATTGGGAGCAACTGTAGACTGGGGTCTAGCTTTCTGCATCTACTTTGTTTCTGGTTTTATGTTTATCTCAGTTTAGTATTTAGAGTTGATTATCATTGGGAGATTTGTTTATTGATTTGGTGGTTCTTTTCCATTTTTTTTCCTTTTTATATATAGATATATATATATATTTTTTTCCTTTTTCTCTTTTTGTGAGTGTGTATGTGTATGCTTCTTTGTGGGTTTTGTCTGTATAGCTTTGTTTTTACCACTTGTCTCAGGGTTCTGTCTATTTTTTTTTTCTTCTTAGTATAGTTTTTAGCACTTGCTATCATTGGTGGATTTGTTTTTTGGTTTGGTTGCTCTCTTCTTTCTTTTTCTAATTACTTTCATTTTTTTATTTTAAATAATTTTTTATTTTAATAACTTTATTTTATTTTATGTTTCTTTCTTTCTTTTTCATCCCTTTTTTTCTGAGCTGTGTGCCTGACAGGGACTTGGTGCTCTGACTGGGTGTCAGGCCTGTGTCTCTGACGTGGGAGTGCCAAGTTCAGGACACTGGTCCATCAGAGACCTCCTGGCTCCATGTAATATCAAATGGCGAAAGCTCTTTCAGAGATCTCCATCTCAACGCTAAGATCCAGTTCCACTCAACAACCAGCAGACTACAGTGCTGGACATCCTATGCCAAACAACTAGCAAGACAGGAACACAACCCCACCCATTACCAGAGAGGCTGCCTAAAATCATAATAAGGTCACAGACACCCCAAAACACACCACTGGATGCAGTCCTACCCACCAGAAAGACAAGATCCAGCCTCATCCATCAGAACACAGGCACCAGTCCCCTCCACCAGGAAGCCTACACAACCCACTGAACTAACCTTAACACTGGGGGCAGACACCAAAAACAACGGAAACTACAATGAGATATCACTTCACACTGGTCAGAATGGCCAACATCAAAAAATCTAGAAACAGTCAATGCTGGAGAGGGCGTGGAGAAAAGGGAACACTCTTGCACTGTTGGTGGGAATGCAAATTGATACAGCCACTATGGAGAACAGTATGGAGGTTCCTTAAAAAACTAAAAATAGAATTACCATACAGCCCAGCAATCCCACTACTGGGCATATACCCTGAGAAAACCATAATTGAAAAAGAGTCATGTACCAAAATGTTCACTGCAGCTCTATTTACAACAGCCAAGACATGGAAGCAAACTAAGTGTCCACCAACAGATGAAAGGATAAAGAAGTTGTGGCACATATATACAATGGAATATTACTCAGCCATAAAAAGAAATGAAATTGAGTTATGTGTAGTGAGGTGGATGGACCCAGGGTCTGTCATACAGAGTGAAGTAAGTCAGAAAGAGAAAAACAAATACTGTATGTTAACATGTATATATGGAATCTAAGAAAAAAAAAAGGTCATGAAGAACCTACAGGTAAGACAGGAATAAAGACGCAGACCTACAAGAGAATGGACTTGAGGATGTGGGGAGGGGGAAGGGTAAGCTGTGACAAAGTGAGAGAGTGGCATGGACATATAACACTACCAAACGTAAAATAGTTAGCTAGTGGGAAGCAGCTGCATAGCACAGGGAGATCAGCTCGGTGGTTTGTGACCACCTAGAGTGGTGAGATAGGGAGGGTGGGAGGGAGGGAGACACAAGAGGGAAGAGATATGAGAACATATGTATATGTATAACTGATTCACTTTGTTATAAAGCAGAAAGTAACACACCATTGTAAAGCAGTTATACTCCAATAAAGATGTTAAAAAAAATATCTAGGGAATTCTCTGGTGGTACAGTGGTTAGGGCTTCATGCTTCCACTTCAGGGGGCACAGGTTAGATACGTGATCAGGGGACTAAGATCCTGCAAGCTGTGCGGCGTGGCCAAAAAACTAAATAAATTTAAAAAATTAAAATATCTAATTTCTTTATTAAAAAAATTAAGAAAATGGTAATAGGAACATACATATCGATAACTACCTTAAATGTAAATGGATTAAATACTGCAACCAAAAGACAAAGACTGGCTGAATGGATACAAAAACAAGACCTGTATATATGCTCTGTACAAGAGACACACTTCAGACCTAGGGATGCATACAGACTGAAAGTGAGGGGATGGAAAAACATATTCCATGCAATGGAAATGAAAAGAAATCTGGAGTAGCAATTCTCACATCAGACAAAATAGACTTTAAAATAAAGACTATTATAAGAAACAAAGAAAGACACTACACTCGGAGGCTTCCGAAGAGAGAGGGAGAAGGATGGCGGCAGTAATAATGGATCACCTGGGTGCATTATGGATGTAGAATCTGAGGGGGAAGCTGGCCTTGGGGAAGTCTACCATTCTCGAAGACAAAGTACAGCAAAGACAAGATGTGGTATTTGGCAAAACTGATACGAGGAATGTCCGCTGACCAGGCTCTGGCTCAGCTGGAATTCAGTGACAAAAAAGGGGCCCAGATAATTAAAGAGGTTCTCTTATAAGTACAAGATATGTCAGTGAGAGACCACACACAGTGTGGAATTCAGATCCAATTTATATATAGCTGAGTCCACCTCAGGGCGAGGCCAGTACCTGAAATGCATCCAGCACCACGGCAGAGGTTGCTTTGGAATTATGGAGAAGGTTTTTTGCCATTATTTTGTGAAGTTGGTGGAAGGCCCTCCACCTCCACCTGAGGCACCAAAGACAGCAGTCTCCCATGCCAAAGAGTATATCCAGGAGCTTTGCAACCGGACCATCATTCACACTCTATGATGGGGGTATTAAGATTCCACAGTGTATATATATATATATATATTTTTTTTCACAGTGTATATATTTTACCATTTATTTCCTAAAACCAACAAAAATTGAAGACAAACGCTTTTTATGATTTGTCATTGAAATATGAAGTACAACTGCTAGTTTTACATGAATATTTATAAAGCTCTGCCCATCTCTCTTGAGCCTCTGGGTATATTTTTTGTATTGGCAACTAGGAAGGAGAAGTCAGCTTTAAACGTGGTGACACACTATATAATTCAGAAGGCTTTTTTGAGTGCTGTTTGAAGGCAATGTTAGCTTTCTGCTTGTGCCCTGCAGGTGGTAGTTTTGATATTGGACTTGAGTAGAAAGTTATAGGATAAAAAAACTTGTCCTTATTATTTCACTTGATTTCTCTCCGGAACTGGGGGAGGGGGTGGTAGAGGAGAGCATCCCTGCACATTGTTTCAGTGTAGTATTTTAGGGCATTCTGTAGTTCAGTTTTTCCTTTCACTGTTGGCATAGGCCAGTGGACGACAGATTATATTTTCCTTTACTGTTTTAGTAGTAACTTGAAACTACAGGAGTTTATTAGATATATTAATCTAAAACTCCAAAAACCATTTAACTTAGAATGTTTTATTTTGCTTAAATAATGACTATTTTTATGTCTCTTACCAATAATGTTTACTATTGCTTGGCTGTCTAGTTTAGGATTGATTCATTTTTCAGAGTGAATTCAATTACGGAGAGAGGAACTGAACCAGTCTCAGCCTTGCACTCTAAAATAATTGATATGTTTAGGACATTCCACCTGAAAGTGGAAAAATACACTTTCTTCTCAAGTGCACATGGAACGTTCTCCAGAATAGACCACATCTTGGGTCACAAATCAAGCCTTGGAAAATTTAAGAAAACTGAAATCATATCAAGTATCTTTTCCGACCACACCACCATGAGATTAGAAATGAGTTACAAGACAAAAACAGTAAAAAACACAAATACGTGGAGGCTAAACAGTGTACTGCTAAATAACCAAGTGATCACTGAAGAAACCAAAGAGGAAATCAAAAAAATACCTAGAGATAAATGACAACAAAAACGCAACAATCCAAAACCTGTGGGATGCAGCAAAAGCAGTTCTAAGAGGGAAGTTCATAGCAATTCAAGCTCACCTCAAGAAACAAGAAAAATCTCAAATAAACCATGTAACCTTACACCTAAAGCAACTAGAAAAAGAAGAACAAAGAAAACCCAAAGTTAGTAGAAGGAAAGAAATCACAAAGATCAGAGCAGAAATAAATGAAATAGAAACAAAGAACGCAATACCAAAGATCAATAAAACTAAAAGCTGGTTCATTGAGAAGATAAACAAAATCGACAAACCTTTAGCCAGATTCATCAAGAAAAAAAAGGGAGAGGATGCAAATCAATAGAATTAGAAATGAAAAAGAAGAAGTTACAACAGACACTGCAGAAATACAAAGCATCCTAAGAGACTACTACAACTCTATGCCAATAAAATGAACAACCTGGAAGAAATGGACAAATTTTTGGAAAACTACAACCTTCCAAGATTGAACCAGGAAGAATTAGAAAATATACACAGACCAATCACAGGTGATGAAATTGAAACTGCAATTAAAAATCTTCCAACAAACAAAAGTCCAGGACCAGATGGCTTCACAGGCGAACTCTATCAAACATTTAGAGAAGGGTTAACACCTATCCTTCTCAAACTCTTCCAAAAAATTACAGAGGGAAGAATACTCCCAAACTTGTTCTACAAGGCCACCATCACCCTCATACCCAAACCAGACAAAGATATCACAAAAAAGAAAACTACAGACCAATATCACTGATGAACATAGATGCAAAAATCCTCAACAAAATACTAGCAAACAGAACCCAACAACACATTAAAAGGATCATACACCATGATCAAGTGGGATTTATCCCAGGGATTCTTCAGTAAATGCAAAACAATCAATGTGATACACCATATGAACAAATTAAAGAATAAAAACCATATGATCGTCTCAATAGATACAGAAGAAGCTTTTGACACAATTCAACACTGATTTATGATAAAAGTCTCCAGAAAGTGTGCATAGAGGGAACCTACCTCAACATAATAAAAACTATATATACAACAAACGCACAGCAAATATCATTCTCAATGGTGAAAAACTGAAAGCATTTCCTCTAAGATCAGGAACAAGACAAGGATGTCCACTCTTGCCACTATTATTCAACATGGTATTAGTAGTTCTAGCCACAGCAATCAGAGAAGAAAAAGAAATGAAACGAATACAAATTGGTAAAGAAGAAGTAAAACTGTCACCGTTTGCCAGTGGCATGATACTATACATAGAAAATCCTAACGATGCCACCAGAAAACTACGAGAACTAATCAATGGCTTTGGTAAGGTTGTAGGATACAAAATTAATGCACAGGACTTCCCTGGTGGTGCAGTGGTTAAAAATCCGCCTGATGATGCAGGCGACATGGGTTTGAGCCCTGGTCCAGGAAGATCCCACAGGCCATGGAGCAACTAAGCCCATGCGCCACAACTACAAAGCCTGTGCTCCAGATTCCATGAGCCACAACTACTGAGCCTGTGTGCTACAACTACAGAAGCCCGTGCGCCTGGACCCTGTGCTCTGCTACAAGAGAAGCCACTGGAATGAGAAGCCCTCACACTGTAACGGAGAGTAGCCCCCGCTCACTGCAACTAGAGAAAGCCCATGCACAGCAATGAAGACCCAACACACCTGAAAATAAATCAAATAATGATAATAAATAAATAAATAAATAAAAATAAGGCAGTAGGTGGCACTCACTTCCCTCTTGTTAGCAGAAAATTGTTAGAGTGTTCAGCACTACCTGGTTTTCGTTGATACACGTGTTTTCATTGACAAGAGGCACTCCGTCCATGGCCCTAGTCCAGTGTTTCTCAAAAGTTTATATGTAGAGGAAGAACTTGGGGTGCTTGCTTATTAATGCAGACTTCTGGGTTTTACCCCAGAGATTCTGATTCACTAGAAATCTGTTTTAAATAAGCACTTCCTGGTGATCCTACTGTAGGGGACTACACTTTGAGAATGTCCCTCTAGTCGAATGAAGAATGTATCTTTAGCACCATGTTTTAAGATGGCATTAATTATAGATACTATTTACTGGGACCACATTATTTGACATGCTCCCTGCTATATTTTACAAATAACTATCTCAGGGTCACACAGTTTGTAAATATTGGAGCTATGATTTAAACTCTAAGTTTAAGTACCTGGTTCTGCATACCTAATGAATGTACAGGTATGTTTCTGGGCCTCCGCAATTAACCTAATGTGTGGGTAAAAAGGCAAAGGGCTCAGTGGAATAAGGCACTGAGGTTTAGGGCAGATTCATTCTGGGTCCTAAGCTATTCTAGCATGGAATCATGGAAATAACACTGGAGTGGTCGAAGGTGAACTTCATGCTAGTCCTGGCATACTCATTAACCAGAAGAACACTCTGGGCAGGTCTCCTCCCTCCCTGGCCTCCATTTCATTCATCTAGAAGATAAGAGGCTCAGTGTTCTCTGTAGATCACCTTCTTCAGAATCACTTGAAGGACTTGTTAAAAGATCCAAATCCCTAGGCCCTACTCTAAGACTTAGTGAGTCAGGATCTGGTGTGGGAGACCAGGGGCTTTGCACTTGTAATGAATGCCCCAGTGATGTGTGGCTAGAGAATCACTGCATCAGAGGGTCTCTAGGTTCTCTTTCAGTGCAGGAAGTACACTGATCATAAGTTTAGCTCAATAAATGACCAAGTGGTGAACGTGCCCAGGTAAACAGGTGAAGAAATAGAATGTGACTGCAACCCTGAGTCTCCTTCATGCCCCCTGCCAGTCACTACCCACCTGTCTTCCCCAAAGGTAACCATCACCCCAACTGCTATCATATGATAGGTATTTTTTTAAAGGTTAGCTTTTGTTTTCTTTAACTCAACGTAATTTATTGCGCAACCATTATATGCCTGGTGCTGAGGATACAGGTAGTAAAAGAGGAATCGGCCCTTGCTTGTGGAGCTCACACTCTGCTGGGAAAGGCAGAGTAATTCAGTAAATCACTAATTACAAGTCTTCACTGTGCTGAGTGTTACGAAGCAGAGGGACATGGGCCTATGGCAGCAGACATCAGGGTGCGCTGGAAAATAGTCATTGGATTTTTGGGAAAGTTTATTTTCTTAAAGACACAGTGAGGGGAAAGGGTAAAATGGCAAATGTCATATGGATCAGTAAAGAGTTATGTTGTCAGAATGCTGACTTGGGTTTTGTTTTCAACTGTATAAACATTAGGACCACTTCATCCTTCCAGAAGTAAGATGTGGGGTGTGTGATGTGGATGGGGAATATACTGTCTTTGGAGCTGACTCAGAGTTACCAAACTTTATGAGGCTCCAGCTAACCCTGAGGGGAAAGACATGCGAAGTGAGTATACTGCAAACATTGCAAAATAAAATGAATGTGTTTTTCTCTGTGGGGGAAAAGAAAAAAAAAAAAAAAAAAAGAAGGACACTACATAATGATCAAGGGATCAATCCAAGAAGAAGACATAACAATTATAAATATTTATGAACCCAACATAGGAGTACCTCAATATATAAGGCAAATGCTAACAGCCATAAAAGGGGAAATTGACAGTAATACAACCATAGTAGGGGACTTTCACAACCCACTTTCAAAAATGGACAGATCACCCAAAATGAAAATAAATAAGGAAACACAAGCTTTAAATGATACATTAAACAAGATGGACTTAACTGATACTTATAGGACATTCCATCCAAAAACAACAGAATACACTTTCTTCTCAAGTGCTCATAGAACATTCTCCAGGATAGATCATATCTTGGGTCACAAATCAAGCCTTGGTAAATTTAAGAAAACTGAAATCATATCAAGTATATTTTCCAACCATAACGCTATGAAACTAGATATCAATTACAGGAAAAAATATGTAAAAAATACAAACACATGGAGGCTAAACAATACACTACTAAATAACCAAGAGATCACTGAAGAAATCAAATAGGAAATCAAAGAATACCTAGAAAGAAATGAAAATGAAAACACGATGACCCAAAACCTATGGGATGCAGAAAAAGCAGTTCTAAGAGGGAAGTTTATAGCAGTACAATCTTACCTTAAGAAAAAGGAAACATCTCAAATAAACAACCTAAACTTACACCTAAAGCAATTAGAGAAAGAAAAACAACAAAAAAAACCAAAGTTAGCAGAAGGAAAGAAATCATAAAGATCAGATCAGAAATAAATGAAAAAGAAATGAAGGAAACAATAGCAAAGATCAATAAAACTAAAAGATGGTTCTTGGAGAAGATAAACAAAACTGATAAACCATTATTCAGACTCATCAAGAAAAAAAGGGAGAAGACTCAAACCATTAGAATTAGAAATGAAAAAGGAGAAGTAACAATTGACACTGCAGAAATACAAAGGATCATGAGCGATTACTACAAGCAACTCTATGCCAATAAAATGCACAATCTGGAAGAAATGGACAAATTCTTAGAAAAGCACAATCTTCCAAGACTGAACCAGGAAGAAATAGAAAACATAAACAGACCAATCACAAGCATTGAAATTGAGACTGTGATTAAAACTCTTCCAACAAACAAAAGCCCAGGACCAGGTGGCTTCACAGGGGAATTCTAATAAACATTTAGAGAAGAGCTAACACCTACCCTTCTCAAACTCTTCCAAAATATAGCAGAAGGAGGAACACTCCCAAACTCATTCTATGAGGCCACTATCACCCTGATAACCAAAGCAGACAAAGATGTCACAGAGAAAACTACATGCCAATATCACTGATGAACATAGATGCAAAAATCGTCAAAAAAAAAATACTAGCATACAGAATCCAACAGCACATTAAAAGGATCAAACACCATGATCAAGTGGGGTTTATCCCAGGGATGCAAGGATTCTTCAGTATATGCTAAACAATCAGTGTGATACACCATATTAACACACTGAAGGAGAAAAACCATACGATCATCTCAACAGATGCAGAAAAAGCTTCCGACAAAATTCAACATCCATTTATGATAAAAACTCTCCAGAAAGTAGGCACAGAGTGAACTTCCCTCAACATAATAAAGGCCATATATGACAAACCCACAGGTAACATCATTCTCAATGGTGAAAAACTGAAACTATTTCCTCTAAGATCAAGAACAAGACAAGTTGTCCACTCTCACCACTCTTATTCAACATAGTTTTGGAAGTTTTAGCCACAGCAATCAGAGAAGAAAAAGAAATAAAAGGAATCCAAATCGGAAAAGAAGAAGTAAAGCTGTCGCTGTTTGCAGATGACATGATACTATACATAGAGAATCCTAAAGATGCTACCAGAAAACTACTAGAGCTAATCAATGAATTTGGTAAAGTAGCAGGACACAAAATTAATGCACAGAAATCTCTGGCATTCCTATACACTAATGATGAAAAATGTGAAAGAGAAATTAAGGAAACACTCCAATTTACCACTGCAACAAAAAGAATAAAATACCTAGGAATAAACCTGCCTAAGGAGGCGAAAGACCTGTATGCAGAAGACTATAAGACACTGATGTAAGAAATTAAAGATGATACAAACAGATAGAGAGATATACCATGTTCTTGGATTGGAAGAATCAATATTGTGAAAATGACTATACTACCCAAAGCAATCTACAGATTCAATGCAATCCCTATCAAACTACCAATGGCATTTTCCACAGAACTAGAACAAAAAATTTCACAAGGTGTATGGAAACACAAAAGACCCCGAATACCCAAAGCAATCTTGAGAAAGAAAAACAGAGCTGGAGGAATTAGACTCCCAGACTTCAGACTATACTACACAGTAATCCAGACAGTGTGGTACTTGCACAAAAACAGAAATATAGATCAATCAATGGGAAAGGATAGGAAGCCCAGAGATAAACCCATGCACCTATGGTCACCTTATTTTTGATAAAGGAGGCAAGAATATACAATGGAGAAAAGACAGCCTCTTCAGTACGTGGTGCTGGGAAAACTGGACAGCTACATGTAAAAGAATGAAATGAGAACACTCCCTAACACCATGCACAACAATAAACTCAAAATGGATTAAAGACCCAAATGTAAGAACAGACACTATAAAACTCTTAGAGCAAAGCATAGGCAGAACACTCTATGACATAAATCACAGCAAAATCCTTTTTGACCCACCTACTAGAGAAATGGAAATAAAAACAAAAATAAACAAATGGGACCTAATGAAACTTAAAAGCTTTTACAAAGCAAAGGAAACTACAAACAAGACGAAAAGGCAACCCTCAGAATGGGAGAAAATATTTGCAAATGAATCAATGGACAAAGGATTAATCTCCAAAATATATAAACAGCTCATGCAGCTCAATATTAAAAAAAAAAAACAACCCAATCCAAAAATGGGCAGAAGACCTAAATAGACATTTCTTCACAGAAGATATACAGATTGCCAACAAACACATGAAAAGATGCTCAACATCAGTAATTATTAGAGAAATGCAAATCAAAACTACAATGAGGTATCACCTCACACCAGTCAGAATGGCCATCATCAAAAAATCTAGAAACAATAAATGCTGGAGAGGGTGTGGAGAAAAGGGAACCCTCTTGCACTGTTGGTAGGAATGTAAATTGATACAGCCACAATGGAGAACAGTATGGAGGTTCCTTAAAAAACTACAAATAGAGCTACCATATGACCCAGCAATCCCACTACTGGGCATATACCCTGAGAACCATAACTCAAAAAGAGTCATGTACCACAATGTTCATTGCAGCACTATTTACAATAGACAGGACATGGAAGCAACCTAAGTGCCCATAGACAGATGAATGGATAAAGAAGATGTGGCACGTATATACAATGGAATATTACTCAGCCATAAAACGAAACGAAATTGAGTTATTTGTAGTGAGGTGGATGGACCTAGAGACTGTCATACAGACTGAAGTAAGGCAGAAAGAGAAAAACAAATACTGTATGCTAACACATATATATGGAATCTAAAAAAAAAAAGAAAAAAAAAAAGGTTCTGGTGAACCTAGGGGCAGGACAGGAATAAAGATGCAGATGTAGAGAATGGACTTAAGGATACGGGGAGGGTGAAGGGTAAGCTGGGACGAAGTGAGAGAGTGGCATGGACATATATACACTACCAAATGTAAAACAGATAACTAGTGGGAAGCAGCCACATAGCACAGGGAGATCAGCTTGGTGCTTTGTGAGCACCTAGAGGGGTGGGATAGGGAGGGTGGGAGGGAGGGAGACTCAAGAGGGAAGACATATGGGGATATATGTATATATATAGCTGATTCACTTTGTTATAAAGCAGAAACTAACACACCATTGTAAAACAATTATACTCCAATAAAGATGTTAAAAAAAATTATAAGCTAGGAAGGAAAGTTTGAGATGTAAGAAGAAATGAACAAAGAACATTATTTTTAAAAATATTTTTGTATATATTTTTATATAAAAATAAAAATTTTTTGTTTATAAAAAAGGTTTGTTTATAATTGCCTGTTTTTTAAAAATAATGTCTAATCTTAATATAATATAAAAATATGATATAATTTTTTAAAACAATGTCTAATGTTAATCAGAAAAAGCATAATTAAATTACTGGAAAAGAACATGTAAGTAGGAGGTGATAAACAGAGTTAACATGTTTTATGATCTTTATGTTGCTTAGAAGAGGGAATTCACTGGCCACAGAGTCAGGGATGGAGGCCATGTACAATTCAGTCACACAGTCTTCTCACCAAGGCTTATCCAACTACAACCAAGCCAAGTACCAAATCTGCCCACAACAAAGGACAATGCTGAGCCCTGGGTAGACTAACAAGCTACCTAGGGAAATACTGATGACATTAGACTTCTCTGACTTTGAAGAGGTCAGTGCTTCGACTTAAACAGGATACAATCTTCCCTTTATGGATTTAACTTCTCTTCTTCAGCACTTCTTCCAGGACCACAATTCTTAGACATACACAATGCCTTATCTATCACATGATAGCCTGCACAACATCACCTCCAACCATGAGACACACTTGACCATTAATGGGCCCATAACCTAGAAACGCTGATTTAGTACCAAAGCAGGGGGACGACACCCAAAAAAGGCTGGGTTGCTGTCCTAAAGGAATGCAGTATATGTCTTAAATCACAGGTCAATATATGGTGCCATCTCCCCTATAGTAAGGATACATGGATCAGGAAACTGAGAAGAGGAGGTGGGAGTGCTCTCTCGCACTTAACCACCTAATAACTCACTAGAAGAAGGTTGCTTCCACCAAAGAACATTATCATGGTGTGATCAATTAGAAGCTTAAATTGTCCCATGGCCATTTTGAGCTTCTCATCCCACTGAACCAATGAAAGAGTGTCACCATTTCTGTTATGCAATGGGTGAAAGGAAGGAGATATATAGAACCCAAGTATTCACGGGGATACCCTTAAATGAAAGTGTAACCCAGTAAATCCAGGCCATCAAGGACTTAGATGTTGCAGGAAAGAAGGTACGGATCACCCTATGAAGTCATGAACCCTATCCAGCTGAAGTGCCAGCAGAAGGTAAGGGGATTGTACAAGAGGTGATGGAAGAAGGAAACCATGGTTACCAACAAGGCTTCATGGCCAGCTATAGAGATGGGGACTATAGCAGTTATGTTTGTTTCACTAAATCATTTCTTTTCTCCCTTTTACCCTCTGCTACCTTACAAGACTGGTGGTAGCTCAAGTTTTGGATAGGAATATGACATAACTGACATTGGCTCACAATGACACAGGAGCTGAGGTGACTTCATTCTGTGTTGGGGATGCTAACTTTTCACATGAAAGAAGGTTGAGAGTAGATGCCAGGAGGTGAGTGGAATTAACTATGCCAGATATTTTCCATTTGTCCCTCTGGATCCATCTCCATTCTCTCCTTGCTTCCTTCCCCACAGACTGATGTACTCAGGTCACATCAGTGTGCTCTCTGCCCTCGGGCTTCCAGTGGAATTAAGTTAATTGGACTGCAGGGGGGAGAGTGAAGTCAGCACGTTTATTTCTCTGGTTCCCTCCCTGTGAGTTCACTTCAGACTAGCTGTGTCCCTTGACAGAAGGTTACTATCCCTCTCAAAGCAGCCCCATGTGACTCTCTTTTTCCAGGTTCTGGGAACCTCTCCTTCCCTTGTCTCTTTGGGCCTAGAAATGGTGACATTTCTGCCGCTATAGCCCGGGGTTCCTGCACAAGCCCTAATTGTTCCCCTATACCACACCTTTGGAATTAATTCCTTTGTAAATAAATGCTTCTTGAATTATCTTAATTTGAAATATCTGTTTCTATTGAGGCCCTGATTGACCTACTCACTGTGATTCCATGTTATATAACACAATGTCTGTGAACAACCCCTACGTGGAGAGACTTTTTTTAAACACCCATAAACCCAGACACCTGGATAATTTGTTATGGAAACAAAACTGATTAACCGTTTGGCAGTACCAGATGGGCTCAGAAAAGGTTGCTATAAGAACACTTTCTGGGTAACCAGGAAAAAGAAGGTCCAAGATGGATATGAAAAGTCAGGAACTCTCTACTTCTGGCCACTATAGGGCAGTTGCTATAGAAAGGCAGGAGATGTCCAAAAGTTTGCTAAAGCCCAGATTACTAAGTTAAGAGAAATGTTAACACAACTTAGTAGTAACTTGTCTGAGGACCAACTTGCTTAGAAAAATTTGGATAGGCTGTAATTTATAATAAAATGAGCAACTGATCAGATACTCAGAGGGAACCTGAATATTTCTCAAAGATGAAGGTTCTCAAACTCTGAGTTTACATGGGTATCACCTGGTATCAGGACAGGGTATATTATGGCAGGGTTCAGAGCAAAATGAAAATGTAGGCCTGTTGCTAAGAATTCCAAGATTCTGACAGCAGAACCATTAAACCAAGCACAAGGCTCTTTTAAAACCCCAGTCCTGTGTGACTGCACAAATCACATGGCTATGAAGCCATCCCTACTTGGAGAGCTTGTTACCACGCAGATCACTGCACCCCACTCCCAGAGCTTCTGATTCAGTAAGCCTGGGATGAAGCCCAAGAATTTGAATTCCTAACAAATCCTGGGTGATGCTGATCCTGCTGGCCCAGGGGCCACACTCTGAGAACCAAGACCCTAGAGAACATAAAAGTGGGAAAAAAACATCAGGAGGAAATGAACATATAACCAATATATTTAGAGCCCAAGCTGATCGTATGAATAGATTTTGTATTGGATATCACAGTATGTATATCAAAAATTTACAGAAAGTTAAATTTACTCATTTATAAATTTATAGATACAAATTTATATCCCAAATAATATTAACTGCTTATACCACATTTAAATATTCCTGTTTTCAACAAACACTTATTAAATGTTTACTATGTGCCAGGGTACTATGCTTGCTCATTCATTATCTATGAATAGGTCATAAATAATTGAAGATATTATTTAGAATAGTGATCTCAAGTGTCAGGGAGAAGGAGAACAGAGTTGGGATGAGGGAGACCCCCCCTCCCCACCAGGCAGGGAAATAGAAGACGGAAAAACTATCATTTTTTATAAGCATATGTCTATTGTATGCTTACCCAGAAAATATAGTTTAACAAAACCATCTTAGTTTTGATCAACTGACACATGACATAGAAAATGCATCATGGCTGAGTGATTTCTAAAAGGTAGAGAATGCCTTATTTCAAATAGGGTGAGATATGAGGTTTTCACGGGTGACCTATAGAAAGTTTATTAAGAATTAAAAACTTCTATCATATGTTGAACTACCCACTGTATAAACACACACACACACAAACCTTCAGAACTTTTCAAATACTCTACTTGGAATAACCAAGTTATTAGCTGAGAAAATCAATGAGTCCAGGGTGATTTTTTTCTGAAGGATTAACAAAAAGTCAGACACCTTTTACAAAGAAGATTAAATCACCCCATTGTTACTTACAAAGTCTCACAAAGCCACCGACAATTTATGTTCACAAACGCCTCCTGCTTCACAGCCTGTAAGAGCCCATACCAGCTTCAGTGTTCTGGTTTCTCCTCCTGGATGTACAGTGTGGCTGGCTGTTGACTATTCATCATTATGATTTCAAAGGATGAAAAGTTTGCTCATGTGGAATGTAGGTATTCTTGACCTCTGAAATCCATTGTTCTGAAGCCAGAGAAAAATATTTCTCATACTAAACAAATCTGATAAGGTCATGTCTGGCTTCAAAGAAAGATCAGCAACCGACTGCACAATAGTCTGCAATTTCTAATATATTCTTCTCTCTAGGCCTCGAGTGTTGATAATTAACTGCCTGCTATTCCAAGCTGAATTTATTGCCTTTCTATTGTAATTTTGGTACAATTAAGTAATTGTTATTGTAAAAAATTTTAATCACATTGAGAAAATAAAGTGATTTTTTCCCCACAACCTTCCTATCCCCCACTTACACATAAATAAGATGAAAATATATGTACATTACAAGAGTTTACTGGGAAGAATGCTACTGAAGAATGCTAAGAAAACTTTATGCTAGACTTTCAAAACATTATAATTAATAAGGGAAACCCCAGTTTCCAATGAAAATCTTCAAATCAAAAGTATTTTCAAAAGATGAATATTTACTATGAGATTCTGGTAATGTTTTTTGCAAGGGCATTGCTTTTATTTTTCAAGCAAAGATCAAAAATATTTTGTATCTGGTCCCCTGTTGATTTATATCACCTTAACTGCCAATATTTTTTAATTCACAATGAAACTGCACAGAGCTCAATTTATAAATATTTACCTATAAAGTTAACAACTGTGAACTGTAGTGGTGTGTCAAACTATAAACATAGTCATGGAATATTGGTTCATTTTGAGAACAGATGTTGGGCCAACTCCATGATGGAGTTGATTGCAGTAGACACAGTAATGATTTAGTTTCTTTCTTTTAGGAACTTTTAAAACACACAGGTAAGTCTAGGGAAAGCAAACCTGTACTTGAGTCCCCATTCTCCATTTCTGCCACAGTTGCAGACATCACTAAATGATCCTAGAACTTCTTCAGTTCTCAGACCAGCCCCGGTACAGATCTCATCACAGCACTCTGGCAGTCACTATCAATTGACTAGAAGAAGTACAAGCTCAAATTATTTTCTCTGTGTTTAAATCGTGTATCCTATAGTGGTTCTCAAATATTTTCATGTGTAGCATATTTTCAAATATTAGAAAGCTTGGTAGCACTCTCAAGGGGATTAAAAGATTGAAAACAATTACAAGTAATTTTCAACAACAATAATAATCTAATCTGTCACTGCCTTACAATGTCTAGCAAAGCAGCCACGATTGACCAGTCATTCACTTTGTATCCAGCTCACCCTTGAAGGGTAAGCTTTGGTTTAATGGGTATTGTACCCATTAAGCGTGCCATGTTCCTTTAGGCCCTGCTGGTACTCTGCTTAGGAGAACAGACTCTACTATCAAAACAATGGGGTACGACGCTGTCATTTTACCTTGAGAAAGAACACTCTGGCCAATGAATGACCACCTAATCCCAGAGACAGAGAGAATGATTAGGAAATCTGCTGGGTTTTCCAGGTGAACACAAATACCTGTTTTATTTTCCTTACCTCCTTCAATTCTCTCAGTGTCCCATAAGAAAACTGAGGCTCAGAGAGGTTAGCTCCTTGCCCCATGACTCACTGTGAAGAAGTGACAGAGACACGACTCCTACCAGGAGACAGGGCCGACTTCAAAACCAGCGTGCTTAGCCTCTCTGCCACTCTGCCCTCTGATGACTAACAGAATCCAGTCCCCTTCCGCAGTGGGAGTGGATCTTGAAAACCAACAGGAACAACTGGCAAAATGAAACAGCCACCAGCGCTCTTTCCACTGCTTCAGGCAGAGTAGGTTATTTTGGTTTTGTTTTTTTGAGGGCAGGCAATCCACTTTGTCTTCGGACCAGGAGTCTGAAAGCATGTTTCTTCTGCTTCCCTCAAGAAGTCTCCCACTTGAAGTATGATTACTTACTGGAGATAAAGGGGATGATAGAGCTTTACGAATGTTATAAGCCACAGGAAACACAGTACGAATTAGTATCGGGATTACCTACATTTAGCTCCCCCGCCTTCACACAGGAGCAATACTTTTACTCTCACTTCACAAGTGAAATAATCGAGGAAAGAAGAGAGAGACTACTAAGTTTAATTAAGCATCTACATGTCAATACTCATGTGACATACATGAGCTCCTTTAATCTTCACAATAGGTACCAGGTATATAGTTTTAATATCTTCTGGTTAATTTTTATTACCATGTCATCGACTATCTGCTTTATGTGTCTGTTTATTATCTGTGTCATGCTCACCCCCATTAGACTCTCTATTCGGTAAGGGATTCTGACTTTGGTCTGTTTCATCTACTGCTATATCCCTAATAGTGCACGGCACATGGTAGATGTCCAATAAATATTGG
Organism: Leucopleurus acutus; assembly: GCF_964270905.1. NCBI lineage: Eukaryota > Metazoa > Chordata > Mammalia > Artiodactyla > Delphinidae > Leucopleurus > Leucopleurus acutus. The sequence continues at coordinate 33,784,882 of NC_139153.1, read as the reverse complement.
TTGAATGATTGAATGGACACTCGTGAGATTCAATAACTTGCCTGAGGTCACACAGTTTGGAAATGAATCCTCTGTCATGTGTACCCAATCGCCACATGAACACCCCAACTCTGGGCTCAGGGTTATGTGAATGACTGAACAGTCCCACCAGGACACAGAGGGCTGGGGCAGTATTATAAGGATATCACTTGGCAGTGCATTTCACAGGAATAATGGTACCCTTTGACCACGGGTGTCCTGAAAATATTGCTTCTTCACAATAAAATGAAAAACAAGGGCTTCCCTGGTGGTGCAGTGGTTGAGAGTCCGCCTGCCGATGCAGTGGACACGGGTTCGTGCCCCGGTCCGGGAAGATCCCACATGCCGCGGAGCAGCTGGGCCCATGAGCCATGGCCGCTGAGCCTGCGCATCCGGAGCCTGTGCTCCGCAATGGGAGAGGCCACAACAGTGAGAGGCCCGCGTACCAAAAAAACAAAAACAAAAACAAAAAACAAAAGAAGAAGAAGAAAGAAGTTTATCAAAGAGACAGCAGCTATATCCTCAGATTTAGGAAACCCTAAAACAAACAGCCCTGATGGGATTACACTGCAGGGGCAGGAGACCGCCCACAATTCCTCCTTGCTACTTCCCTCCTAATCGTCAGCCTCTGTCTGGTTCACATGGATGCAACGACTCAACAAACTCTGACTCAGGGCCACTCTGTGTCACCTGCAGGTGGTGACTGGGGAAGATGCATCCCAGTTCTTAAGTAACTCAGTCTACGACAAGGAGAAAGGCAGTGAAACACCTCGGTTTAAAATGAAGCATCATGAAAATGATAAAAACAACATACAGCAGGTGTACAAAGGAAAGAAAGCCTGGCTATGTGAAGGCTGCGTCAAGGAAGATTTCAGGGAGCAGAGGAGGCAGTATGTGACTTGGGCTAAAGAAGAGGGTCACTACCGCAAGGAAAACAAAACCCCAAAGTCACCACCAAGCTGAAGCAGGGTAATTATGGATTCCTGGAGTTCAAAGCAAAATTGAGAGGCAGCAGAATTTAGCCCAGTTGTTCTCATCTGGCATAAATAAGGGGTGACTGCCCCAAAGGGGACATCTGACAGTGTCTAGAGACATCTGTCACAACTAGGGGGTGCTACTGACTGCTAGTGAGTAGAGGCCAGGAATGCTACTAAGCATCCTACAATGCACACTGCAGACCCCCCGAACCCCCCAACAAGGAGTTATTCAGGCCAAAATGCCAATAGTGGCAAGGCTGAGGAAACCTGGCTTAGAGCAACGAACAGGAGCTTTGAAGGCAAACAGTCCTGGGTTGGAGTCCCAGCTCTGCCCCTAAGTACCCCAAATGGCTACTTAGTAGCCAAGAGGAAAACATATCTTCATTGAGCTTCAGTGAGGATATGTTCATCTGTTAAATGGGAAATGTCAGTAGTGCCTGCCTCACAATGGCCACTCCTCATTCAGCAGATATGACCAAAGTGTCTCCTATGTCATTGCTCCCCAACCTTTTTGGTACCAGGGACCAGTTTCATGGAAGACAATATTTCCACAGACTGGGGGCGGGGTGGGGGAGGATGGTTCAGGCGGTAATGGGAGCGATGGGGGGCAGCAGATGAAGCTTCACTCGCTCTCCCACCGCTCACCTCCTGCTGTGAGGCCCGGTTCCTACCAGGCCACGAACCAGTGCCGATCTGCGAACCTGGGGGTTGGGGACACCTGTCCTATGTGCCAGGCACTATACTAGGTCCCAGGATACTAGAGTGGGTAAAATGAATGTAACCCCCATCCTCATGGAACTTATCATGGAAATCAGGCATAGAAGTGAGCAATAATAATAAAGAGGTAGAGATGCTACTGGAGAGATGTGTTAAAGGTGAAAGAAGTCCTAGGGAGGAACAAATAGCCTAGACAAGAGGGATCAAAGAAGACTTCTTGGTAAAAATAGCATTTAATTGGACATACGGAGGCTGGTGAAGGGTTACTCAAGCAAAGAGGGGCAGATTAAGTGCGGTAACAAATGTGAAACCCTTATTACAGTACCTAGCACAATGCAAGCATTCCCTGATGGGAATTATTCTGAATGTCCTAAAGAGGCACACTATGTATACGATGGATTCTATTTTTCAGTAGGGTCATTTTAATACGGTGGAGACTGCTCAATGTTTACCAAACTGTGTTTTCTCCTTCTCAGGTACTTGGCTCCCTGGCAAGACATTTCTATGAGACCTTACAGTTAGATATGGCCATGGACCAAGTTCTTGTCAGTAAGATGTGAGAAGAAGTGATATGTTGATTTCTGGGTGTGGGCTTTAGGTCAAAGGACATGATTCCTGAATAATATTTTTGTTCCTTTCTTTTTTTTTTTTAATTTGCGGTATGCGGGCCTCTCACTGCTGTGGCCTCTCCCGTTGCGGAGTGCAGGCTCCAGATGCACAGGCTCAGCGGCCATGGCTCACGGGCCCAGCCGCTCTGCGGCATGTGGGATCCTCCCAGACCGGGGCACAGACCCGTGTCCCCTGCATCGGCAAGCGGACTCTCAACCACTGCGCCACCAGGGAAGCCCTTTTGTTCCTTTCTGACTGCTAAATATGGATGTAGCCCAGCCCAATTACAGCCATGCTAGGGCTGGGTAGGCAAAATTTTTCTGTAAAGGTTCAGTCAGTAAATATGTTCAGCTTTGTGGGTCATATGATCTCTGTCACAATTACTCAACTCTTCTGTTGTAGCACAGAAGTGGCTATCATATACAACAAATGACCATGGCTGAGTTCAATCAAACTTTATTTATAAAAACAAGCAGAAGGCCGAATTTGGCATGCAGGCCACAGCTTGCTGGCCCCTGTGCTAAGGGATGTTGGATTCCTGACAGATGGCATTGAAGAGAACTGCCTTATCAACCTAGACCCCCTCACCTTGGAACTGTTATGAGAGAGAAAGATAAACATATATAATCTTTGAGCCCTACAGCTTAGACTTGCCTTAACTAACAAATGGGTTTCTCAGGACTCTTTGGGTTTATTTAGACTGTCCTGGGAACCCAATAAATATGCACATATATTAGGGTCTTCTGGTGAAATGACCCCTGTACATCAGGCATTTGGAAGTAAGGCTGACTTCAGGCTGGAGGGAACACATGCTTTAGCAATAAGGGGTTCAGAGTTAAATTCTCAGCACTCAGTCCCCATCCAGCTGAGGGAAGCACACTGGAGACATCACCATCATTTAAAAATGGAAGGTTTACAGAAAAACTAACAAATTATCTAATTCAGGCTGCTGAATGCCTGTTGGTGTCCTCCTGGAAAACTCTAAGTAAACAGCTGGTCTCTTTAATCATAGTGGAGAGCACACAAAGGAGGCAGTGAAATAGCAAATGAACCCCGGGTGCTTCCAATGGCAGGCCACGCTGGCTGGAAGACGGCTTCAGGAATTTTATGTAAGATGAAGGGTGAATTCTTGCAAGCCTCTGAACCAAGCTCATTGGTGGTATGCATTATTTTTGGCTTCCTCGACAGCTGTTTTTGTTGGGGAAGCTTGAAGGTGAAAGTGTCCTAGGAAGATCTCTTTCCAAAAGTGTTTGAAAAAAAACTGTCATAATCCATTTTACATTCATAATCCATTTATATCTGCAACTATATTTTAGGCAACCTGACCTTCATTAGAAATTAACCATAGCTAACTATGGGGTAGCACTGCCAAGATGTCTGAGCTGGAAGGAATTTACAAAGTATCCAGTTGAATCTGATTTTCCCATTTCACATGTGAAAAAACTGAGGCCCGCAGAGGTTAACCTTTCAAGGTCACAAAACTAAGTTAGAAATAACATACCTGTATGGTTTGGGGTGGGAAAACTATGAAATTTGCTATTTGTTTGTTTGAAATCGGGAGGAAAATACAATTCTACTGTCCATGTACCCTTTTGTTTTCTATATTGAAAAGGTCCAGAGGTAAATGTGGGTACCTCAGTTTTAAATAAATTTTTATGACCAAATCACAAACTCTTATGAAACTTGGAGTTAATAAAAACTCCTGAATTTTGACTGATTTCTTATCATCATTCAGTTTTCTAGAGAAAAAATGGTTTAAGTAAGATATTTACATGTGTTCCTGTCAAATAATGACAGTTGTGTCCCTCAATGCAGCCTCTTTTTTTTTTTTTTTTCTACTGAATTCTCTGGCTTTTGGAAATAAGATGTGGGAAGGAGGTACTAACTGCTAGTTATGTCTGAATTGAGATGCTAAAGCATCTTCACGAGGAAAATTCACCTTTTTATTTGTAATTTCCCTGTATCTTCGCATAGGTTCTTCTCTATTTTCCAAAGGATCTTATGCCACACCCTAAATGTAGAGAAAGAAATATTCCAACACAGCTCTCTGTACCAAGGCCCCTGGGCCAGGCTGCCACTCTTCATGGAGCTGTGAGTCTTGGAAGCAGTTATTCCCTGTCTTCCTCAGAATGGCACCGACACACAAGGAGTCAGGAGGACTCCTTGGGAAAGCCCCCAAATTCAATAAGCCGTCACTTCTTTGAAAAGACAGAACTAGGGCATGAAAATGTTTGGAACATGGGTGCCATGCTGTTGATTTTCACTTAAACCGTACACTTTACAGTACTTAGAGCAAATATATATAAAAGTTAAATTTGACAGCCTGGTATTTTTAAAGATATAGTTATCGGTGAGTTCTGGGATCGCAATCCAATATCTGGGAGCTGACCCCATGACCGTTTGTCTCTCCACACAGCAAAAGTATAAAAGTCCTACATGTTGGTTGGCATCCATGCCTCAAATCACGGAGGTTTTGTGGTAACGCAGTAGCTGTAACAACAGATGGCCACATTTTCGATCCCCCAAACTGCAGAGGAAATGCACATACAAACATTTTCTACACATTTTCAGATACACCAAATATGGTACAATCAAGGACATCTCAGGTAGCAGAGAACAGTTCTGCTAGTTCTTGAGCCTAGAGCCAAAAGGACTAGGAAGGTTTCCACAGAAAGACCAAAGATGCATTTCACATTGAATAACCCACAATGACAAGAATTTATGGAGAGAAATCATTCTGCTCACAGACACAGGCATGTCTGAAAATCACCAGGCAACTACTGTACTTTTAAAAACCTATCTTGATGGTCTTCTGTTCATGTATGTATTCATATTCTGACATTTTTGTCATGTCCAAACATTTTGGTTCTTTTTCTTTCTTTTTTTTTTTTTTGTTACACACAATTGATATGCTAGAAGAAAACTCAGGAGATATAGAAAAGGAAAAATAAAAACAATAATCTATGATCTCATCAACTAAAAATAAACAATTTTCAGACAGTGGTAAATACCACTCCAAATATTTCTGCCCTTGTCTCATGCACTCTGTTTTTGTCTTCCCAGTATCTTCTATATACACAACACACAGACATACACATCCTAAAATGAATGCATATTATATATATTAACCTGACTTTTTTCACTCAGTGATATGTGTAGAATATTTTTTAATGAAAATAAACGTCTATCTGTATTATCCCTTTTAACACTTATATTGTATCCACTGAGTATGTATAAACATATGTATGTGTACAAACACACCATTATTTACTTAATCAGCTCCCACTGTTGGACAAATGGAATGTCTCCTTTCCCTCTCTCACTATCATAAATGATTCCTTAATAGATGTGGACATCCATGTACCTAGATATCTGTCCAGCTGTTTCCATAGGCTAAATTCCTAAGAGAATTGTCATACCAAAGAATATAAATATTTTAAGGCTTCAGAAGCTTACAATTCCTGCATTAGGATGGGTATTGTTCAATAAAACTGTTCAGCAAAACTCTGTGATATGGAAATGTTCTCTAGCTGTACTATCTGATATAGTAGCCACTAACCACATGTGGATTAGCCTTGTGCTCTGCACTGACCATTTTCCCTAAGAAATGAGAAATTAAAACTTATGGAACACAGAAATGTTCAGCATGTGTAAATAGTTACATTAAGAGAAAATAAAAACTTGCTACAACACCTTCAAAGAGCTGGCCTTACTATAAACGCTAAATTTTTATCATTCCTTCAAAATTATTTCTCCTATTAAATGCGAGCTCCTCCATCAAAGCCACATTTGCTCGTTTAGTCAACCGTTCTCCTAGCCTTGGGCAACATACGCTTTTCCATTTCTTCTCATCTAACCCTCTTGGCTACTGTGAATGCTACAAAACCCACTTCAAAGCATGTGAGAGGCGGGAACAGGATCTACAAGGCCAAGAAGAAAAGATTCCAGAGATGGGATAAGATATGAAATTCGCAGAGGAAGATGAAAGCATTTACGGACATCTTTGAAAATGCAGCAGCATGAGAAAACTGCAGATGAAAAAGAATGAAAAACAAAAATAAAAGTATATCTTTGGCATCCCAATCAAATGTCCTTTCTAGGAACCTGATTATTCAAGTGTCCTAAAATTCAGGAAGATGTAAGTTAGAAAAATGCCCGTTGGTTGTTAGACATACATAATCAAATCTTCAAGATCACTTCATGTTCATTTTTCCTTTTCATTTTCTTGACAAGCCTGCAAGGCACACAAAGTTAATAATAGTATGTTCATCTTGCAGGTAAGAAAACCATGACAGTTCAAGCAAAATTGTTGGAGATCTAGGATCAAAGATTTCCTGCTGTCAACTCTGAAGAGATTTTTTTACTATACTATGCTGCATTTTTCTTTATTTTTGCATTCTGAAGCATGAATCAGATCCTGTACCCTTCCTTTTCAGTTTAAACCTACAGTGGCCAGGGTTATGTAAAGAAGCCCTTTGAAATCCATAGGTGGGACATGAAATAACTAAGAGAAAAATTGGCTGATGTGGTCAATCTCTCTATAAAGTAGTTACATGGCGTATGACAAGTTGTAAGATATATGTAGGCTGGTAAATGTGGGCTACTTATTTACAAGCCTACATGAAAGCTGGATGAATATATGGTTTTACTCACCTTTCTCCAGGTCCCACATGAGAGCATTTTTCCTGGCCCTCTCCTTTCCTTCAAACACACAAACATACAGTATATGCTGAAACTCAGTGGACGCCATGCAATGACAGTAAGTCATTTAAAATAGGCATGATGTTTGCCAAGAAGTCTGCTCTGCCCTTTGCCCATTTGGTTAAATCCTTCTCATCCTTTAGGTCTATGTTTGGAGGTGCTACTCTATCCAGAAGCCTCCCTTAACTCCTCAGCACTCCTGACCCTTTCCATAGAAGCTGCCCATCCCATATCATTGGGAAGATATCTCTTCTAATCCCCTGTTTAGTCTTCCTTTGCCACTAGATTACTAGCTCCTATCAGGCAGATTCTTCAAATACTGAAACTGGGTCCAACACAGAGTGGTCACCAGTAATGTTTGTTAAACAACTATTTGTTGAAGTAATGTTTGAAGTAATACATGAACAAACAAATGATCTAACAAGTGGTTCCAGCCCAATCAGGGTTTGAATATGGTGGTGATGTCCACTTAGATATTTACTTAGACAACTGCTGTATTAGTGGGGTGTGGTAAGCAGAATTTTGGCTCCCATAACCTTTGTTCCCTTGTGTTATACCATGAATATGTCACATTACGTGGCAAAAGGACTTTGCAGATGTAATTAAGGTTACTGATGAGCTGACCGTAAAATAGGCAGATTATACTGGATTATCACAGTGGATCCAATTTTGGCATCTGGGCTCTTAAAAGCAAAAAAGGAAGTCAGAAGAGGAAGTCAGAGAGATGTGGTAGAGGGGGAAATCAGAGAGCTTCAAAACATCAGAACTCGACCTGCCATTGCTGGCGTGAAGGTGGAGGGGGCCACGTGAAAAGCATAAGAAGGCAGTTAATTCTGCTAAAACCCAATGAGCTTGGAGGAGGAGCCTGAGCCCTAGATAAGAACAGCAGCCTCAACCGATACCTGGATTTCAAGCCGGTGAGACCCTGAGGAGGAGAGTACAGCTATGCTGTACCAGAATTCTAACCAATAGAAACTGTGAGATAATAAAGGTGTGATGTTTTTATGATGCTACGTTTGCAGTGATTTGTTATGGGAACAATAGAAAACTGATACAGGGGCTTTCTCCAGAAGCAACAGACCCTGAGGCAGAGTTCGACTCAAAGTTTTTAACAGGGGAGGTGATCACCAAAAACTGGTAAGGGAGTGAGGAAGTGAGCCTACAAAGGGAAGAAAGCCAATACAAAATGCATTACTGAGTAGGTCATCACAGTGGGGAGTTAGGGCTCATACCACTGGGAACCTCTGGGAAACCTACAGAAACAGCCTTGGTTTTCCTCTCTGAGGGTAGGAAGCCAGGGCACTGTTCCTCTGCTCTCACCTGCTCCCAGGGGCATTAACTCTCCAGCACGTCTGGCCTTTCTCTATTTCCTTCTTCCTTGCAGTCTCTCCTCTGGGAGAAAAAAGCAATCTGATACATGGATTCCTCAGAAAGTATTAAAGACTAAAATAGGACCCCTTGGGTTGCTATGCACCTAAAAGATGACTTACACTAAGAGAATGGGCACTATTTAACCTTCTCAACAGTAAACCTCAAATGGAGGAATTTTAGGATTGTACCAATGGGAGAGGCTTTTCTAGTCTCCCTACTACATCTCCCTACAACCTCGTCTCTCTCCCTATTCCCCACTATGCTGGCAAGGCTTGTCCACCCTGAGCATTTACCAGCGACATGCTTTGTGAATACACACGTGAGCCCTATCTAAACCATGTTCTGAGTGGCCTTTCCCCACACCGTTGTACACATCTTTAACCACTTTGGGTTCTCAAATGAAAGCCACATTATTAATACAAAGCATTATTCTTTTTTTTTAATTTTTAAAAATTTTTGGCTGCGTTGGGTCTTCGTTGCTGTGCGTGGGCTTTCTCTAGTTGCGGCAAGTGGGGTCTACTCCTCATTGTGGTACGCGGGCTTCTCATCATGGTGGCTTCTCTTGTTGCAGAGCATGGGCTCTAGGCGCACGGGCTTCAGTAGTTATGGCTTGTGGGCTCAGTAGTTGTGGCCACGGCTTCTAGAGCACAGGCCCGGTAGTTGTGGCACATGGGCTTAGTTGCTCCATAGCATGTGGGATCTTCCCGGACAGGGCTCGAACCCATGTCCCCCGCATTGGCAGGCAGATTCTTAACCACTACGCCACCAGGGAAGTCCTACAAAGCATTATTTTTATGCGCTAGTAATGATGGTAATAAATCCAAAGAACAAGAGTGAAACCTAGTGCTTGAGGACATTCTGAGGATGTGGGAGATCCATGCAGGAACTGGTTTTTTAGCAGAAGCATAAGTGCACCTCTGTCAGATGCAATCTCACTCCCACGTAATTCCCATTGTTTCAAGACAATTCAAATTCCACCTTTCGTCAGATGAAAGGCTGTGATTGCAAAACAAGGAGCTTTCTACAGCAAGAATAAATTGGATTATTCTATAGAACATATTGTTCCCCAAGCAAGCAGAATAGGCTTGGGGGAAATGCCTGTAGATTGTCATGGGCAAGCAGAGCTGGCCAGGTAGAAATTTCTTTTACAAACCATGAAAGGGACTTGAAAACATTTTCTGGTGGCTAGTGTGTGTGGCAGTGCAGAGGAAATACTCGATGAGACACCTGCCTCTCAAATGTGGCAGGATTCCTCAGAATGTTTATACTGGGGCTAAAGTCACTTACACCAAATGTTTCAAGTCCCACTTCTCAAGGATAAGATTGGTAGGATATGAGGGGTTTCCACCCATGCCCACAACATGTGTGTTGTTTTCTATTTTCCAGGGCCTGGACATCATTTATGTACTGCTCATAACCATCTTCTGCTATTAATATTATCTCCGCTTCACAGATGAGAAAAGTGAGGCTTCAAGAGGTTAGGTCACATGCCTAACTAAGATTTGAACCCAGGCATGACTTGCTACTCTGGTCTCTGCTTCAAACATTTTTCAGCTTTTAGTGTTTCACACCCAGACACGCACGTTGCCAGGCACCAAAGAGCTCAGCTTTTCTGGAAGGAAGTGTGAGCATCCGTCTGCCTCCTTCCAGCCCTGACTTGTGCCACAGCATCACAAATGGACACTTCTGGGAGCCCACCCACGGAATGGGCAGTCCTCAGCTTATCAGGTCCAACCACACCCCTTCCATTCAAGAAAGCACTTCAGTTTGCAAATAAGGGAGACCTGCTGTGTTATAAGAATAACCTTGAATCTACTCTCATGGATTTAGAAAAACATCAGCCATTCCCAAACCCTGGTTGAGGCACTACTGAGTAGTGGTTAAGTCCTTGGGCTCTGAAGCCAAAAGAACTTTGGAGTCCACCAATTACTAGCCAAGTGGCTTGTGAAGCAAAGCAATTAAGTTCTGAGTCTCAGTTTCCCCATCTGTCAAGTGGCCCAGTGTATAGTATCTGCTCATGAGGCTGTTGTAAGGATCAAATGAAGTCATTCACATAAAGAGCTCTGCACTATGCCTGGAGCATAACAAGCCCTCAATAAATGTTAGTCTCATCATCATCGTTATCATCCTATTCTTTTCCAGTTTGTTATTAGTGGCAAACCTCCAGCTGATGAGGACATAGCAACTATAGTTAGGTCTCAAGAACTGCCTTCCAGTTCTCTCACTGGAGAAAGCCCCAGACTTGGCCTCTCTTTGTTCATCTTTTGAGTCAGCCATCTGATTGCTTGGCACCGCCTCTTTCACGGGGCACCACACTTCTGGGGGATCACAAGTAAGATTTAAGATCTGCATGATGGGACTGTTGAGTGGAATTCCTCTTTCCTTTGGGCAAAACTGCCAGGGCTTTCCAGAGATGCCCTGGAAGGAGACTTACACCCTGAATGTTTCAATTCATTACACTGACATTCATGAAACATACTCTGAGCGCCAAGCTCCACACGCTCAGAGCTGGAGCCTCACAGCCAAATCAACGTGGCCCCTGCGCTGAGGGAGAGCATGGGGAAGTGCCTTTTGTCTTACCAGCATAGAGCAGGACCTTGAAAGAGCAAATAAATCCTAAAAAATCATAATTATAAAACAGTTCTACCACCTTTTATATCTAGATGAATGCTATCGATACAAAAGTTTCTTCCTGCATCAAACATTGAACAATTTGTCGAATGTTACTACACTGATAAAGTTTCTATAAAACACACATTACATCAATACAGTAATCTTTCTTCTTCCAAAGAAAAGGACAGGAGCACAGAGACTGATCTTTGGCTCAGATGGATCCAGGTTTAAACTCTGGCTGGCTACTTGATAGCCAGGCTACTTAGCAGGTGTCCTCACCAGGCAGGCCTTGTTCCTTTCATCTCCAGCTTGGCAATATCAAGACCATCAACCTCAAAGGGCTGCTGCGTATGTTAAGTGTGACAAAGCACTTAGCACAGCACCTGATGTTCAAAACTATTAGAAATGCTTCTTCTTATTAAAATGCCTCAAAACTCCCTATGTAGCTTTTCTGACAAAAATTCAGCAAAGAAACACTAACGGACTTAGAAAAGGAACAATAGGTTTATATTTTCTAATAGAAAGCATTTAATGCACATAACTTATCTCTGCAAGTCCACAGTGTCCCTATTTCCATTGGGGCACATAGGAAGGGAACAGTTTTTGCAAAGACCAGCGTATACTTCAAGGCTGGCACTGGTGCCAGACAACGTGGGTCACCCCATGGAAATGCAGTTTTCTGCATTAGCTTTTAATGGTCCTCCTCTGCTGGGCATTTGGGGCTATGGTTAGAAGTAAATGCACTCAAGTAAATATCTTTTGGTGCCAGAACTGCCATGGGCACATACTTTTCTTTCGATGGTCCTGGGAAGTGGTTTGTTAAACTATTGTTCTCGATTAAAAACTCATGTGTTTGTTCAGTCCAATATGGGTCGCTGCTTTGAGTGAAAGATCCCCTTGACATGGCAAAACCTCTACTTGTGACAAGCCAGTGCCAAGTATGTCTTAACCAGATGCAGACCCGGGTTTGATTAGCAGCCACTGAATTCCTTGTAAAATCAGATAATGATGGTTTTTCCCCTCTCTGCTGAGCAAATATCCTCGGCTTTTAATCAAGTCTCTATACGAAAACCTCTACATAAATAACTCCACACAGTACAATGGTTTTAAATCTATGGTTCATCTCAACTTTCCTGACCTCTGACTGTTTAATCTGAGAAGGACCTGTGCAGTACCAACTAAAAATAAAGGGACTACAATATTTATTTTGGCAGATACCATATAGATATAATAGAGGGACATGTGGTGAGTGGAAATTCTCTACCACACACAGAGAGAAGAGAAAGGAAAGGCTCTGGAGCCCGTTTTTGTTTTCCCACTTTGTGGGATAGCATCTATTGGATAATGATGATATTAGGACTGCAAAGACACGTGCCACTTTGGAACGCTGCACAGACTCTGTGGCTGTGCATAGAAACCTCCTTCTCTGCCCCTTTGGATGTTCAAAGGGTCCAACTGCTAACCTGGGAAACATGAGCCTTTTCAGAGGGGCTGGAGTCTCAGCTTGGGCTTCCTTTCCTTTCTTGTGGGCACAATTTGGGCGTCTGCAGTTAATTATTTGCAGGTGCATTTCTGCTGCATGCAATGGAATGAGTTCCCAATTAGGCTCCTGCAGGTGTAATTAGAAATTTCCACATCACTTTGAGGGGGCAAGTGGATAATTGTGCCCACAAGGTGGTAACAGTTCCTGACAGGGTCGAGCAGAATGCTCCGTTGTAGACCGCTACCTGGGTATCAGGCTCCATGAAATGGAATGCTGAACATTCAGGAATAAGTGTCAGGTGTGCTTCTGAGGTTTAGAAGTAGAACCCCACATGGAGGGTGGGGCTAGGGATTCTCTGATTCTTCACATCCATAAAAGAGAGTGGAGCTACGAAACAGCATCAAAGAACAAGGACCACACGTGGGTTCTCTGAGGCATAAGGGAGTAAAAGCTCTTGGCTAATGACATTGAGCAATTCAAGAAAAACTAGCTCCAAGAGAGAACTGGACCAGAACTATAGAATTAACCTTTTGTAGGACAAGAAACGCAACTCAGTGAGAAGAGTAAGTAGCTATTAACTTTACAATAAACTTTCCAGTTAAAGTGTTTTCACATAAATCATCTCATGTGAGCTCACATAAAGTTACAATACTAAAATTTTATTTACACTTACTGAGTGCTTACTGTGTTGGATGTTATCCTAAGAGTGTGTGTGTGTGTGTGTATGTGTGCACGTGTGTGTGTACTCAATTTATGCTCTTAAGAGCCACTTTAAAGAATTATTATACCCATTTTAAAGAAGATAGACTGAGGCACAGGGAGATGAAGTAACATGCCCGAGGTGACAAGGCTAGTAAGTAGTGGAACCAGATCTCAAAGCTAGGCAGGCTAGCGCCAGGGCACTAGCTAGTCTGCCACTAAAGATGAGAAAATTTTCCAATGAGAAGGCAGAATCAGGTAGTCAAGGATTTGCTCAGCAGGACACAAGACCATTCATTTGCTGACTCGTTTGGTCATCCGTTTATTCATCCATTCAACAACTCAAGGAACATTTAGTGAGTACTGTGGTCTAACCACTCTGCTAGACACCTACTTAAGGGATAAATGTTTTATAATATTTATAACATCAGATAAATGTTTTATAACTTTCCCTCATTGCTTGTTTAATGTGGGGAGGAAAAGAGAGGAGAGAGCAAGAAAAAAGGAAGGAGATAGAAAGCAAGCAAAGGAGAGAGGTGAGAGGGAGTGAGAGATAGAAGGAGGGCAAGAGCTAGAGAGAGTTTAGAAAAGGGGGAAAAGGAATCCTTGGAAACTAGTTTCTCTTCCAAAAACGAATTCCTTATAAGGGAGGGGGAGAAGTCTCATCAACCAATCCATGGGATTATACTGAGGAGTGCTGAAGAGAGACCCTGTCGTACCTCCAGATGCTTATTTCTTACTTTAACAGCAAGAGCAGGTTTCTACGGGACTGCCAACGTTAGTTCTCACACCGAAATCTAAAAGCCAAAATGGACCCAGGCTCCCTGTGCAGCCCTTTGTGGCCTACAAAGGGGCTAATTCTGAGGGCTTGAGTTCTGGTCAGTCCATCCAATGCATGGCAACGAGCTTGAAGAGTCTCTAGATGTGACAGGGCCAAGTGCTGATAAGCCGAATTCCACAGACCTGTTCCCTTAATGACCACCCAACTGTATGCTGTCCTTTCTACTGCAACACGTTTTAACAGAATAATTAACCTATGGTTGGGCTCAGTGTCTCAGAATGAAACAGAAGCTTAGCAATAATGTTTCCTAAAGGACGAAGAGAACTTGAGAGAGCTCCAGGACTAAAAGAAACCTAACCGTTGTTTCTCGATGAGGCTGAGGGTCATGATAGCCAGAGCTGACCTGGTGTGCATGCTAACTTCTTCTCAGGGACCATTATGCGAATCTCATGACAAACCTATGAACCTAATAACACCTACTACGTATGGAGAGCTTCCATATGCCCTGTACTGTGCAAAGCTCTTTAAGGAGACTATCTGATGATGGAGAATATCTCAAAATCATCATTTGAAGTAGATACCATAGGCTGGGCCTTAGAGAAGTCCAGCATTTGGCCAAGATCACACAGCTGGCCAGGGGCAGGACACAGAGAGAATGTGTGCACTTAGGTGCTTTCACACTTTGCTGCCAGTGCGCACATGGAGGTGGTTTGAAAATGATCTTTCCTTGGATGTTTCTTACGACCTCACTTAAAACTTCAAACATATTTTCTTTTTCTGAGAGGACGCTTCCACTGTAAAAGTCCACTTTGCTTTCCTGGTTTCATCAAATAGCTGGGCATTTATGCTATTGGCTTACTATACAGCCATGCGAGAGTACATTTTACCTGTCCTTTCTGAAATACCCTGAGGTTTGAACTTGGCATAGTGCAGTCACTCAGGAGATTTTGAACTTGGCACGGTGATAGTCGTCCAAAATAATTTCCTTTTAATATCCTCACTTATTCCACAAAGAATTTAAAGTCAGCTGACACGTGGGGCCTGTTCCTGAAATTTATGCTGTTACAACATAATCTTCAAGTCACTCCATTAGGGCCAAGACCTGTTACATCCCTTTAAATTATTCTGCCTTACTATGAATTTCATGGCGGTGAAAGTAGGGGCTGAGTGCTCCTCTCATGGAGCCTGTGTAATTGTTTGTCTCATTCTCATCACTGGCTCTTATCAACAGCCGGACTGTTCTTGACTTGCAGGAATTGTTAATAGCCACCATGCTGCCCAGAAACCTCCATGGCAAGCTCCTCCCTTCCCTTCTTCATTCACCAACCAGACATGGCTTTGCCAGTACCATCTTGGCTAAACTGATGAGGTCAGGTACTGAGCAGTTCCTTTCATTTCCATTTTAAAAGATGTGAAGTAGTCACTTGGCCCCTTTGTGCTGAGTTAGCAGACCAAAACTGGGTCCATTTTAATGAGACATTTTATGCCCATTGTAATCCAGCTGGCCTCATGAGAAAGCTGGTCATGGGCAGTCACCCATCTGAGTGATCTGAAGTGACCCCAAAGAGTTCACCTGACCCAGGGCCTTAAATGCCCATCATTCAAACTGGACCACACGTGATGCTCTTTGAAAATACCAATATCCTCCCAGAGGAAGCCCAGGCGGCCTTCATAGTAGACAGCTCTGGTTTTGTTGGCCCAGTACCATTCATACTTTGGCAAGGGGCCTTCTTATCGCGCCCTGTTGTCCTCATGAATATCTCATGCATGGGTCCTACTCCTTCCAGCCTGTGTCATTCATAATACATGTCTCTCCTCCCCACCCCTACAATGAATAATTGCTTCAGAGGTGTGTCTGAGCCCAAGTGGTAACCAGTAAGAGGCAAAGGGGATTGGGGGATGTTATTACCCACTTCATGGAGAAAACTCATCTCTAATAGGAGAGAAGAAAGCCTCTCTATCAAGAGAAGATGGCTGAGGGGCCGCAGGAGGGACATGGCCCTGATGACTGAGCACTTCATCTCACCAGCTTCTCTCAGTTACGAGGACCAACTAATTCCCTTTCTGGCTCATGCTACTTTGCAATGAGTTTCTGTCAACTGCAGTGTACTAACTACTAGACTGCTTCATAAGTACTCTGGAATTGATTTTATTTAAAGTTAAAAAAGATCCAAGTGAAAGAGACAAATAACAGGCAAATGTTGACAAGAGGGGAGCACATGGCAGGTCTAAACGAGGCCTCCCACAGGCAAGTCTAACAATCCAGGTCCCAAGGATCAGCAGTAAGTCCACAGGCAAGTAGCAGGAAGGATATTCTGAGAGTGGGACAGAAAGGGAAGAGTAGTACGTGGAATAAAAAATAAACTCTTTCGGTACAATCACTTTGAAAAATTGTTTTACAATATCTGCTAAAGCTGAAAATACACACATCTATGACCAAGCAGTTCTATTCCCAAGACTAGCATACACCCATGCGCACAAAAGAAATATATTACAAAGAGCAGCACTATTTATAATTGCTTCAAACCGGAAACAGCCTTAAATGCCCATCAAGAAAAGAATGGATAAATGAACTATGAGATAGTGATGCAATAAACTACTACACAATAAAAATGAATAAACAAATGAACTGGATATGTATAACATGGATAAATCTCATAAACATAATGTTGAGCCAAAGAAACAGACACAAAGTAGTACATACTGTGTGATCCCATTTATATAAAATTCAATAGGCAAAACTAATCCATGGTGTTAAAAGTCTGGATAGGGGTTACCCTTACGAGTGGAGTGATTGGAAGGGTGTAAGAGGCTGCTGCTGCAGCCCTAGTTTTTTCTATTTCATGATCTGGTTGTGAGTTTCATGGGTAAAGTTAAGTTTGTGTAAAATTCCTCAAGCTGTACACTTAAGATTCGTGTTATTTCTGTATGTATGTCAGCCTTCAATTAGAAATTAGAAAAGCTTCCCTTCTTTCACGTTCTTGAAGCTAACAGACTTGCTATGGAAACAATTCTTCCATTTTGAGTTTTGGTCAATGTAAATGGTTACTACTCTTGGCCTTCTCAGATCTATTTGTCTTGCTTTCTTCTTTCTGCCTTTCCTCACTTCCAACAGCCATGTATTGAATGCTACAGACATGCTAGGCTCAGGGCTGTCCCTCATTCCGCAGGTACTTCTTTCCTTTGCCTTTGCTGGTGCACATCCGCTCACCTCCCTCCAAAAGAAGAGCTTTGATAGAAGTGGAGAAGGGAGCTGATGAGCTGGTCTGCTGGACTAAGGAAGCGTTCTCTAGACCCACAGTTGAGTAGTCCAAATTCAAAAGATGAAGCAGAAGTGGCGGCAGACACTATTTACTAAACTTATTTTATCTTCTTCCTGGCATGCAGATAGGTTTCATTTTCCAGACCCTACTGCACTTAGGGAGCCATGTGACTGACTTCTAGTTAGTGAAGTGTGAGCGAAAATAATGTGCACCATTTCCAGGACAACCCTTAAACCCCCATTTGTATTTGCTAGGCCTGCCGTAACACAGACTGCGTCACTTAAACAACAGAAAATGATTTTCTCACGGTTCTGAAGGCTAGAAATTCAAGATCAAGATGCCAGCAGGTTTGCTTTCTTCTAAGGCCTCTCTCCTTGACACATTCTTGCTGTGTTTTCTCATGGTCTCTTCTCTGTGCACATGCATCTCTAATGTCTGTGTCCAAATTTCCTCTTCTGATAAAGGTACCAGTCATATTGGATTAGGTTCCACCCTAAGGGCCTCACTTTTTTTAAAGGCCCTACCTCCAAATACAGCCACATTCTGAGGTACTTCAACATATGAATTTTTGGTAGGGGGGACACAATTCAGACCATAACACTCTGCATGATTCTCTAGGTTCTCTCCCCATCCACCAGCTAGCTGTTAACATCCAATGATGTTACAGGCCATAAACTGAAGATGGCCATCTCCATGATCCTGGGTCCCAGACAATTATGTGGGAACTTAGACCCTGTTAACTTGTACTCTCCATGGACTGTTTACGTGAGGAAAAAATAAACTCCTGTATGAGCAAGAAACAAACTCCCGTATATTTGAGCACTTATACGTTTTGGGGGTCTACGTGTTAAAGCGTTAGTTGGCTCGAAGTAAGATGAAGGGCAATGCATTTTTTGACATTTTGCCAAAAATCAGCCTGGGTGGAATGATTATTTATGTTGAGGATTCTGAGGCCTCTCAAAATACTTTAGCATTTCTAGTATTATCACATGGTTTATATCAGTGTCTCTCAAAACGTTGTAAAAGTATGGAGTTTGGGGCCTCAACCCACACCTGCTAATCAAAATCTCACTGTAGTGTGGAGCCCTGCATTTTTAATAAGCCTATATGTCACTCCAATGCAAACTAAAATTTAAGAAGCATTGGCTTACCCAGTGGGTTTCTTTCTAATTTTAAAATGACCATTGAGTGGGTATAGCAAAGCTGCTCTTGACTAAATGTGATTGAGATAAGTTTTTAGATTTTCTCCATGGAATTACCAAACACGTTCATTTCTATTTCCTCTGTGTTCTAGGTAAAACAAATAATTCTTTCTTCCCTTTAATCATCACTATCTTTTGATGACTTACCACTGGATTGAGGTCTCAGCTAAAACTACCATTTGTTTATTATGATGATTTTTCTTAGTAACTTTCATTGAAATTTCATTTATGGCTGACAAAGAATTTTACCCAGAGAGTTCTTCCCTATGTACTCATTTCAGGCTATGAGCAGGGTTGCTTAGTTCTTAATGTCACAATTTCAGGTTCATGCTGAGTCAGAGAAGAAATGAGTCACCCTGAAAAATACTCCTACTCCATTTTATATATGTGAGTCTTGGGTTGGGATTTCTCAAAGTGTGACAATGGTTCCTTAGGATTTTAATAGTTATTAACAAATAAAATGGTTCCATGGTCAAAGTTACTAGGAAATACAAGGAAAAATTTATCAGATTTCTTTATCTAATGATTATATTCTGAACCTCTAAACCTCCAAGAGTAGAACATAATCTATAAATTTTCCCTGACTTAACTTGCCACAAAGTGTTTGTGTGTGTATCTATTTAACAATTTAAAATAACACTGTTCTGGGCTTCCCTGGTGGCGCAGTGGTTGAGAGTCCGCCTGCCGATGCAGGGGACACGGGTTCGTGCCCCGGTCTGGGGAGATCCCACACGCTGCGGAGCAGCTGTGCCCGTGAGCCATGGCCGCTGAGCCTGCGCGTCCGGAGCCTGTGCTCCGCAACGGGAGAGGCCACAACAGCGAGAGGCCCGCGTACCGCAAAAAAAAACAACAAAAAACAAAAAACAAATAAAATAACACTGTTCTTCAGAACACAAACACCCATCTCAAAAATCCCTCATAATTATTATTTAAGGTCATATCATGCTGGGGTTTTTTTGACTAACATAGTTACTTCTGAATTTCTTTATATTAGGAACATTATGTATATACAATGGTTCTTTCAGTCCTATGATAATTTAGGACATCTCTTGAAAGATATTTTAAAGAGAGGAGCGCTCCTCTGGAAAACTAATATTGTGTCTGTGGTGACATTACAAATTCCTAACGTTAATGTAAAATAATGGAGACTGAAAAGCTGCTGTATTTGCTGCTGTTTGGTGTTTTTGTTGGAAGGGCCCTCAGTAACCACCTAATATGGATGGCACACACTGAGCATGTGTGCCTTCGTTTTGCCCTCCTGTGCCATGGTAGGCACCAATAATCACTCAGGGACTATTCTAATGCACTTAGTCAGTATGGACCTCAAAATGACTATGAACACAGTGCTCCAGGAAATCACTACAAGACAATCAGAATCAGGGCTCCAGTTGACCTCTACTACTGGGTAGTTAATAATTTTCAAGAGTTTATCAGAGTCTAGGGACTTCCCTGGTGGCATAGTGGTTAAGACTCTGCACCTCCAATGCAGGGGGCCTGGGTTCGATCCCTGGTCTGGGAGCTAGATCCCACATGCACGCCGCAACTAAGAATTTGCATGCCACAACTAAGGAGCCGGTGAACTGCAACTAAGGAGCCAGTGAGCCACAACTAAGGAGACCGCCTGCCACAACTAAGGAGACCGCCTGCCACAACTAAGGAGCCCACATACGGAAACTAAGAAGCCAGTGAGCTGCAACTAAGGAGCCCATCAGCTGCAACTAAGACCCGACACAACCAAATAAATAAATAAATATTAAAAAAAAAAAAGTTTACCAGAGTCTACAGTCGGAATACGTTACATTGAAATCTAAATATTTGACTTCGGCAAATCAGATAACTTCTCTAAGCCTTAATTCCTTCACCTGGAAAACGGAATTTAATAGCGCGTATATTACAGTTGTTGTGAGGATAAGTGAGCTAATCCATGTAATTCACATAGCACAATGCCTGACAATTATCATTGTTTAATAATTTTCATTTACTAGCCCCAGTATACAAAAGGCTAAAACTGAGGCCGAGAGAGTGTCTTAAACCGTGTCAAGTTAACAAGTCCAAGATTACTGATTTCCATTTTGGTTTTCTCTCTCTCCTATGTTCATTCTGTAGAAAGGCTTTATTAAACTTGTGTGTATGTATTCTCTTATTTTATCTCTAACTACTTAGATAGTTCTAAAAAGATTTAAAATAGCTTTCAAATAGATGGGCTGGTAATGCATATTCTGGACTGGGAAGGGCTCCAACTCTTCTGCCCGATTTTCCTTGGCGCCAATGGCTATCATGGAAGAGCTGGTTGTAGTAAGAGGTCACAGAGCAAAGCACAGCCTGTTTCATTTTAACAGCCTCACTTTACTTGTTACTGACAATGCCCTCCTTTACATTAGCTATGACCCCAGATGACTGCCTTAACAAAAGGAAGTAACACGGTCTAATTGTTCTGGATTCCTCTGCAACAACTCCCTCTTGGGTAAGGAGCATTCCTGGCCTTATTCCAGTACATTTATTCATTCCCTCAGGGGGCAAAAAAAAAAAGAAATTATAAATAGTCACATGGTCATAATTAACCCTACCTTGCTTCTACAAATGCTGTATCTGATTATTCATAAATGCCATTGCACATGTGGGTAAATACATTAATATGTCCATTCTCATATAATGAGCAGACACCCTCTCGGAAAACATGATACTACCTCTCTCATAGTACACGGGTCCCTATGAATTCTACATCTCCTCATCTCCCATACTAACAAAGCCTGTAAGAAATGTCAGGAATCAATGGGAACTGTATGACTCATGGACCAAGAATAAGAACCCTCACCAGCAGAAAGTTCCAGAATCCATGATAAATGCAGAGTTCCTCATGAAAGAATGTTATTTGTGACATGTACAAACCTGTTCCATTCAGAGGCAACGGTGGAAGCCATACAACATTGCCCATGTTCAGGATATCCACTGCTGTGCACAAACCGATTAAAACCAGCTGGAAAGTTGTCAGCCATTTTAAACACTCAGCTTAGATCACAGTTGTGCTACTAACTGTGACTGTTTAGAAAAATCACTTAAGCACTAAGAGGCATAAAAGAATAAATTCTGAACTTAACTTTTAAAGACCATGGGGGAAAATTACATAATGGCAGGCAATATTTAACCCTTTAAATAATGCCCTGAGACTTCCATTGCTGGCCAAAAGGGAGTAGTCCACTACAGCCTCTCTCTCTCATTGATTACAGCTAAATCCTGTATAAAAGCAACTTCCTGAGGACCCTGAAAGTGATGTCTCTGTAGGAGTCCATACAACTAGAACTCCGAGAGAAATCTCATCTTTCTGGCTACAGAATTGGGGAAAGAGGCCTCTGTGATCCAAAGAGTGTAAGGGAAATCCCCAATTTTCCCCTCTTTTTTTCTCTTCCACTTTTGCCCCAAGGGAGATCCTAGTTGCAGAGCTGTGCTGCAACAGCTGAGGTAGTGGGCAGTTAAACCTCCAAGAGAAATCCCAACTTTCTAATCAGAAGTCTGGGAAGGTGGGCCCTGCAAGCTGGAGATTGTGGAGGGAATCCTGGAGAGTAAAGAGCTGAAGAAGAAAATCCCATATTTCTGTTATGAACCTGCAAAACTACTGGGCTCATCCTTAAGCTGTGCATGTGTGGGATAGACCTAAAGGCTTTGAAGACTGAACCGACATTGGAACCACCACTACGGAAGATGAAACAGAACTTGCAATGAATATAACTACACTGACTGCCTGCTAAGCCAAAACATTCAATATTCTCCAGGGGATTTTAGCAGGACCCAGAGTCTAACCTACATGATACTCAAAATGTTCAGGATACTTGCCAAACAAAAACCTGGAATATGTGGCCAATTTGCAAAGAAAAAGAGAGTCAATAGATGCCAACACCAACATGACCCAGATTATCAGACAAAAAAACGTTAAAGCAACCATTATAACTATGCTGCATGAGATAAAGATTAATACACGTTAAATGAATGGAAAAATAGAAATTCTCAGCAGAGATAGAAACAATAAAAATAAAATATCTGAAATTAAAAATCACCAGATGTCTCAATGACAGAATGGAAATGACCACGGAAAGAGATATGAAACTTGAAGATAAATCAACAGAAAACATCTGATACTAAAGAAGAGAGGAAAAAATTTAACAAAATATAAGCAGAGCATCAGGGACCTGTGAAACAATATCAAAATATCTAACATTTATGCCACTGGAATCCCAGAAAGAGAGGGAAAAGAATCTAGTGCTAAAAAAAATTTTGAAAAATATGGCTGAAACATCTGAGATTTGGCAGAATACATAAATTTACAATTTCAAGAAACAAAATAAACCTTAAACAGGATAAACTCAAAGAAAACCACCCACAGCTACATCAAAATCAAACTGCTAAAAGCCAAAGATTGAAAAAAAAAATCTACAGAAAAATGACATGTTACACAGATGGGAAAAATAAATGGAATGACTGTATATCTTTCATCAGAAATCATGGAAGCCAGAAGACAGTAGAACAGGTTCTTAAAAGTCCTGACAGGGAAAAAAAGAATCTGTCAATCCAGAATTCTATAGCCAGCAAAAGGACCCTTCAGGAATGAAGAGAGAATTCTCTGACAAACACACATTCAGAGAATTTATCAACAGCAGACCTGCTGTGACCAAAAGGTGTTGTTCAGAACGAAGAGAAATGAAACCAAAAGAAAAACCAGAAATTCAGAAAAGAAGGAAGTTCAACAGCAATGGGAAATAACTGGAAAATATAATAGACTATATTTTTTCCTCTTTGGACCTTTACGTTATGTATGAATTAAACGTTCTTTTAAATGTAAAAATTATAATGTTGTCTGGCAGGGCTGTCAATGTATGTATGCAACATGTACGGCAAATATAAGTAAAAGGTGAAGAGAATGAGACGGTTGTGAGGTTTCTTCATTTTACTTGATGTGGTAAAAAATTAATTCTAAGTACACTGTAAAAGTTTAGGTATATATATATATACATACTGAAATCTCTAGAGCTTCATTTAAAAATTAACGATATATAGTCTAAAAGCCAACAGATAAAGTCAAATGGAATATTAAACACATTCAAATAATCTAAAAGGTCTAAAGAAGAAACAGATAAATAAAAATTAGAGAAGGCAAACAGGAAACACATAATAAAATGGTAAACCTAAATCAAATCATACCAATGATTATAATGAATAGTCTAAACATATCAATTAAAAGACAGGAATTGTTATATTGGATTAAAAAAGCAAGATCCTACTATGTGCTAAGAAACTCACTTTAAATATATACATATATTAAAAATAATAAGAAGGGAAAGGATATACCATGTAAAAACTAAAGAAAAGAAAACTGAAGTGGCTATATTAATATTGATAAAGTCAATTTCCAGATAAAGAATATTACCAGGAAAAAAAAAGTTTCCTGGTAATAAGAGAAGGTTACATAATAATAAGGGGTTATAACAGTATTCAAAATTGATATAGTTAATAATAGAGCTTCAATGTACACAAAGCAAAAACTGATAGAATTGAAAAGAGAACAGATTATTTTACAAGGACTTCAGCACTCCTCTTACAGTAATCAATAGAATAAGAAGAGAGAAAATCAGTAATGGTACAGAAGAGCTGTACAACACTATTAACCAATTGGGCCTAACTGACATTTATAGAACACTCCACTCAACAACAGAATACACATTCTCTTCAAGTGCAAATGAAACATTCACCAAAATAGAACACATTCTATGCCACAGAATAAATCTTAAGAAATTTAAAAGAACAGACATAATAAAAATGATTTCTTCTGAGCATAGAAGTAGGTATCTATAACAGAAAGATACCTGGGAAAATCACCAACTATTTGGAAATTAGATAACAAATTTCTATATAACCCGTGGGTTAAGAAGGAAGTCACAAAGGAAATTAGAAAATATTTTTAATCAAATGAAAATAAGAATAGAACAAATAAAAATATATAAGAAGGAGATGATGCAGTGATTAGAGAAAACTTGCATTATTAGAAAACAAGGTGAAAAAATTTCAAATCAATGAAATTGAAACCAGAAAAAAATACAAAAAGAAATCAATGAAACAAAAAGTTGGTTCCTTAAAAGATCACTGAAGTAGATAAACCTCTAGGCATACTGACCAAGAGAAAAAGAAAAGGCAGAAATTACCTATATCAGGAAAGAAAAGAGACCATCATTAGGACCTTTAAAACATTGATAAGGGAATATTACCTATGATTTTATGACCATAAATCTGACAGTACTGATTAAAATGGACCAATTTCTTGAAAGAAACAAACTAACAAAGCTCACTCAAAAAGAAATAAACTATGTGATCTATTAAATATATGCTGCCAGTCACAAAGGTAGCTTAAAACAACAAGAAGTATAAACCCACAAATCTAAGAAGTGCAATGAACACCGAGCACAGGAACATGAAGAAAACTAAAGCAAGGCACATAATAATCAAACTACTTAAAATCAATGAAAAAAGGAATATTAAAAACAGCCAGAAGAAAACAAAGACATATTACAAACAGAGAAACAAAATAAGCATGATAGCAGATTTCTTATGAGAAACAATGCAAGTTGGAAGACAGTGGAGCCACATCTTTAAAGAATTAATGAAAAAAATGTCAGTCAACCTAGAATTCTATACGCATAAAAATATCTTCAAAAACAAAGGTGAAATAAAGAATTCTCTAGATAAACAAAAGCTTAAAGAATTCAGCAGCAGCAGACTTGCTCTACATAAAAATGTAAAAATCTTCAAGGACAAGGAATATTATATCAGATGGATATCTCAATCTACAAAAAGGAATAAAGAACACCAGAAATAATAACTACAAGAGTAAATATAAAAACTTTTTTCTTATTATTTAAATCTCTCTGAAAGATATTCTACCATTTGAAACAAGCATGATAAAAAAATGTATTGTGGAGTTTATAACAAAAATAGAAGTAAAATGTATTACAGCAAAAGCACAAAACCAGGAGGAAAAATGGAAATATAATGTTGTAAAGTTCATATACTATACATGAAATGGAATAATAGCATTTGAGGGTGGATTGTGATAAGTTAAAGATATATTAATATATTTTAAATTCTAAAGCAACCACCAAAATAACAAAAAAGCTACAGTGAATACACTGACAAAGAAGAAAGAAGTGAATCCGTTAAAATTCCTCAATTAATCAAGGCAGCAAAAAGAGATTAAAGAAAATATGGGACAAACAGAAAACAAAAAGCAAGATAATACATTTAAACCTGACCATAATAAAGAATCACCCAAAATATATTTGGTCTAAATACCCCAATTAAAAGGCAGCAATTTCATACTGGATAAAAAGAGACCCGAATATATGCTGCCTATAAGTAATCCACTATAAGTATAAAGATACAAACAAGTAAAAAGTTGGAAAAAGACATATTTATGCCAATACTAATCAAAAGAAAATTGGACTGGCTATGTTAGTACCAAAACAAAGAATATTAGCAGGGATGGAGAGGGTCATTCCATAATAATAAACGGGTTATTTAACAAAGAGAACATAACAATCCTAAATGTTTATGCTCCTATTAACAGAGCTTCAAAATAAATGAAGGAGAAAGTGATGGATATATGAGAAGAAATGGACAAAGTCACAGTTAGAGTTGGAGATTTCAACACCCTTCTCTCAATATACAACAAGTAGACAGAAAATTAATGAGGACATAGAAGACTTGAACAACACTAATAACCAACTTAATAGACATTTTTAGAATACTCCACCCAATATTAACAGAATACATATTATTTTCAAGTGCACATGAAACATTTACTAAGATAGAACATATTTTGGGGCCATAAAACAAGTCTCAATAAATCTAAAGGATTAAATTAGGACAAATTATGTTCTCTGATTATAATGGGATTAAATTAGACATCAATAGTATAAAGATATCTTTAAAAATCAGCAAATATATAGAAACAAAATAAGGCAATATTAAATTAACCAGGGGTAAAAGAAATCTAAAGGAAAATTAGAAAGCATTTTGAACTGAATAAAAATTAAAATACAAAAACTCTAATTTGGTATTCAGCTGAAGTAGTCATTAGAGGGAAATTCATAGCAGTAAAATGCCTACATTAAAAAAAAAGAAAGGTCTCAAATCTATGACTTCAGCTTCCACCTTAAGAAACTACAAAAAGAGCGAATTAAATCCAAAGTAATCAGAAGAAAAGAAATAACAAAGATCAGAGTGAATATCAATAAATACAAACAGAAACACACTAGAGAAAAGTTAATCCTTTGAGAAGATCTATAAAATTGATAAACCTCTCTCCAGACTGATCAGGAAAAGAATACATAGAGGAAAAAACCAAATTATCAATATTAACAGTGGTAGAAGTGATATCACCGCAGGCTGCACTGATATCAAAAAGGTAGGACAATATAATGAACACGCCAGAAATGTTGACAACATAGATAAAAATGGACAAATTTCTTGAAAGACACAAATAACCAAAGCTTATTCATTTAAAATAGACAACCTTATATAAAAAAACTGAATGCGTAGGTAAACATCTTTCCACAATAAACACCAAGAGTACATAAACTCTTCAAGAAAACTGAATATTAGTAAATACTTCCCAGCTCATTCTTTGAGGACAGAATTACTCTACAATTTAAAGCAGACAAAAATTCCAAAAAACTATAAGCCAATATCCCTCAAGAACATAGATGCAAAAATTATTTGTGGAATTTTCATATACTGATGGTGGGAAAGTAAAGATAAAACCACTTTTGAAAACAGTCAACAGGGCTTCCCTGGTGGCACAATGGTTGAGAGTCTGCCTGCCGATGCAGAGGACACGGGTTCGTGCCCCGGTCTGGGAGGATCCCACATGCCGTGGAACGGCTAGGCCCGTGAGCCATGGCCGCTGTGCCTGCGCGTCCGGAGCCTGTGCTCCGCAACGGGAGAGGCCACAACAGTGAGAGGCCCACGTACCACAAAAAAAAACAAACAAAAAAAAACAGTCAACAATTCCTTCAAAAGTCAAAAACATCCTACCATACACATTCCACTAGGTATTTACCTAAGATGAGAGGAAATATTTCTGCATACAAAGACTTGTACAGGAATAAACACAGTAACTTTATTTATGATAGCCCCAAACTGGAAACAACCCAAATTTTCTGCAATAGGTAAATGGATAAATATTATAAAGATATAATAATATTATTTATTAAATAGTAAATAATATTTATTATTATTTAAAATAAAAATATTATTTCTATCATATAAAATTTATATTAAATATTATTATGGATAAATATTATAAAATGGATAAATATTATAAAGATTACTGGCATACTAGTCAGCAATAAAAAGGAATGACTTATTGATTCATGTAACATAGATAAATGAAAAAAGCAACTCAAAAAGAATGCATACTGTATGATACTATTTACATAAAATTCTAGAAATTGCAAACTAACCTACAGCAACATAAAGCAGATCAGTGCTTGCCTGGGGAGTGGGGTGGAGAGACTGTGGAGAGGAAAGAGGGATGGATTACAAAGAGGCATGAGGAAATTTGGATACATAATGGATATGTCCATTATCTCGACTGTTTCACATGTGCATCCGGATATATGTCAAAATTTATCAAGTTTTACACATTAAATAGCTGCAGTTTATTGTATGTCAATCATACCCAAATAAAACCGTTACGTTCCAACTAATAAATTCTTAAATTAAAAAACCCACTGGCAACAACCAAAACAATTTAGCAGCTGCCTTTTACTGAGCATTTACTGTGTTCAAGGTGCTACACTAAATGCTTTTTCATGTGTTATATCACCTGTTGAAAAACCTAAGGCAAGGACTATCAAAGGGGATCTGAAATACAGAAAGGTTATAAAATTTGCCTAAAATCACATAATTAGAAAGGGGTAGAGCTGGGATTTGTTCCAGAATCAATGATCTTAGTGACAATACCATGAAAAAACTGAGACTCAGAGAAGGCCACACAAAGCTGGGGATTCATCCTGTACCTGTCTTGCTTCAGAGCCCAAGCTCTTCATTATATTGCATCCCTTGTTGGAAACATCTTGCCAGAGACATAACAGTCACCCTAAACTGACCAAACCTATGCTAAATAAATGTGTACTTTCTGGCCTCTGCAACACAGATGGGACCCACGTCCATGCTCCCTCGGCGTTCACATAACCATAACTGTTGCATGAATTAAAAGTGAATTAACTTACGGTTAGTAGCAAAATTTCTTTGTTAAAAGTGAGGAAATTGAAGCTCACAAGGAGATTAAGAAACTCACCTAAAGCCATGCAACAAATGAGTAGTGGTGAAAGTAGAAGTCAAACTCAGGTTGGCTAACTCCTGGATGACTTCTGACTCTCTGAAAGAGATGCTCAAAATCTGCCTGACAGAAAATTACACCCTCTAAGACAACCACAAGTGGCTCAGAGGTGTTGAATGGCTGCAGATGAGCTAAGACAAGTTTACAAAGGAATGTCGGTGTCCTATTCCAGGGACACACAATGAATGCTCAGCTTTTCTTGTCTCTGAAGACAATGCATTCCAAGCTCCAGGCCCTCTTGAAGAGTGGAGGGGCTCTGCTATTCAGCTGTCCAGCACCCCTGCTATCTCAAGGTTAACTAATTATTTTCCTTTATAATTCACTGGAGACTGATAACTATTATTTCCCTGTCTAACACATACTTACAAGTGCTCTGGTTATAGATTGCTAGCAATCACGATGGACACATTTTTAGCTCAACTTCATGAACGGTATTTAGACTCAGGATTCTAGAACCATCACATCTACCTCAGAGAAATTAACAGGTAGACTGAGTAAAACAGGTAGGATTCACTGGGTTTGCTTGCTGTCTTCCTATTTCCTGGTTAATAGGGAAATTCCAAGGGATCAAAAGTACATTGAGGCACTTTTAGAGATGAGTTCTACACAAGAAGGAAAACAAGAAAGACAAGGAGCGAGAGAATATAAATGAGAGATCAGAGGCCATGAATAAAGATACCTGACATATTTATAAAGGCTCCAAACTGACAAAGGACAGCTGGTTGTTCTCCAATATCCATTCTCTCCTTCTAGAGTTATGGAATTTTAGCTGGCCTGTAGCCCTCGGCTAAGGACTACATTTTTCAGTTGCCCACAACTGGAGGTGGCCATGTGACTAAGTTTTGACCAAGGGGATGAGTGCAGTAGAGATGTACACAGCATCCAGACTGTGCCCTTAAAGGAAAGGAATATGTTCTTCCCCGGTCTCTTGTTCCTCTTCTGGTAGTTAGAGCACAGATTGGACACAGGGAGCTGGAGCAGCCATCCCGAGCCATGAGGTGAAAACTGTCATGTGCTGAGGACGGCAGAATAGTAAGGTGGAGCCTGAGTCTCTTTCACTGTCAAACTACCAAGATAGTCCTAGGAGATCTACATAGACTTTGACATAAGGAAGAAATAAACTTTCATCTTATGTAAGCCACTGGATTGGGGGATATCTTTGTTATAGAAGCCTAATCTGAATCCTAACTAGTATATCAGATTATATGAGATTGATAATTAGGTTAAGGATATTAAATTGTATTGATGGAAAGAAGGGTTTTATTTCATTGCAACAAACTCTTCTGGAACCACCTCCTCCAACCACCAGACAGTATAAATCAAGAAGAGATCAAAAGTGTGATTTATATTCATAGACTTAAAATCTAGAAAATGGGGTCAAGTTGTCGAGCCACCTAAATTTTCCCTTGCAGCTTCTTCGTGAACGCTTGGAATATTACACTTTAAGTGTGGAATGTTTAAGGAGAGGACTTTCTGATGCTGAAAAGCATAAGTTCTTCCATTTCTTTAATCCCACTGCAAAAATGTGTGGCCCAAATGCTTCATGTCAGACCTGTTGGCTCCTTCTTCTGCAAAGACTCTAGTTGTTATCTTAAAATCACACTGGATCGTATTAGTTCTCTCCTCCCAATTTCCTTTTCTTAAAGCCGGGAGCCTCATCATATCACAATGAAGTATTGTAAAAATACAGGGTAACAAATGTTTTCCTCTGGGCTTGGTAAATTGGTATGGGGCAAAGATTGTGCATTTACACCCAATTTACTTCAGACCATATTACCTATAGAATAACTTGTGAGTTCCCAGATAAAAGCAAATAATGGAAACCATGCCAAAGTAAATGAACATTTTTCAGTTCCTTTCAAATATTAAATACTAATATATTCCCTCAGAAATATCAAAATGTATAGCAGCATAGTCTACTTTCATGCAAAATGCCATACATACTCTCTACCACCACTTTGGAAAGACTGAAAATATGCATTTTGCATATACCTCCTATCAGCATTTCTACTCCTGAGTATATAAGCAGCAGAAATGTGTGCAGATGTTCACCAAAACACAATTAGTAGAATGTCACAGCAGTGCTATTCATAATAGTCCCCAAATGAAAACAGCCCAAGCGACCAAGAAGCATAACGTGGATAAAAACAAACGTGGTATTCTTGAGCAAGGGAATACTCAATGGGAATGAAAATGAATTGACTACAAGTGCACACAACCATATGGGTGAATCTCACAAGTAAAATGCTCTGTAAACGAATCCAGGAAGAAAATAATGCATATTTGACGATCTATTAACCTGCAATTCAAAGCCAGGTAAAATTAATCTACAGTGTTAGAAATCAGAAGAGTTACCTTTGGGAGAAATCATGACTGGGAGAGGTATAGAAGACCTCTAGAGTACACAAGATGCCCTGATTTTTTGATCTGGGTGCTGGTTACGTGGGTGTGTTCACTTTGTAAAAATTTACCAAGGTGAAATCCTGTGCTCTGTGCACTTTCATGCATGCATGCTATATATAATTTTTTAAGAAAACTTTAAAGAAATACATGAATCCAAACCATTAGATTTGTTCTAATACCAAAAGCAAAGCAAAGTGTGAAAAGATTGTTGCCACCATCCATCTAAAACATTGATACTAAAAAATACTATGGCCATTTCTATAAAAATGGATAAGTTACACCAAAGGACAAAAAGAAACACTATACAGAATAGGCCAAAATGGAAAAGCAGGAAGCACTGCCTTTTAGGAAAATCTGCTAACAACCTTTGGGTCAAATGCCAACAATATAAGACTTCAACACCAATTGTTTTACTTACAAGTAGAAATTTTCACTTTTACACCTCACCATTTGACTTACTTAAAATCCATTTTTTTCAATGGAGATCAAAAGAAGATCACATCATAATTTTTGTAATCTAGATTATCCATTGAAAACCAGAATCTACTGGGTTTATAATGCCCAGCACACTGGATTCAAGAAGTTCGCTGTGTGTACAGGGATAAAGGTAAGTCAGTTTATAAGAGCCCGATTTAATTTTTCAATACAGCAGCCACCTGCACTAAAGGTGGTGCTAATAGAGTAAGAAGCTGATGAAGTTCAGGCTGCCTCCTGGGTGTCAAACACAAATAAATTTGGAATAGAAATGTCAACTAATACAAACCAGCATTGTGGATAGAAGGGACTGAGGGAAACTGTCAGGGAGAAGGGCAGCCTCTGCATTGGAAATGACTTCTTGTAAGGATTTAAGTTCCTCTCTTTCTCTTTCTCTCAGCATTGATGTGATTTCAGGTTATGTTTGCATGACGTGTTTTGTCAGGAGAAGGGATTTCAGAGAGAAGGCAATCTTCCATCTCCAAGACAGTCAAAGCTCATAATGACATCCTAGCCTGCCCTGCCACAAGGAAACTCAGGAGAAAGCTTGTGTAGGCTGTGAGGTAAATGGCACAGCGACTCAGCAAGCGCCAAACCCACCAAGTCCTATATCTACCTGCTTTTGGCAGATGTAATAGAAGCTCTTTTTAGGCATAACCTGAAAACAAGAAACCATGAAGAAGTACTTGGTACAGGTGAAATCATGAATGTCTAAATGGCAAACACACACACACACACGGGGAAAATGTTTTCAATGTTTCAACAAAGGGTATATATCTTTACTGTACAAACAGATTTATCAACTGCCACATCAAACAAAAAGGGCAAAGTGAAGGAAGAGGCAACTCACAAAGGAAGAAGGATAAATGGGCAGTAAGTCTACAAAGCCTTTTTTCTACTATAAACTTTAAAATAAATAAATACAATGAGGTATCTCCCCCTCCTTTATATTGGGAAGGAAGAAGGGGCTTCCAAATTGAAAAGACATAAAAAATGTCTAAAGCCACTGTTGGCAAAAGTGTTTAGAAATGGACTACCTCATATAAGGACAGTTATACGCAAGGGCTCAAAAATGTGTGATCTCTACTAGCAAGACCTGAGACAAGCTCAACATTCATTTACAGGGAGTAGTTAAATAAATCACAATACCACTGATAAAGTAGATTTACAGTGAGGTAAATCTGTACTCACTCACAAGCACTAAGATTAATGAGATGTTGTTAGGGAACCATG
This sequence comes from Leucopleurus acutus, assembly GCF_964270905.1. Taxonomy (NCBI): domain Eukaryota; kingdom Metazoa; phylum Chordata; class Mammalia; order Artiodactyla; family Delphinidae; genus Leucopleurus; species Leucopleurus acutus. The sequence continues at coordinate 33,751,951 of NC_139153.1, read as the reverse complement.
CAGACTATGTAGTAACAAGTAGTGTGTTACCACTTTCATATGAAAGAGCATGTACATATACAGAGTGAGTGTGTGTAAAAAATAGAGAGTGAGAGAGAGAGAAGGAGGAGGAAGAGGATGGATAGATGAAAAAAGAAGGAAGAAAGGAAGGCGGGGGAAGGAGAAAGGAAGAATCGATTATTAAATGTTGACTACCTGCATGGTGGTAATTTGGGTGATTCTTCAATTATTACACATTTCTGAATTATTTAATGTTAGTACAATGAAAATCCTTTATATTTACCATTAAAAAGGATATTTTCACTTAAAAAAAGCAAATGCATAACCCAAGATAACAAAACTAAGTAACTGAAAACATTTCAAGCACACTTGGAGCTCGTATTTATCACACCATACTTCGCAAGATCCTACAGGTTAAACGCTTCAAGCCATCTTGTCTTCTCCTACCTTTTCTGCCTTTTCCCCCAAAGCCGATCTTTTTCCATATCCTATTAATTTCCCTTTCACTAAACATTTAATAAGCGTTTTATGAACTCACATTTTCTCTGTGTGTCTCTCTCCTTCCCCTCTTTCCCAATTCTTCTTCTCCACTAGGTTATTCACCCCTCCCTTGAATCATCGATGTAGGCTCCTAAATTGCACCGGCGTTGCTAACTGACTTCTGCTCCTATTCACCCTTCATACCACAGAGCCATCCTCCTATTGTGCTTTCACATTTTCCTCTGGCCCCAAATTTGTGGCATTCAGATCTGCTAGCCCAAATTCACACTTCCAGCCTCATCTCCCCTAAACTCAACCCCTCTCCATTCGGAACCCCAAGTAGTTGCTTGCCCCTGGGATGACTTATTCTCTACACTCACCGAGTATATTTATATTTCTGTGCCACTGGCCCAGTAAGAAGCAAATGCACCTGCCCTTTCCTGGTTATGGAAACTCTGCCTAATTTCCAAGTTTCAGATCGAATTGAATGACGTCCCCTCTATGACACCCTTGCTTATCCCCCAGCAAAGCAAAACCAAAAATGATTTCTTTTCTTCATCAATATTTCATTTTTCTAAGTGTGCCCTGGTCTTCTCCACTACAATGTGGAGCTTCTATTACATTGTTTTTGTGAGTGGAGACAATTTTTGTTTATTTTTTATCCCCTTATGTCCTGAAGTTCCTAGCACAGGCACTTGGGCCATTACCATTAAAAAAGTATGCTACGAGCACCCGTTATCTGCCAGGCTCTGTGCTAGATGAGTCCATATTAAGCTGTTTTCACAACATGGTCTGTGTGGTGGGCATAGTCACTCCCATTTTGTGTGGTCAAGACTGAGGACAAGAGGTTAAGTAACTTGCCAGAGACCAGGGAGTAATGGCAGATTTGAGATGGCAGCCTTGGACTGCTGTCTGCCTCCAAGTTCATGCCTTCCCTCTCCTGACCAGGGTTCCTACACAAATGCATATGGAGGTGGACTGGTCTGAACATGCAGAAAGTGATGACTCCTAAAATCCAATTTCCTAACTGAGAAAGTAATCAATGTATTATCAGGTTATCAAAATTTTAGTTTGCTTTCGGCTAGCTCAAATATCACCCACCCCCTGGGTATGTGGTCTCTCAGACCCTGTCCTGTCCCACTAAGAATATATCCTTTTTGCACTTTTTTTTGTTTTTGTCCCATGGCTCACTGTGCCTAGAATTAAACTCCCTGCCTTCTCTCAAGTTCTGATGTAATATCTGCTATCCATACCAGGAAGATGCCTTGTCCAGGCTACTGTCAATCATTCTACTTCTATCTCAATGACGGTCCATGCCTCTCTTCTTCATTTTGTACATTCTGATTATTTTAAACTAAGTCCGTCCGAGAGCCAATGACTGAGGGGGAAAAGGAGTCCACTGACCAAGTCACTCACCATCATCAGAGGAAGCAGGTCTCTGGGCAACCTGAGATTCTGGTTGACTTCATCAATGTCAACAAATTCCAGGACTGCCCAAATTATGAAATAACCAAGGTCTTGATCCTCGCCTTGAAGATAACAACAATAATAATACCAGTAGTCAATTACATTTGTTTCCTAGGGCTGCCAAAACAAATTACCACTGTGGTGGCTTAAAACAACAGAAATTTATTCTCTCACAGTTCAGAAGGTCAGAAGTCTGAAATCAAAGTGTCAGCAAAGTTGATTCATATGAAGACCCTGAGAGAAAATCTGTTCCGCTTATCTCTCCCAGTTTCTGGTGATGGCCCGCGGTCCTTGAGTTCCTTGCCTTACAGATACATTATTCCAATCTCTGCCTCCATTTTCACATGACCTTCCTTCTTTTCTGTGTCTCTTTTCTGTTCCTATCTCTAACAAGGACACCAGTCTACAGATTTAGAGCGCACCCTAATCCAGAGTGGTCTCACCTTGAAATCTTTACCTTAATTATATCTGCAAAGATTCTTATTCCAAATAAAGTCACATTCTGAGGTTCTAGGTGGATATATCTTTTGGGGGCCACTATTCAACCCATATACCAACATTGGTTGAAAGTTTACTGTGTGCCAGGCACTATTCTAAACAATGTGTATTAATTCATTTTATCCTCACAATAACTAAAAGATGTAACCACTCCCCCTTTTTTATTGATGAGAAAGATAGACATAGAAAGACCTGTTAATTTTCACAGTAGCCCACGGTGGGAAAAGACAGAGCTAGTATTCCAACCCAGGTAATCTGACTCAAGAGTTCACGTTCTTCATACTGGGGTCAACTGCCTCAGAAGCATTTGAAAGAATCAAAGTGTGCTAATTAACAGCAAGGACACTCCTAGAGAGTCACACTGTTAATCTAAGAGCCCCAAGCTAGACAATGTTGGAGAATACATAATGTATACATGCCATTGCAACTTATGCTCAACCATGGCAAACATCATTAACTGATCACAGAATTCTTTCCTATTAAGTCTGAAGCTAGCCTCAAGTGTTCCAAACACTTATTAGTAATCAGTTGAAGGTGACACTCAGGATAAAACCCCTTTGCTATCCTGGTTCTAGGATCTTCTATTTTACAGAAAATAAATAGGTAACTAAACAAATAATAAAAATGGAGAGAACAGAAAGATGAGGCGTAGCTTCTTCTGTCTCCTGCTGGAAGGTGAGCCCCTGTCCTGTCTTCTAGCCTGTCTCCCACTAGGACTTATAACTACCTTCCAAGTCTGACAGAGCAAAACTGGATCACATCGGGCTTCCCTGGTGGCGCAGTGGTTGAGAATCTGCCTGCCAATGCAGGGAACACAGGTTCGTGCCCCGGTCTGGGAAGATCCCACATGCCGCAGAGCGGCTGAGCCTGTGGGCTGTGGCCGCTGAGCCTGCGCGTCCGGAGACTGTGCTCCGCAACGGGAGAGGCCACAACAGTGAGAGACCCACGTACCACACACACACACACACACACACACAAAAAAAACTGGATCACATCAAACAGCATGGAGATCCAGACCAAAGCCCAGGCTCAAAATCCAGATACCATCAGACTTTGTTTGAATTTCAGAGACTGCACGGGCTGCTTGGGAAAGTTCTGCCCTTAGAAAGACACTTTGCTCCAATTGCTAAGAAAAAATACTAGATAATGATTTTTTCCAAAGCCAGTGATGGGGGCTGCTGGTGGGATGGGAATTCACATGGTGACAGGACAGTAGGTAGTACTAGACCAGAGCAGCCTCGTATGTGGCTTCCTTAGAACCTGACTTCATTTTCAGTGTTCCCTACAATCAAGCTGCTCCTCACATAAACTTCACTGCGGATAATGGCATTTGCCACAGCTCTTCACAGTCAATTCTTTTTTAGTTGTCTTTACTTAAATACACACACACAACTATAAGGAGAGCACTGGAAAAAGACACACAACACACTCCAAGGAAATAAAATTTCCCTGGGTTATATGTACAACTCACAAACTTGGGGATCGCCAGAGTGTTATTTAGTTTGGCTCCTGCTGTCACTGTGCAAGGCATGTTAATAACTGGCCTCCAGAGCTTTGCTTTAAATACTTGCTCCTCACCTCTCCTGTGCAGAGGTTTAAAAAGCTAGTTTTTATTATCTTTTGCTGTTCCTATCCACCTAACTTTTAAACATTCTAGACAAACCTTCTGCTCTCACTGAAGTGGACCATAACAAAACAGCATTTTTTTTAACACCTTTATTGGAGTGTAACTGCTTTACAATGTTATGTTAGTTTCTGCTGTATAACAAAGTGAATCAGCTATACGTATACATATATCCCCATATCTCCTCCCTCTGGTGTCTCCCTCCCACCCTCCCTATCCCACCCCTCTAGGTGGTCACAAAGCAAGTAACTGATCGCCCTGTGCTATGCAGCTGCTTCCCACTAGCTATCTACCTTACATTTGGGAGTGTATATATGTCCATGCCACTCTCTCACTTCGTCCCAGCTTACCCTTCCCCCTCCCCGTGTCCTCAAGTCCATTCTCTACATCTGCGTCTTTATCCCTGTCCTGTCCCTAGGTTCACCAGAACCTTTTTTTTTTTTTTAGATTCCATATATATGTGCTAGCATATGGTATTTGTTTTTCTCTTTCTGACTTACTTCACTCTGTATAACAGACTCTAGGTCCATCCACTTCACTACAAATAATTCAATTTCATTTCTTTTTACGGCTGAGTAATATTCCATTGTATATATGTGCCACATCTTCTTTATCCATTCATCTAAAACAGTATTTTTAAAAAGACGAGTCCGTTGGATCACATAGGTGTCACATCAATGTTGGCCATGGGAGTCTGTCCTAATAAAGAGAGGATATAACAGCAGAAAGAGCCCAGGGTCTCAGGTCCCTTGCAAAGTACATTTACTGGCAATCAGCTTCAGGCTTAACCTACTCATTTATTACTAAGGCAATGTTTCGTCTCCATTGATGTAGCAGAATGTACTTTACAGTAATTCAACCATAAGGAACAGTCACTTTTTAAAAATTTTCTAGCTTACTCCTGTCAAAGACATAGCTTTTTATTTTAATACAACTCTCTCATTTTACAGGTGAGAAAAATATATTGAGAACTGCTGAATGTCATCCAGCCACTCCATCACAGCACAGAGGCCAGAACAAGGTCTCCTAGCTCCAGCTCCATGATTCACAATCTCTGCTCAGCTGCAGCCACCCAACCTCGTTACCAGGTGATCTGCACAGAAATGTAAAAATTCCGAAAAGAACCCAGAGCAAAATTAATGAAAGGACAAGTATACGGATGCTTTTGAATCCTCCAATTTTTTATGACTTAAGTTGCTCCAGGAACTCAGTCTGGTTGTATTTAACTTCCAATATTTAATGCTTTAATGAATTAGTAATATATTGATGGCAGCATAGAAATGTATTTCAAGACTACTCAATAAAAATATGCCCAGTGTTTTTCTCTAGATGTTTTTCCATAAATGACTCGCAAGTTCAATAACCCTTGACATGATTTCTCAAACTCGGCATTATTGACATTTGGGCTGGATAATTCTTTGTTGTGGGGGCCATCCTGGCCATTGTAGGATGTTTAGTAGCACCCCTGGCCTCTGGCCTCTAGACACCAGTACCATCCCATCCCTCCCTACTCCTCATCTGTGACAACCAAAATTAACGTCTCCAGTTATTGCTAAGTATTTCTGAGGGCCCAGTAGCTCCTGGTTGAGAACGACTGATCTATGGCAACAGCATGTCCCAATGCCATTCATAGGACACAGAACTTGACAAATTAATTAGCCGTACATTGAAAGATACACATAGAAAGAACTCAGGTGATAAAACTGAATCAATATACTCTAATCTGCTTATATCAAACATCATCACCCTTGAAGACACTATACTGAGTGAAATAAGCCCATCACGACAAGGCAAATACTGTATGATTCCACTCATATGAAGAACCTAGAGTAGTCAAGTTCATAGAAACACAAAGTAGCACGGTGGTTGCCAGGAGCTGCAAGGAGGAGGCCATGGTAAGTTATTGTTTAATGGGTACAGAGCCTCAGCTTGGGAAGGTGAAAAGGTTCTGAAGATGGATGGTGGTGCCGGCAGCGCAGCAATATGAATGTATTTAATGCCACTGATCTGTACATTTAAAAATGTTTAAAATCGTAAATTTTACATCATGTATATTTTACTACAAGTTTTTAAAATAATTAATTTTTTTTATGTTATCAGAAGGCTTAAAGTTAAAGTACCTAGATATGCTTTAAAACTCCCATACAAAAAGCAAAAACAAAACAAAACAAAAACTGGGTTTTTTTGGTAATTGCTTTATTTTATTTGTTTTGTTTTGAAAATAAACTCCATAGTTAAGGAATCCAAAGACTAAGAAAATCTCTCTCTTAATTCATGGCCAAGCTTTCATGGCCAGAAGCAAGCCCGGCTCTAGTGCCTGCTGTAGAACAGCGCACACGCATACACCAGGGATGCAGGCCCTCAGGGAGGCCCCCTGATTTAAGAGCCTTCTCTGTGTGAAACTCAGCAAGTCCAGATCCCCTAAGGACCCGGCCTGTGGGCCACGTCAGCGCAGAGCCGTTCCAATTGCCAGGATGCTCTTGACAAAAGACGGTCTGGCACCGAGCAGCAAGGCCATTATTTTCATTTAAACCATACATGTCATGTCCTGTTTGTGAGAAACACGTTAAACAACTCAGAAACACATTCACAATGGGCTCCAAAGTGGGATTCACATTCCTATGGGCTGGCGTACTGTAAACTGCAGGGGGAGGCTGGCGGGGTGGCGGGAAAACTCAACCACCCTTGTTTCAACGGATGGTCCCGCCCCAAAGCTCAGCTGACAATGGGGGCCTTCTCTTCATTGTTTGATGTCTTACAATTTTCTTCAAGTGCCCAAAGCATACTAAGCTATGTTATCTATGGCAGCCCAGAACCCTGAATTCCTTTAAGATTCTGTTACCAATTTTTATTTCCATTAAAAAAAAAAAAAGAATTCAGCCAAGGGAGTATCCAAGAGGAAAGTAACTGCCCCATTTCTACCTAGACTGCAACAACAGATGATTTGTCTACCATGACTGAAAGGCATTTTGGAGATGTCCACCAACTCAGTAAACTTAAAATCTCTTGTCCTGAGCCACCCTATCACAAGAGCATCTTGATGGAAATGTACTCACCTATAACACACTAGGTGAGAAATTCTTTGTTCACTGATAAAAGAAAAAACTAATAAACATGGAGAAAATAATTCAGTCAAATGCAGTTTCAATTTACCCTGCTGCTCACTTACTCACCAAACATATATTATTTATATGCAAACCTCCAAGAAAAGTATATTCTAATATATTAAAATTAGAACCCAAATCTAGGACGTCGGCCAAGTCAAATAATAAACAGTGTGATAACTATGTCTGCTTTTGTGCCCTGACATTTCTTTAGGGGAGAAAGATTTATCATTTAAACTGTACATATCACATCCTGTGGAAGTTTTTAAAAATTGAACTATTTCTTCCAAATGTTTAAAGGCAGATTAACTAGAAAGAAAAACTAATCAAACCGAATCAAAGTCCTATAGAATCCATGAAGAGTATTTTAAAAGGAACCATATAGTTCATTAAAACACAGGTGGAGCTAGTAGAATTCCTAACAGCTAAAATAAAATAATACCTGCCAGAATTCACTGAAGATGGGAAGGCAAATGTAGAATGCCTTATTTCCCTTCTCCTGGGGCTGATACTTTTCTTGTTGAAGTATACAAAAATTCTGCAGGAATTGAAGTTTTACTTTGGCTTTATGTAAAAATATGTCTCTGGCCTCTTAAATGCACCTGGTGAATACAAATATACTTGGCCCCCACCCCCAGGCTGCAACATCCCGTTCTTTCCTCTCTGGCATGTCTGTCAAAGGAGAGATGGACATCACACCTCTGAGAAAGATGAAGATCATGCTTTTCTTGGCACTTAGTAAAAAGAACTTTATCTCTGCCTTTATTGTAAATACAAGAGGATGCCTGTCGTGTGAAGAACTGATTCTCCTGATAGCAGTAATCGGCATCAAAAATACCTTGGGCCCGTGGTTGGTTAAGACATCTCAGTTTTGTGTCTGTAGACATCAGCCTGGCAACAGTCTTGGTTGAGAGTACCAACACTCCTGTGACACTGAGTAACAGCTCTCTTATTTGAGTGTTCCTCCCGGCCATATTCAACCCAAAGAATGGTGTAAAAGAGAGAAAGACCAAAGGACACACTCTGCAGCTCAGGAAGAACTTTGTGGCTCATCTAATATAGAACTCCATTCATTCTTCATTAGCTAATTCATTCAACGGGCACTGTTCTAAGCAATGGAGACTGAGGTAAAGTCTAGGCTCTCCCAGAACTTACCTTCTAAAATGGGGACTATGCACCTACGGACAATGAATACACACACACATACACACATACAATACACATATGTACACAGTGGTGCTGTTATGAAGAAAAATATCTATACCATAGAGAAATGAAAACATATATCCACATAAAAACTTATATTCATAAGTTTCATTCATATTCATAAGTTTCATTCATATTTATATTCATCCACATAAAACATATATCCACATAAAAACTTATATTCATATGAAACAAATATTCATAGCGGTATTATTCATAACAAAAAGTAGAAATGACTCAAATGTCCATTAACTGGTTAATGGATAAAATGTGGTATGTCCACTCAATGGAATATTATTTGCCAATAAAAAGAAATGAAGTAGTGATACATATTACAACATGGATGAGACTTAAAAGTGCCATGCTACATGAAAGAAGCCAAACACAAAAGGCCACATACTGATTTCATTTTTGGAATACCCAGAAAAGGTAAATCCATAGAGATAGGAAGCAGATTAGCGGCTGCCAGGGGCAGGGGAAAAGAGTTAATAGAGGGTAACTGCTTAGTGAGTATGGGGTTTTGGGGGGTGGTGAAAATGTTCTGGAATTAGATAGTGGTGATGATTGCACAACATTTTAAATATACCCAAAAAAATCACTGAATTAGTTACACTTTAATTAGTTAAAAAGATGAATTTCATATTCTGTGGATTTTATTTAATTTTCTTAAATACTTAAAAAAATAAGATTAGAGCAAAGTAAGAAGACAGAGAGTAACAAGAAAGGAGCTATTTTAGCTAATGTGATCAGAAAAGCCTTCTCCGATAAGTTGACATTGAAACAGAAACCCGAATATAATGAGGTTAAAGACCAAACAGATTCCTGGGGCTTTGTTCCCTACTATTCCTTTCTCATTCTCTCTCTCTCGCTCAACACTTTTTATTGCGGCAAAATATATATAATACAAAATTTGTCATTTTAGTCATTTCTATTTACAACATTGTGTAACCATCACCGCCGTCTATTTTCACAACTTTTTCATTGCCCAAACAGAAAACTGCTACTCCTCTTTGTTTGGTCATTAATACAGAAAACAGAACAAAACAAGAAAACTTGAGAACTAATTTACAAAAGAAAAGGTGAGTATGGAGAGTACTTATATCACTGTTTTGTTTCTCTCCTCTTCGGTAAAGAGTTAATGATGACAATGGTAATATTTGTGTTATACGGGACACTCAAGTTCTGTGTTGAGAGAGATAAAGTGGTTGGGGAGGGAATGAGGAGAAAGAGATGTCTGGTAAGATTAGCCTTTTGGTAGGAAAAGTCCTTCCCTCATCATGAAACATTTGATTTCTCAATATTTATTGACTCAGAGAGAGTGTAATGGCCAGGAACCTCCCTACAACCGTGTGCTCTACAAAATGGACAGTCATCCAATCAAACCCAGGTCTAAGAAAATCCCAATTTCTGCTCCCCAAATATAAATAACTTCAAAAAATTTAAGAGAACTATTTTTCTGTATCTTGGCATTAAACCTTAATAATTCATAGAAAGAGCAGTACTATTTTTCACTTAAACTAACTTGTAATATATGTATGTATGTATATCCACACGATAACAAAACCTCTATTTTAAAAATGAAACATACACTACTTAAAGACAAAGAAATGTAAAGATGGCTAAAATGTTTTTAGTTTGAACTAATAAGAGTTGGCTCCTATTAAACATAGCATTCTCAGCATTATTTTCTCATAATGTCATACTTATTCTGTGCTATAACCCGGCTTATGTATTACATGTCTTTAGTACATGTAAGAAGGAATTTAAATTTACAATGCTGGCAAGAGAAATGGATTTATACACTCTATAAGCTCTTATTCAACACTTAAACATACTTAAAACACTACTGATAGTAAGCTGCCACGAAGCAAATGTGTGATCTAAGTAACTCTGACTCATTTTGCCGTACAGCAGAAACTAACACAATGTTGTACATCAACTATACTCCAATTAAAAAAAATAATTAAAGTTCATTCACAAAAAATATTGAAAGGAGGCTCCAATGCATATCATAAAAGCACATCAATGCCCACGATGAAACTGAAGATAGGTATCTCTGCTCTGATGGGAAGTATCCCAGCTCCAGTAGTAGGTGTGTCCTACCTTAAAGCACTCTAATTCACAAAGTGAGAAGGAACTTTTTGATTCAAAATGCAAGTCTCTGTATTATGCAGCAACACAAAAATACTCTGCAAGACAACTAGGCTGAAAATAACAAAAACGCAATTCCTGGGTGTTGTCCCTTAAGCCAGTCACATCATCGAGCTGACAGGGCAGGCAGAGTTTAGGCCAGATTCAGTACTACTCTGTGCTTCAGAGCCCAGGGACTAGATCCTGTTTTCCTGGCATGCAGGACCTACATTCTCAATCAATCCACTTGCCGAGGTCCCAAATTGCCAGCCTTCCACCTCCCTTTCATTCCCTCTGCCCAGCTCCAGTCCCCTTCCAGCTGCAGCCCTGCATCTCACAAAGAACTGTCCCGCCCTTCCGGCAGCCCAGTGCACCCTCAGTGCCTCGCCATGCTGCATCCAGCAGCTCTATTAGCTGGGCGTGGTCATGCACCTCTCCCAGCAAGCCCTCAAACACTGACCACTCTCCAACAGCCTCGGGCTCCTCACACACCCTCTCTTCTGATTGTCCCTACTTCAGATGGAGAGACTTGCAGCTCTTTGGGTGTACACTTCCTGGGCTGCTGGAGGGAAGCTGCAAGACTTCTCACCTCTGGGCTCACTTTGCTTAGCCCCATGAAGTCACTTTGCCCACAAAATCATTTCTTTTTATTTTTTTCCCCTCTTCTTCTTCCCTTCCACCCACCCCCCTCTCTCACCCTCCTGGAGTAACTCTAAACTGTTTTAGAGCACCTTCATTCCTGCAGAGCTTCAAACAGCAGATCAGCAAAGTCTAGAAGTGTAGGGGCTGCTAAAGCTGTCTTCGCTGTTGTCCGTGCCACTGGGGCAGGGGTGTAGAATGACCTTAAGTCTCCAGGCTCCCTACCACGCCAGCCCAGCCAGGCTGCTCCTAATGAATAACAAATGGGCCTTCCCGATGCATTCACTCAGGACAAGCTGCCATTAAAATCCGTTTTGTTTTTTTAGTGTTGTGGTAATGTATCATCTTGCTTGGCTGGATGTCATCCTTGAGAAGGTCACCAAAGGTATGTGCGCCTTTCTCCCAGACTCCCCTCCAACTCCAACCCACCCACACCCCCATCACCACCCCTCCTTTAAAGGAAGCCATGGCAAATGTGGACAAAGTACTCGACACCTTTGTCTGGACCTACGGAACCAGAAAATCTAGGCCCCCCCGCTCATGGGTCCCACTTATTAGCTATAAACACTCCCCATTTTATAAGAGAAGTTCCTCAAAAGATGGCAGGTAGATCTTTAGCACAGAGAGAAGAAGACGAGCCACATGAGCCACAGGGGACGGCACGGAACTTTCAAAATTCGGGGGGTGGGAGGGACGGTGTTTGCAGAAATGAAGGCCCGTTATCCTAAACTAAAAGCTCAGGTCTTGATTCAGAGTAGAAAAGGATTTCTTCCAAGTCTCCGACTCTTCATCTTCATTTCACAGATATTTAAAGCATGTATTACGTTGCTATGGACAATTAGCCTTTTATCCAATTTTACTTGAGAGTTTAACTCTCCCACCCGAAGGTTTTAATTATACCCTCAGCCCCATACTTAGGCCTCGGTTCCTGCAGCTGGAAATCTGCCCCAGTGATGTTATAACCTTGTTAATGTAACAAAAGAGGAGTTTACTTAAAACTGGACTGACTATGGACTTAAGCCAAATTTACTTGAAAGAGGAAAGAGTCTGTCAAAAATCCTATAGTAAACACGGCAAAGCAGTTCTTTCATAGCCTTCTCTTAATTCATAGCGACAAGCAATTTACATGTAAGTGGATTCATATGCTCTACGAAGAGGCCGCCTCTCCCAGCTCGGGCGGTGTGCACTGCCCCCCACCCAACCCGCCTCCCCTTGTTCTTTTCTTTCCTCCCTTTTAGTTTTTTTTTTTTTTTTTCCCTTTCTTGGTATGTGGAATAGGCCTTTCTCCTTAGCGAAACAGCATAAATCCACAATGTTTTAATCATCCCAAAGCATAATTAGGGCCCTCTAAACATTTACCAAGCCAGTCACTCTGAATAAAGGCAACCGAAATTTCCAAAAGCCACTCTTCGATGTGACTGTTGTCCTGTCAAATACACACTTTATATTCTGTTGCAGCCTGCTTAGGAAGAGCGAAAAAGTCCCCTGCTAACGAGGCAAGAGTTGTGAGCCTTAAGTCGGAGCTGTTGATCAAATACCAGAGCCCACATTTTTCTCTGTTGCCAAAATCCTGCAGGGCTTCTTGCCTTCTACTGTTAATTAGATTACCTTTTTTAGTCCACACACTAACAAAAAACATACATTAGACTAAACAAGATATGACAACAAGGAAGGGTGGAAGAGAGAGCCTTCTGAGAAAACATTAAAGAAAAACATCCCTCTCAGTATCACTGTATAAAGGAAAAAAAGAGACTGCAGGTAATTTCAGCCTGCAAGGGGGAAATCCTCAACATTTGAGAAGCAAAGACCAAAAACTTAACTCCCCGCAAGCAGGACACCAGGCAGGGATTTGCTTTAGTTTCATTATTTGCAACTATGCTCTTTGACAAAATCCATCCACAGCAGACAACTGGCCAGCACTCAAGTTTCTTTCATGCACATTGAAAGTTTAATTAGTTCTAACTAGATCAAAAGTTGTTTTTCCCCTTTTGGCATGTATCTGTACCATTTCTGTGCTATTTGGAAGCTGCTAGACATCAAAGGCAGATCCATCATTCTAGGGGAACCTCCGTTCCTTGGAGGCGATTCCAGTCTACCTCTCCTTCCACGCTACTGGCTCTCATGGCAGCCAGGGGCCACCGTGCGGGGCTGGTTGCACCCCACGACAGGCACACAGCTCCTTCTCACTCCTCCGGAACAGCACCCAGCACAAAATGGCCTAACTGTTCCTGAGAATGCCCTTGGACAACCCCAAACAAACCATTACCATATGGACATGGCAAATGCCCCCCAACGGAGAACTGATGGAAAATATTCCAAGATTGAGAGAGTCCAGAATTTGGCATCATTTAGGCCTTTAACAGCTCATAATATGGGGACCTATTTCAACTACTCCAAAGTTACCCTAACTTTTTCTTCCATTTTTTTTTCAGTCCTTTTTGCTATTCACTCCTAGGTCTTTGGTTCTGGGCTTTGAACTGGGTTAGCAAGTTACTAGGCAAACCAACTACCTACCAAGAGCCTTCTACTTATAGGAGAGCTTAGAGGTTATAAAGGCACAGGCTGAAAGCAAGGGTTAGCATCCTAGCTCTCCTTCACATTAGCTGTGTACCTTAGGCAAGTTTGCTTAGCTTTCTTGAGCCTCAGCTTCCTTCTCTGTAATCTGGGAGAATATTTCCTTCATCAGGTTGTTACCAGGACTACTAAGAAAGATGTAAAGCACTGAGCCCTGTGTTCTCTCTATAGGTCAAACAGGCCTAAGGGCATGCTCAGTGTTAGACACTAATCAAAGTAACCACTACTTTAGCATATATAGTTGTAGTGTTGCTTGATCTGGTCTTTTTACCACAAAGGTAAGGTTATTTTAAGATTCTTTTTTTGGGGGCCTTCCCTGGTGGCGCAGTGGTTGAGAATCTGCCTGCCAATGCAGGGGACACGGGTTCGAGCCCTGGTCTGGGAAGATCCCACATGCCGCGGAGCAACTAGGTCCATGAGCCACAACTACCGAGCCTGCGCCTCTGGAGCCCGTGCTCCGCAACAAGAGAGGCCGCAACAGTGAGAGGCCCGAGCACTGCGATGAAGAGTGGCCCCCGCTTGCAGCAACTAGAGAAAGCCCTTGCACAGAAACTAAGACCCAACACAGCCAAAAATAAATAAATAAATAAATAAATAAATAAATTTAAAAAAATATTCTTTTTTTTTTGATTATATACTATATGCCAAGAACTGAACTAGGAGCTATTTATGTAGACTACATCTTCCTTTGTCAGAGTGGCGAGCTCTATGGGCTCCACATTCTAGCTGCTTCACCAACTCACAGTCCCTGGCATCTGCAAGAAGTCACACAACCCATTTCAGGCCAATAATATAGGGCTATCCCCTTGGAAGGGGATATACCTTCCCACAGGTAAAGCTGTGTAGCACATAACCTTCCTTCTGGTAGAACACAGATGTGATGACTGAGCTGCAGCAGCAATTTTACAACATGAAGACATGTTGTAAGACATGACAGAGGATAAGACAGCATAGCAATAGTAAAATACCGTACACTTTCTGGACTGCCTACCTCCAGACTTACTGTTATGTGAGAAAACACATTATTTAATTTGGGGGTTTTCTGTTAGGGCAAGCAAGGATATCCCTAGCTGATACTTACCCCGATTTCTCTTTGGCCTAGAAGATGTGACTACAGAGAAAAGAGGATTTCTGGACACCCTGCAGATCTGCCTGGACTTATTTAAGGAAGGATTAGATGGCAACTTGAGATGTAGAATGTCTGCTGCCCAAACTCATCACACTTCCCCTTCTAGCAGCCCCACCACATGCTGCAGGATCACACAACACAATTACTAAATTGTGGTTTTATCACTGTCTGCAATATTTTGGCTTCCCTTGGGTTTCAAAATATTATGTTTAAAAATCTCCATCCTTGCCCTTGGTTGTGTTCCAAAAAGCAAAGGCATTACTGGCGAGCATGTGCCTTCCTAAGAAGCACTGATGAGAGTACATCTTGAAGTGAGCGCATTAATGGGTGTCCTTTAAACCCTCCACTTCCCATTTTCCCATTAGAGCCTCCTTAATTTAGCACCCCAGGATTCTACTTAAATTACCTTCTTAGTCAGGATTAGGGGAGCAAAAGGAGACCACAGGGCCCTGACCCTGACAGTTCAAATTGTCAGCGCCAGGAGACTGACACACTTTTCTCCCCACTAATCCCGCACTGCATGGCATGGTCTCAATTTTAGAGAAATCCGAATGCTTATACACTTAGCCAATCCCCAAGTGATTCAGATAAACTCAGTACTGAATAAGTGAGGCATTTATGTATCTTGAATATCTCTACTTGCTCGATGCCAGGACCCCAATATTTTGATAAAGTGATGACAGGAAGAACACAGAGAACAAAAAGTAAAAGCAAAGAAAATACTATAAGTACATGGAAAAACTATGAGCTGCTAGAATTTATTTTGTATATTAGAGAGGGGATACATGCCCATAATGCCATTTTCGAAATGTAGATGTTAGAGGCCAGATTGGTTTTCCCTCCTTTTTTGAGGAAACTGAAGCAGATTTGGGCTCAGAATAATCCAAGGGCAATTTCCAAAAGCCACTTTGAATGGTCTTCCTCCTGAATCTGCCAAAGAAGTACACTGAAAAGGGCTTGAAAAATCCTTTCTGTCTGTAGCAGCACTGTCAAGCAGAAGTATTAATACAAGCCAAATTTTCTAGTAGCCACATCAAAAAAAATGTAAAAAGAAACAACTGAAATTAATATTAATATTTTATTTAACCAGATATACTCAAAATATTATTATTTGATGTATAATCAATATAAAAATTATTACTGAAATAATTTATATTCTTTTTCTCATATTAAGTTTTTGAAGTGAGGAGTGCATTTACATTCATAGCACACCTCAATTTGGACTAGCCACATTTCAAATGCTCCTTAGCCACAGAAGGCTCATGGCTAATGTACTGAATAGCACTGATTTATATACCTCTTCTGTACACACACACACACACACACACACACACAATCAATGGCACAGTGGCTATACCATTAGCAGAATAACATGTATCAGTTGTTGACTCCTTCTACCCGTTCCACATATTTAGTCAAAACAGGTGGGGTATAAATCAGCACAAGGCATATTATAGCCTAATCCAGGTGAAATTGCTGATATTTAACCATTTTTTACCTAAAAAATGGCAATTTCATGTAGTTCAACCTAATACTTTTAACCCAAAGTTTTCATGAAAGGGGTCATGGTGAGATCCAGAGTTTACGCCCACAGTAGGCCTCCATAGTAGGAAAATCATTGTCATGAGTAGTTTCTGATTACAAAAGTATGAACCACTATATTTCAAGTCCAGGTACAGTAATTCATTAACTGCTAAAGTGTTTGGATCCTCTTTTATAGACTAATAAACAGCTTCTCCAAGTCTGGCTGAAAGATATTTGACCAAAAAGCAAGGCACTTGCCAATGACAGGTGTTCCTGGCTACCTACCACATGTGGCTCAAGGTCTATGGCTGTAGATGCCTAGATGCACATCACTTAGATGCCGCAGAAGTTCCTCAAATTCAGTCTTTGCAAAACCATAGTCTTGGGTCCAAGCAGGGAGGGCGACAAGGGCAAGCACCCCAGCGACATGCCCTGGTCCCAAAGCAGGCAGGGACCCTGCGTGAACCCCCACATAACCAATCCAAGCTCCGAGAGAAGGCGGGAGGAGGGTGGCCCCGGGTCTGAGCACCCGAATGCCTACCCCAGGCCAGGCTCTGAGTCAGGCTGGTCGCCCTGGTGGGTGTCACGCCCTTTTCCGTGGGCGACCATAGGGCAGAAGCGTGGGTTTCAAATGCAAAACATTCGTTTCCTGGAATCAGATCTGGATTCCAGAGGATATCAGACTTTTCGTTCACAAAAAAGTCAGCGCCTGGAGGAGACCTAAGGACCAAGGCCTTCTGCCGCTCAGCTGTATCTGCCAGTAAATAGGTACCTTGAAGCACAGGCCGGCTTTCTCTATCTTGCTGCCCTCCTGCAGTTCCTCTGGGATCATGGCTAAGACCAGAACATCCCACCAATGATAGCTGTTGTGAGACATAACTCAATATTTGTGGGGCAACACTCAAGGAAATAGCCACTACAAATTTATCCTATTCTACCATTTAGACTACTTGTGGGAAGAGAGAACATTTTTTGCCTCCTGCCAAAACAAGGTCCTTTGTGCAGCCCTGTGGCTGACAGGGTCTCGGTGCTCCGGCCGGGTGTCTGGCCTGTGCCTCTGAGGTGGGAGAGCTGAGTTCAGGACTTTGGTCCACCAGAGATCTCCCGGCCCCACGTAATATCAAACGGCGAAAGCTCTCCCAGAGATCTCCATCTCAACGCTAAAACCCAGCTCCACTCAACGATCAGCAAACTACAGTGCTAGACACACCATGCCAAGCAACCAGAAAGACAGGAACACAACCCCACCCATTAGCAGAGACACTGCCTAAAATCATATAAGGTCACAGACACCCCAAAACACACCACCTGACGCGGTCCTGACCACCAGAAAGACAAGATCCAGCCTCATCCACCAGAACACAGGCACCAGTCCCCTCCACCAGGAAGCCTACACAACCCACTGAACCAATCTTAGCCACTAGGGGCAGACACCAAAAACAACGGGAACTACAAACCTGCAGCCTGGGAAAAGGAGACCCCAAACACAGTAAGTTAAGCAAAATGAGAAGACAGAGAAATACACAGCAAATGAAGGAGCAAGGTAAAAACCCACCAGATCTAACAAATGAAGAGGAAATAGGCAGTCTACCTGAAAAAGAATTCAGAGTAATGATAGTACAGATGATCCAAAATCTTGGAAATAGAATGGAGAAAATACAAAAAACATTTAACAAGGACCTAGAAGAACTAAAGAGCAAACAATGATGAACAACACAATAAATGAAATTAAAAATTCTCTACAAGGAATCAATAGCAGAATAACTAAGGCAGAAGAACGGATAAGTGACCTGGAAGACAAAATAGTGGAAATAACTACTGCAGAGTAGAATAAAGAAAAAAGAATGAAAAGAATTGAGGACAGTCTTAGAGACCTCTGGGACAGCCTTAAACACATGAACATTTGAATTATAGGGGTCCCAGAAGAAGAAGAAAAAAAAGAAAGGGTCTGAGAAACTATTTGAAGAGATTATAGTTGAAAACTTCCCTAATATGGGAAAGGAAATAGTTAATCAAGTCCAGGAAGCACATTCACAGGTGAATTCTATAAAACATTTACAGAAGCGCTAACACCCATCCTTCTCAAACTCTTCCAAAAAAGTACAGAGGAAGGAACACTCCCAAACTCATTCTATGAGGCTACCGTCACCCTGATACCAAAACCAGACAAAGATACTACAAAAAAAAGAAAATTACAGACCTATATCACTGATGAATATAGATGTAAAACTCCTCAACAAAATACCAGCAAACAGAACCCAAAAACACATTAAAAGGATCATACACTAACAGCCATAAAAGGGAAAACTGACAGGAACACAATCATAGTAGGGGACTTTAACACCCCACGTTCACCAATGGACAGATCATCCAAAATGAAAATAAATAAGGAAACACAGCTTTAAATGATAAATTCAGCAAAATGGCCTTAATTTATAAGACATTCCCTCCAAAAACAACAGAATACACTTTCTTCTCAAGGGCTCATGGAACATACTCCAGGATAGATCATATCGTGGGTCACAAATCAAGCCTTGGTAAATTTAAGAAAACTGAAATCGTACCAAGTATCTTTTCCGACCACAACGCTCTGAGACTAGATATCAATTACAGGAAAAAATCTGTAAAAAATACAAGCACATGGAGTCTAAACAATACACTACTAAATAACCAAGAGACCACTGAAGAAATCAAAGAGGAAATCAAAAAATACGTAGAAACAAATGACCCAGTGATAAACACGATGACCCAAAACCTATGGGATGCAGCAAAAGCAGTTCTAAGAGGGAAGTTTATAGCAATACAATCCTACCTCAAGAAACAAGAAACACCTTGAATAAACAACCTAACCTTACACCTAAAGCAATTAGAGAAAGAAGAACAAAAAAACCCCAAAGTTAGAAGAAGGAAGGAAATCATAAAGATCAGATCAGAAATAAATGAAAAAGAAATGAAGGAAACAATAGCAAAGATCAATAAAACTAAAAGCTGGTTCTTTGAGAAGATAAACAAAATTGATAAACCACTAGCCAGACTCATCAAGAAAAAAAGGGAGAAGACTCCAATCAATAGAATTAGAAATAAAAAAGAAGTAACAACTGACACTGCAGAAATACAAAGGATCATGAGAGATTACTACAAGCAACTCCACGCCAATAAAATAGACAACCTGGAAGAAATGGACAAATTCTTAGAAAAGCACAACTTTCCAAGAATGAACCAGGAAGAAAGAGAAAATATAAACAGACCAATCACAAGCAGCAATATTGAGATTTTGATTAAAACTCTTCCAACAAACAAAAGCCCAGGACCAGATGGATTCACAGGCAAATTCTATCAAACATTTAGAGAAGAGCTAACACCTATCCTTCTCAAGCTCTTCCAAAATACAGCAGAGGGAGGAACACTCTCAAACTTGTCATCACCCTGATACCAAAACCAGACAAAGATGTCACAAAAAAAGAAAACTACAAGCCAATATCACTGATGAACATAGATGCAAAAATCCTCAACAAAATACTAGCAAACAGAATCCAACAGCACATTAAAAGGCTCATACACCATGATCAAGTGGGGTTTATCCCAGGAATGCAAGAATTCTTCAATATATGCAAATCAATCAATGTGACACACCATATTAACAAACTGAAGAAGAAGAACCATGTGATCATCTCACTAGATACAGAAAAAGATTTGACAATATTCAACACACATTTATGATAAAAACTCTCCAGAAAGTAGGCATAGAGAGAACTTACCTCAACATAATAAAGGCCATATACGACAAACCCACAGCCAACATCATTTTCAATAGTGAAAACCTGAAAGCATTTCCTCTAAGATCGGGAACAAGACAAGGATGTCCACTCTCACCACTATTATTCAACATAGTTTTGGAAGTTTTAGCCACAGCAATCAGAGAAGAAAAAGAAATAAAAGGAATCCATACTGGAAAAGAAGAAGTAAAGCTGTCACTGTTTGCAGATGACATGATACTATACACAGAGAATCCCAAGGATGCCACCAGAAAACCACTAGAGCTAATCAATGAATTTGGTAAAGTTGCAGGATACATAATTCATACACAGAAATCTCTTGCATTCCTATACACTAATGATGAAAAATCTGTAACAGAAATTAAGGAAACACTCCCATTTACCATTGCCACAAAAATAATAAAATACCTAGGAATAAATCTACTTAAGGAGACAAAAGACCTGTATGCAGAAAACTATAAGACACTGATGAAAGAAATAAAAGATGATACAAACAGATGGAGAGATATACCATGTTCTTGGATTGGAAGAATCAATATTGTGAAAATGACTATATTACCCAAAGCAATCTACAGATTCAATGCAAACCCTATCAAATTACCAATGGCATTTTTTACAGAACTAGAACAAAATACCTTAAAATTTGCATGGAGACACAAAAGACCCCGAATAGCCAAAGCAGTCTTGAGGGAAAAAAACGGAGCTGGAGGAATCAGACTCCCTGGCTTCGGACTATACTAAAAAGCTACAGTAATCAAGACAATATGACACTGGTACAAAAACAGAAATACAGATCAATGGAACAGAATAGAAAGTCGAGAGATAAACGCATGCACCTATGGTCAACTAATCTATAACAAAGGAGGCAAGGATATACAATGGAGAAAAGACAGCCTCTTCAATAAGTTGTGCTGGGAAAACTGGACAGCTACAAGTAAAAGAATGAAATTAGAACACTCCCTAACACCATACACAAAAATAAACTCAGGGGGCTTCCCTGGTGGTGCAGTGGTTGAGAGTCAGCCTGCCAATGCAGGGTGCGTGGGTTCATGCCCCGTTCCAGGAGGATCCCACATGCCGCGGAGCAGCTAGGCCCATGAGCCATGGCCGCTGAGCCTGTGTGTCTGGAGCCTGTGCTCCACAGCGGGAGAGGCCACAGCAGTGAGAGGCCCGCATACCACAAAAAAGAAAACAACAAAAAACCTCAAAATTGGTTTGAGACCTAAATGAAAGACCGGACACTATAAAACTCTTAGAGGAAAACATAGGAAGAACACTCTTTGACATAAATCAGAGCAAGATCTTTTTTGATCCACCTCTTAGAGTAATGGAAATAAAAACAACAACAAACGGGACCGAATGAAACTTAAAAGCTTTTGCAAAGCAAACTACAAACAAGACGAAAAGACAACCCTCAGAATGGGAGAAAATATTTGCAAATGAATCAACGGACAAAGGATTAATCTCCAAAATATATAAAAAGCTCATGCAGCTCAATATTAAAAGAACAAACAACCCAATCCAAAAATGGGCAGAAGACCCAAATAGACATTTCTCCAAAGAAGACATACAGATGGCCAAGAAGCACGTGAAAAGCTGCTCAACATCACTAATTACTAGAGAAATGCAAGTCAAAACTACAATGAGGTATCACCTCACCCCAGTTAGAATGGGCATCAGAAAATCTACAAACAACAAATGCTGGAGAGGGTGTGGAGAAAAGGGGACCCTCTTGAACTGTTGGTGGGAATATAAACTGATAAAGCCACTATGGAAAACAGTATGGAGTTTCCTTAAAAAACTAAAAATAGAATTACCATATGACCCAGCAATCCCACTACTGGACATATGCCCAGAGAAAACTATAATTCAAAAAGACACATGCACCCCAACATTCATCGCAGCACTATTTACAATAGCCAGGTCATGGAAGCAACCTAAATGACCATCGACCGACGAATGGATAAAGAAGATGTGGTACATATATATAACGGAATGTTACTCAGCCATAGAACGGAATGAAATTGGGTCTTTGAAGAGACGTGGATGGATCTAGAGACTGTCATACAGAGTGCAGTAAGTCAGAAAGAGAAAAACAAATATCGTATATTAACGCATATATGTGGAACCTAGAAAAATGGTACAGATGAACCAGTTTGCAGGGCAGAAACTGAGACACAGATGTAGAGTACAAACGTATGACACCAAGGGGGGAAAGCAGTGGGGTGTAGTGGTGGTGGTGCTGTGATGAATTGGGAGATTGGGATTCATATATATACACTAATATGTATAAAATGGATAACTAATAAGAATGTGCTGTATAAAAAATAAATAAAATTCAAATAAATAAATAAAGGAGTCAAATTAAAAAGTGCCTACTCCATAAAAACAATGTTCTTCTTAAAATGTTTTAGCCAAAAGTGTAATATAATTATTATCAGTGTTCAAATAGATTATTGCTTGGTTTCAAAACAAAACAAAACAAAACAAAACACCATATGCTAACACACATATATGGAATCTCAAAAGAAAAAAGAAAAAAAGAAGAAAAGAAGGTTCTGAAGAATCTCGGGGCAGGACAGGAATAAAGATGCAGATGTAGAGAGTGGATCTGAGGACACAGGGAGAGGGAAGGGTAAGCTGGGACGAAGTGAGAGAGTGGCATGGACTTATATACACTACCAAATGTAAAATAGATAGCTAGTGGGAAACAGCCACATAGCACAAGGAGATCAGCTCCGTGCTCTGTGACCACCTAGAGGGGTGCAATAGGGAGGGTAGGAGGGAGACGCAAGAGGGAGGAGATATAGGGATATACGTATATGTATAGCTGATCCACTTTGTTATAAAGCAGAAACTAATGCACCATTATAAAGCAATTATACTCCAATAAAGACGTTAAAAAACAAAATCATCTCCACAACCGCCATTACCACCATCATCGTCGTTGTTATCTCCATCATCAGCACCATCATTACCTTCAACATTACCATCACCACAACCAAGACTATCCTCACTGGGGTCATCATCATCACCACCACCATCATCACCATATCTCCCATTTAATAAGTCCTTACTTAGTTCTTTTTACCCATGTCCGTCCCTAAGATACTTTCACTCCTTTATCCATTGATCTTCTAACAATCTTTAAACTTAGTTTAAATATCACTCCTCAGAGTTCTCCCCACCTCACAGGCTAAATGAATTGCTCTCTCACCTCTGTGGAATCACTGAAAAAGTCCTTTGTACATGTCTACGTTAGAATACAATGTACTAGTTATGCAATCCTCTCTCCCTGCTTTCAGCTCCTAGCACTGAGTCAGGTAGATTTTACAACACTGTGCAGAGCCCCCCTTTTAATAGCTTTATTGAGATATAATTCACATATCACACAATTCACCCATTTAAAGTGTACAAGTAAATGAGTTTTAGTATATTCAGTTGTGAACCCATCACCACAATCAAATTTTAGAAAATTTGCATTACCCCAACAGAACTCCATACCATTAGCAGTCATCCTACACTTCTTCCCCCCAGCCCTAGGCAACCACTCATCTATTTTCAGTCTCTGTACATTTGCCTATTTGCATATAAAATGGATCATACACTATGTGGTCTTTTGCGACTGGCTCTTTTTACTTAGCATGATGTTTTCAAGGTTCTTACATGTTGAAGAATCTATCAGTAATTCATTTCTTTTTATTGTCAAATAACAGTTCATATATGAATATACCTCACTTTGTGTATCCATTTATCATCAATTCATCCATTTGTGTTGTTTCTACCTTTTGGCTATTATTCATAATCCAGCTGAAACATTCATGTACAAGTTTTTGTGTGGATATATGTTTTCATTTCCTTTCAGTATGTACCTAGGAGTGGAATTGCTGTTTCACATGAGAACTCTGTGTTTAACATTCCAGAGAACTACCAAACTGTGTTTCCAAAGTGGCCACACCACTTTACAAGCTCATCGTCAATGTATGAGGGTTCCAGTTTCTCCACATCATTATCAACACTTGTTATTGTCTGTCTTTTTTCTTACAGCCATCCTAGTGGGTGTGGTGTCTCATTGTGGTTTTGATTTATATTTATTTATATTTCCCTAAAGACTAAAGATAGTGAGCATCTTTTCATGTACTTATAGGCCATTTGTATATCTTCTTTGGAGAAATGTCTATTCAAATCCTTTGCCTTTTTAAAATTGAGTTACTTGAATTTTTATTGTTGGGTTGTAAGAGTTCTTTATATATTCTGGATGCAAGTTCTTTACCAGATATGTTTGCAAATATTTTCTCCCATTTTGTGGATTGTCTTTTCTTGATAGTGTCATTTGAAGCACAAAAGTATTTAATTTTGATGAAGTCCAATTTATTTTTTTCTTTAGTTGTCTATGCTTTTGGTGTCATATCTAAAAAGGCTCTTTCTACCCCAAGGTCACAAAGATTTATACCTATGTTTTATTGTAGGAGTGTTAATAGTTCTAATGCTTACATTTAGGTCTGTGATCCATATTGAGTTAATTTTTATATACAGCATGAGAGAGCCCTTTACATAGCTTCGAGTTTTCAGAAATAGATAGTCCACACATTTTTTTGTATATCTCATATACACATTTAGCAATAGTTTCTTCTTCAGTTGCAACAACTCAAGTATGCTTTATCATGAGTATTTCAGAGAGAAACCTGGTATTCAAGATGTCCTGAGAATTTTACACAGGAAGAATCTAGAGAAGTTAAAAAGACTATTTATCATCAAGATACTGTCAATCTTGATAAATTTTTTGAAATTTTGATTTTATACTGTCCTGTGATATTTTTCATTGCCTTAAATGATTTCTATAATCTGAATATTGAAATTCAATAGGTGTTTATGGTTTCTTGGGTTTTGGTGTCATTTCTTCTTCTTCCCTCCCTCCTTCCTTCCTTCCCTCCCTCCTTCCTTCCTTCCCTCCCTCCTTCCTTCCATCCCTCCCTCCTTCCCTTGGTTTCTCCCTTCTTCCCTTCCTTCCTTTTCCTTCCTTCCTTCCTCTTTTCTTCTTTTGTCCCTGCCTCCCTGGTCAATTCCTTTCCTCCCTTCTTTTCTAAGTTCTTTCCTAACTACTGTTCTCCCTTATTTACCTATTAATTTCCTTTCTTAATTCTCCTCTTAACTGAAGTGTAAGCTCACTGAAAGCATCTGCTATAGGTCTTAGTCATTTTCATAGCCCTTTACCAGCCACCACCATCCCACTGCCCAAACACAGTGCCAAGAATTGAGCCTGGCATGTGGTAGGTAGGTACTCAGTACGTGTTTTATGATTTAATTTGAATAGTTAAACCCTGTCCATAGTTCCTAACCAAACTATAAGGATTCCCTTCTCCCACAGTGACTGTATATGCACTATTCCTACCATTTTCAATTTTGCAAAAAAATTTATACTAACTGGAGAATGAGAAGCATTACTCCATGTAAATGAAAAAGATTGAGAGAAAATAGTAACAGTACAATCATGACTATGCAAAATGTATGCAAGGAAAAAGAGACTAGAAAAAAAAATCAGAATGTCAACTCTTTTTCTTGGGTAAAGGCTTTCTTCTTGCTGCTAGTCAGTATTCTTATAATATGCACTTTAATTTCTGTTTTTAAAAAGAGAAGTCTCTTTCAAAATAAGTAGTACTTATACTTGATTTTTCAGATATGAAAAGAGATGTAACTTCACTGCTATTAGTCACTTGAAAATGTTATACAAGAAGAAAGCATTTTTATAATTACAAAGCTTTACACAAATATAATTTACTAGTCTTATCTTGAATAATAATAACACAATGAAACTACATCATCCAATCCATTATACTGTTTAAAATACGTAGCAATCACAGAGTTTCTGATTTATTACAGATAATTTTCTATATTCATTTGACCCTTCCATGATGATAACATACATCCTCGTCTTCTCTCCTGGAAGTGGTTTGTTGGTTGGATTTAAGAACCCTGGAGCCTGTAGTTGATCAGTTCCGCTCTGGGTGCCACTGAGGCCCAAGGAAATGACGCTAAGACAGTTCAGGAGACAAGTGCATAATTCAGTCAGTTTACAAAGACAGAAAACAAAAGCAGTCCCTGGCAACAGAAGAAGCCAGCTCTCCTTCTCTCCCAGCTGATTTTGGAGAGCACTTGCCCTGTGGACTTTGACATCAGAGGCTGAGGCCCTCCTGGCCTTCCACTGGCTGCTGCTTAATAAAAAGACCATCCCATTTTGATCATCATTATTTCCTCAGTTAATAAACCTTAAAGAAGAAAGCATGTTTTCAAGATGTCAAGGGGTAGAGGCTCAATCTGGCTGAGGTCCGCCTTGGCAGGAATCAACTCTTTTCTTCCTAAGGTTTTATATTCTTTTGGTAAATTTTTTGTATTATTTCAAATATTAAAATAATAAAACATTTGGTTATGTGATGGAAAGTGGTTCAAGTTTGCTGCCACAGAGTTTCATGTATACACTTTTAGGTGCATTAAACAGCAAACTCCAAGCTGGAGTTTTAAATATTTTCCACGCTCAATATCTCCCTGAAAAATTCCAGACAAGTTCTGGGAACCCCTTTCATTGTGTACCTTATTTTTTTAAAAAATCCTTTCTTATTATAAACATATAAATTATTTCCAACAACATCATGAAGGAAAGGTAATGCTGAAAATTTCATATTCAATTACAGTTGACCAATCTGAATGTAAACAATGTTACTATACACTGTGGAGATAGCATCTCTAATGGCAGCTTGGGAAAAATGACTTGAGTTAGTAGCCAACTTTCAATGGCCACATGTCAAGAAGAATGTGAGAATGGAGGGAAAAGGGGGCTCTAACCTGCTTGGAGGGGAAAATGTTTGTTTTAAGGGTTAGGAGTCAAGGATGATGTGGTAGAAGGTTAGCTATTATTGCATACTTCTGGGGGTGACATTTTTGATCCCCTTCCCCATGTAAGTGGCCATTTTTCAGCAGAAGCTTCCAGAGCTGTTTTGGGCTTTTAGCAGGACCCAATCTATTTAATCACTGCATTATTTTAGTTGGCCATTTAAGTATTGTATTTGATTGCAAGTCCCATATGAAACACTCCTCCTATCCCCCTTCATTACCTGGCTCACTTCTCTCACCCATTACGTCTCACATCAGCCATTTATTCCTCCTGGAAGCTTCCCTAAACCTTCATACTTCCTTCCAATCTGGATTAGATATCCCAATACCCCCCAGAACCTTCCTTATCAGAGTACTTACTCCATCTTCCTCATTAGTGCATGAGCTTCATTAGGTAGGGACCACGTCACCAGGGTCAGACTCAGTGCCCTGTCCATAGAAAGTGCCCAGTGACTAACTGTGGAATACACAAAAAAAATAATCCACAGAATTTCGAATGGCGATGGGTTAGAATACTGAGGGTCCTGTAAACCTGTTGCAAGAAGAGAAATAAGAATCTTCTCATCTTTGGAGATGAGAAGAATCTTCTCATCCTTGGAGATGAGAAGATTCTACAGCATGGAGGATACTGGGGACAGGACAAGACAGGAGAACGGCCTTAAATACTCGAGAATTATAAAGAAGGACTAAGTGCTTAAGCAGCCTCAAAAAGCAAAATGTAAAAGAATAAAAAAAAGCAAGAGGGTGAAATGATGAAGAAAGTTATTACAGTACAACAAAAGGCAAACATTTAAGGGAGAGTTCTCTGAAGAGAGAACACTGAGGAGTAGATTTGTTAAGAGTTACTAAGTATCAGATCTATCCTAAGTGTTTTATATGTATGAACTCATTTGATCATCAGAGAAACTCCGCAGGCAAGGTAACGTCATTGATACACTTGTCAATGTCACAGTGCCAGTAGAGTAAGTGGCAAGGCAGAGATTTAAATCCAAGTTATCTTTCCCCTCAAAGCCCAGGTCCTTGACCCTTGTGCTAATGTATTCCTCGTCAATCCTGGTGCCAGGTAGAGGTTAAAGGACCCCTTCACAGAGATGCTGTTGAGGAGTTTAGGGAACATCACCAGATGAGAGGACAGGCTGGTAATATGAAACACTAAGTTCCCATGATGACGCTAACTCTCACCATGAAGTCTTGCTTGGCTCAAGGCTAACTGTCAACGAAAATGTGATGGATATAAAGTCTGTTGTGGTGTGAGACCCTAGCCTTCACATTTCCCTATCCTTCTGGGACACCTCTCTCCACCTCCTACTGCAGCCAGGGTGAGACTGCTGCCCAAGTCCCTGGCCCACATGTTATGCCTTCTTGAATCATTCCCCTGTAGAGTAACCAGATTTGAATACCAAGCCCAAGACAAAAATATGGTTCAACCAGAAGATATCCCATGGTAACCTAGTCGAGGGAGAGAAGGGCAAAGATGATATTTGGATATGGAAACCATTCTATTGCTCCCTCAAATCACCAAGGTTGGTTGTACAAAAGACATTCAGATAATGAAGACATCAAAACTAGAGTTAAGGTCTGGGAAAATGGGGACTATGTCTGAGCCGTGACTAGGTCAGCATCTAGGGCAGTGGGCGGACCCTAGTTATTGCTCAGTGAATTATGATTGAATTAACTAATGACCAAATGCTCTAGAGCAACTGCAGAAAAAAAATTTTCCCAGTGAAATGGAGCTTCTGGAGGCAAGCAGATGTCATCATTAACAAAAATAGTGCAAGAAGCAAAATGGTTATGTTCAGTCCTCAGCAGAGACTCAGGAGTTTAATCTTATTACAAAGAAAGCTTAACCTCAGTTACATTCCCTGCAGAAAAGCTACCATTAATCAATACCCAAGAAACCTTAGGCATAGAAGATGCGACCAATCATCAGTTCATGGTCACACTTTGGAAGCTCTTGTTTGTTTTCTTTCTTCAAAAAACCTGAAGAGTTACCATGCAGTCAAGAAGTTGAAAAGAGACAAGATCAAGAAAGGCCTACCCTTCCAGTCATGTGTACAAATGTCCATAATCACCAAAAGATAACAAAAACTCTACCCATGATGTAATCACATCAGTCCTGGGAACACTGAGACTTAGGCATAAGCCAGGGTGAATAGAGCCGAAAATCAACTGAAGAATGTGTCAAGTGTTGTAAATCTTTCTGATTTCCCTATATAATACCATTAAATGGTCCATTTTGCTGCTTTATAACAACATTTTAAAAAAAAATTAGAACCTAAGCCTCTCACATTTGGGTCCCAGTGGGTTTCAACCTTATGGAGGAAAGCCTTTGTTAGAAGTGTTCTCCACCTTGAAGTGTTTGTAATTTGGTGTCACAAATGTTTATCTGAAAAAAGAATGTTTATATTGAAATATTTATGAATGAAATGATATAATGTCTGGGATTTGCTTCAAAATAACCCAGGGATAGAAGTGGGGAAATGTGGGATAGGAAGGAAACAGTACTGACAATGAGTTGAATAACTGCTGAAGTTGGGTGAAGGGTATGTGGAGTTTCATTTTACTTTTGTATGTAACAGACATTTTGAAAAAAAGGTTTAGCAGTAATTTACCCAAGCCCATTGAGCCATCAATTAGAAAAGAGATGATTCTCACAGGAGTATGCCTCTCTGTTCTATGGAAGCACCCCCTGCTTTAAAGAAAGACAAAACCAGCGCTCATCAATATTAGACTTAGATCTCATTTTGGTGTTTCTCCCCAGATACCTGCATGGGTCCTACATTAAAAGGCAGGCTTCTCAAGGTACTTTTTAAAAAATATTCTTTAGTAGGGAATTTTCAATTAACCAAAATTCTTTAAAATTCTCTTCTCTAAACTAACACACCATTGTAAAGCAATTATACCCCAATAAAGATGTTAAAAAAAATTCTCTTCTCTAAATATAGGCATTTGATAAATTCATCATTCTAAATGAGAAGCTTATCTAACTTCAATATATTCTTCATTGAAAGGCCTTCTCCATGGAAATCTTTAGTTAAAGGTGAAAGACTTATTCGGTCTGAAAAGAAACGAGAGTATGAAACACCTCCTAAGAA
This sequence comes from Leucopleurus acutus, assembly GCF_964270905.1. Lineage (NCBI taxonomy): Eukaryota > Metazoa > Chordata > Mammalia > Artiodactyla > Delphinidae > Leucopleurus > Leucopleurus acutus. Next base: position 33,721,817 of record NC_139153.1, on the reverse strand, counting down.
ATGAAAGTATCCACAGGGGAGTTGGGAGTCAAGGTGGCCATGTGGGAAGATGCAGAGTTAGCAGTTCCACACAACTAAGGCGCCTGCCGGCTGCTGGTGGGGGACTCTGCTGGTGGGGGACTCTGATACCCAAGGAGACGGAACCCCAAAGTGAACCAGTAGGATGTAAGGGGACTGATGGGGGAGGAGAAGTGGAGGCCAGACAGGATCGGCGCCCCTGAGGCAGGGAAGATCAGGAGAGGCAGGCAGGAAGGACTCTCCGGGAAGAGCAGGAGAGAAGCAGAGGGTGACTGCCGTGCTCACTCGGTCCGGGGAGCCTGCTGAGCTCCCAGGCCAGTCCCCTGTCCTCCAAAGCTCCCTCCAAGCCACGTAGGGCCTTGGGGGCACAGGAGGGAGGCTGGGGAGATCAGGAGAGGCAGGCAGGAGAGGCCCTCCCAGACAGGAGGAACAGGAAAGGAGAGGAGGACATTTTCCCCACCCACTCGAGTCCCGGAAGCCTGCTGGACTCACAGGTAACATCCCCTGCCCTCTGAGACCAGGGGTGGGGGGCACACCTGGGCCCCTTCTGTTCCTTGAGCCTAAGCCCCACCCCCTACAGCCCCCAGTGCCTTTTCCAGCCCTGAGGGTCCTGAGCATTGGCGCTGCCCACCATCCAAAGCTTGCCCTTGCTTAGGCACCCCCCTCCACAGCCAAGGCCTTCCCCCCGCCCCCTTTTTTTTTTTCTTTTCCCTCCTCCTCTTTTTCACTGTTATGGTACTCATGTATCTTCCAGTTGTTGATTCATCTATATTTTTATTTTTACATTCTTTCTAACATATCTGTTAGTTTCCTAGTCTAATTTTATTTTTTACTTTGTTATTTTTCTCTCTTTTTTTTTTTGCCATCCCAGGCAGCTTGCAGGATCTTGGTTCACGAGTCCTGAGTCAGGCAAAAGCTCCTTCAGGGGGAGCTCCAAGTCCAAACCACTAGATTAACAGAGAACCTCAGACCCCATGGAATATTCATCAGAATGAGGTCTCACAAATTCCTCATCTCAGCACCAAGACCCAGCTCTACCCAATAGCCTACAAACCCCAGTGTTAGAAGCCTCAGGCCAAACAACCAGTAAGACAAGAACACAATCCCACTCATTAAAAAAAAAAAAATAAGAGGTGGTGAAAAAATATGTCACAGATGAAGGAACAAGGTAAAAATCTACAAGAACAAATAAATGAAGGGGAAATAGGCAAACTACCTGAAAAAGAATTCAGAGTAATGATAGTAAAGATGATCCAGAATCTCAGAAATAGAATGGAGGCACAGATTGAGAAAATACAAGAAATGATTAACAAAGATCTAGAAGAACTAAAGGACAAACAAACAGAGATGAACACCACAATAACTGAAATGAAAAATACACTAGAAGGAATCAATAAGAGAATAACTGAGGCAGAAGAACAAATAAGTGAGCTGGAAGACAAAATGGTGGAAACAACTGCCGAGGAGCAGAATAAAGAAAAAAGAATGAAAAGAATTGAAGACTATCTCAGAGACCTGTGGGACAACATTAAATGCACCAAGATTCGAATTATATGGGTCCCAGAAGAAGAAGAGAAAAAGAAAGGGTCTGAGAAAATATGTGAAGAGATTATAGTTGAAAACTTCCCTAACATGGGGAAGGAAATAGTCTCCCAAGTCAAGGAAGCACAGAGAGTCCCATACAGGATAAACCCAAGGGAAAACACACCAAGATGCATATTAATCAAACTAACAAAAATTAAATTCAAAGAAAAAATATTAAAAGCAGCAAGGGAAAAACAAAAAATAACTTAAAAAGGAATCCCCATAAGGTCATCAGCTGATTTTCCAGCAGAAGCTCTGCAGGCCAGAAGGAAGTGGCACGATATACTTAAACTGATGAAAGAGAAAAACTTACAACCAAAATTACTTTACCCACCAAGGATCTCATTCAGATTCAACAGAGAAGTCAAAAGCTTTTCAGACAAACAAAAGCTAAGAGAATTCAGCACCACCAAACCAGCTTTGCAACAAATCCTAAAGGAACTTCTCTAACCGGGAAACACAAGAGAAGAAAAAGAAACACAAAAACAATAACAAAACAATTAAGAAAATGGTAATGGGAACATACATATTGATAATAACCTTGAATGTAAATGGATTAAATGCCCCAACCAAAAGACACAGACTGGCTGAATGGATACAAAAACAAGACCCATATATATGTTGTCTACAAGAGACCCACTTCAGACCTAGGGACACATATAGACTGAAAGTGAAGGGATAGAAAAAGACATTCCATGCAGATAGAAATGAAAAGAAAGCTGGAGTAGCAATTCTCGTATCATATAAAATAGACTTTAAAATAAAGACTGTTACAAGAGATAAGGAGCGACACTACAAAATGATCAAAGGATCAATCCAAGAAGAAGACATAACAACTATAAATGTTTATGCACCCAACATAGGAGCACCTCAATACATAAGGCAAATGCTAACAACCATGAAAGGAGAAATCAACAGTAGCACAATAAGAGTAAGGGACTTTAACACCCCACTTTCACCAATGGACAGATCATCCAAAATGAAAATAAATAAGGAAACACAAGCTTTAAATGATACGTTCAACAGGATGGACTTAATTGATACTTATAGGACATTCCATCCTAAAAAAACAGAATACACTTTCTTCTCAAGGGCTCACGGAACATTCTCCAGGATAGATCACATCTTGGGTCACAAATCAAACGTCAGAAAATTTAAGGAAATTGAAATCACATCAAGCATCTTTTCTGACCACAACGCAATGAGACTGGACATCAATTACAAGAAAAAAACTGTAAAAAACATAAATACATGGATGTTAAACAGTGCGATACTAAATAACCAAGAGATCACTGAAGAAATCAAAGAGGAAATTAAAAATTACATAGAAACAAATGACAATGGAAACACGATGACCCAATACCCATGGGATGCAGCAAAAGCAGTTCTAAGAGGGAAGTTTATAGCAATGCAATCTCACCTCAAGAAACAAGAAAAATCTCAAATAAACAATCTAACCTGACACTTAAAACAACTAGAGACAGAAGAGCAAAGAAAACCCAAAGTCAGGAAGAGGAAAGAAATGATAAAGATCAGAGCAGAAAAAAATGAAATAGAAATGCAGAAAACAATACCAAAGATCAATAAAACTAAAAGCTGATTCTTTGAGAAGATAAACCCTTAGCCAGACTCATCAAGAAAAAAAGGGAGAAGACACAAATCAATAAAATTAGAAATGAAAAAGGAGAAATCACAACTGACACCACAGAAATACAAAGGATTATAAGAGACTACTACAAACAACTCTATGCCAATAAAATGGAGAACCACAAAGAAATGGACAAATTCTTGGAAAGGTACAATTTTCCAAGACTGAACCAGGAAGAATTAGAAAATATAAACAGACCTATCACGAGCAATGAAATTGAAACTGTAATTTAAAAACTTCCAACAAACAAAACTCCAGGACCAGATGGCTTCACAGGCGAATTCTATCAAATATTTAGAGAAGAGGTAACACTGATCCTTCTCAAACTCTTCCAAACTCTTCTAAGGTTGCAAGATAGATAATTAATGCACAGAAATCTCAGGCATTCCTACACACCAACAACGAAAAATCAGAAAGAGAAATTAAGGAAACACTCTTATTTACCATTGCAATAAAAAGAATAAAATACCTAGGAATAAAACTGCAGAGGGAGAAACAGTCCCAAATTCATTCTACAAAGCCACCATCACCCTGATACAAAAACTAGAAAAAGATACTACAAAAAAAGTAAATTATAGGCCAATATTACCGATGAGCACAGATGCAAAAATCCTGCACAAAATACTAGCAAAGAGAATCCAACAGCAGATTAAAAGGATCATACACCATGATCAAGTGGAATTTATCCCGGGGATGCAAGGATTCTTCAATATATGCAAATCAGTCAATGTGATACACCACATTAACAAATTAAGGAATAAAAACCATATGATCCCCTCGATACAGAAAAAGCTTTAGACAAAATTCAACACCCATTTATGATAAACACTCTTTAGAAAACGGGCATGGGGAACCCACCTCAACATAATAAAGGCCATATATGACAAACCCACAGCAAGCATCATACACAATGGTGAAAAACTGAAAGCATTTCCCCTAAGATCAGGAACAAGACAAGGATGTCCACTCTCGCCACTCTTATTCAACATAGTTTTGGAAGTCCTAGCCACAGCAATCAGAGAAGAAAAAGAAAGAAAAGGAATACAAATTGGAAAATAAGAAGTAAAACTGTCACTGTTTGCCGATGACATGATACTATACATAGAAAATCCTAAAGATGCCACCAGAAAACTACTAGAAGTAATCAATGAATTTGGTAAGGTTGCAAGATAGATAATTAATGCACAGAAATCTCAGGCATTCCTACACACCAACAACGAAAAATCAGAAAGAGAAATTAAGGAACCACTCCTATTTACCATTGCAATAAAAAGAATAAAATACCTAGGAATAAATCTGCCTAAGGAGGCAAAAGACTTGTACTCAGAAAACTATAAAACACTGATGAAAGAAATCAAAGATGACATAAACAGATGGAGAAATATACCATGTTCTTGGATTGGAAGAATCAATATTGTGAAAATGACTATACTGCCCAAAGCAATCTACAAATTCAATGCAATCCCTACCAAACTACCAGTGGCATTCTTCACAGAATTAGAACAAAAAATCTTACAATTCATACGGCAACACAAAAGACCCTGAATAATCAAAGCAATCTTCAGAAAGAAAAATGGAGTTGGAGAAATCAGGCTCCTTGACTTCAAGCTACACCACAAAGCTACAGTAATCAAGACAATGTGGTACTGGCACAAAAACAGATTAACGGTACAGGATAGAATGCCCAGAGATAAACCCATGCACCTATGGGCTCCTAATTTACAACAAAGGAGGCAAGAACATACAATGGAGAAAAAACAGCCTCTTCAGTAAGTGGTGCTGGGAAAACTGGACAGCTACATGTAAAAGAATGAAATTAGAACACTACCTAACACCATACACACAAAAAAACTACAAATGGATTACAGACCTAGATGTAAGGCCAGACACTGTCAAACTCTTAGAGGAAAACGTAGGCAGAACACTCTATGACATAAATCACAGCAAGATCCTTTTTGAACCACCTCCTAGAGAAATGGAAATAAAAACAAAAATAAACAAACGGGACCTAATGAAACTTAAAAGCTTTTGCACAGCAAAGGAAACCATAAACAAGACGAAAAGACAACCCTCCGAATGGGAGAAAATATTTGCAAACGAAGCAATTGACAAAGGATTAATCTCCAAAATATACAAGCAGATCAAAAAAACAAAGAACCCAATCCAAAAATGGGCAGAAGACCTAAATAGACATTTATCCAAAGAAGATAAAGAGACTGCCAACAAACACATGAAAGGATGCTCTACATCACTAATCTTTAGAGAAATGCAAATCAAAACTACAACGAGGTATCACCTCACACCGGTCAGAATGGCCATCATCCAAAAATCTACAAGCAATAAATCCTGGAGAGGGTGTGGAGAAAATGGAACCCTCCTGCACTATTGGTGGGAATGTAAATTGATACACTCACTATGGAAAACAGTATGGAGGTTCCTTAAAAATAGAACTACCATATGACCCAGCAATCCTAATACTGGGCATATACCCTGAGAAAACCATGATTCAAAAAGAGACATGTACCACAATGTTCACTGCAGCACTGTTTACAATAGCCAGGACATGGAACCAACCTAAATGTCCATCGACAGATGAATGGATAAAGAAGATGTGGCACATATATACGACGTAATATTACTCAGCCATAAAAAGAAACTAAATTGAGTTATTTGTAGTGAGGTGGATGGACCAAGAGTCTGTCATACAGAGTGAAGTCAGAAACACAAAAACAAATACTGTACGCTAGTGCATACATATATAAGCTAAAAAAATTTTTTAAATGGTACTGGGCTTCCCTGGTGGCGCAGTGGTAAAAAATCCGCCTGCCAATGCAGGGGACACGGGTTCGAGCCCTGGTCCAGGAAGATCCCACATGCCACGGAGCAACTAAGCCCGTGTGCCACATCTACTGAGCCTGCACTCTACAGTGCACAACTACTAAGCCCACGTGCCACTGAAGCCCGCATACCTGGAGCCCGTGCTCCGAAACAAAGAG